>NC_134704.1:7807500-8526250 GCF_043290135.1 Rhipicephalus microplus
TATTTGCTTCTTTCTCGATTTTTCGCTCATCGACGATTTTGCGCTCACAACAAACGGTGCCGACGCCGAAAGCGGAATTTCTGCGACACGAGCTCTCTAACGCTATCAAGTTAAAGAAGTGGTACCCAAGCAGTACTCCCGCGCGCAGCTCAGCATGGCAGAATTTTTCTCTCATCTCACGTGAGAAGGTCTATAGCAGTTGCGCTTTTTGATCCTTCTATAACAAATAAGCATCATGGCGAACCACTGGTAAAAACAACACCCGGCCGCCTCTGGGGTTCTGTGCTAACGGTGCTTGACTGCTGACCCGCAGGTCCCAGCGTCGGCGGCAGCATTTTCGATGCAAGCGATAAGGCAAGTGTGCTTTATGTTTTTGGTGCATATACAATAACAGCCAGATGGTTGAAATTTCTAGAGCGTGGTTTGTCTCGTAATCAAATTGTGGTTGTGGGCCGTAAAATTTTAATATGTACTATTTTCATGTCATCAAAAAATTGAAGTGCCTTTTACTGAAGCTAGGGAGAGGTCATGGTGAGACGGACCAACAGGCGCAGCCAGGGTGAGAAAGTGGGGCGGGGGGAGAGTTCAACCATTTCCTCTTCAAAAATTTTAAATTTTGAATAAGTGTATGCACGCACATACAAATACACAAAAATACACGAAAAGTGGCGAACCCGCCCCAGAAAGCTTTCTGGCGGCAATCCTGCTGGTGGCTGCAGCCGCCATGATGTTGGTTATGACCAATGATGCCAAAAACGTACCATTGGTCGTGACCTCGCTAAATAATGCTTGCATTGTTTTCTCGCCTGTCATGATTGATAACGGTTTTTTCAAGTAAGCTACTGAGACGTGACTGTTATTAAAAGATCTCTTTCACGAGGCCCACGCTGCCACCTTGCGCTGAAACATAACCACGTAAAAAACAAGAAAAAACATAACGATTGGTATCCACATTTTTATGATTGTTAACATCACTATCGATGTCCCTCGTACACAGAAAAAGAGAGAGAGAGAGAGAGAGAGAGAAAAATAAAGACAGAAAGACAAAGAAAGAGATAGGAAGAAATCGTCTTGAAAAAGAAATATCCTGAAGAAATGAGCCATATAAGAGAAAAAAGTCTTCTTCCACCCCCTCCCCCTTTTCGCTTTCGCGGCCCTTTGACAGAATAAGGGTGACAGCAGCCCGTTGGAGTTGATGTCAGCTGGAGACCCCTGGCCATGACTAACGTTTATAGAACTAAAAACGTTGGCCATTATGAGAGTGTATTGGAGACTGGAAGTCGGTTGCAGACAAGGCACCGATTGGTCCGTGTTTTTGACCCGTTTTCACCGCTTTCAGCTGGAAACCACTGTTATTGGCGGGTGCAGTCCCGACCTGGCTGTCAGCCTTCGGCCTTTCGCCGCTGGACAGAGGGCCGCTGCTTTTTTCTGCGAAAAATCACTCCATGTGGGTCAGCTTGTATCCCCACAGGCAGATAGAAATAGCGGGCTATATTAAAACTGAAAAAAAAAAGTCTTTAAGAAGGCCCTGCTAGTGAACTAGTGAACATTAAGTGTTATTTAGAAGAGATAGTAATTGGTCCCGGTAGTAGATTCTGAATTTGCACCAACAGAAAAACGGCGCGAAATCAAAACGAGCGTGTGAATACAGCGTTTTTTGACGTGGGAACGGGCCTGCGCACGTGGTCAAGATCTACGTTGGTCATGATCACGGAGGAAGGAAAAAGGTAAGGAGAGGCCATGCCCAGCCGGCGCAGGGCGTAAAAAGTGTGGCGGAAATGACATCATGGCGGCCATATTCACTAGGCACAATGGCGGCGTTGTTATGGTTACGTGTTGTGCAGTGGAGCTGGTCTAGCAGTGAGCGGCCGCGGCTGGCGGCGGAATGTGTGCCTCCCCAGGTCTCGTGCTGAGCCGTGGCGGACAATATCTGTGCTCTGCGCCGCGTTATTGGTTACGCAGTGTTCTCCTGGCTGTTACATTTCTCTTAGCAACGTTTACAAATCCCTTTGTCCATCACGGGGTTTCAACAGTGCGTAGAACAAGTGCATATCCGTGTGTCGTGCGGCGGATGACGCGGATGAAGCAGTTAGTGTTCAGCGAAATTGCATTGGGCACCATGACGAAGCTGAATGACGACGAACGCCTTGCAGGTAAGTGACGGTTGAGCAGTGCTCCTGCTTGTGACAACGGACGGCGCTGTTGAGCCCAGCAAGACGCCGTGAGGACCATGTGCACATACGTAGTTTCGTGTTGTGTGTGTACAGTAACAACTTGCATGTGCGTATTAAAACACCTTTTCTGTTCCGCTTGGTACACTCTCCACCAGCAGTGCATGTAATCTCAACGTAACAGCAACCACGTTCAACTGTCACTAGCACCGTGCTCAGTCACCACGGTCGCAGAATGCTGACGCAGGTGAGTTTCACGCGAAACACGGACACAGTGGCAGGACGCCGCGTCAGTCGCGTGGCGGAATGCAACCGTAGAAGGCGCACGACCGATCGTGTTGTCTGTACAGTTGCTGAATTAATGACGTGAAAGCACTCGCCGTTGTCAGTGCATCTAGCGCGCGTTCTCTCGTAGTTGCTTCGTTGTCGGCGAGCTGTTACTCCCTGTTATTACTCGGACGAAGCGATTTCGCTGAAGGTGTCCCGCTGGCTCAGAGTGATGAGCCCAGTTCCATTAGTTTCGGTTCGTCACGACACACGCGCTGCGCAGCCCACGTGCTTTCCGAGCCGGAGAGGGAGTCGCGCCTTCTGCTTCGCATTCATATGTAAACAAGAGAGGAGAATTTGCCTAGTCAATATGGCCGATTTCTGGCTTCATCGCGGCTTCACAACGAGTGACGTCAGGGCCTCTCCTTACCTTTCCTTCCTCCGTGGTCATGATAGAGATACGCTCTCGCTCGCACGGCAAAAGAAGCATGTCGCAGTTTGAGCACATAACTTTGTTAGCGCTGCACACTGCCGCCTTGGTGGGATCTTTTAGCAGTTACAGTTTACAGCAGAGGTTTCGAGTATATCCGGTTCGAGTCGACCAGAATACCGGGTGCGAACTGTATATGCGCGTGCCTGGAAAACATGGCTGCGCCGGCAAAAGTGGTCGTCATGCATCTCATATCTATCAGGTGTCCGTCGTACGCTCTGAAGTCGAATTGATGCTTTTGTTAAATGCGAAGCATTTCTCAGCGAACTTCGGTGACATTGGCCGCATCCATCCATCCATCCATCCATCCATCCATCCATCCATCCATCCATCCATCCATCCATCCATCCATCCATCCATCCATCCATCCATCCATCCATCCATCCATCCATCCATCAAATCGCCTACTTCTGGGGGCTCTCACGATCACCCCCTTAACTTAGGGTAGACCAAAATTAGTGTGAGCGGGTAAGATGGTGTGATGAATGTGACTCGCTGGTCCTGACAAGACTAATGTCACAATCCCGTCACGTACACCATCAAATCCTTCTCGCCACACCTCCTTATTTATGACCCTACTAATGCAAATAATAAACGTTTGTGTTCCAGCAGAGGAATAGAAGCCAAGCATTGTGCGTGGAAATCAAGTATTCTACCACACAGTCATGCCAGGTCTCCGAAATACTTTGCAAGAAGAGCCTAATGTTCGTGAGACGCCAATTCTAGTTCCAGTGTTGGCTATCCGACTTCTTGCACGTATTTACCACCACTTAATAATGTATCGCTTAATAAAAAATTACAACAAAGTCAACTTCCATCCGCATGCTTTGCACAGCATTGATTCCCACGTTACGTGGGTTCAGCTTTTTTTTTTTTTGCGGGCGGTAGCGGATGGCAAAATGTTTGTCACGAAATGATCTGTATTTGGTATTGCAAAGTGCCAATACTGTAAACTCAGTCAAGTAGTTCATATACAATATTGCATCGTGTAAAAAAAACACCCCTGAAATACAGAAAAGTAAAAGTTGTCCTCGCCCGGCTCGGCCTCCTGAAGGCTTCGCAGCGCTTGTGGAGCGGAAGGATTGAACGCAAATGCACCCACTCGCACAGCAGCGCACCATGTGGGCGCCGACGGCGATCATCAGCTGCGGGGCCATCTTCTAGCCCCCGTTCAACTCACTAGCCAGTGTATTTCTAGACACTGGCTGTGTTCTAATACTCACCGTAGACGGCTAAATAAACAGCTAAATGGACGGCGGCCATCTTAAGTACCATTCCGATTTTCAATTCTCACGTAGCCGGCAAAGTAGACAGCTCCGAGAAGACCGCATCGTAGACAAATACGATGCAGGCTACTTTGCTGTATAAACAAGATGGGGGCTCAACGATTCGCTCGGATAGATCAAATCTCGCCAAAATGGCCGTCTGCACACAAGCAGACGCTTTTCCGGACGCTCAATGTGAGTAACGTTTATTTGTTTTTGGTTTTAACATGAAATGAGCCAAAAATTACAACTGTTCCGTTTGTTTCTTTTAGCTTTTTCTTCTCGACGCGAGGTGGCGCATCATCACGTAAAAGCTGTCTAAACGTGTTCCAATTCTCGGACAGCATGGGCTCGGTGCGGTCTTTTAAGCAGCCTCCGTACACTGTCGACGTGCTGTCTAAGAATTGGAACACAGGCACTGTAGTGGCATGACCGGCGGGGCGCGCCCGGTTGAGGTAGGTGGGGGTGCTGCTGCTCCTTTTCGTACAGAAAGACTTCATGTGTGGGCTGCGTCAATGGAGGTGGCGCGCACATACAAGCGCTAACAACTGAATTTTATTTCGAAGGAGCATGCAGGTATAAATATGCAGAATTTTTCATGCGCATCAAATATCGTGCATGTGCATCAGATATCCCACCGCTTAAAGAAAGTCGGTGAGAAATCAGTGGAGAAGGTTCTTTTTCCGCTCCCAAGAACTGTCGAAGCTATGCAAGCGAACTCGTCCTGTGAACAAGTATGAAGGCTGCAGTATTAAGCATAGTAACCCAATCACAGAATGTGTTAAACACGTGCTTTTTTATTTAAATAGAAAATAAACGAAGGTGTTCTGTCACTGTTATTTGGTGACGGCTACCCCTTTCCACTTGATTGTTACAAATAAAGAACAAAAACAAAATAGGACACACACACACACACACACACACACACACACACACACACACACACACACACACACACACACACACACACACATATATATATATATATATATATATATATATATATATATATATATATATATATATATATATATAGTCCTACATAGGTGAGAGCAAAAGTTCTCCTTATGGGCAGAACAAACACGCAGTCGCCACGCTCACTTTTAACTATAGTCCGCTCAGTAGCGGTCACAAATCTCCGTTTCTTTAAAGAAGTGTTACAGCGCCTTCATTGCTTTGCCATTTGTTTTAAATAGCCATGGGCCTATTATTTTATTCAACGCATATGACCGCTCGGGATCTCACCTATGGAGTCCTTCTTCGAGTCGCCTCCGGTGTGTGTCGTGTTTCGGACAGTCGAGCAAGAGGTGAAAGATATCCTCGTCGTCGGGGCCGCACGAACATGCTGATGATGTTGCATGCTTAATACGAAGTAGCAAGTGCTTTGTGTAAGCAGTTCCGAGTCTTAGGCGATGTATGAGTGTATCGATACGCCTTGAGAGGTCATGGTCTAATTGGCACCTAATAATAGGATCAGCAGCACATAGAATCAATTCCTTTGTTCTGTCTGTGAACCAGGTAGGCAAGCATAATTCACATTTCGTTGTTCTAAAACTCTATTTACATCATATTGGGATACAGGAATGAGGCACGTTTGCGTAGAATGATGAGTGGTTTTTGCCAACTCATCTGCCATTTCATTTCCCTTGATTCCGCAGTGACTGGGAACCCACTGAAATGCCACTCTACTATTCGACTTCGTAGCTTCTGAAAGCTCTTTTAGTATAGCGTATATTATACGCACATCACTGTGTTTTGAAGTGGCATTTTCCACACATGTGGGTACCGCCAGAGAGTCTGTAATTACCACCCATTTTCTTGGTGTCATTGATAGTTTAATAAACCTTATGAGTAGCAAAATCACTTCGAGCTCCGACGTTGTTGAAGAGGAGAGATGACCCAACTGACAAGCATATTCTTCGCGCAATTCCGGACTTATAAATGCTGATGTAGCTGTCTCTTTGGCAATGGAGCCATCAGTGTACACGTGAATGTAAACTTGGTACCTGTCAAACAGATGATGTGATGCCAACTGCTGTGCAGCAACGATTGCCACTCCATGTTTGCTGCGAAATCCTTCTATTGATGTTTCAACAGTTGGTACTCAAGCAGTCATGGCGAGTAGTTTAGGTCCAGTGGCCAATGTGCCGACACAAGAAGCCGGGAAATGTATTGTTGGTACACATGGTGTATTTCCACTCCGGCACGGTTCACGATGTTTGATATGAGCGGATGTGAAAGGTGTTGCGTGACTAGACGACAGAAATGCCGACAGGTTTCCACAATTCTAATTACTATAAAATTGGGTTCTCTTGCATCTGCCAGTGTCAGAGAACTTGATGTTGCCTGTGGAACACCCAGACATGTGCGTAAGCTCGTGCTTATAACAGCTGAAGTCGGTGTAGAGACGTCCGAGAGATTTTGCGGCAAACTGGCGCGGAGTAGGCAATTTTCTGTCGGATTAGTGCACAATGAACGTGGAGTAGAGACGCTGATGTATCGTCTCATTTTGTTCCCGCATGCGACGTGTAACATTTATGGTGGAGTTCACTTGATTTTCTAGATCAGCAATATGTTGACTCCATCTGAGTTGGCTATCTAATGTAACACCAAGGAAGCGGTGCTTTCATGTGATTTCAATTCTCTGGCCATTCACAAAGAGTTTCAAGTTTTTCACTGTCTTTCTCGTGAACCGCAGAAATACCAATTCGGCGTGAGAAATCTGCATGCGTCACTCTTTGAGGTAATCACTTATTTCGTTTAGTCCTTGCTGAAGCCGGTGTTTTATAACTTCAAGTGATTTGTGGGACGTCCATATGCATATGTCGTCTGCATACATAGATATGCTCAAGGCTTCAGGCAGTACTTCTGGAAGACCTGCCATTGCAGCCTTGAAAAGAAGCGGACTTCAAACGCTTCCTTAGGGTACACCTCTGCTCATATTAAAGCGATCGCCGTCTCCGTTATTGGTAGAAATGTGTGTTTGCCTGTTACGGAGGAAGTTGGCAAGCCATTGAAAAATTCGACCATGAAACCCTAGTGAGGTAAACCCGTACAGCACAGACAGGTAGTTCACGGAGCCGAATGCCTTTCTTATATCTGTGAACGCCGCAACAACCATGTTTCCACAGGTCCTCTCAGGTTCTACAAATGTAACGAGGTCAAAGACGCACTCAATAGTGCATCGCCATCGTCTGAATCCAGTCATCTGTTCTGGAAGAAAGTTGTTTGCTCTAAACCACCACTGTAACCTTCTGTCAACCATTTTTTTTTCATGTCTTAAGATACACAACTAGTGAGGCTGACTGGTCGAAATGAGTCAAGCGAAAGCGGTGATTTACCGGGCTTTAGCAGTGGGACGATTCTCGTGACCTGCCGACACATTGGAATACACGCCTTCGTCGACATGTCGTTATATATCCGTAGAAAAACTGGCATGCCGTTGGGGCCAAGATTTTTCAGAACACTGTAGGGCACGTTGTCGGGACATGTTGCCATTCTTGCGCGGGTTAGTGATAGAGTTACGCAACTCTAGTAGAGAGTACGTGTTATACAGTTGAGCATGTGATAAAGCGTATGCATCTTGGATTTGCTGCTCTACAGAATCGGGCAGTGCAATAATGTTGTGAACCAATTGCCCAGTTCCAGTTAGAATTGGGCAAAACTTATTAGCAACATCACGTTCGGATAATCCAAGAGATGAGGCCAATGCTCTGAATGGGTTTCGCTGGGATACTGGGTCAATTAAAGCAGTGATTGCTTGCCAGATTTTCGAAAGTGGAGTAAATGGGGTCAATGAATTGCAGATATCACGCCATTTTTTCTGACCTAACTTTTGCATGTGTCGGTTAGACAGGACGTGTGTGGCACGACTCTCCTTGCAATTTTCTAGCCTCCCAGTGCGGTGATATTGATGTTCTGCTCATCTTCCAATTGCTCGTTGGTGCTCATAGTCTGCATCTACACTGAAGTGGCCTGCTGGGACGGCTGTAAACCTTGTTGCATGGGAGTAACTGATTTTAATGCAGTACATAAATGTATCCAGTTCATTAACTCCCAACTAGCCACGTCCAGTGTGTTCACAAAATAGTTTCCAGTCAGTTGGCGCTGAGGTTAATTTGGTCGTTTGCACTTGCACTATTGTGTGTTGCATGCGAACTGGGTAATGGTCACTCCTTCATGTTTCGAGGTCCGTGCACAAGTTCATATATCGTGCAGTGCCAGGAGAGGCTATAGCCAAATCTATACAGCTGGCATAAATATAAGCTCTTAAAAACGTTACCGATCAATCATTCAGCACATCAAGACCACATCTTTCAACTGCTTCTTCAAGTGTTCTCCCACGGGAATCGGTAGGAGTACTGCCCCACGTGGTATCGGGCGCATTAAAATTTTCACGGACGAGGGCGAGTGTGTGACGGCGAGTGTGAAACAGTCTTTTAGTGCCTGTTGGCGTCGCGTAGCACGCAATCTTATTACGGGCTGGCAGCTGACGGATAATCCCTCGCATAGTACCTGAAGGCGTGAAGTCTGCCAGAACAAGAACCTCGCCATGAATGAAGCGAAGCAGTGTAAATTTCTTTTTTTTTCGTTGTTTTATTGGCGCAAGGGCATCTAAGGCCAAAAAGCGCCAGTACAAGTGTTGTTTCATTACGGTTATTAGTTAAAAATTAAAACAAATGATGTGTAGCAAATGTCTACGAACCATTTAAAACACGGTGCACTTAAAAAGAATGTCACTTTGGTAAAAACCTTCATTTCGTTGGCTGAAGTCTGTGATGATAAATTAGTCTGCAAGGCCCAAAACCCTCGCAGCTAAGTCCTTGCCTGAGCAAGAACTGCGAAGGCTCAGACATACTTTTTATGCACCAGGGGGTACCTCACGCTTGAGGCGCAGCCTGGTGGCTAGGATGGAATGGTACCATTGTTAAAAATTTGACTTTCACAAGATAATGAAGAAGTCTCTTAAGGTCAATCACTGCATCAAGTGATAAAAACAGCGCTGGATGAAGTGGGATATGATATCGATAGAGCTCCCTGAAATGGGTCAGTCGTGCTTGGTGAAGCACAGGACATTGTATGAGGACATGCACAACGGTTAGACTCTCTCCACAGTGTATACATGTAGCTGGATCAGTGCCTGTCAAAAGGTGTTTATGTGTGGCATAAGTGTGGCCTATTCTGAGCCGTGTTAGAGTGACTTCGGCGAACCTGTCGAGTTTTTGTGGGATAACGTTTCTCAGCTAAGGTTTTACAAGGTGGAGTTTGTTGTCGACTTCTCTGCCCCATTCAGCTTGCCAGTGGTTGCGTAGACCTCTACGTACAACAGGTTTTAGATCTACACCCGGAAAAGAGGTTATATCTATGGTTTGCTGACCAGCGGCTTCTCGTGCATTCTTGTCCACTATTTCATTGCCCGCAATTCCAGAATGACCTGGAACCCAGCAAATAACAATAGAAAGTTTTAGGTTGTAGGCTGCATATATTTCGTTAAGGAGCTTGTTGAAAGTAGGGTTCTTGCTGTACTTGCCACAAGACAGGGCCCTGACAACACTTAAAGAATCTGTGTACACTATAGAATTTTGTATCTTTTGTTGTTTAATGTGTTGTATAATAAGCAGGATACCATAGGCTTCCACTGTGAAAATGCTGGTATGTGTATGCATGGTTCTGGTGTTCAAGAACTTTTGTCTATAGGCTGCACAAGATACAGATGTTTGAGACTTTGAGCCATCAGAGAAGAACGCGGTTGAACGATATTTGTGTTCAAGGGCCAAGAAATGTTGCTCAATGAGTGCACTTGGACAATTTTCCTTTATGATGTCTTTGAAAGACCAGTCACAAGTGACTGGACACTGCTGCCAGGGAGGGATGTGTTCGACATGGTCACTTTCCTCTAAGTCATAGAAAAAAATTGCAAGTTTTTCTACTGCAGGTTTTATTGCCAATGGAAACGGTGGGGCGATAGAAGGACGGTTTAGGTATAACTGGGTAGTAGACACATCGTTCATAAGTGTTTTGCATAGGTGCTGCTTCAGAGACACGATCTTAACTGCATAGTTGACTCCTAGATACGTGCACTGATACTCTAGTGGCCACTAATCTGACTCTGCATAAAGGCTGTGAATAGGGCTGGTACGGAAGGCACCAAGTGCCAGCCGGATACCTAAGTGGTATACAGGGTCCAACATTTTCAGTGCTGTCCTTGAAGCTGACTGATATACTATGCATCCATAGTCTATGCGTGACAGAACCAGGCTTAGAAACAGAGATATGAGACAGTGCCTGTCTGTCCCCCACGACTGATGCGATAAAATCTTTAAAAGGTTCATGGTCTTGAGACATTTTAACTTCAGCTGTTTTATGTGCTGGATGAAGGTGAGTTTGGAATCAAAAATTACACCGAGGAATTTTCGTTCTTTCGCGATGACTATGTTTTGTCCATTCATTAGTATGCAGGGGTCAAGATGCACACTTCGTCGTCTCGAGAAAAGCACACTAGCAGTCTTGTCAGTGTTAAACTTAAAACCATTCTCGTCAGCCCATTTTGCAAGTCGGTTAACACCTAACTGTATCTGGCGTTCACATACAGTCAAGTTACACAATTTGAAACTAATTTGAATGTCGTCCACGTATACAGAGTACGATATCGCAGGTGGAATAACAGAGCGAAGAGAGTTCATTTTAACTATAAATAGTGTGCAGCTTAATACTCCTCCCTGCGGCACTCCATTTTCTTGAAGAAATGTGCGCGATAACACAGTACCTATTCTTACACGGAACTTTCTTTCAGACAGGTAATCTTTTAAGATGGTAATCAACCTGCCACATATTCCGAAATACAGTAGATCTTGCAGGATTCCGTATCGCCAGGCAGTATCATATGCCTTCTCAAGATCAAAGAAAACAGACAGACAGTATTGATTGTGTACAAACGCGTCACGTATATACGACTCGAGGAGGACAAGATTGTCGGTTGTGGATCTAGCTGTACGGAAACCAGACTGGCACGGGTCCAATATGCCGTTGTATTCCAAGTAATAGACCAAGCGGCAGTTAATCATTTTTTCAAACACTTTGAGTATAGGAAGCTTGTGGGGGCGATAGGCCTGTAACTATTTACCGAAGAGGGATCTTTGCCCTGTTTAAGGATTGGTAGTACTATTGCCTCTTTCCAAGCAGATGGTATTTTCCCGGTATTGAAAATCTTGTTGTAAAGTGCTAAAAGGCAGTTCAGGGTTTCATCAGGGAGATTTCTGATCATTTCATAGGTAATTGTATCAGAACCAGGAGCAGAACTTCCACAGGAACCAAGGGCAAGCTTCAGTTCATATAAAGTTAGTGGTTTATTGTACCCGTCTGATACAGGCTTGTTCCGGCACAGAGGTACACTTTCAGCTATGCTTTTGTGGCGTAAGAACTTAGTGGTATAGTTTTCTGAGCTTGACATTTTCTCGAAGTGTTCGCCAAGAGCGTTTGCCTGTTCTTCTATTGTATCACCGCAGTCATTCACCAAAGGGAAGGGATTTGGGCCTTGTCCTTTAAGTTTATGCACCCTATTATAAACCTTGCTGACGTCTGTGTAGGAGTTTATTGAGGATATATAGCGTGTCCAGCTTTCCCGTTTGGCTATACGGCGAACACGCCTGCCATTCGCTTTGCAACTTTTAAAGCTTATCAAGTTTTCTGCTGTTGGGTAGCGAGAAAAAGTCCTCCATGCTTTGTTTTGCCGTTTTTTAGCAATTTCACACTCCCAATTCCACCATGGCTTTGTGTTAACCTTATCATTCCTGGACTGCGGTATGCACTATTTTGCACAAGTAAGAACATATTCTGAAATATTCTGAAGCAATGGAAATTTCAAGGGCTCATTTTGCTTTGTTAGACATTGTAATGAGGATCGTAAGATATCAATGAAAAGGAAAGTTTAGATGTTATTAGAAGTAAATGTAATGTAAATGTGAAGAAAGAAAAGTGGACAAAGAAATAACTTTCCGTGGGCATGAACTGAACTTGCGACCTTCGAACAACGCGTCTGGTGCTCTACCTCAAGTTGACGTTCGTTCTCTGGCCACGGGAAGTTATCCTTTCGTCCATGTTTCTTTCTGCACATTCATATGGTGACTTGTCTGATTTTTTTGCATTTTTAGATGTTTTCTTAACATTTGTAAATCAACATCAATACACTGTTATATTGGGTGGTGATTTCAATATTGACATGGGGCATGAAAGCACGAGAAAGTGTGACTTTGAAACTATTATTGCATGCAACGGTTGCGAAAACATTATAAATAGATCCACTAGAATTAGTCTGTCTTCGGAGACCACCATAGACTTATTTATCACAAACTGTGATCTGTCGTGTGTTACCTGTGCTGTCCTTACGTATCCTATTAGTGATCACATGGCGATATGTTGTTCTGTAAAAACAGCTGTACCTACGTTAATTCAGAATGACATTCCTTATAGTTATCAGCATGTCTCGCCAGCTGCTTTAGATGCTTTCCGTTTAGAGATTGGCACTTTGCATTGGGACAATGTTTTTTACTCAAATGATGCAAACTCAGCCTATGACGCTTTTTTAGAATCGTTTATTTCTATATACAAAAAACACTTCCCTTATAAACAGCGGAAAAAACGTAAAGGTTGTCGGAAACCTTGGATGACACGTGAACTCTTACGTAAAATAGACAGAAAAAACAGATTATTCCGGAAATTCATACGTACGCGCGACGAGGCGGACCTAATTGCTTTCAAGCAGTTCCGAAATGCCTTAAGTAAAGAAATGAAGAAATCAAAGGAGCTGTATCATATACAAGCATTTACTGTGTGTTCAAAACGAGCAGATGTTTTATGGAATAGAATAAACTCTTTGATGGGCCGAAATTCGAAAACAGAAGAAATTAAGGAGGTACTCCATGACGGAAACTTGGTCAGTGGAGAGGCTATGGTCAATGTTTTTAATGATTACTTCGTTTACAGAGACTTTAGCGACAGATCAACCGCTACTTGCCGAACTCTAGGTCCAGAAATTGCAAACACGTTTTTCTTAGCAGGTACTATCGAACCAGAAGTCCGCACAGTATTTCTCGGCTTAAAAAACAGTCGCAGCTGCGATGCTGATGGCATACAAATAAAACCAGTGAAATATGTTATCGATCAGATCAGTCCAGCACTAACACACATATTCAATCTCTGTATTTCGACAGGGGTTTTTCCTTCGAAAATGCAAACGGCACGCGTAATAGCTCTCTACAAAAAGGGGAACAAGCATAACGTTGCAAATTATCGACCGATATCTATTCTCCCCGTATTTTCTAAAGGTTTCGAAAAAATTATTTTTAGTCGCTTATCCTGTTTTTGCACCAAATATGTCCTAACAAAATCACAATATGGCTTCCAAAAACATAAGTCTACAGAACTCGCCCTACTGGATCAAAAAGAATATATTCTACAACAATTTGAACAAAAAAATAAAGTGGTCGGAATTTTTGTGGATTTCACACAAGCATTTGACTACATTCACCACGGCATTTTATTTGAAAAATTAAACCATTATGGCATTCGCGGGCTCCCACTCATGTTACTTAAAAGCTATCTGGCGCATAGATGTCAATTTGTTTCGATAAATGATTTAGTATCAGATAAGAAAAATATAATTTCAGGGGTACCACAAGGGAGCATTCTTGGCCCTTTATTATTCACTTTATATATTAATGACATAGTCCATATCTCCCCAGAAGTTAAGTTTATTATCTATGCAGATGACACGAGTATATTTGTCACCTCATCATCAGATGTTATTCTTTCTAATAAAGCTAATGACGTCTTACAGAAGTTAGACAACTGGACAAGTAACAATAAGTTAAAAATAAATGCAACTAAAACAAAAGCGGTAGTTTTTCATTCGAAAGGTCAACAAGTGACTTTGAAGAATAATATTGTATTTAGAGGCTCAGATATAGAAATAGTGAAGTCAGTGAAAGTACTTGGGGTACATTTCTCCAGTTCTTTGCAATGGGATGACCACGTAAATAATATTCAAATAAAATTAGGCCGGATAACTGGAATACTCAGCCGTATCCGGTACCTCATCCCCAATTCGGTGAAGTTATTGATATACAAATCGCTGTTTAGTTCTTATCTTAACTATTGCTATTTGGTTTGGGGAACAACTACAGAAACAAACTTAACAAAATTACTGAGAATACAGAAGAAAATACTGAGGCTGATAGACAACGCTACAGCTCTAGCACCTAGTGACCCACTGTTTAAAAAATATAAGATAATCAAAGTGAATGACCTATATCAATACAGACTACTACGAGAGTACTGCCTTAGCTGCAAACGCGCAAACTTTTTGTTTACGGAAATGGCGAATCTTTGCTTAAAGGAAAAGGCGTATGAAACAAGAAATACAGAAATGTGGAACGTTCCGTACTTTCGCACTAATTATGGTTTTCAGATGCTTCGATGTACTCTACCGCGAATTCTGAATACTTATATTAGCAAAGGTATAGATGTGTCTCATTTAAGTGTCGCAGAATTAGCGGCTCTTTTTGTTCTATAAACTATGTAGCAAACTATGTTATATGTTCTATAAACTATGTATTTATTCAGGTGCAGAAGATTGCTGCAAGTTCCTTTGTTGTGTAAGCTATGTATCAACTACGTTTTCAGGTTTTCTTCCTTTGTGGCATGATCTTTACGTAAAACAATGTGAAAGTGTATGATATTGTGATGTCCTTCATCTGCTGCCATTGTTCACAAAGGGGGCGGAGGATCCCTCAAGCCGTCATTACGGCTTTTCCCTCCGCCTCCTGTTACACTGTACTGTGACGAAGCAAATAAAGCAATCAACTCGCGATATTACATTTACAAGTGATGACAACCCGTATACCTTCCCTTAGAGTGTTGCCTTCTATTTCTCATTATTATTGTGTTGTGTAACAAAAAGAAAGAAAAACAAGCCCCCCCCATATATATATATATATATATATATATATATATATATATATATATATATATATATATATATATATATATATATATATATATAATTTATGGTTTCGTCCTTTGTTTCTTTCTTCTTATTTACACTACAGTTACAACTACTAACATCCTCCATACTTTCCTTGACATCATTGGCTGTTAGTTGTATTCAATAACAGCTAACAAGTGGTCTACTGTAATTTAGTTACTGCCAAGTCTGGGCAGAGACCAAAGGAACCGTACAAGAATGGCTGTGATTTATCTGAGCGCGCGCTCAACACCTATCAGGCGCACGCAGTGCACCGAACAGGCGCGTCTGGCTTTTCAAGTCTTCCAATCGTGGCAGCGGTCCCTTGAGGGCACTCGCTACAGGATCCTTCTCGCTGACAGGTATTGATGGATCTGCCAGTTGCTGCAGATGCGACTGAGAAGCGCGAAAGGACGCCATGTTGTTACAAAGAGACTAGGGATCAGGGTTTCAAACAAAACAAAATAAAATGAAATGAATCAGAAGGATGGATATGTGGGGTTTAACCTCTAGTGGAGGGCTCCGAAAATTTTGACCACCTGGTGGTTCTTTAACGTGCACCTAAGTCTTAGCACACGGGCCTACATCGTCTTCGCCTCCATCGAAATCGCAGCCGCTGCTGACGGGATTCGATCCCGTGACCTGCGGGTCAGCAGCCGAGTACCTAAGCCACTAGACCACCACGGTGAGGCGCAAAAAGAATTAGGTGAAAAGAAAATGTCGGAAACAACGTATGTACGGTAAGTAAACACAATTTACAAAACTGTTTCATCAGGCGGGTCTGGACCCATGAAACAGCAGTGAAAGTCGCTCGTATAAAGAAAGAAGGAAGGAAAGAAAGAAAGGAAGGAAGAAAGAAAGACAGAAGTCGATGAAGCTTGGGGTCAGTTTTCAGTCGGTAAAGGGGCACATGTTATCCATCTTCTATTCGGCGTACAGGGATTCGTTATTCCACGATTGAATTCGAGCTGACGTAGATGACGGATTACAGGCGGGCTTATATACGGCCCCCACAGCGGCGCGACCGAAAGTGCAATACCAGTGATAGTGCTGTCCACCGTTCTAACGACGTAGAAACACGTGACCTGCACGTGTCACCGCATGCGGAGGCAGTGGAGAAAGCGGTGCATGTCATGCATGAAGGCGCTTGTAATGTGAAAAAAAAAAAGTTAAGTTTGTGGAGTTGATTGTTTATATTTTTTTTATTTTCGAGATTTGTCGCAACTAATTGGATTGAACTGCCGTAGCGTTGCGTTGAATGTCGCCGTTGGAAACTGAAACAAGACAAACCTTGAGGACGCATGAAAGTCGCCTTCAAGTGCAGATCGCGTTATCGGGTACGCATGGCTTTCTGGATTTCTTCGCTTCTTAGTGCGTGCCTCGGCCGTGCCGTGAGGAAGACTGTGCGCGTGACATTGACCGTTTCAATGTATATTTTAGTAACTGTATGACACCGTTATTTAGTGGCCACTGCACCATAAATCTTCATTTTGTGAATCAACCAAGGGCCCACTATGCGCCAGTAAGGCAACACACTAACTCACACAGCTGCTCACTTTGTTGAGGCTTTTGCAGCTGAAGATAAAATATGCCTGAGCGCTTTTTAATGGGTGGGTCTCAGTCATTCGTTGAGCAATCCACAAGCCTGGCAAAATTCTACGCTTCTGCTACCGAAGATTAAATGCATCGTATAAGAAGACTCCTTCTACTGCACGACATTCATGTATGTAGTGTTTTTAGGCAGTTTCAAGCTATATTATTGCTTTGTGGTTAAATAATTTGAGCGCAACTAGTCCACCTAGCTATCAGGAGGCTTTGTGAAGAGGGAGAGATGAAAACGTTGCAAAAAAGAAAATCACAGATTCGCTAAAAGGTCAAAGCAGTGAATGCGATATCAACATATTCGAATGTTTTACGTAGCAAGGCTAGAATTTTTAGGAGCAATATTGATTGTAGTAAACATGCGCTTTCTAAGTAACCAAGTTTTCTGCGGCGCAGCCACCGTTAATTATCACAACAAGGCTCATGCGTAGTGACGACGTTGATGAGAAGCGCCTCCAGTGGGCCGCGCATGCTGGTACTAAGGGCTATACGCCGTGTGTCACCACTGGCGGCAGTTGGTCATCTGTAAAGTGAATCTATATGCGTAGAGGCCCTTCCTCAGGTGTACCCGGAATGACAGTAACGCAAGCCCCACATGAGGAAATAAATCACATATTTATTGACGTGTATAAGTTAATGACAGCAAATATAGCATTCAATAAAAACACTGCACAGTTCACTCGATGACAGCGACAACCATCTTGTGGTCACTGAAGTATGTTGGCAATGGCACGCTGTGAACTCGTGACGCAACACTCTTTACCAATACAATATCTAGACACGTGTTGTTGCGTACAGTTGGCTGTGTGACGTCGGATAGGCCATGAAGTCCAAATTCGTCGGTGAGAAACGCCACAAGCCACTCCTTTTCACATAGAAGTACATTCACGGAGTCTTCTGTGACAATCACCGGCACATCCTCTTGACACACCACACTGAAGTTGTGGAGCAAGAACTCAATGATGTCGTTCCGCGAGGTTCCCGGTGAGATGTAGACTGAGGCGACGATGAGGTCGTCTGTGGTGAGGAATGTGTCCTTGAGGGTTTACGTCTTGCTTTGACGTAGAAGATTGGTGTGCGGGGCCGATTTCATCCGTTCAAGTGCGTGGGTATCGCCATGATCGTGATAGTGGTGAAACGATAAAGCGCGAGGCGATCTCCCGAGCGACGGGGCCAGCATGACTCACAGCAGAGAGAAGGGTGGGAGACCGAAGATCGGGCCACGCCCCGACAGCTCTTTCTGACACTCCGTGTCCGGGGCTCGTCTCGGCATCAAAGTCCTCGGGTGGCTTCTGGACTGAGCATCGCCCAACCTCAACCCGGGTTGGTCTGGAGCGATGTTCTCTAGGGCTGGCTGCTGCTCTGTTCACGGAGCGAGCCGCTGTCCCGGGTCTGTTCGCCGCAGCCGTCGATACTGGGTGGGTCCAGGCGTCGACTGCTGTGCTAGGTTGCCCACGGCGGTTATCTTCTAGGCTGGACAACGCCCAGGAATGGACTCCATAAGCACGACGTGCACCGCCTCCTGACGACGAAATAGCCTGTTTCATCACGACATACCCCTCCAAGAGTGTGACGTGAGTGGACAAACTTTAACAATAACTTTCCTGCCACGTGAGAACGTGAACGCGTATACATATGTTTGAGTTGATGTAGTGTGTATAGGGGGAAGTGATTTTAAATAAAAAAGAAGAGAAAAGGGAGCCCTGTAACTGTCTCTCAGGGGGAGGACACCTCAACAGTAGCTCACGAGGGGTGGGTGTAAAGGAAGGCTTAAAAAGATAGAATTAAAAGGTAAAGAGATAGACAGAGAGGAAGGAGAGAGCGAGGCGCAGGGGCAGCGAACGACGGAAGTAAGGAGAAGATAGGAAAGATGGACATGGTCGCAGGAGTCCGAGGACGCGGCATCACTCGGCGAGAGCTCTTGTCGGCGTCAGGAGATGGCGTAGGGGAGCCCAGTCGGCCAGAGCTGCGCTGTCGTCGGAGATCGCGAGGGCACAACCGGTCGGCACGAAATCCAGCGAGCGAGTCCTAATGTGTATTCCCGTGTCCGCCTTCGTGTACATAAAATTGATTTTGTCCTCGAGCGTTCTTTGTCCTCGTCTGGCTAACCTACGCCCACAGTTGCCCACACCGTGTGATGTTTTGATGGCACATGCTTCACCACAAGACACCTAGGGCAGCGTGTTGAGTTGGTATGGAACGCTGCGCAGTAAAGGCGTTATCCAGTCGAAGCGTTCGTAAATGGTGACTCCAGCAGCTCGGTGGTTTTGCCGTTTTACGAGGCTGATGCACTTGCATCGTGGCACTTCGACAACAGTATCCAGCCCCGTTTATGTGAAGCACAGTAGAGGTACCTCGCAGACATGATCGTGCGAGACATCGACGGCGTGCGCGGGCTACGAGCGTACGCTCATGCTGCGAATTGCCAATGTGTGCGGCGACTGAAGGATGGCGAAGCACTTGTCGGTGATTGTGTCAAGTCGATGAGTTTCCGATCGACGAAATTCGTCCTACAATGTGCGATCTGAATTCGCTCTACCATGGAGAAAGGTGAAGGGCTGTTCTGCATTTGTTAGAAACAGTCCTAGTGTGGTAGCTTGACTTGAAGCAACGGAGACGAGTTTTCGAGGATGGCGCTTGTTATATTAGTACACCACCTGTATGCCCCCCCCCCTTTCTGGGATTGGTGTACGGTGACAGCGCTAGCTAGCATTACGAAGAATTGCAATGGCAAGCAACTCGCGTTTTGTTGTCCTAAGGGATAATAGTGGTGCGCAATTCTATGGGTACGGAGTTGACAGGCACGTCAGGGCCAGCAACGTTGCGAATAGTCTTCGACTTGATACGAGTGATGTTGCCTGTGACCTTAGATTGAAAGTGGAGCCAAAGACGTCTCGGTGGACCCACTTCATCCAACTGCACGTACTTGAGTTGACCCACCACTCCGTTAACCAAGCCGTCGGACAGGTCAATGTTGAGGGTAAGCATGTATGGCTTTCCTGAACACAGCACAAGTTTTCGTGACAGGTTGCCACCTTAGCAGTGGTAAGCGAGTGTAACTGACGCTTCGCACTCTGTCGGCATCCTTGCAATAGCCGACAATAATGTCGTCTGCATTGGCCTTGTAAATGGTGTTCACGTCCTCGACGGCATGCTGCGTATTGCACGCCTAGGCTTCCTTGTTGAGTAGAATAGCCTGATGCCGTGAGGACAGTGGAGCTAGGCGTCGTCTTTGGAGACGTAATGGGCTTGAAGCATCTGAACTTCCTCCTGTTCGAGTATGCGACTATCGCCTATTTTAGACAAGGCGCTGGAAACCTTGGCATCGCTCTGGCGGACGGCTTGAGCAAGCAGAAAGTAGGAGAGGTGATGCCAAGTGACGTGGGTGTTAAAAATGTTGTCACGTGTCCTACTGCATTTGTGTAGCTCGCTGGCGTGAACAGGGTACAGCTGGCGAAAGTCACCGCACGTGATGAAGTCCAAGTCACTGAAAGCGTCTTTGTAGTTTGCAGCTATCTGTCGTACATGATCACCCACACGTGCGCTCGTCATGCTGCATTCGTCCACAATGACGCAATTTACGTTGGCGAACGCTGCACGGAAGGAGTTGAGGTCTCCGTAGCGCAACCCCCGTCGGTGCGTATTCTGAACTTGAAGGCAGCGCGCACGGCGAGTCCGCTGATCGCAACCGCTGCCTTGCCTGATGTGGCGCACGAGACATACGCGTTGTGCGTGCACATGGAGGCGGTGTTGGTGTAACGAATGTAGGCGTCCATAATTAGCTGCAGAATGAAGTTCTTGGCACAACCCACCACGCCATTCAGAAAAATTTTGAGTGGGTCGGAAGTGGGTGTTGATAGACGATGGATGACTTCGCGAACAACTTCGAATCGCTCCTTGTCGGTGAGCCACATCATTTCCTTGTAGGCGTCACCGGTCATGACATAATGACGTGTGCATACAGCGGCGCAACGACCTTTTGCCGCTGTGTTAGCATCAGGGGCTCCTAGAAAGAAAGTCTTCGTCGTGGTTTTCGTCGACCAACCGAGCACATCGTGGGTACATTTCAGTACGCATTTCGGTAATATGAGAGCCATCTGCGCGCATCTGGAGGCATTTGTCACGCAGATGGTGCATGTCGAACTTGCTGTCATATTCAGATCTCTTCAGAAACAAGACCTCCACATTTTTGATGTACATATGCTCAAAAACGCTTTTACCTGAAATATCCACTTCACGGCGGAAAGGAAGGAACAGTGTAACCGCCTTGCGCTCGTTGTTTAGTGAGTAGTCAATGGAGTGGCAGTGGTAGCGAATGACAGCTGGATAAAGCGATGCAAAGCCTGCCAAGCACACGTCTTCCAAGTTATCGGGGCGGTCTTCGTACCTCCGCATCACCCCAAATTACCGCACATTCGTTGACGCCACATCAAGTCCAGCTGCTTCCACCCGCACGTGTTTTGAGAACGCGTGTGCGCCCTTCCAGGAGGCATGTGGTCATATACAAGATGTGTCTACTTGACTCTGACATATCCTGTCTGAGCAGTGTCCAAGCAGCCTTCTGAGCACTCATCTTAACAGCCTTCAGCATGTTAACTCCAAGTACACGAAGCGCCTGGCCAAAAGGTTTGTTCGTAGTGTGTGCCAAAATGTCCGAGACTACATTGTGTAGATTTGAGACTCCGAGATGAGACTTAATCACGTAATCTACAACGTAAGTCGCACACAAGTATGCATTCAGGAGCATCTGAAGGTCTATGTTTGAGTCCGGCACAGAGGCAACCCACGGGTTTAATGCGTTGATACACTTTTGCTGCACTGTTCGTTGGATAAACAAGGTCGGGCGCGTAATGCGAGTGGGAGGAACGGAGGCGTAGTGTGCATGGGATGTGAGTGCGTGGTGGTGAAGAAATTGGTTGATATTGTCGTATTCTGTGCTTTATAGAGCGACATGCATCTGAAAGAAGCGAGTGTCACTCGCCGTGCGGCTTCGGCATTGTCTTCTGTGGGCAGATAGGGAAGCAGCACCACAGAGTTTTCAGTGGGCCAGAAAGGAGCGCCAAAACGGCAACGATTGTTTTCACTCGTGTAGCAAGTGTGCATGTGTTGGTTCGCGTGAGTACGAATGCGTGGTAACAAAGAGGTATCGAGAGACACGAGGTGCGTTGCGAGGGGAATTATTACGGACATGTGAGGGAAGACGGTTTCATCAGGTGCGTTCTCCAGCCAGAGCAAGATATGAGCATGCGGACGTCCCCGGTGCTTGAATTCAATTAGCTTGAAGTAGTCTATCACACGGTAAGTTTTAAAATATGAACGAGTGCGGCCACACCAGATGTTTATGACCATGCACACAAACCTGTGAAAGTAAATGACGCCCACTATGGGGCCCCTGTTAACGAGCTGAGCATGGTAGATTAATGTCATTTCCGACACGTGCACTTCTAAGACAGGATATTGAGGACGCAAACGTTCGAGCAGAGTGAGTGATCTCGGCCAATACATGTCTGAGGCTGACAGGATGGGAAATTCAGTTGCCTTGCCAAGTTGGCGTTTCATAGCGAAGACTTCTTTCTTGTGATGCTGCCTGTAGTGTACAGTGTTGCGAACGCCGTTCACAAATACCATGTTTTGGTCAGCGGAATCTTGCATGAAGTGTTCATCTTCAAGTATTTGGCGTGTGGTTTTGTCAGTGTCGTCGTTGACATAAAGTCTGACGGCCAGGCTGCAACTGTCTTTATATCGGAGCACTTTTATTGCCTTGAACAGGATGTGCTGAGGCAAGACACCGTGACGGTCTTTGGTGGCACACGTAATGCGTGTGGGATGTGCTTCTGGTTTAACGCACCGAACTCCATAAAGTATATTTGGCTCTTTCACCATACAGTATGCTAGAGGCTGTTCGTGTTCACCAGGAGCTATGGTGCTCTTCGTCGCATACCACAGACTGTTCTAATGCATTAAGTGCCACACATGCATCAACAGGATTATGTATGTCAGCACTTTGGGGCAAACTTTCAACAGAATACTCAAGTATTTGGAACGCATTGTCGTCAGGAAGAGCATCTATCTAAAGAAGAAGCGCCAAGAATGACATCAAAGTACTTGTGCAATATTCTCCCCATAAACACATCAAGCCAGGGTTTAAACTCCGATTTTTCACAACACCAGATAGGTATGTTGTCTTGTTTGGAAGCTTTTAATGTGCGGGTGCTGACAACTCCTGTAAAGTTAATTTTGCTGCGTGGTACAGGTGTCTCGCGCAGAAGCCGTGTTTCGGGGTCACAACTATTGAGCGGTAAGTGGCGTTTTGTTCGGGAGCGTTGATCACCACTATCATCATCATGATTACATCGGTAGCGCCGGTGGTGACCCCTGGCGGCAAGCCTTGGTGGCAGCACGAGACAGTTGAGCGAGTCTCTTTGGCTGGTTGGTGTCGTTTGGCGCGAACGGTTGTCTCTCGCAGTGGGACCCCAGTGCACGGCACCGCGGGACGTCTGCCGGGGGACCTCGTGGTGAGTCAGGCGTTCGTGACCTCAGCTTGTTTGCCATGTTGTGGAGTATTGTGTAATAATGTGCAAGGTTGTTTAGCGTGTGGATCCCAATTAATGTTATAATAATTCAACTGACAGTGTCGTCATTCTAAAAGTAGTTAAACAAATGGGAGTTGCCTGGTTTGGTCCGACCACGTCTGATGTGCCCGTTCACTCCACGAGCGTGGTGCTCTTTCCACATCGAGAATTCACGCTGGCGCCCAATGTCGGGCTCTTTGAGCGTCGGACGACAGTTTTCATGTTTCGGTACAAGCTGCTGTTTGAGCAGGGGAAGAGTAGGCCTAGGGTGCCTAGAGGGATTTCTATTGGTAGCGTCAGCGGTGTGCTTTGTTGATAGTGAGGAGATGGGTTATTGTGACGTGTTTGAACTTGTCGGCACGTTGAGTTTTTTTATTCTCGCAAGTGTTTTTTTTTATTTTGTTGTGGTTGGTTCTCAAGAACGTTGTTCAGCTGGGACGAGAACCATGTGGTCTGTATCCTTGGGTGAGCAAAGCTTAGAGCACGTGGATTGTAGGCCAAGCTCGAAGTGAGTGAGTACGGAAGCCTCGTTGGTGGTCCAGTTTTCTGTATATAGCTTCTTCTATCCCTTTGGACTAAGGGAGTCTGGCGTCGTTGCTGTCTTGTCTTGCGGCTCGACGCCGGGACGTCGTGACACCGTCCGGGATGGTGGGCGCCGATCGCTCGGTAAGCTGCTGTGTGCGGCAAGTGAGTGATAGGGCCACCTTCCAAAGTGGATGTCTCCTTGCGGCTGCATCTTCTGCGCCTAGGCTGGGTGGATGTCGGTTGTTGTCAAGAGATTCATTTGGCCTAAGGCTCTGCGCAGCCGCCTGTCGCACGTGGCACCACTAGGTGAATCGTGGCGTTGAGGTGTTGCACTCTACTTCTCTCACTTTTTTTTACCTTGCGAAGCACTGGTTTGGAAAAGCGACCATTGTTTGATTTTAGCCGGGCGACTTTGCCGCCACCGATGTATTAGCTAGTCGTACCACGTGGGCGAGGAGCCCGAAACTCCCTTTCCTTTGCCCTACTGCATTGTTATTTCGAGGGTTTTGAATGTACGCAGCGGGAGTGATGTAGCTCGCGGCTGGCTGTCTTCTGTACATCGTTATCGCCGCTGGCCAGGAGTGTGGTTGAGACTTCGGGCGACTGACATGCCTAGGACCTGCGCAACAGCCTGCAGTCCGGCGCCCTCGTGAGTGTTGGTTGCAACCGGAAGAAGTGTCGGCGCGAGTGACGGTTTCTCGTGCCAACGGCAACGTTACTGTTGCGGGACCGGTACTGAGGTGAAATCGCTGAGCCATACAGTGCAGCAGTGTCGACCGGCGGTGGTGTCATGGTGCACGGACATTATGTAGAGACATGTGTTGTCATTTTTTGTTAGCGCTTGTTTAGCTGATTTCTTTCATGTTCTTTCTTTTCAGAGTATGGTTTGAATTAAGGTTGGAAAGATATGGGGGTGCTGACACACCCTGTAGAGTTGTTTGCGCCGCGTGGTGCACGTGTCTCACACAAAAGTCGTATTTCGGGGGTCACAAATATTGAGCGGTAGGTGGCGTTGTGTTCGCGAGTAGTACATCAACATGCCCAGATGGCATTCCAATTATGCTGATAAAGACAGTAGGTCCGAAGTCTAAGCAAATATTAAGAGAGGCAGCGAGCAAATCAATAACGGATGGTCAAGCTCCCAATGAGTGGAAACTAAACAGGATGGGCATGATCTATAAAGGAAAGGGACAAAGCCTATATAAACAACTACCGTCCTATAACAGTGACATCAGTAGTTTACAGGCTGGTGATGCAAATATTAAAGTAAAGACTACAGACATGGGTGTAAACTGAGGGGGTGCTGGGAGAACTACAAAATGGGTTCCGTAAACGAAGGAGGTTAGAGGACAATCTGTTTTCATTGATGCAGTGTATTGAAATAGCGGAAAAAGAACTCAGGCCCCTGCGGCTGGCATTTCTAGATATCAAGGGAGCTTACGATAAAGAAGATTTGTGGGGAATACTGGACACACTAGATGTAGAAGATGGAATAACTAATCTTCTAAAAGATATCTATAAAAGTAACAAGGTAGTTATTAAATGGGAAGAACAGGTATCTGAACCTATAGAGATACAACGCGGGCTTCGACAGGGATGTCCCTTGTCACCTTTGTTATTTATGCTGTACCTCCAGGGACCAGAAGCTAAATTAGAGGGGAGTCGACTTGGATTCAGCCTCTCTTTTGTCAAGCAAGGAAAGCACATTGAACAGTCATTACCAGCATTGATGAATGCAGATGATATTGTATAATTAGCCGACAACAAGGAAGATCTGCAGAGATTGACAGACATCTGTAGTAATGAAGGAGATACGTTAAATTTGAAGTTCAGCAGAGAAAATCAGCAATTGTGATTTTCAATGATAGCAAAGGCAGTGAGCATAAGATACAGGAAGTCACGCTAGAAATGGTGGATAATTACAAATATTTGGGCGCATGGATAAATAACGGGGCCGAGTATCTAAGGGAGCACAAAAGATACGTAATGACTGAAGGCACCAGAAATGCAGATGTAATGAGAAATAGGCTACAGTGGAACTACAACATGTATGACGTTGTGAGAGAGATTTGGAAAGATGTCATGGTCCCGGGTTTGACGTTTGGCAATGTGGTCTTGTGCATGAAATCAGACGTTCAAGCAACATTGGAAAGTAAACAACGTGGCATAGGTAGACTTGCTTTGGGAGCACACGGGAATACCCCAAATCAGAGGGTACAGGGAGACATGGGACGGACATCGTTTGAGTGCAGGGAAGCTAGCAGCAAGATAGGATTTGAGGAGCGGTAGAGAAAACTGGGAGAGGAGCGTTGGGCTAGGAAAGTTTTCAGTTAGTTGTACATGAAGAAGGTCAATACTAAATAGAGGAAACGAACTCGAAAATTCTCAAGCAAGTATTTAGACAACAGCAGAATACCAAGCCAAAAGAAAACATCTGTTAAAAAGAAGGTGAATGAAACGGAGAGGGACATGTGGAAGATGGGAATGCTTAAGAAATACTCACGGGGGACCTACTAAACTTTTAAGCAGGAAATTGCAAGGGAAAAGATCTATAATAATTCTCGGGGTACCTCACTGCTCTTCGAGGCTAGAACGGGAGTATTGCGGACCAAGACGTACCGAGCAAAATAGGAAGGCATAGACACGGTGTGTAGTGCGTGTGGAGAGGAGGAGGAAACGACTGAACATTTGATATTGTTCTGTAAAGGGCTCCACCCTATCGTCGAAGATAATGGCGCTTAATTTTTCAAAGCATCGGAGTTTAGAGACAGTGAAGGCAAAATAGACTTGAAACGGGTAAAAATAACCAGAAGGAGTCTAACTGATTGGTGGCTACAATCGAGGCGCGAGTGAAATTCAATTTCTAAACACACAGTGATAGTACTTAACTGTATGGCTAGGTGGCGGGAGCCACCGCCTGATCTAAAGGGCACAGCCGGATACATCCATCCATCCATCCATCCTTGATCGCCACTATCATCATCATGGTTAGATTGGTAGCGCTGGCGGTGACCCCTAGCGGCAAGCCTTGGTAGCGGCACGAGATCGAGTCTTTTTAGCTGGTTGGTGTTGTTTGACGCGACCGGTTGCCTCTCGCAGTGAGACCCCGGTGCGTGGCACCACGGGCCACCTGTGGGGGCCCTTGTGGTGAGTCAGGCGTTCGCGACCTCACCTTCTTTGTCATGTTGTTGAGCGTTGTGAAATACTGCGTAAGGTTGCTTAGCGTGCGGATCACAATTGATGTTATAATAATTCAGCTGACGATATCGTCATTCTAAATGTAGTTGAATAAATGTGAGTTACTGTGTTTGATCCGACCACGTCTGCTGCCTCTGTTCACTTCAAGAGCATGCTGATCCCTCCACATCCAGACACCAGTGAACATTGATGGCATGGTCTTCGTGGACGTTTTGCGGCAACGACTTTACCATTGTATTCACTTTGACGAGAACGTTAACGACGGACCCCACGATGTCATACAGTCCTCCACCGTGCATAACGCGGCGAATTTTCATAAATGGTATACGCGGTGAAATCAAACACTCACTCACCGAGTTTAGTGGAGGCAACTCAGCGGGATGGCCAGGTAAATGTAACCGTTACACCGAGAGGGGGCTGGAATTGTATTCCTTTGCAGTGCGCCGTGGCATTTGGAACACAAGACGAAGGAACGCACGTGTTCGGAAACTCAGTAGCCAGCAGAGGCACATGACCGACGCGGATGGCCGAGAAGTCAGCTTTAAACCAAAGGTGATCACAAACATCACATGCATGTCTAAATGAATTATTGAAGAACTGTTTTTCAAAATGTGCAGTAGACACTGTCAAATGTGATTCTTGTGGGCAAGAAGCTGGTACTTGAAGCAAGCGCCACTGTCGCCTCGCCTCAGCCTCACGTTCCCCTAAGACCGCGTCTTGGCGCCTTCAGCGTTGAGCTGCATCGTTGGTCGCACTTGCCGCAGCACGTTGTTCCTGCGTCTGGGCACGTATGCGATCCAGCCTTGCTTCACCATGACTAGCGTTTCGTGAAAGCTGTTCGGCCGGTGTTCGGACGACACGCTGGGGCATGACAACGCGAAGCAGCCCGTGATGGACACGCTGCAACGCTACAGAAGCATCGCCCCACTGGCAGCAACTACTGTGGCTAGTAAGAGTGGGGAAATGCTGACTGACCGGGCGGGCAGGGGGAGTATAGACGACATTGAGTACTCGAGCATTCTCCGCGACGGTGACCAGGCCGCGATGGCGCTGCCGTGAAAGGTGATCTATCAGCGGAATACACTGCGGCTTTCCGGACTTCGGCACCACACCCGGCGCAGTGGTTTCCAAACAGATTTCGCTACTGCGTGGAGTTTAGTTCAGTTGAAAATTGTAATTAAGACGGAAGGTTGAAGTGTGGTTGCACGTAACGTGTATATGATAACCGCTACGTGAAACATGGCACCATTTCAGACGGGAATACCAAATATTGCAACACAGGGCGTAAATTATGCCTCAGACATTTTCAACGCGATTACATTCGGCAAATTTATATGGTGAGCGCCGTATGATCAATGTAGGTAAGATGTTGTGGTCTTGTAGAACATGCCTCTAACGACGCTCTCACAACAGTGTGGCACACATGTGCACGCGTGGGAAGACTTTGAGGAGGGCCAGTTGAACACACTCGGCAGTAGCGGCTTTGCGTATAAGTTGGCATGTGTATACATACACTTCGGCTTGCTGTAGCCCGATATTTCGAAATTTTACTTACCAACCATGCGCATTACACTTTGGCCAAATGTGCATGGTCGGTAAGCCATGCAGACACGGGAATAAAGGCGATTGTGGTATTGGCTTGTCTCTGTGCGTAAATGCATGAAATTGTGAGAACACAGTGAGAACGTTCCCTGTGTATCAGGCTTGAATAACTTATGACAAAGCGTACAGAACCTGCAAAACGTGCGTAGCCACTGGGTACCTAGCTGTGTTTCAAGAAGCTTTCTCGGTGGCTATGTATACTTGTGCGCATGTCGTCAAGAGCTGTTCGTGACTATGGCAGGGATGATTGCACAAAACCAGTTTCCCCTAAAAGGTGAAGCAATGAATGTGATAGCGACAAATTGCAATGTTATGAGAAGTGAGGCTGGCTGTCAATCAATCAGATCCTATCTCACGTAACTCTACAAAACGCTGGTGTGAGAGAACATGGCCGCTCCAGGTAAACTCTTCACACCGTTTTTTTTTTTTTTGTGTGCACAGCCCGTAGAAGCTCTCGCGTTCTGTGGAAGCACAAGGCGCGCGCTGATCGTTGCCGCGAAAGCGCGGAAACCTAGAGTTAACTGTATATGCCACCTACGGGAGTAGAGTTGCGCATATGTCCACCATTATTTCCAACGGCTGTGCAGTAAAGGCACTCATCACGCACGCAGGAGAAAAATACGGTGCGATGTTCCGGCGTAGGCGGCATGCCGCCGACTTATCCATGCACGCTGAGCAAGATTGCAATGTTGCAGTGAGGCGGTATATTGCTATAGGTTGCGAAAATGCTTGAGGTCCGTATGCTTAGATTTAGGTGCACGTTAGAACCTGAAATGGTCGAAATTTCCGGAGCCCTCCACTACGGCGTCTCTCGTAATATGGTCGTTTTCGGACGTTAAACTCAACAATGAAATGAGGTGAAAATGATTGAAAAAGCAACTCATTCGTAATAACGCCACTGGCGCGGTTTCGCACGAGACACACGATGCCCAATGTTTATGTAATAACAAGTTTCTCATTGCCTGGTTCATTTTGACCTCGCCAGATGTCGTCACTTATTTAGTTTGTCTAGAGTTACTCTATATGCTACCTCACTGTATACTTTACTGTATATGTATATTACTGTATATGCTACCTTACTGTATATGCTATTTAAAGGTAGCATATACAGTAACTTTAAGTCTGTCGTGAGCTCACACGTTCGTGGCGGCGATGTTCTGGCCATTCTAGCTTTAGTAATCCAGCTAAAACAATGCAATCGCATTGGCGCTCGCACCTCGGTTTATTTTGACGTGATGTCTAGAGTCTCCGTAATGCGGATATTACGAGTTCTTACGAATGAAAGTGGATTTCCGAGAGAGCGCCGCAAACGCAAAGCCTGTCCGGTGGGTTGTTTACGTTACGTAAAAGTTTGCGTTCTGTAAAGACCCTCACGTGCACAGATTTTCTCCGGTAACGCGGTAACATAAAGAAGTATGCGTACAAACCAATAGCCCCTAATGGCGGTCACGATGAGACCGAAGTCGCCGCGGGCAGAGAACGCGTGGGCGCCGCGCCATCGTTATGTAAACTTGGCTACGCCGCGTGAAATTCAACATTTGACGTCAATTTGCTGCACGTGACCGCGCTTGCCGAATAGCAGCGCAAGGAAAAGGTATGCTCAACTCAGCTACCTACAGAAACTCTACGAAAGAACCGAAACTTGCATCGGCAAACCCTCCGTTATCAATCTACAGTAAACATTTAAGTTCCACAGTAAAGGCGCGTTTTACTTTTGTGTTATATGCCTATTTTTATGACAGAAGGATCAGCCATATTTCTTCAACAAATGATTGCTGTAATACTTTTCCATAATAGGTATTACACTTTCTTGCATGTTTGTATTATAATTTGCCTTATTCAGGCGTGTGTATTCTAATTTGCCGTACTTGCTTATAGTCTGAACACTGTTTCTGGAGCGTGCAATTATACTATATTGGTATTGTTATATTAATGTTTCTAACTTATTATCAACATCTCAACCCTTTTCTTTAAAACGTATAGTTTGTTATGTTCCGGGTGTAGTACAATGTTTACACTCATTGTATTTGTATTGAAATTCCTTAAAGCCCCCCCCCCACCCCCCTCTCACGGCATCAAATCCCGGCTGTGGCGGCTGCATTTCCGATGGAGGCGGAAATGTTGTAGGCCCGTGTACTCAGATTTGGGTGGGTGCACGTTAAGGAACCCCAGGTGGTCGAAATATTTTCCTCTGAAAGAACAAAATGTGGGTGATTATAGCGTCAAACCATCCCTTTTTGCTTCTTTTCGAAATGGTAGTTAGCAGTATATGATTGGTGTAAATATGCTGTGTTATGCCCACAGCACCAGCTTGTTACGCGGGGCAACAAATGACGTGAAAGTAATCCATCGCGTAATGAGCACTTATACACGACCACGTAAACAATAAGAAAATAAACTATTATCAATACGGCATATTATTTGCCATTAGTTATTCGGCATTTAAAATGTTCTGTGTGCTACAAAATCAACTCTTTGTCACATGACGTAACGAAGCCGGAGATCATCTCCTTCTAAATGTTATTCACGTTGGCTAGCTGCCAATGACATAAGCAGCGGCTACATGTAGCAGCTAGGCAGATAGATTACGAGTTTAATAAGATATTTTTACTTGCAGCATAACGGTGTTTAGTAGTTTGTGCGCGTACACATCTCTGTGAGCTCATACTTGCTGAGAGAAAGAGGAATAGAGAAAAATAGGCAGCGCTGCAAGTGTGTGCTTCTTTACTGCCCGAGATGTATTTTGACCTGCAAAAGGCAATTCAAGTTGAGTGAAAAACCAGCTTTAGCCCGACTCTTAACTAAGCCTCCATAGTGCTAAAAAACACGGTTTTTCACCTACTCCCTGGTCTCGTGGGGTCAAGTTGTGGGGCAAGCTTGGAAGCTGAGCTTCCTATTGAGCTCGAGTTCACTGCTTTATTCGGGCCACTTTACAAGGTGCCGCTATGGCTCCAAGTTACCATAAGCAAGGATGATGAGGTTTATCAGAGAAAGCAGAAACAATTTTTGGCATTGCAGTACAGAAACATTCGATCTAAAAAAACGATTTGCCAAACTCATCGGCTCGCAACAGCTTCGACAGAGCAGCGGTGATGACATATCCTTTTCGAAGGAAATTATTTTCCAGAAGTAGCAAATGTTTTGACCAGTCCATAAAAAGTTTGCTCGATCCCATCTGTAACTGCATCGATAAGTCAAAGCAGAATAAAACCATGAACAAGTGATGTAATACTATAGGGCTCCTGTACAGCGCTTGCCTGTTCTGCAATACTACAGCACAAGACGCGAAAGTGTCTCATGGGCGACTCGCACCGCAAAGAGCCTGCAAGGAAAACCATCACAGTGCAAATGTTTGCGAACTTTCGATATGTTGTCAAATTGCCTCGTAACATTTTCATTCTTCCGTAAGAACATAATTGAGTTATTACTGTTGCTACGAAAAACTTCGCCTAACTTTTTGGTTTCCCCAGCGTGCAGCTGAAAGGGACCATTGTCGAAAGGGGGGGGGGGGGCTTGATCAGCTCCCCCAACCTTACTCATTGGGGGCTTGTGCCCCCCTTGCCACCTCGGCTGGTACACCTATAGCGGAGGAGTTCTACAGAGAGCTGTACAGAAGCCAAAACAACCAGAATGATATTCTGAGAAACACTAATAGTCCAGAGGAATTCGACATCCTACCAGTAACGACAGCGGAAGTAAAAAAAAAACGCCCTAGAAGGAATGCAAAAAGGCAAAGCCGCTGGTGAGGTTAAGGTAACAACGGACCTCCTGAAAGAGTATGAGGAAATTGTGTAAAAAAAATTGGCCACATTGTATAAGAAGTGTCTCTCTAAGGGAAGGGTACAGGAATCTTGGCAAAGCGCATGCACATCATCTTAACTCATAAAGGAGACGTCAAGGACTTGAAAAATTAGAGGCCGATCAGCTTACTGTCCGCTCTCTACAAACTATTCACAAAATTAATAGCTAATAGAGTTATGGAGACAATAAAGTTCAATCAACCAAAGGGCCAAGCAGGATTTTGTTCAGGCTACTGCCCAATATACCATGTTCATACTATCAATCAGGTAACAGAGAAATGCACGGAATATCACCAATCCCTATACATAGCCTTTAGAGATTACGAGAAGGTGTTTCACTCAGTCGAGGCATCAGCAGTAATGCAGGCACTGCGGGATGGGGGCATCGAAGAACCCTACACAAACATACTGAAAGAAATCTACAGTGTATCCATAGTTGTCCATAAAGAAAGCGACAGAATCCCAATAAAGGGTTTAAGGCAGGGAGACACGATCTCTCTTTTCACCGCGTGTTTACAGGAGGTTTTCAGGACCCTAGAGCTAGGGATAAGAGTTAATGGAGAGTTTTTTAGTAATCTGCGATTCGCTGACGACATTGCCTTAATGAGTAGCTCAGAGGACTAATTACAGGTCATGGTTACTGAACTAGACGCGGAGAGCAGAAAATTAGGTCTAAAAATTAATATGCACAAAACTAAAGTATGTGCAATAGTCTCGACAGAAAAGAGCACTTAGCGAAACGTGGAGAGACGCTGTAAGTTGTAAAGAAATATGTCTACTTAGGACTGGTAGTAACCGCGGAGCCACACCATGAGATTGAAATAGCTAGAAGAATAATGATGGGGTGAATCAAATTAAGCAAGTATTCTCAAATCTTGAATGGCAATCTGACACTAACCCTCAAGAGGAAAGTATAAAACAGCTGCATCTTGTTAGCACTTACCTACGGAGCAGAAACTTGGCGGTGGCGGCTGCATTTCCGATGGAGGCGGAAATGTTGTAGACCCGTGTGCTCAGGGACACGTTAAAGAACCCCAAGTGGTCGAAATTCCCCTACGGTGTTCATTGGGACCCCATATATCAATCAATCAAAGAGAGGAAAGCGCCGTCTCGCGAGCCACAAAGTGCTGCGCCGCCAGTGTGTTCTTTTTCAGCAAGTTTCTTTATTGGAAAAACCGACTACTCGCGCTGAACCGCCGCTTCCTAGCCACCCCGTACTGGATTTTGACCTCCGAGGTAGTGCCGGTTAGAAATTCCTCCTGTGCGCTGTTGAACAATAAACATTCACAGTGTGCGCGCTAGCTAAAAGCGGGCTTCGAGTCTCTGTGTGCAATAGGAGTGGTCTGTCTCTCATTGGTCCTTAGCAGTGATTGGCGTGTTCCAGTAGGAAACGACGGTTCATCAATGCGTGCTTGGCGCCTCGCCAGGTTCACGCCGCGGCGAGCATCAACGCTGCCGCCAGTGTCAGCATTAGCACCCGCTGCTTCGCATCTACACATGGTTTCCTCTGCCGGGAGATGGCGCAATGTTTTATATAACGCACAGGCCGCCCTTCAATCCGCTCCGTTATGCACCGCAGTGCTATTCCTTGTGACGATTACATCGAGCACTAGTGCATGGTTAATTCCACCGATGACATTCTACGTCTTCGAGGTTTTGTTTCCAAGTGGCGGCGGATACCATGTCCTATCATTCCCCCAATTTTGTTGGATTGCTAATTGGCTGCTGTGTGTAACAATGACATTTTAGACACTCTCAGGTCGGTCCCATTTTAGGACGAATTGTCGTTTGCGGTAAGTCAAGACGCAACATGGCAGTTTCATTTTTTACTTAGAATGATTAGGCGAAACGATTATCACTTGTTGTTACGATTTAAGAAAATACGGCGAGAACAGGCAGTTCTCGTGTGCAACGTTAAGAAAATGTCTAAATGTCCCTAATTGGTGTTACGCCAATCTGAGGCTAATCATTAGTGAACATTAGCTATTCTCGAGCAAATTCAGATAGTTTTCTCAGTAATGTAACCAGTACAAAATAAATAAAATACTCCCCCTTTCAAAGATGACCACAATAGTGCAGCTACCTAAGGCATTCCTGCCCCGCCACGGTGGTCTACAGTGGCTATGGTTATTCTGGTACTGACCCGCAGGCTGAGAGATTGAATCCCGGCGGCGGCGGCGGCGGCGGCGGCTGCATTTTCGATGGAGACGAAAATGCTGTATACGCTCATGTGCTCAGACTTGGGTGCACTTTAAAGAAACCCAGGAGGTCGAAATTTCTTTAGCCCTCTACTACGGCATCTCTCATTATCCTATGGTGGCTTTGGGGCGTTAAACCCCACATATTATAATTCCTCGTAGGCTTGATTATACTTCAGCAGTAGAATATACACTAGAGATTAGTGACCGTACAGAGATGGACAAACACCTGTAGGACGCCTTATAGGTAACTGCATCGTTCAAGTGTTTGAGTACGCAGGCAATTAGAAGAATGAAGAAATGGACCTTATTAAGTGCGCCAGCAGTTCGGTACCGTTCGATTGATGGGCCATTCCCTCGATGCGGTTTGCGCCAAGTATCTGAGGGAGAACAACAACTATCCGGCAGCACAAGAAGCCCCCTTTGCGGGAGCGGAGGAACGAATTTTATTTGATTTTTTTTGTAGTGACAACTCTGAATTCACGGTTACCTCAGTGAGCGAACAATTCAAAATAGGGGAGGACTACGGTTTACCAAACATAAAGCAAACCAAGAACGTATCACACGGCTAAAAATTATCTACAGCAGATATATTTCGGGCATTAATAGACACACATTCCGAGTACACAGCTTGTAGATATATACTGACGTACATGTTGTTGTTGTGTCTTCGTTATTACCATATTTAGTTTAGGTTGTTACCATTATCGGTATTATGACTTTCATATTTCACATTGAAATTTAAAACGACAAGTATCGTTGTTCTCTCCTGCCTCCTGTTATATATATATATATATATATATATATATATATATATATATATATATATATATATATATATATATATATATATATATATATATATATATATGAGAAAACAACGATAATTGTCGATATATATCGTGATATCTTATTTTAATTAAGTACGACATGTCTGTTAATCTTGTATACTTTTGTTTTACTCTTCTTTTAATGCTGCTCGTTTGTTGTTTAAATGCCACTGATGAGCATAATTGGCAATTACATGTTTGTAGACGGCGCCAATCCTAGCCTTTGACTAAGGGGCCATACATTGTTTGCAAGTAATTATTATTTATTTCATGTGAATAAACTCCAATCAATCAATCAATCAATCAATCAATCAATCGATCGAAATCATTCATTCGAACAGCATCGCCAGCGCGGGCAGCAAATTTTGGGTTAGTGAATTACTAACGTAGCCCTTCACAGAAACCACTTAATGCACAAACATTGAAAAATGACAAGAAAAAACATGTTGCAGCGCGTGCGCACCTACCCAACACTTTATTTACGACTTGCACGTGTGTGCCTAATTCAACACAGAAAGAAAGCCCCGAGTCGTCTCCCCGCCCCCCACCTAACGGTCACGCCCACAAACAGGGCAACCCTTCGGTCCCCAAATGGGCCAACGTTCCAAATAAGGTAACCGCTGCGCGCGCCCCGCACCCATCTGTCCGGCCTGTACTTGAACCCTGGATCATCAATCATCACGCGATGGAGACATCACTGCGTCGCGTGGCCGCCATTGTGGTCAGGCGGAAGCCCAATTTACGAGCCATTCAGGGCAAAAGCCAGCCCTGCCAAAGAGGCCATTTTTACGCTCGCTGGTATAAAAAAAGCGTCACCGTTTCGCCGCAGATGTTTTGCAAGAGTTGCGCAACGCGCCGCCGCTGGACGTGTTTATCACGACGGGCGCCCTGACTTCCTAGTTGATAAAGGAGAGCGGGGACGAACGGACAATGAGAGAGAAAAAAGAGATTGCTCACTGCCGCGGCCAGTTATTTTTTTATTCGCTTTGAAAACGGCTGCTTTTAAATGACCGCAGATCTAACCACAACGGTACAAGAGAAACCACGAAATTTATCTCGTGGACCACTGTTAAACCAAGATCACGCCCGCCATGTACAGCGTGAAAGTGACTAGTGGCAGGGAGGGCTGTTAATTGAATGCGAGGAAGCAATGTCACACGTTGAGCGAAAGTGCCTGCAGCCGATGTTCTGACAAGATTCATGCCCTGTGGTATAACTGCCTTAAGCAACACCACGTGACATGATGTCAACAACTAAACAGCTTTAAGGATGGCCTTCGACATACTGACGCGCTTAATCCATTTCCTTCAACCACCGAACTTTCCATCTGCCGGTCCCCATTGAACAGGCGAAGTCACTTGCGAACCTTTTCTGACCCTGCCGAAGCGGAATTGGTGAAGTTTTAAGCAACGGCCTCATTCAACCACTCCCAATGAGCAGGGTACATCTCTTGCTTGAAAGAAGGAAAATACCACAAAAGAATGGAAAGAAACTTAAGGAGACCGACGCTGCAACGCGTGGACGTATACTACACAGCGCTGAAGATACTTTTCGTTCTCTTTCGCCTCGTTGTTATTCACGCCCCTCTGTTCACTCGAAACGGCAATAAAAGGGCTGGGCGCGCAGTATGCATTCAGAGGGCGCCGGTCGCACTTCCCTTCCAATGGTTCTGAACAAAGAACGCAAGCCCCTCATCCACCACGACTCTCGTTTGGCGCCAATAAACTACGGCACGCACTGTTTCTTTTTTTTCTTTGCGCACATAGTACACTCGGGTCTTGTTGGTGGGAGGTGCGCCTCCTATTGTCGCCGCAGATGAATACATATTTACATGTGTGGTTGTTTTTGAATATTAAGAGACAGAAAAGATGCAACAAATGTGGGCACTGCACTGTCTGACTTCATTTTCAAGGGGCACGCAGCCTTGTGGCCGTTGTTGCCGCAGTGGTACAATGTTTACGATGCTCGGCTTCTGAGACGAGAGATCCAGGTACTGTGCGATATCAATGCGCACGTTAACAGAAAAGAAGGTGTGCGGTGAGCTCGCAGATCTGATAGTGTAAACCAGTTCGAATAATTGTAGTATGACAAAAAAAAAAAAAAACGCCCAGCACATGTCACGGATGACACCACGAATCTCTCAGCAGCCTACGATTGGTCGAAGCTTTGTGATGTCACCCCGGGTTCTGCTAAGACTCCTGAGAGCGAGCAGGTAGCGTGTAGTGAGTGTTGCGGGGCTGTTTAAGGCGGAGGTTATAGTGGGAAATCCCTTCGGATCACCAACATGCCACAGAAAGGGCTTCTTGGGACAGAGGCGAAGCATGTAGGGATGGGTGTTCCAGCTCCACTAACGAGAAGTCTGCATGCCCAAATCAGAGTATGCATCAGCCATTTAGAATCCTCGCCAGATTTTCCTCACAAATGAGGTTTTCTAGAATCGTGCCATTCGTTTCATCCATTCCGCCTTTTCATATGATATCAGCGTAACGTCTTTGAAAGTGTAATGTGGCTTACAAACACTTTTCAATCCACGTCTCATTGCTAGTTTATCATAATTCCGTAAGTTATACCACAGAATGTTAATCAAACACCACATATTCTGCCACCACCTCGCATCGCATTGACTACCCTTAAAAGTTGCCCGCCCTAATATTCGTACTGTCGCCTTCGCGTCTTCCCTTTTTTTTCCACGAGCAGCAAAAAAACTGGAACGACCTTGCGCAAGTTATCACTAACTCAAGCCCATCTGCCTCCATGAAATAGATAGATAGATAGATAGATAGATAGATAGATAAATAGATAGATAGATAGATAGATAGATAGATAGATAGATATAAGCGAGCAAATAAGCATATGGTTAACATGATTTCTCACCCGACATGATACCTATCAAGTGTTTTGTTCTTAACGTGGCTGTGTGGTAGTAAACGGGACTGCCACGCAAAATGCCTGAGTTCGATTCTGGCTGCAAGCCAGTGTTTCAAACCAACATGCAGTTAATACGAATCTTAAAATATGAAATGCTACAGATATTTTTCCAATGAAAATGTTTAAAATTTCTTCTGTAAACGAATATCTAGCTTTTTAAATCAGTTTTTACAGAAACATGCTTGATTTCCTTGTTTCTTTTGCTTTCAACGAGCTCGGCCAAGTGGTACAGATAATATGAAATCGCGATCTCTCAGCCAGATAGCGATAATCTGGATCCAGATCGGGCCTGATCGTGATTAAAAGTGGCCGTGTAGCAGCAACTAGTCCGGATCATGCTTAATCCGAATCGGCACTGATCGCGATTGAAAATGCCCGTGTGACACACGTATAGTACACTCATAGAATGAGCGGACAAGATTAAACAGTGCGAATACAATCATAAGCACATAGAAAAATGCACACACACATAATCTTTACCACCATTATCATCATGACCAGCCTGACTACGCCCACTCTTGGGCAAAGAACTCTCCCGCGTTCCGTCAATCAACCCGCTCCTGCGATTTCTGCTGCCACGTTATTCTAGCGAATTTCTTAACCTCATCTGCCTACCACTTAACCTTATATTCCCGGGCTTCCTCGCGTGTTTGCCTTCTCTTGGGATACAGTCGGTTACCCTCAATGACCAGCAGTTGTCCTGCATAGACGATACGTGCCCAGCCCATGTCCATAGCTGCTTCTTCATTCCGAAAATTATATTAACACCAGTTTATTACCCAACCCACTCCGTTCAGTTCCCGTCTCGAAAGGTTAAACCTGCCGTTTTCTTTTCCATCGCTCGATGTGTCGTCCTCAGTTTCAGTTGAACCCTCTGCGTAAGCCTCCAGGTTACACACGCACACGCCTAGTTAGAGCCCAGCGCATGCGAGTTGGGAAAAGTGGAGGGGAAGTTCCCTCAGTATGTCCATGCTTTACACCGCTTTACATTTAAATCACTGAGGCTTTTCCTCCGCTCTGCTCTTGAGCGGCCTTGGGAATGTGAAGTTGAATATTTGTAGAGTTACGCGAGATTGGATTCGAAAAAAGTTAGCTGCTGGCCTTACTTCCTACAACTTTACAATTTGCCGCTAGCGCACTCATTGCTTGGCTCTTGTGGCGAAACAGATTTTTATTTGCGTACTGCAGACAGTTAAAGGTTTTCTATCTATCTATCTATCTATCTATCTATCTATCTATCTATCTATCTATCTATCTATCTATCTATCTATCTATCTATCTATCTATCTATCTATCTATCTATCTATCTATCTATCTATCTATCTATCTATCTATCTATCTATCTATCTATCTATCTATCTATCTATCTATCTATCTATCTATCTATCTATCTATCTATCTATCTATCTATCTATCTATCTATCTATCTATCTATCTATCTATCTATCTATCTATCTATCTATCTATCTATCTATCTATCTATCTATCTATCTATCTATCTATCTATCTATCTATCTATCTATCTATCTATCTATCTATCTATCTATCTATCTATCTATCTATCTGTCTATCTATCTATCTATCTATCTATCTATCTATCTATCTATCTATCTATCTATCTATCTATCTATCTATCTATCTATCTATCTCCTCCACGTGTGGGTGCTCTGGTGATCACCTTCTTAACTTAGGGACGGGTAGACCATAATTACCGTCTATAGCTATAGTGAAGAGGGTTTGACGATTACGCCTGTTTAGTCATGACATAAATAATGGGAAACAGAATTACGAGTTGGGTGAGTTGGTGGATGTTCATCGTGGAATATTTTACAGCGCAACGGGTTAGATACGGACAGAGAAAGAACACAGCACTGAACTCTCAACTTAAATTTATTTGTAAAAAGAAAGGGCACATATAGGAGACAATGAGTCATCGAAACTGTGCGCATGGGCACACCTGTTAGCTACAGCACAACACGCTTCATGTCTTGTCTAACAGGAAGATATATTATTCATCTCGAAGAGTGATAGATGGATTTAATGAAAACACCTTCGGCTATCTCACGCGTGCGCTGATCCACATGTCTATATTTGATGGAATTTTACAGCAAGTAGGGCACACATCTGCTCTATCTACCATGCACTGCCGAATGATACGAGATTACAGCACCTGATAGTGTCCGCTCATTCTCTTGTAAGCGCACGTTAATGTACCGACCTGTTTGACCGGTGCATTAGTGAAGTGTGAAGAAGGCAAAAAAGCAAGAACTGTCAGTTTTCTTTTCAGTGAATACGCCCAAGATTGGAATGCCGCTAAGAGCAATTGTCTAAGAAAAAAAGACACTTGGAAAATAAATGTTTCGCGGCATCTTCAAAGAAATTTGGAGCGTTTGAAGTTTTGTGATCCCCTAGGAATTTCTAACTCAGAATCTGTCATCACAATACTATAAGAACGGCCTTCTTTGTACCACTAAGCATTCAGTAGAGGCGCAGAAGATTTGTATTATTCTTTGCCCCAATATGAAGCGTTGAAGTGTATCAAACAGTACGTAAAAGAGGATGACGATGAGTTACTGTTTCAGAGCCAGTGTGGTATTTCCGTTGAGTCGTTCCTATAGCTCGTAAAGGTGTACCTGAATTCAACCGTTGTGTCTTGGGAGGGCAATACTTTTGTGCAGAAATCTGGCATCTGCATTGGGTAATATGTAGCACCTGTAATTAGCGATATCTTTCTTGGTTTGTGTAGACAGGCAGCTGCAAAAGCATTTGAATGCGTTAGCGTCACGTGTTTTTCGATATGTCAATGACTTCTTAGTTCTACTGGACACTAACATTTGCTCTGTACTGGTTGTTAAAAAATATTATGAAGGTTTTTAAGGAATATAGAATGGCGTTGCATTTCACTTTGGAGCGGCCAAAAACGAAGAGCTGCAGTTCTTCGACTTAAGACTGACTTTCGTTAAAGATCCCATTTGTTGGCAATACCAACCGAGATCCATTAAGCCGATCTTGAATTTTAATTCTGGCCATTCAAAAACCGCCAAGAGAGGCATAGCGTCAACTGTGCTGGATGCCGCTCTTCAGAAGTCATGCGAACACCTTACGTCGCAAGCTTCTGATACACAGATTGCCTGCCTTGAAAATTCCGGCTTTCCGAGTGACGTGATTTGCTCCGTATCGGAAAAACTTAAATGAAAGATTAAGAAGTTTCATCGCCGTGACTCTAGTGCTCCAGAGGTTAGCAATAAAAAGAGGCATGCAGTTATTCCATACACACACAGAACCGCGCATGGTTTGAAAAACATTGGTGCTCGTTATGGCGTAAACATATTGTTCTTCCCGGCTGCGGCGGCTGCATTTCCGATGGAGGCGGAAATGTCGTAGGCCCGTGTGCTCAGATTTGGGTGCACGTTAAAGAACCCCAGGTGGTAAAAGTTTCCGGAGCCCTCCACTACGGCGTCTCTCATAATCATAGGGTAGTTTTGGGACGTTAAACCCCACAAATCAATCAATCAAACGTATTGTTCTCAGCACGTAATAAAGTGGGTAACATGTGTGACTTGGTCAATAGAGCGTTGAGTCAGCAGCTAGGGAAAGGGAAAAAATGTGTGTATCTCCAATCATGTCATCAAATATGTGCCTTTTGCTACTGGCATAGTTTATGCCTTTCCACTATCTTGCGGCTGCGAATACGCAGGCAAACAGGCCGGCCCATTATAACGTGCGCTTACGAGAGCATGAGCTGACACTATCAGGTGCTGCAATCACGTCTCAGTTGGCAGCGCGTTGTAGATAATGTGGATGTGTGCCCTACTTGCAGAAAACTTCCATTAAATATAGACATGTGGATTAGTGCACGAGTGAGATAGCCGAAAATTTTTTCATTAAATCCAATAACAAGTACATAAGTCGTCAATCTATCACTGTTCAAGATGAAGAATATAACTTCTTGTTAGACAAGACATGAAGCGTGTTGTGCTGTAACACATGTGCCCCTGCGCACAGTTTCGATTACTCATTGTCTGCTATATATGTCGTTTATTTTTCCAAATGAAGTTCAGTTGAGAGTTGAGAGCTGTGTCCCTTCTCTGTCCGTATCTAACCCGTTGCGCTGTAAAATATTCCAAAATGTATAATGGGAAAACTTCGTCACGTATGGCGTCAAACACGTTCTTCCAGACACGTGTGGCAAATAGTCGTATACCAGTGGCTGTGGTACGGGCCACAGGTGGCAGTTTATATTCATCACGATCAGCGCACAGTTTATATTGCCACGTTCACTCCTCAACTTTTCTTATGCCCCCGTTACGCTGTACGCGACTCTCAGCGCAAACCGTGCCTACAGTGTTCGAGAACCTTCGGGACTGCAGTAGATCATTTTATGAAGATTACACCCACTTCGTTAACATTTCAAATTATTGTGAAACATACGTCGCCGCTAGCGATAACGCTAGAATGTTCGATGGCGAGTGTGTAAATGCCGACTCGTTTCGCCGCTTGTCAGTTGATCGACGGCCGACGCTCTGTTCACTGCTGTTAGTGCCAGTGTCTTACTTTTATTTTGCATGGACACAAGTTCGGCTGGAATAAACAGTTTCTTCTTCGACCTGGAGTCTGCCCCTTCGTCCACGTCAAATATATTCCGAGGAACGGAGAGAACAGACATTGATAATTTGAATTCTATCGCGTTAAAAAAATAATATCAGCCGCGTTGACCCCATGAGTGCAAAGAATACATGTTATGGCCCTAGTGGAACCTAACCCAAGCATTGTGCATGACAATCGAGTATTTCATCACAGAGTCACGCCCCGTCTCGGAACTGCCTTTTACCCTTTGCCGGCGTTATGTTGGTGTAACGTCAGTTGTGGTTGCAGTGTTGTCCATCAAGCACTAAACACATTACATATGTGCTACATTGACAGAAATTTAGGTTAAGCGCCATCCACTACAGTTATTCGCTATTTGATTGATATGTGGGGTTTAACGTCCCAAAACCACGATATGATTATGAGAAATGCCGTAGTGGAGGGCTCCAGAAATTTCGACCACCTTGGGTTCTTTAACGTGCACCCAAATCTGAGTACACGGGCCTCCAAAAATTTCCGCCTCCATCGGAAATGCAGCCGCCGCGGCCGGGACTCGATCCCACGACTTGTGGGTCAGCAGCCGAGTACCTTAGCCACTAGAGCACCGCGGCGGGGCAAAATTAGTCGCTACTCAGGGCTACAAGCAGAGGTGCTGGTTATGAGCTTACCGCTTCTCCATGGTGTTTGTAATACGCATATATGTTGCTCTTGGAATCGTTACGCAGCTTTAAACAAATTGTTATATAAAACACATGCAACTGTTCGACATACGTGCCTGTGTGTATAACATTTGTACATATGCTTAGCGTCATTTCGTAGCATTTAGCTAAAAAAGTACATCTCAGTCACTTTCCCTCCACATGCTTTATATGACATCGACTTCCATGGTACGTGACATCTGCCGAATTTTACAGGAAAAGCTGTTACGAAATCACAACAAGGGTCGCGTTGGCCATAGTTGCCCACCACTGCCACATCCATCGGTGTTCGTAACTACTATTGCAAAAAAGTGAATAAACCACAGAGTCACAACCGGATCGAACACGTCTCCCCTGCGTACCAGCCCAGTAGTGTACCACTGAGCTACGCTGGTGTTTGGACCTCCGTTGCATACTGATCCTAGACAGGTGTCATGTCGGGAAAATGCGTGTAAGAAAGCGTTTTAGAGCAGCAAAGGAACAACCAGTCGTCACACACTGCGAATTGCGTAACGAGTGGATCGTAGAATAGTGCTCCCTCCTTCAGGAGGGCTCAGGGACACCCCTTTCCTGTGTCTACCCTTCAAATTTATTATATATTTGATTTGCTTGACAGTTCTATGAGTGCATCCAACTTTTTAAATGGTTGCTAATGTCATAGTGTGTAGCTGTGCTCAACACCCCTTAGCTCTGTCAGCCTGGTGAAATCGCCTCTGCCGCTCAACAGGTTACACTAGTGCCCCACTAAAACAGTGCAATTCCGTGAGCTGGAAACCCATGTTGGTTTTTCAATTTTATTTCAAAGAACAATTTTAATTTTTATGTAACGAAGCCTAATTTCTGAGGACAAGATGGCCGCCATGGCAGAATGCGTGTCGCCCTTGTGGTTTTAACGCCCCTCCGCAACTTGTCGGGAGAGGAGGAGTGACCACAAAGCCATCGGCGTAGTCATTGAGTGGTGCCACCTCCCGCGAAACAGTCGATTGAGCCGTTTTATGGAGCGCGACGGTGCACTCATAGCACGCGGTGAGCGTACATATGGGGACCGCCGAATGGCCCTTTTATTCTGCCCTTTGCCCCGAAAATTGGCCCCGCAATTGGCCGCTTGTTTGGTTCAATTCTCAGGACCGCAGATAAATGACATGCCGACACCCACCTCAAGTTGGAACACCGCGTTGATAGGGTCCATTCGAGGCCGTGGAGCGGCAGTACAACGGTCAATGCACTAATGCGTTTGTTGGGCCCTTGACACCAGCTGTGCCCGGGTTTCGCTCCGACCTGTAAGCCATATATTTGCGTAGCGCAGCAACCTCAGAAGTGAATAATGATGTGCACTACTTCACTTTCCCCAATTTTGCCCGTGTTACACAGCTTGTCTGTCTTACGCATTGCTGACGTATTTACTCTTCTTTTATCGTGGCGTTGACGTTACTCTACATTGCATAATCTTACAAAAGAGACTTGCAGCTTTACCAATCACCTCGTCAAACTACGTGCGCAGTTTTCTTCCCGATACAATGAACGAGAAAAAACGAAGCTTGAACTTTAGGCTGTGCATGATAGAGATACGAAGGCCCACGTCGTCGCGAGGATCCTCGTCACCAGTGGGGCGCACGAATGAAATCGCCGAAAGATGCGCGGCATTGCGTTCCTCCCGTTGTCACATCGATATTCAAGGCGTCATCTGCACTTTCGAGGCATACAGGCAAACAAAGGCAATTCATCGTGCGCCGTATTTCCAACGGTCCATGCGGCCATCACGGCGAGGGTGTGCATAAACTATCACCTGACTGTTCCAAGCTTAATTATAATTGTTGGCGTTTAACGTCCCTCCACCGAGATATGATTGTGAGGGACGCCGTGGCTCAGTTAATTTTGACCACCTTGGGTTGTTTAACGAGCACCTGAGTTAAGAAGCATTTCCGGCTACCGCGACTTTCGGGTTGGCACCAGTCGAGTGCCATGACTGCACCTCTGGCAGGACTGTCCCGAGCATGTCACACATGAGCAGTCACTTGAAAAGAAACCGCACTTGCTGGACCCAGAGTGAACGATCTCATTAGCGAAAATTCAATGCCCGCAGGGATAAATGTCCGCCCGCTCCTCGCTTCCCCCGCGAAGTTCTCGCATTATCTCGCGCGTCACCTCTAGCTGGTCAAGTGAACCAATGGCCCGCCGTATAAATCACCGCATCCTGACCCCGAAACGGGGCGTGCTCTGTGACCGGGAAGTGGGTTCTCTTCTGTTCAGGACTCCCCGCGGATTCCTGGCAGGTCGTTTGGGGACAGATGTCAGAGGGCGAACGACGCACGTTTGTGGTGCGTAAACTACAAACTACAGCGTGGTGGCAATCAAAGCGGCAGTTACTCACCCGAACCATTTGGCGACGCGAAAACATGCGCGTTATCTGGACGAAATTAAGGTTACTTCAAGTATAACAACACGCATTTATGTATTTGCTAGCTGAACGTAGAGCTTAGTAAACTTACTTCTGTAATTTTTTTGTTCGTTAAAAATTTGGCTAAGTTGTGAAAGGCCGACAGTTTTTTTTTTGTTGTTATGGTTTGTAAGAGCTACTATGGTGCCTTTAACAATGCTGGCTACGGCTTTCACCATTGCACACGTAGCTAAACGAGCAAAATAAAATTAAATAAAAACACTGAGGACGCTTCTGAACACATGCTAAGTTTTGTGCATGTGAATATAACGGTATGAAGGGACTTATGCAACTACGTAGCGGAAGAGTCTGTTCTTTTCGCTAATCCTGGCATGTACCAACCTAAGCAGGAGACCGCAAGACGATTCAGACGTAGACGGCTAGATAGGCTTTACGGCAGGGTGCACAACACGAATACAAAGGGGCAAGAGCGCTGAATATCAACTGACTTTTATTACTGAAGAAGATCGCGTAAGTATAGGCACTTTTTGACGCATTCATCGTTCAAACACATGGGGTGAGCCTGGTGGAAAAATCACTGCCAAAAGCACTGTGAGCCTGGCATGTAGTCATGCTTTATATGCATATAATAATTATCATGTTTAGGACGCGTCATTTAACATTGTCGTCTATTCACGTAATGCTACTAAATTTGGAATATGTGGAGCTAGCGAAACGGCTGCAAGTGCACTATGAGCGTAGCATGTAGTGATGTAGTCATGTTTTACGTGACACGCATGTCGTGATTATTATGTCTGGACGTGTCATTTACCTTCTTCGTCTATTCATGTCGCATAATACCGAATTTGGTGTATGTCAAGCTAGCAAAACGGCGGCGAGCGTATCATGAGCGTGGTATGTTATCATGTTCTTAGATGACAGGCATATCATGATTATCATGTTTGCACCAGTAATATACCTCCGTGATCCATTCACGTCACGTAACACCAAATTACGTTATGTGAAGCTAGCGAAACGGTCACGAGCGCACTATGAGCATAGAATGTAGTCATGACTTACATGACGTGCATGTCATGATTTCCACGTTAGGGTCTGCCACTTTTGCTCGCAATGCAGTCATGTAATACCATACCAGTTTTGCAATATTTCATGTGAACGAAACCACCAAAACAACAGCAAGACCGTTAAATGTAAATCATGGCATTCAGGGCATACATGCCATGGTTTTCCTGTTGCCCCGCCGCGGTGGTCTAGTGGCTAAGGTACTCGGCTGCTGACCCGCAGGTCGCGGGTTCGATTCCCGGCTGCAGCGGCTGCACTTCCGATGGAGGCGGAAATGTTGTAGGCCCGTGTGCTCAGATTTGGGCGCACGCTAAAGAACCCCAGGTGGTCGAAATTCCCGGAGCCCTCCACTACGGCGTCTCTCATAATCATATGGTGGTTTTGGGACGTTAAACCCCACAAATCAATAAATGGTTTTCCTGTTATGACTAGTCAGTTATGCTTGCCATACAGTCATGTTATGGCATGCCAATTTTGGTATAGATAACATTATCGAAACAACCAGGAGAGCTAAAAGTCGTACGTGGCTAGATAGATAGATAGATAGATAGATAGATAGGGTCAAGGTCACCGAAGTTCGCTAAGAAACAGTTCGCATTTAAAAGTTGAAGTTTTGTCTGCTACCTTGGTGTTTCTGCTGCCGCAATGATAAACCAACTAGACCACTAGTAGATTTTAAACAAATGAATAAGACACATATATGGCCAAAGTGCTTTTGGTTCACAAGTAAATAGTTCGCGTTTAAAAATCGGGATTCAAGCGGGAACCGAACGTAGGCATTTTCGGTGGCAGTGACGCATTCAGCAATTGCGGCACAGGTACGTTTCCTCAAAACTACTATAACCCTTCCCGGCATCAAGCATTATGTCTCCCTTTTACTGTTTACTAGCTTCTTTTTTCAAACATAACTTAACGTTCTTTTATGTGAAATTTCGATGAATTCTTGCGGGACTTACTTGAGTTCACGGACAGTTCTTCAAGCGGCGACTAGGGGGGCTCGGTTCAAATAGATCCCATTTTTGTCGACTTTTCGGAACCATTCGACCTCCATGACCACCTTGTAAATAAGCTTTGGTGTCTCGGTACTCACTGAATAATTACCAGCCGCAACACCTTTTTACAGGCCGTAATGCGCAGCGCGGCTAATAATTACTGCTCTTCACCAAACACTGTCACCTTCGGTATCCCTGAGACTGCTGGTTAAATTCACGTAACTGACTTGCCAACTAACAAAGACTAGCCTTAGACTATTGGTGAACAACTGGGTGATCGGTTCTGTTATAGGTCACCAATTATCGTGTGCTGGAATGGGGCTGTGTGTCGTCTCGAATGGAAAACGTGGCTATTTTATCGGCAAATGCCTGCGGAGTTATAGAGCACCCAGAACTACCCATTCCTCGATATTGCATTTATATGGTTAGCAGAGATTCCAAGATTGCTGATTGCATCGCTGCGCGCATGCTCGTCGATAGCTCAGTTCTCTTTTCCGCGTTGGCCGTCTGTCTGTCTGTCTGTCTGTCTGTCTGTCTGTCTGTCTGTCTGTCTGTCTGTCTGTCCGTCCGTCCGTCCGTCCGTCCGTCCGTCCGTCCGTACTTCCGTCCGTCCGTCCGTCCGTCTATCTATCTATCTATCTATCTATCTATCTATCTATCTATCTATCTATCTATCTATCTATCTATCTATCTATCTATCTATCTATCTATCTATCTATCTATCTATCTATCTATCTATCTATCTATCTATCTATCTACTATCTGTCTGTCTGTCTGTCTGTCTGTCTGTCTGTCTGTCTGTCTGTCCGTCCGTCCGCCCGTCCGTCCATCTATCTATCTATCTATCTATCTATCTATCTATCTATCTATCTATCTATCTATCTATCTATCTATCTATCTATCTATCTATCTATCTATCTATCTATCTATCTATCTATCTATCTATCTATCTATCTATCTGTCTGTCTGTCTGTCTGTCTGTCTGTCTGTCTGTCTGTCTGTCTGTCTGTCTGTCTGTACGTCTGTCCGTCCGTGTGTCCGTCTGTGTGTGCGTGCGTGCGTGCGTGTGTGCGTGTGTGTGTGTGTGTGTGTGTGTGTGTGTGTGTGTGTGTGTGTGTGTGTGTGTTTACAGCTGACTCATTATTCGTGGAAGCTTGATGCATTGGAGTTCTGGCATAACAATTGGAATTGCGTGCTTGTCCACAAAGGATACATACGACACCCCGAATACACAGCGGAACAATTAGCTGCACTCGTGCACTTTGGCACTCCTTTGCAGCGTAAAATAATAATAATTCCCGGCATTTTAACAACCACAACTACCATGTGACTGTGGGAATTTCGACCAGCTGGGGTTATTTAAGTTGCCCCTAAATAGGGGCCTTGAACATTTTCGCCTCCACCAGCTTCCGCAGCTGGTATTCGATCCCGCGACCTGGGGATTACCAGTCGAGCACCATGACATTTCGACCACCATGGGAGGTGGATGAGTAAAAATAAAGCAGAAATCGTCACTGAGCGTTTTCTTTTTTTGTTTCTATCGCCAAACCTGGCGGCCACACTTCTGTATGAAGGGGTGTCCGTGTGACTCACCTTGCGCTGTCGACGCGATCCTTCCCGGTGCGTTTCGGCGGATAACTTCAAATTACTGTGATAATCACTCAAGCCTGCGGTCACCACGGAAAGAACAGACTAACACAAGTGACCGGTGGCTTGGAGCCGCAAAATAGCGACACGCGGCGCTGTTGTTGCCGAGCACTTTCGACTTTCGCAAGCAGGAGTGGCCGGCGGAAAGCAGCCCATCTAGCCCTAAAACGAAAGTCCTAATTCTAAAGAAACGCTTGTTCACTGCTTATCGGTGGATGTGGTCATGCGCATGATTCATTGTCTAATTTTTTCGCTGCAGTCGCGAACGCTATCTTCATCGCAGTTGACTCAAAAAAGCTGCTTGTTGGAACGCTTTCCGCCGGCCACCCCTGATTTGAAAAATGGAATGTGCCTGGCACTTTTGGGATCAGAGTGCGCGGGAAAAACAGCGCCACAAACCATAGTATTGTCGGCAACCGGTCACCTGTGCTAATTCATTGAGACTGTACATACATAAACATTCAATGAACCGAGGGGCCCTTCGTTGCCTACTATAAAGATGGACCAATTGATTCATCTATTATGGAAAGGGAAGGCCAAGGTCTCTCTTGGGAAGATTGAAGGATGGGGAGGGGTGATAGGCAAACGCTAGATCACGCACGCCAAGCTGCTACTAATTCCGAATTGGGATAATTTGACAAACCGATGGGGGTTCTCGAGAATTTATTTACTTTCGTGCCGCTTCCAAATCAAGATGTAAAAATATGGCGTTGTTCTTTCGGTAATTATGTAGGGCAGGAAAGTGTAGAATGAGGGACTCCATATTAGCTATGCATGATGAGTGTAAAAAGGTACATATGCAGTGTTCCGGTAAGCAACAGTCCGCCATTTATTGTGGCTGCGTTTGCAAATAGTTTGTTAAAGAATATTTCCTGGGATCGGCTAAGGGCGATGCCCTCATAGATACGAGGAGGGGTGACATCTTTGAGTCACTCGCGGTTATTACACTTCAGCAAGCGCCCAAGGCGTGTCATTTCAACGTGAGAGCTCGGTGACAATTTGCGCAAGGGTGGTGAGATTGGGATATCCATGTAGGAGTGGTCGGAGCATTTGAAGTGGCGAGGCTGCGTCCCACCTCGTTATTTCCCCTTTGGATCCCCGCGTGTCTAGACGACTCTGGTGTCAATGTCATCTTCCGTTGCGCAGGAGAGGATACTAAAGCTGCGACCTCTTCTATGTAGATGTTTGCTTAGGTGCACCACTAGATAGATCCATTCTGCCTAGTTCAAAGTTCGACGAAATCTCGTCAGGCGAGGGGAGTCTATTGAAGCAGGCACTTGCCTTGTTCAAATAAAAACAAACATGCATAACCGTTTCGGGGCCGCTTGTTCACAATGAAGAGCATGCAGAAGGGCGTGACTGTGATGGGTGGCGCATCTCGAGGAGATTACCTGGCGTCTGGTTAATCGCCTCTTTAGTCGTCTGAATGTGCAGTGATTCTAAAAGTAGCTGTGTCGATAGGGAAGACAGGCTCAAGTTTGGGCAGCGCCGTTCGCCGCCTAGCGGAGAGAGGGCAAAGCTCCGGTCACTCGGACGGGCCGCGCTTGCTTGGTTGCCCATTGCGCGCACGGAAAACGTGTTCCTTAGGGGATTTTATTTCACACGCTATGGGCGCCGCTCAATTGTGAACCCGGAAACTAGGCACACACTCCTGCTGCATCGTGAGCTGCTACAAAAGTTTAAAATTGTCTCGAAGTTGAAAACTACCGAAAAGTTCTACTGTTTTCAATGCAAGCAGTGCGAGGAGCAAATGCATCAAATGTAGATTATGGCAGTTCGTCGATACTTCCGCGGTCTTGTCTCTTTTAGGAATCTTTTGTAGTACATAGTTCTACCAACTATTTAAAGGGGAGAAACGTGATGGTCGGACTCATATGAAAAGGAAGTGCGTTTGTAAATTGAAACTACAATAAATAGACAACTTCTGTACATTCCGAGACCGGGCACCGGCTTTCCGAGGCAACCATTTGTAATGCGAAAGTGGCTGAGCTTGCTAGCGTAATACACCACTGTTAAATACTGTACCATGAGCCCTGCAAGTGTTTTATTCAGCTAATGGCTGTAGACTTCTCGTCACCGTTCAGTGTCAACACATTTATGCAGTGTGTTCTTTAACGTGCACCCGAATCTCAGAACACGGACCTACAACATTTCCGCCTCAATTGAAAATGCAGCCGCCGCAGCCGGGTTTCGATCTCGCGACCTGCGGGTCAGCAGCCGAGTGCCTTAGCCAATAGACCACCGCGGTGCGGCGACGTGTACGAGCTTCTACATCAGTTTGTTATTTGGTACATGTGTGATTTTAACGACGTGTGTGCCAAACACTCTTGCAAGAGCCCCACTGACGGCTTGCGCGTAGGAAACAACAGCACGTTTTGGTCTGTCGTCTTCACGAAATTAAGCTCTTCGGGGTAAGCAACTGAAGACAGCAAATGTTGAGTCCCCATGCAGGAGCTGTGAACGTTGTTACAAAGATCCATCCTTAGGTTACAGCCAGCTCTGGCATTCTAATTCTTTGGTATCGCACTCATTGATTTGTCTTGCGCCGTAACTGTTTTTTTTTTTGCGTTACAGGCGGCGACTTCAGCTTCGCTCATCGCAAGGTGAATGGGGTGTTGAGAATTTACATAACCTCAGTACCACTTATTTATTTGTATTATTTGGTTTGAACCAGGTGAAACACAGAGTCTAAACTTTCGTGTCATCTAGCCAGATGCTCAGCCGCCGTCTGGGCGTTATGGTGTTCGACTGCTAAAACGCAGGTGGCGGGTTCGAATACCGGTTGTGGCGGCCACATTTGGATAGAGGCGAAATACTTGAGGCTCTTGTACACATGCATATTTGGGTGAAAGTTGTTAAGGTTGATCAATTATTGATATACTGGCTTCATGCCAATACAAACCTCTTGCATGCAGTACCATAAAAAACTTGGCACTGTATGGTGCATGTTTTGGCTGTAGCAGAATGTAATAAGTAAATAAAGTAACAAGTATACATTTTAACAGTGTGTATTCAGTGGGGGTTTTCAAAGGCCTTGTCCACGCCCATAGACAATTGCTTTGATAATTTCAAAATTTTAATGTTTAAACCAGAAGTGATAAGCTAACGTGATGTAATGTAATCTGAAAGTAGAATTGCTGCTGCAACATTCCTGAGAGTTGAACATAGATGTGATGTACATTTCATATTTCACCGGAAGACGCGGCAACAAGATAAAAAAAATGGCAGCATATGCACGGAGTGAATGATGGAGAGTGGGGCGAAGCATCCGTCCGTTCATTCGTTCATGCTTCCGTCCATCCATGCGTCCGTCTGTGTGATCGTCCGCCCGCCCATCCGCCCATCTCTGTGTGCGTCTGTTCGTGCGTCCGCACGTACATCTGTGCGTCCGTCCCTGCGTTCGTCTATGCATCCGCTCCTGCGTCCGTCCATGCGTCCATCCATCCGTGCAGCCATCCGTGCAGCCGTTCATGCAACTGTCTGTGTGTCCGTTCGTCCATCTATTCAGCACTCGAAGTACCACTATCTCGCATCTTTTCATCATATATTTTCCTCATATATTTTCCTCATATATTTTCCTCATATATTTTCCTCATATATTTTCATCTTTTCCTCATATACAACCACCGCCATCCAGTGGACATTCCAAGGACTAAACGAGAGGTGGCACACACACACGTTTTTACGGCTTGCGCTTCGTGTCTACTTCCCACCTTCAACCACCTCGAGTTCATGGTATATACCAGTTCACTGTATTCATGGCACTGCGGCCCAACGATCGCTAAACCTTTCGAAAACCAGGGAGGTAACGCCCAGCGAGTATAACGTAGCAACCCTTTCTTGTCAGATAGTGCTCAATATACATGCCAATGGCTGCTAATGGGGAATGAGAGACAGGAGAATTCAGCTTTCAGTTAACGTGCGCGCTGCGAATTTTTTATTGTTCAACAACGCACAGGATAAATCTCCCACCGGCACCATCTTGCCGGTCAAAACGTAAGACTGGTTACACATTACGACTACGACTACTACGAGGGAGGAACGGGTGCCGATTTAAGGAGCTTCACCCCTAAAAAAATGCCCCCCACATCCCCGAAGGGAATCGTGAGAAAATGCGAATGCATCGCGCAACAACGGCGTCTCGCACGTGAGAACCCAGTGTTAGAAGAATGTTTTCTTTTTTTACACCGTGCAGCCAATAACGCCATTCACCGCACGTGGCGTTTTTATGTCGTGAAAAAGGCGGTATTCGTTCCCAGCACTAGTAGCTATATCGTGCACGGTTATAAAATACTATGAACAAAACAAACAGCGTTCGCGGCTCAGCGTTGGCGTTTCACAGCGGTGTCTCGAGCACACATTTCCGGATGTTCCTGAGAGGCGCCCAGCCAGTGAACGGCCGAGAGTCATGCAGGTGCGAGCGGACGGGAAAGCGGGGCGCAGGGAGGAGAGACAGTGAATGGTGAGAATAGGAGAGGCGAAGCACTGCACCTACATTCTCATACACTCCCTCGCACCACATGCTCCGGTTGCTAGGGGCGAGGATAAGTGCGTGCGCGCGCAGCTGTTGCTATGGGAGAGGGTGGTGGACGGATCCCGATGGACGGCTGACATAGCGCGACAAAGAAATACATTTCGCATTAAAAAAAAAGGTATACCTGTCACTCTATGTTTACGAAAACCGAATGTTTGTCTGAACTAACTGCAGAAGAAAAACAAATGACATAGAAAAGGTTTAAGCTATTTTGCACAGGCGATTGGGATTTAAAGACTGCAGTAAAGAGAGACAGTAAGAAAGGGTGAGCGCACGCACACAATGTCACACAAATCTGCTGGAAGCCGCCTCGTGTGGTATACGTACGGCAACGCTATCAGTCTACAGCCGGCTTTGCTTAGAAATTTCGCCAATAGTGTGTGACCTTAATTTACGGCGACTTTTCAGGATGACATTTCAGGATAGTCGCTACCGATTCAGTCTGTGGTTAAAGCGAGCGAGAGTGATTAGACGGGATCGTGTTTGTGCAGCGTAGCGAGGACAGTCGCGGAAGGCAAGGCCTCCTCTATGCAACCGCCGCCACAAAGAGCGTTGCCGGCCATTTCTATGCGAAGCAGAAATGTCGATTTGTGAGTACACGACCAAGATGCTGATGCAAACACATGCAATATGACTGGATCGGCAATTTCAGGACCGTGAAAATAATCGACTTGAAAAGGCGTGCTGTGATTAGGAGGATATACACACAACTTGTTTGTCACTATATATGCTACTCGGCAGCGCACCGGCAGCATGAAACACGTCGGACGGCGGATATACGGAACACGCAGTTTATTTAACAATATAACAACAGAGTCGAGAGAGGAAGCTTTACAGAGAAACATGTGCCACCCTTCCGGGTATAGGGATGTGCACGCCTAAAGGAAATGGTCGATCACGTGGATAACCCCATTGGAGGCGACGTTATCCGGGTTGTTGACGTTGACCCCGTTTACTGTGATACACTCTGAAATTGGAGAATAAGTGGCGTTGATCATCGAGTTAAGAGGTGATGACGGCAAGCGCTTTTTGTACCCGAGTTGAGATAGTGAATTACCCATACTGAATACGTTAGGGAACTACTTTTGTTTGTTCAATCAAACCGTGTGCCTCATAATTGCAATGCATAAGTTTCAATGTGTATCTTTAGCTTTGTTATCTACTCTGCTACACATGAGAACGAGACAAGTTTAGTAGAAATTACAACTAATTACATGCATGGTGTGTTGTTTTTCGGCTATCAAAAATAGGGGCAAGGACCTTTGTCTAGCTGTCAGCTCTTTGATCTTCTCCTCGCGTTTGTTATCTTGATGTAATGGATGCCAAATAAAACTGCTTGATTGATCGATTATTTTATCACTTGAATTCAGAAGCGTTTAAAGTAAAGCTTTTGAAGACATGCGTACACCGAATCTTGAAGTCTACATTTAACGCACTAACCTAACAGCATTGTTAATGAACACTCCATGGTAGATACGAGGGTACAATTGCTGATAAAGGAAAAATCTTCCTTTCTATCTTTAAGATGAGCCTTTTTATTTCAATCATACGGCTTTAAAAGGGTTGGTGCATTTAAGTTAACGCTGTCACTCGATAAAAGAACAGAGTAGCGAAAGGCAAGAAAGAAATGAAAACATCGCAAGATGATGAAGTGCGATAAGGAAAGCAAACATACGTGCCATTATATGATTGAGATCTAACAGACAATAATGCCAAGAAATGTATAGAGGAAGTTATTAAACGAACTGTAATGTAAATTTGAAAAATAAAGGTGGGTGAAAAGACGACTTGCCAGGGGCAGGAACCAAACCTGCGACCTTCGAATAACGCTTTCGATGCTCTACCAACTGAGCTACCTCGGCGGCTATCCCTTTATTGGGTATATATGTGAAATAAACGTTGTGACCACTCACGAAGGATCTACTTGACTACTTGCAACGCTACAACCACTCAACCACCATGCCTGCCTATATATATATGTATATAAAGTAATGCCCTAACATATAAGTATACTACTTGAGAACGTGAAAGGAGTTGTGTCAGTAAATTAACTTTCAGGTTAATATCTTTATAGGAAATTCGTGCCTTCTAAAACCTTTACGTACAAGTAGGTCTCTCACTTTTCGTGGTTAAGCCATTCCGTCATAGCTAGCTACACAATTAAGAGGCTTGTTACCTCCCGTCCTTCCCCCACATGTATAATGCCGGCCCTTAAGAGTAAATTACGACGATAATGATTACAGATACAGAATAACAAAGAAAATGGAGCAGAAACAAGTGCGTACCCGGGATGATGCTCATTTTGAGCTCGAGGCCACCGACCGTCTTGAGGACTTGGTTCTCTTGCACGCCGGCGCTGTACACGGTTCCAAGGACAATGTGGCGGAGTAGCAGGGCTGCGAGGTCAGTGAATAGCAAACATTATTTGCGTTTATACATATTTTTAATACTAGCGAACTATATGTATATGCACGTGTGAGTCAGCCGGCTTTCTGTCATGTTTACTAGAATGTCGTAACTCGAATTTCTTTTAACTTCTCACCGCTGTTCGTTTAAACACGCAGCCTGCTACCGCCCGGCTCTACGTCGACAGGCTTCTAGGCCATGTCCAGATGTATTCGTCGACTTGTGCGAACAAGATGAGGATCGCCTCCTGGCACAAGAAGGGCATATCTTCTCGCACTGCCGTGGAGCCTTGCTAGGCACCGAGTCGGTGCGTTTGTCACTATATAGCCGTTATCTTGCGCTTCGCGAAGAATAAAGTTTTATGACTTCGCTAAGTGGTACGCCCATTATTTTCCCACCTGTTTCAGTTAAGAGCGCTCTGTACAGGTGAGATACAGACGTGACTGCTGTCAAGCATATTAAATGCGAAGCATTTCTATCTATCTATCTATCTATCTATCTATCTATCTATCTATCTATCTATCTATCTATCTATCTATCTATCTATCTATCTATCTATCTATCTATCTATCTATCTATCTATCTATCTATCTATCTATCTGTCTGTCTGTCTGTCTGTCTGTCTGTCTGTCTGTCTGTCTGTCTGTCTGTCTATCTATCTATCTGTCTATCTATCTGTCTGTCTGTCTGTCTGTCTGTCTGTCTGTCTGTCTGTCTGTCTGTCTGTCTGTCTGTCTGTCTGTCTGTCTGTCTGTCTGTCTGTCTGTCTGTCTGTCTGTCTGTCTGTCTGTCTGTCTGTCTGTCTGTCTGTCTGTCTGTCTATCTATCTGTCTATCTATCTGTCTGTCTGTCTGTCTGTCTGTCTGTCTGTCTGTCTGTCTGTCTGTCTGTCTGTCTGTCTGTCTGTCTGTCTGTCTGTCTGTCTGTCTGTCTGTCTGTCTGTCTGTCTGTCTGTCTGTCTGTCTGTCTGTCTGTCTGTCTGTCTGTCTGTCTGTCTGTCTGTCTGTCTGTCTGTCTGTCTGTCTGTCTGTCTGTCTGTCTGTCTGTCTGTCTGTCTGTCTGTCTGTCTGTCTGTCTGTCTGTCTGTCTGTCTGTCTGTCTGTCTGTCTATCTATCTATCTATCTATCTATCTATCTATCTATCTATCTATCTATCTATCTATCTATCTATCTATCTATCTATCTATCTATCTATCTATCTATCTATCTATCTATCTATCTAATCTATCTATCTATGTAGCCGCCTACGCTTGTGTGCTCTCGTGGTCACCTCCTCAACTTGGCGTGAGCCAAAATTACCATGGGAGGGTAACATTGTTTTAGGAACATAACGCGCTGGTCAAGACATGAATAATGTCGCAATCCCGTCACGTACGTCGTCTAACACTTCCCGCCAGACAGTAGCACATACCCACAGGTGGGTATGTGCCACTGTCTCCCGCAATACACAGATACAGGACTTTAATACGGCACCTGTAAAAATGATCTCGATGAATGCGGCTTCATATGATGTCGTATCTTGAAATTGGCTAACGCTAATTATGGCGACTATGACACGCAGTCAAAGAAACAGGATAAAGTGTACAGTTATTGGGGGGAATAGCAAGTTCTGGTCATAAAGCGCCCCAATCGGGGACACGTGCCACAGTGTTAGCGGCGACAAGTGTACAGTGCGACAGTTGAATACATACCCTTGAGAGCTTCCCTGTCCCGCAATACGTTTTCCATGCCCACGGAGTTTTTGAATGCCTGGTCACTTGGAGCGAAAATCGTGTATGGTCCTACTCCTGCGAAAATCGGAGGAACGCAACGGGAGGCTTAAATTCCTGAACAGACGCAAGTTTTGATGATGACGATCATGATAATGATGATGACACCTCAAACATGGCTCATACCCACTCAGGGAAATCGACCAAAAATTCATTATGAGACATCTTCAGTATTAAATATTGATAAGAGAAAAAGAACGTACGCAAAACGGAGTGTTATTTTTTCGTTACGATCAGACAGTATCGTAGTCAGAAATGAACGTGTATATAGATAGTAATATAAAAAATAAAGCTTTTCAAAATTTTGAACTATTGCTGCAATAATCTGGTTTAATTGCGTCGTCTTTAGTTATGTGAGACTCCACTCAGCGAAAAACAGCGAGACTGATGGCGCTGCGAAGGAAAGCCGCCACCAGTTATTTGTCTGACTGAAAACTTACATTTTTGCAGCGCTTAAGCACAACCACAAAAGAAAGGAACATGGGACGACGGGACATGTCCCGTAATCATGTGCTTCTGCGAACCTTACTTTGAGTTCTCTAAAGAAATGCTATAGCTATGTTTCTTAGACCACGACATTTTTGTGGTTCGATGGTCCGGCATAAAAAATCACTGAAAAGCAAGCGTTCTATAGTTTACCGGAGAGGTACTCCTCGAGTCCGGCAAACTTGATAGCTTCATCTAGCTTAGGGAGCAGGATAGACTGGTGAATGACGTCCAAGATGCTTCCTCCAGGTCGGTGAAGAACTCGGTCGATGGTGTAGAAGACGATGTTGCCCTGCTGCTTTTTGGGGCCGATGACGCCACCAGAAGCGGTTACGACCTGCAGTTGATGGAGTGAAGACATTCGTGGTTGGTCATCACTGCAGCCTTGCCCATTGTGTAGACATGCAGACATTACTGAGGCAAACAAATTCATGGCAGCGCATGGAGGGTGTAGTAAGTGGCTCTGCTTCAACCCACCCAGATGGTTCAGCTACACCAGGGCTTACTTACCCTCCCATTGAAGTACTTGTTGAATCGCAACAAGTTTCCTTCATCAAGTGTCGGGAAGGTCCTATCGTTGTCGATGGTGACCTGACCAGGAACAATGTGGTACAGGACGAGCTGCTTGAGGAGCTGAGTGTCACCTTCTAGCTTCGAGAGTAGCTGTCCCCGAATCTGAGCGATGGCGTCGTCACTTGGAACGAAGATAGTGTAGGCAGCTGCGATATGTAAACAAAAAAGAATATGTTTGCTCTACACAAGCTACGAGTTTTCATGCGTTCCACTGTAAGTGAATTTCGTTGCAGAGCTAACCAAGCTACTTATCTCACACAAGCAAGCACCGATTTCAAGATACCCAACGGCAATTTTTAACCTGCAGTTTAGGACTGGTCCTTCTTTTATACAGTTTCACGAGTCATTGCAGAGCAAAGCCCATTATTGGTAACAGTTCATTGTGAATGCAAAAAAAGTGAGGCGTATTACGTAAATGGAATGAAGGTGCACCTTTGCTGTCCTTCTCTTCTCCAGTCCATTTTACGTACCACTTTTTTTCATTTACAAGGACCCAAAGCAGACTTCATGTCGGGAAAGGAATCGCGTTAATTTGTGTAACAAATCTTTTTAGAACAAAAGAACAACCAGGCATCACACAATGGAAATAGAATACCGAGTGGGTCATCGAATGCTCCAAATAATTACAATAGAGCACATTAGATAAATCACAATAATTTGCTATGTAATCTGTATCATTTTTATTATATAGCCTCCATTATTCTCACACTTCATTTTTTTTATAAAACCACTCAATTTTGGGCCAATCTCCCACTGTGGTTATGCGCCACAGCTAATCGATGAACAAGAACAAGATGCCTCCCTAATGCACAAAAATATAAATGTCGTAGTGGGTACCCTGTAAGTGTGCTTGTAGCAGTTACCGAAAAAACGTGCAGAAAAGGCTTTAAAAAACACTGCGGCTCCAGCTTTCGCTTTAACAGTGCTGTGCGTCCTGCGCAGACCTGGTACTGTTTTTTTTCTCTCTACTGCAACAATGTAGCAAAGTGAGTAAAAGTACTTCGTGGTCAATGATCTACAATCCCATTTGCGCACATTAGCAAACATAAAGCGTGAGAACACGGCATGCTATAAGAGAGGTTCAGAATAGCGTACGCAAAACTTTGCGTATGCTCTTCGTCGCAGTAGCTGCCACTGCGCAATCACCATAACGCAAACAGCCGCTAGCATTTGCGGTGCGCCCGCAGGAAATCCCATAAAGATGCTGCCAACAAAGCCCTCTTGCGGTGGCTCAAGCACGCGTCAGCGTTTGCGGGGGACAAACACTATTGCAGAACTCGTAAGGGGAGTTTACGCTAACGGTACGCCCCCAGTGCCGACTTAGTGTACACGTTGTTCTAAAATTACCTGTTAAGCAAACAATAGTTAGACACACGTGACGAATGTTGCTAACTGCGAATAGTTATATCACCTAAAATGTACATGTTAAATAAAAGAAGTGCTCCTGTGTCGTTACCTTTCCTGTCTTTATGTTTGTCACACCTCAAATATTTAAAGACACTAGAGATTTTTCGCGTGTAAGTACAATTTCACAAACCCGAGAACACCACTCTCACCGCAGCGAGAAAACACGCGAAAAGAGGAAGCGGGTGGAAACGCCCCCCTGAGATTCCTGCACCAAATACTATGACGTAGATAATTTAGAAGGAGTCTACGTAGCTTCTCGTCGATAAAAATAAAATACATTGTCACGTGTGGCTGTCGTAGACCTAGCGTAAAAAAGCTTTAGAACACTTCATCGAGAGAATGTCAGGATAATATGAGAAATGCATTTTGAAATAAGTGGCGCCACACGCGGTGATTTCGAGGCAAAAAAAATAAAACTTCGATCTTCATTTTCTCCACTAATAATGACCTTATGATAGCAGAACTTATGGTATTAGAATTCGCATCTAAACTAAGTCATTCTTCTTCTTTAGAGTCCCTTCATAACGAATCAGTACAACCTTGCTCGATTTTTGTGTTGCTTCAATGAAAACAAATAATGCAAATGAGTTGTGCAGAAAACCGCAAGTTCCAGAAGGGTCAAGAAGCTTAAGAAGGCAACTAAGAAGCTTTTTTTTTCTGAAAAATTTCTAAGGATTTCCCTGTGGCTTCGTTCTGCAAACGGGTGCTTGTCTATTTTCCCTTTCTTTAACACACAATATGACTACTAATATTAAGAGCTCTCAAGTAGGTTATTTGAAGCTTAAAATAATGAGATTAGACTCATACCTCCATCATTAATTAGCTGAAGAACCCCGGTCTTCTGGAGCCAGGATAAATAGCGAGTAGCTTTCAGCTCCTTCAGCACAATATTGAAGTCCAATGGCTTGCCTTGTACTTGAAGCCCGGTGCCAGAAATGCTGTGTACTGTTGATGGGATTATACCGACTGTGTGTGTAACAACTTGACCAGGAACAAATGTGGTAGGAGGTGGAACAAGAAGTTTAGTCTTTCCATACGTGACTTGGCTTCCAGGTTGAAGCAATATAGATGTTTGAGGCTGGCCTATAGTCACTTTAGGAACACTGACTAGTGTTCCACCAAACTGAACGCTGGTAGTTGTGAGTGGAGACCCAGGACCAGATGGTATTTTAGAACCAAATAGCCCTTGTGATCCACCAGGTCCTCTAGGTCCTCCTAGCCCAGAAGGTCCCGATGGGAATGGCCCACTTGGCCCAGCAGGTCCACTGGGATATGGCCCGTTTGGTCCTCCTGGCCCGCTTGGTCCTCGTGGTCCACTAGGACCACTTGGTCCTCCAGGTCCCCTTGGTCCACCAGGGCCGCTTGATCCACTGGGTCCTCCTGGCCCTCCTAGTCCTGAAGTTCCTAATGGGAATTGTCCAATTGGCCCAGATGACCCACTTGGTACTCTAGGTCCACTAGGCCCTCTTGGTACTCCTAGTCCAGAAGGTCCTGACGGGAATGGTCCACTTGGCCCGGCAGGTCCACTGGGATATCGTCCGCTTGGTCCAGATGGTCCAGATGGCCCTCCTGGCCCACTTGGTCCTCTTGGTCCACCAGGTCCCCTCGGTCCACCAGGCCCACTTGGTCCACTGGGGCCTCTTGGTCCTCCTGTTCCAGAAGGTCCTGATGGGAATGGTCCACTTGGTCCGGCGGGACCACTGGGATATGGTCCACTTGGTCCAGATGGACCCCTCGGCCCTCCTGGCCCACTTGGTCCTCTTGGTCCACTAGGACCGCTTGGTCCGCCAGGTCCTCTTAGTCCGCCAAGCCCACTTGGTCCACTGGGGCCTCTTGGTCCTCCTGGTCCAGATGGTCCTGATGGGAATGGTCCACTTGGTCCGGCGGGACCACTGGGATATGGTCCACTTGGTCCAGATGGACCACTTGGCCCTCCTGGCCCACTTGGTCCTCTTGGTCCACCAGGTCCCCTCGGTCCACCAGGCCCACTTGGTCCACTGGGGCCTCTTGGTCCTCCTGGTCCGGAAGGTCCTGATGGGAATGGTCCACTTGGTCCGGCAGGACCACTGGGATATGGTCCACTTGGTCCAGATGGACCCCTCGGCCCTCCTGGCCCACTTGGTCCTCTTGGTCCACTAGGACCACTTGGTCCGCTAGGTCCTCTTAGTCCGCCAAGCCCACTTGGTCCACTGGGGCCTCTTGGTCCTCCTGGTCCAGATGGTCCAGACGGGAATGGTCCACTTGGTCCGGCGGGACCACTGGGATATGGTCCACTTGGTCCAGATGGACCACTTGGTCCTCTTGGTCCACTAGGACCGCTTGGTCCACCAGGTCCCTTTGGTCCACCAAGCCCACTTGGTCCACTGGGGCCTCTTGGTCCTCCTGGTCCAGAAGGTCCTGATGGGAATGGTCCACTTGGTCCGGCGGGACCACTGGGATATGGTCCACTTGGTCCAGATGGACCCCTCGGCCCTCCTGGCCCACTTGGTCCTCTTGGTCCACTAGGACCGCTTGGTCCGCCAGGTCCTCTTAGTCCGCCAAGCCCACTTGGTCCACTGGGGCCTCTTGGTCCTCCTGGTCCAGATGGTCCTGACGGGAATGGTCCACTTGGTCCGGCGGGACCACTGGGATATGGTCCACTTGGTCCAGATGGACCACTTGGTCCTCTTGGTCCACTAGGACCGCTTGGTCCGCTAGGTCCTCTTAGTCCGCCAAGCCCACTTGGTCCACTGGGGCCTCTTGGTCCTCCTGGTCCAGATGGTCCTGACGGGAATGGTCCACTTGGTCCGGCGGGACCACTGGGATATGGTCCACTTGGTCCAGATGGACCACTTGGTCCTCTTGGTCCACTAGGACCGCTTGGTCCACCAGGTCCCTTTGGTCCACCAAGCCCACTTGGTCCACTGGGGCCTCTTGGACCTCCTGGTCCAGAAGGTCCTGATGGGAATGGTCCACTTGGTCCGGCGGGACCACTGGGATATGGTCCACTTGGTCCAGATGGACCCCTCGGCCCTCCTGGCCCACTTGGTCCTCTTGGTCCACTAGGACCGCTTGGTCCACCAGGTCCTCTTAGTCCGCCAAGCCCACTTGGTCCACTGGGGCCTCTTGGTCCTCCTGGTCCAGATGGTCCTGACGGGAATGGTCCACTTGGTCCGGCGGGACCACTGGGATATGGTCCACTTGGTCCTCTTGGTCCACTAGGACCGCTTGGTCCGCCAGGTCCTCTTAGTCCGCCCAGCCCGCTTGGTCCACTGGGGCCTCTTGGTCCTGCTGGTCCAGATGGTCCTGACGGGAATGGTCCACTTGGTCCGGCGGGACCACTGGGATATGGTCCACTTGGTCCAGATGGACCACTTGGTCCTCTTGGTCCACTAGGACCACTTGGTCCACCAGGTCCCTTTGGTCCACCAAGCCCACTTGGTCCACTGGGGCCTCTTGGTCCTCCTGGTCCAGAAGGTCCTGACGGGAATGGTCCACTTGGTCCGGCGGGACCACTGGGATATGGTCCACTTGGTCCAGATGGACCCCTCGGCCCTCCTAGCCCACTTGGTCCTCTTGGTCCACTAGGACCGCTTGGTCCACCAGGTCCTCTTAGTCCACCAAGCCCACTTGGTCCACTGGGGCCTCTTGGTCCTCCTGGTCCAGATGGTCCTGACGGGAATGGTCCACTTGGTCCGGCGAGGCCGCTGGGATATGGTCCACTTGGTCCAGATGGACCACTCGGCCCTCCTGGCCCACTTGGTCCTCTTGGTCCACTAGGACCGCTTGGTCCACCAGGTCCTCTCGGTCCACCAAATCCGCTTGGTCCACTGGGGCCTCTAGGTCCTCCTGGTCCAGAAGGTCCTGACGGGAATGGTCCACTTGGTCCAGCGGGACCACTGGGATATGGCCCACTTGGTCCAGATGGACCACTCGGCCCTCCTGGCCCACTTGGCCCTCTTGGTCCACTAGGACCACTTGGCCCACCAGGTCCCCTTGGTCCACCAAGCCCACTTGGTCCACTGGGGCCTCTTGGTCCTCCTGGTCCAGAAGGTCCTGATGGGAATGGTCCGCTTGGCCCAGCAGGACCACTAGGATATGGTCCACTTGGACCAGTTGGTCCAGACGGTCCTACTGGCCCGCTTGGTCCTCTTAGTCCTCCAGGTCCCCTTGGTCCACCAGGCCCACTTGGTCCACTGGGTCCTCTTGGTCCAGAAGGCCCTGATGGGAATGGTCCGCTTGGCCCGGCAGGACCACTGGGATATGGCCCGCTTGGTCCAGATGGACCACTTGGCCCTCTTGGCCCACTTGGTCCACTAGGACCGCTTGGTCCACCAGGTCCTCTCGGTCCACCAAATCCGCTTGGTCCACTGGGGCCTCTAGGTCCTCCTGGTCCAGAAGGTCCTGACGGGAATGGTCCACTTGGTCCAGCGGGACCACTGGGATATGGCCCACTTGGTCCAGATGGACCACTCGGCCCTCCTGGCCCACTTGGCCCTCTTGGTCCACTTGGTCCTCTTGGCCCACCAGGTCCCCTTGGTCCACCAAGCCCACTTGGTCCACTGGGGCCTCTTGGTCCTCCTGGTCCAGAAGGTCCTGACGGGAATGGTCCGCTTGGCCCAGCAGGACCACTAGGATATGGTCCACTTGGACCAGTTGGTCCAGACGGTCCTACTGGCCCGCTTGGTCCTCTTAGTCCTCCAGGTCCCCTTGGTCCACCAGGCCCACTTGGTCCACTGGGTCCTCTTGGTCCAGAAGGCCCTGATGGGAATGGTCCGCTTGGCCCGGCAGGACCACTGGGATATGGCCCACTTGGTCCAGATGGACCACTTGGCCCTCTTGGCCCACTTGGTCCTCTTGGTCCACTAGGACCCCTTGGTCCTCCAGGTCCCCTTGGTCCACCAAGCCCGCTTGGTCCACTGGGGCCTCTTGGTCCTCCCGGTCCAGAAGGCCCAAATGGGAATGGTCCACTTGGTCCCGATGGCCCACTTGGTCCTCCAGGTCCACTGGGTCCTCTTGGTCCTCCTGGTCCAGAAGGTCCTGACGGGAATGGTCCGCTTGGCCCGGCAGGACCACTGGGATATGGCCCTTTTGGTCCAGATGGACCACTTGGCCCTCCTGGCCCACTTGGTCCTCTTAGTCCACCAGGTCCCCTTGGTCCACCAAGCCCACTTGGTCCACTGGGGCCTTTTGGTCCAGAAGGCCCGAATGGAAATGGTACACTTGGTCCAGAGGGCCCACTCGGCCCGCTTGGTCCTCTAGGGCCACTGGGCCCTCTTGGTCCACCTGGTCCTCCTAGTCCTGAAGGTCCTGATGGGAATGGCCCACTTGGCCCAGCAGGACCACTGGGATATGGTCCACTTGGTCCAGATGGACCACCTGGCCCTCCTGGCCCTCTTGGTCCTCCAGGTCCAGATGGACCTCCTGGCCCTCTTGGTCCTCCAGGTCCCCTTGGTCCACCAAGACCGCTTGGTCCACTGGGTCCTTTTAGTCCTCCTGGTCCAGAAGGTCCTGACGGGAACGGTCCACTTGGCCCGGCAGGACCACTGGGATATGGTCCTCTAGGTCCAGATGGACCACTTGGTCCTTTTAGTCCACTAGGACTACCTGGTCCTCCAGGTGCCTTTGGTCCACCAGGTCCTCTAGGTCCACTTGGTCCTCTGGGACCAGAAAGCCCTGATGGGAAAGGCCCGCTTGGTCCTGCTGGCCCACCTGGTCCTCTTGGTCCACTCGGCCCAAATGGTTGTTTCTGTCCTCCTAGGGAAGAGTATATAGTATACAGTTAGGGAAATGCTATGTATGCTAAGGTGTTTCGACAAATATGATGCATATGCTAATATAAAAATGAAGTATAAAATGGAATTCTTTGTTGGTATCATTAATATTCTCTACACACAGAGGCCCTCAATACGAGGGTATCATATAGGTGTGGGGGAACATCTGGACTAATCACTGATTAGAGGTCATAAATTAAGGAGACAGTCAACAGCAACTAATGAGGCACGGATATTACATGATGTATTTAAGAATGTTATTCCACGACAATTAAATTCAAGACATCTCACGCAACAACATCAACGGCATCAGAATTGGCAGCACTTCGTGCCGCGTTGCAATTTGTAGTTGATCAACCTACACGCAAGTGGACTATTTTCTGCGACTCGAAGATGGCACTGCAGTCTCTACTATCAGCCTTACGCCGTGGACCACACGAGCAGCTGGTACTAGAGATAGCAGAGGTTATACACCACCTGACTGAGAAAGGGCACCAAATTACATTTCAGTGGTTGCCCAGTCACTGCGGAATCATCGGCAATGAACGGGCCGATCAAGCTGCCCGCTCAGCCCACACAGAATATCATAAACTGCGACTACCACTTTCTAGGACAGATGCTGCACGAAAGCTCCGCAGACTTGCTTGCCAGCAAACCACATCGCAATGGAATCAGCTACACTTCAAGCATGCCCGACTGCACTCGCTTGACCCTACGCTAAGTCTTCAAGTCCCGTCGAGGCTTCGCCGAGCAGACCAGACCCTGTTATGTAGGCTGTGGTTGGGCGTTGCGTTTACCAACGCCTACGCTTTCCGCATTGGGATGGCTGACACCGCAGCCTGTGGCCACTGTGGCAAAGAGGAAACCATTCAACATATTCTTTGTGACTGCCTAGCGTATAGTAAACAACGACTATGCCTTCGAAAGGAACTCATCAAATTAGACGATCAAACTCTGTCGCAGCAGGAAATCCTGCAGTATCGTCAGGATGCGACTTCACAGAAGAGGGCCCTGAAAGCGCTACTACACTTTTTGCGATTGACCGGCCTTACTGAACGGTTGTAGCTAGGACGCCCTTCCTGTGTGTGTTTTCGTTTTTTTATGAGTGCGCGTGCGTTTTTTTCCTCTATCTAATTCCTCTTTCTTGCCCCTACTTCCCCGCCCCCAGCGCTGGGTAGCAAACCAGATGCCAATATCTGGTTAACCTCCCGGCCTTTCCTTTCTCACTCTCTCTCTCTCTAAGAATGTTATTGAAACATAGATGATCGGCACTGGATGAAGTTTTATTAGTCAAAAGAGGTGAGACACACACCAGCCTTCCAGACCCCTTCGTCATGCACAGTTATCCACACGATTTTAATGTTGGAAAGTTACCAAGTGAATGAAAGTTATTACAAACGCATCACGGGAAATTGAGCAACTGAGTGCAATCTGAATCGTGGATCGATTTCAGTGCGAATTAGCGGGTTCACAACGTTCCAGAAGTCAAGAGTTTTGTCTGTTATTAACGGTGATTATTATTATTATTATTATTATTATTATTATTATTATTAATGTTAATTTTTCGCCTGTAGTTTGATGGATAGCAGCAGGTAAAAGCTTCTCTCCTAAAGAGGCAGCTTGACAAAAGCCCACAGCCATCTTTTAGAACTACTTCTTGAGTGTTATCTTCCAACAGAGTCGGACTAATCATTTATACGCACAAAATGGAGGAATGCTTGAAATGTCTCAAAATAAAATAGAAAAAAACAGAGAGAAGCTTGCAGTAGAGGATATGTATAGGGCACGAGGGTAAACAGTGCGTCTACTTTTCCAGTAAGCGAAGTGAAAACGTGAGTCCATTGTTCTTGAAGATTATCAGAAAAAACGAAAGTAGGTTGCATAAAGTTCCAAGGAGTTACAAAGAAAGCAAAGTGGCACTGCGACGCTGTTTTGTATGTAGTGGAATGCTGGGATGTGTCGGATCGATTTTAGTATTGTTCCTGAAGAGCCCCGACGTCTCGAAGATCAACCTTGCTAGATGCATCCCTAGCGTCACAATAATTTGTTTTGTATTGCAGCAATCTTTATTGAGCATTTTGGACTTGGCGTAACAAAGACACGATGTTTGTTTAACTTGGAAGAATTTTGCTTCAGTGTACAATATTTTAAACCCTCAGAACTCGCGACTGGCCGCTAAAATTGGAAGGCAGACGGCAAGACCAGCATTCACTCAATGACGGCTATACACCTGTATTTTTATTTAGCCGTTTACCGATGGCCTGCTGGTAAGCAACTGCTTCTTGTAAGTTCTTAGATAGGTGAATGAAAAATATTTATGAAGATTTTGTTTAGAAAAGCTCTATTTCCGCAGGCAAACTTAATTACCATGACTGCACAGCACCCCTTATGAAACTTGCGTAGAAGGTGGCGCCACATTTCCCTCTAGGTGCTGTTGCGTGAAACTCTGTGGTGGGCTAAAATGCTGAACTCACATATTACGCCATCTCCGCTCGCCCAAACTCAGAGGGGCGAGATGACAATGCGATGCGCTCTCTCCTTTGTGCTTGCTCTGATAAGTTTGCACGAAAGCCAGTGTTCGCAGTCATGGCGTGTGGCGTGTTGGTTGTTTTAGAAACGTGACTTTTTAGCAAGTTGTTATTTTGTTATGGCGACGGTAGAAAAGCAAACTAAATATGATGAAAGAAAGAAAATTTCAATTGCAGCGTTGAATTTCAGTTCTAAGAAAATGGTAAACATACTCGCTCACGAAATCATTATCAAGAAGTATGTTAGCACTATGGATGCTATCCTTTTTAGAAGCCAAGCTCATTTTGCTCGTATCATGCCCGTTGTCGCCGTCGTCATAGGTACGCGTCGTCCACCTGATTAACCGTACATAGCGCATTCATGTCGTGCATAGACCGTGCTCTGTCCGTTCGTGTGTGCATCTGTCCGTCCGTCCGTTCGTGCATTCTTTATTATACTAGTGGGTGACTTCACCGTTGGCATTATGTACCTTAGGACCAAGCTTTGCTCTATCATCAGTATTCACTTCATGGATCGGCTGCCATTTTTTTCAGGTTTATTATGTTTTGTTCTTTTGAAGAGAAACTGCTGAAAAGAAAATGTCGCTGGAGCCAACATTTCAACAAGCGGCCCTGCCTCCATCAAAATAACAGCTGCCATCACGAGTAATATTAACTTCATGGTACTGACGTGCCAAAACCATGATGACCGTGATGTGATCATGAGAGATACCGTACGGGTGGGCTCCGAAAATTTGATCCACGTGGTATTATTCATTAACGCGCCCTGCTTTACTAGAGTACATGAACGCCTAGCCCATCATCTCTACAGTAATTTCATAGGCGAGGCCCAAATTGAGCTCGTGCTTGTGGCGGCATTTACACGTGCAGCTGAACACAGAAACCATTCAACCACCATGGTGGCAGACGTTGGCGAGGACAAGCCCACTAGTCGAAACGTTCGGGCTAGTAACATTGTGTTCAACAATTTTTTCTTATTTTAAACTGTCTAGAAATTCTACGAAATTAACGCTGAAAGTTGTTCAGGACAGCTTTTTTTTTCAAACTACGACCGTGCTTTTCAGGATGTTCACAAGGCATATCTTTGTGGTCTTTCGTACACAAATAGTTCTGAAATATCACGCTATCATAATTTCAATGAGTAGTTCACCTGGTCCACTGGGTCCTCCTGTTCCACTTGGGCCACGTGGTCCTCCTGGTCCGCTTGGTCCTCCTGGCCCGCTTGGTCCTCCGACGCCACTTGGACCCCGTGATCCACTCGGTCCCTTCGGCAGCCCAGGGAACGCAAATGAAAATCCTCCAGGTGTTCTTGGTCCAACTGGCCCACCAAGCATAAATCCTGACACACCAGTAGTAAAGGTGGTGACCGCAGGTGCTCCAGGGAAGATTTTCAAGCTTGTTACTCCTACACAAGCAGGAACAGAACCAAACAATGCATTGTTATTTCATTGAAGATGTAGTATTACTGAGATAGAAACTTGCACTAAAACACCAATTTGCATGATCAAGGTCCTCAATTATCAATACTCCTGTTATTATTACCCCTACTTATGTACTGCCCCCACGCAATATCCCAATGTAGGATCCTGTGAGGTCATCTGAATAAATTTTGAATAAAATAAGCGCTGCTACTAATAAGCAACTGCGCATACATACCCAGATGTTTGGTAGTGGCATTCCCCGTCGGCGTTCGTCTGCCCTGGTGTGTTTCTTAGTTGCCAAGGATACATTAGCGGCATCACACATTAGACGCCGGTGAGCCCACTACCCCTCTCCTATTTCACTGTGCCACGACACGTACCGAAGAGCAACTGGTGATGTGAGCAGGCATGCGCTCAAATATAGAGGGGGTAGGAAGACGGCTGAAACGCGTGACAATTAGTGAGAGCCGGAGCAAGTGCACCTTGCGCATGCTCTGTCCTTTGATGTGTGTGGGGTAAACGCTGCCCAAAAATAAACTCCAGTACGTGTTCGACCATACTGAGATAAGGCCGTTTTCAAAAAAGACTGACAGTCCTGCAACACCTAGGGCCATTCATATTGCCCAGACACTCGTCAATAGTTTTAGTTAAACAATCAATGATCATTCAAAACAGGAACTGAAACAGGGAGCTGCTACATTCTCTATGTTGTGTATCGGATCACATCACGAAATGCGTATCTGATGACTTCACGAAATCTGACATACACCGTCACGGCTGGCCAGGGAGTGAAAATAGCTCACGTGCGTTTTCCCACTATGATAAGCAATTGATGATGTCATTTAGTGTGGAAACAAGCTGTGCCAGATTGTCTGAACTTACCAGTGACACGTTCAGCGACGATTGCAGCTACTATCTGATCTGCAACACCTAGGGCCATTCATGTTGCCCAGACACTCGTCAATAGTTTTAGTTAAACAATCAATGATCACTCAAAACAGGAACTGAAACAGGGAGCTGCTACATTCTCTATTGTGTGTATCGTATCACATCACGAAATGCGTATCTGATGACCTCACGAAATCTGACATACACCGCCACGGCTGGCCAGGGAGTGAAAATAGCTCACGTGCGTTTCCTCACTATGATAAGCAATTGATGATGTCATTTAGTGTGGAAACAAGCTGTGCCAGATCGTCTGAACTTACCAGTGACACGTTCAGTGACGATTGCAGCTACTATCTGATCGCGGAAGCATCGCCTTTTGATTTCGACCCACCAGCACGTGAAGCATCTGATGTGCCCCGAATAGATGGCTGTGTTGCTAAATATTCTGCATGCTTGTGTAAGGCCCGATATCAAAGACGACTAACACACTGTATGAAGCTCACAAAACTGAACTGTGCTCGCGGCGTCGTCAGCCGTCACCCCCGAAAAATCTTTTCAGGCCTGCGCCCAGCAATCTGACGTCATTTCCGGCCGGCCGACTCTCGGGGAAGCCGCAGCGGCAGCGAGCGCAGCGCGGGCGGCGGTGGTGACGGTTCGGCGGCGTGGTGTTGACGGTGTTTCGCGTTTGTTGCTTTCCGTTGTTGTTTTGCGGCAATTTCGTTTCCGTGCGTGATGCTGGAGTGATGCGACAATGCCGAATAAGTGTTGTGTACCCGGATGCACCGGCAACTACAAAACAGGAAAGAAGATACAAGTGTTTTCCTTCCCTAAAGACGCCGACGCTCTCAAACAATGGCTACGCGCCATTCCTAGGAAGGACTTCGTGCCGACTTCGTGCACTAAGGTAAGAATTTGAGATGCTCCTGTTCTTAGCTTGTCGTTGCTTGTTCGGGTAGAAATCACCTATGATGGGAAATACTTGAGCGTGTGGCCGCCGGGCCTCGCGAAGCGCTGACGCCAGCAGCGTTCGCAGCAAGGATGGTCAGCTGCGCTTTGTTCACTAACAGTGCCGTGGTGTCGTCCATTCTTGCAAGCTCTCGGTGGAAGCGCTTCGTGGAGTGCGGTGACATCACGCTCCCGTGTTTCCTTTCATGTTGCTTGTACCGCTTAGCGCAGCGCTTTTATTTAGATGCTTGCGAAACGTAGGTAGACTTTGTTTTAGCTACACAGACTGTAAACACGGTCATGCAAACGGGAGCGCATTTTTTTCTTTTGAGAAGTGGCGTCTCAGACGTTCTTGAAACGTTTGTGCAGGTGTGCGCGGATCATTTCGACGCTTCATGCATTGAGAAGACGACATCGTAGACGGATCCAAGGACAGGGAGAGTTATTGAAGTTGCACTCCCAGTACCACGGTTGCGTCCTGGATCTGTCCCAACGGTATTTCTCGGCTGTCCGTCCTACCTATCAGTACGAGACCAGAGCACGAGAGAAACCCCTGACGCCAAGAGGAGCCGACAAGAAGCCTCCCAACTCGCCCGTGCTGTAGAAGAGTCGCTGGCGTCATATGAAGCGGAGCAAGAACGAGACCGGTTTTCGTCCCTCGAAGAACTAAGGGCTCGCCTGCAAGGGGTGTCAGTGTCTCCGAAGTGGACTGTGATTCATAAAGAAGAGTGCTCCATGTTTTTGAACATCATCGACTATCGTGAACCTTGTTTGAATGCGTCATTGACCGTGTTTGCAAACCTTGAAGTCTTTGCCTGCTATCAAGGTTCACCAATCAAGAACCTTGGTAGCGCTGTTGTACCAGACTCAGTTCAAAAAGTAAGTTCCTTGTTGGAAATTTTGAACAACCTGTCGATGCTGTCTGAGGAGCGCTGCACTTATTGCCACCTGGCTCAAGCAATACATTCCCTTGTTTGAGCCTCAATTGTTTCCAGTTTTGTATCTCTTTACAAGTTGTTAGCTTTTAAAGGTGCTGTACTTTTTTCTTTTTTTTTTAACTCGAACTGCCTCGGTGCCCACTGTAGCAGTTGTACAGTCCGTTTTGGTACCTAAGCTGTGTACACTTTCCTTGTGCACTCTGTGTACAGACATGTTGTGCACTGTGATTTGTTTTTTCTTAGATTTTTGTTTGATTTTTTCCCTAGGACATGCACCTACCTGTGGCAGTACAATTACTTTTCTTTCTGTCATTTATCATGCTGTGGACCACAATTTAGTCACCAGTGTTCTTATGTATTGTATTTTTTGGCAAGTGTTTGAACCTGATACCTTGTGTTGCTACTGCTACTATTATAAACGAATGGTATGTTTTCCTCTAACCTACAATTTAAATGAAAGTGTGCTTTTTCTGTTCCAAAGCTCGGGGATGTTTTTGCTGTTACAATCTGTTTTGTTTTCTGAGTTTTATGTGGCAAGATATTGTGTTTTGTACTTTTGGCATATTTTCAGCATTAAGGGCAACATCTTGTGTTGCCTGTCGTCTGCCTGGACCGAGAACAATGTGCACTGTGATATTTGTACAGACGGCGTCTGGCTGTGATAAATAAATACGCATTATTCCATTCACGATATTCATTATTTCTTGATACCTTGATAAGTTCCCCGCAACGGTGGCTCAGTGTCTAAGGCGTAGCGCTGCTGAGCACTAGGGCGCAGTTTCGATACCCGGCTGCGGCGGCCGCATTTCTGATGGAGGCGAAAAGCAAAAACGCCCGTGTGTACGAGATTTCGGCACACAATAAAGATTCCCAGGTAGTAAAACTTGATCCTGAGCCCTCCCCTACGGCGCGCTTCATCGTCTGCGTTGCGTCGGCGCGTTAAACCATACAATCAATGGATACCTTGATAAATCGTGCGGACATGGTGTCAAGGAACCTCGCCCGAGTCGGTAGGCGTGAAGGGCGCTCGCGGCAAGCGCTCGCGGCTGGCGCAGCCACCCAGCGAAGGGCGGCCGGCCGGCCGGCGCGATGTGACGTCGTCGACGTCACGTCACGTGACGCGCAGGCCTGAAAAGCTTCCGGGGGTGACGCGTCAGCTCGTAGAAGAAAGCACGCGCTGCATCCGTTTTCTGGGCAAGGCGGGGCTTTGAAAGAGAGTAGGCACTTGCACCACATACAAAGGGTGGCTCGCGGTTACAGAAGTGATTACAGAACTGGCTACCAATATTTAAAATATGGTTTCCGAAAAATGGATGACTTGGCGTAGTATTATTGGGTGCATTTCACCACGGTACCGTCTAGAACAGATGTTGAAATCTTTATCAAAATTGGTGAATATGGAAAAATCCTTCGATCCCTTTTAACACGGCGTCCATCTGGTGCAATGGCAGAGGGATTTGAAGCGAGCATGCGGCAAGAAATACGTGACGTTAGCGCACCAGATGTTCGCGATATTCAGTGAATCTTATGTTATGAGCTACCTTAATATTGGCTCTATCATACAAAACCCTCAATTAACTACTCTGCCACCACACCGAAAATTTTTTGCCGCGGTAAAAACAGCCCAAAACGACAGTAGACGTCGACCACGTCTGCCTGCACGGCCCCCACTTAGGATCAAAGTGGTGCCCCTACCGAAAAAAAATTGTGCCCGCGCCCCTGTCCACTCGCACCGCACCACGTTGCCTTGGCGCATGCACGTTAGCTCATCATCATCATCATTATCCATACCACCACCGCTATTATCCTGACTACGCCCACAACAGGACTAAGGCCTCTCCCATGATCCGCTAGTCAAGTCGGTCCTGTGCTTGCTGCTGCCATTTTGTACCCGCAAACTTCCTAATCCCATCTACCCACCTAACTTTCTGTCTTCCCTCAGCCGCTTGCCTTCTCTTTGAATCCAGCTTGTGATCTTTAATGACCAACCGTTATCTTGGCTTCGAGATACACGGCCTGCCCATGTTTATTTCTTCTTGATTTTGACTATGGTGTTATTATAACCCGTTTGTTCCCTGACACACTCTGGTCTCTCCTTGTCTTTGAGGGTTATGACTATTACTTTCTTTTCCATTGCTCGCTGCATCGTCTTGAACTTAAGTTGAACTCCCTCTTTGTAAACCTCCAGCATTAAAGAAGAATGGCTACTTGGGCTAGTTGGTTTGAATTCATGGTAATAAGGTATTAGCATAATTTATAGCCAAATCAAAACTCCGAAACATCTGCGCTCAAAATTCGCATTAAGCCTGTTTCGCACGCTGTGATTGCAACAAAGAAATCCACTTTTTTACTTTATTCGCCCTGTTCGTAACCACCGCTAAAAATTGTTTTGTTTCACATCGGCAGCGAATCTTCTGTCATATTCACTTTGCGACTGGTGCAGTTTTTTGTGGCGGACACTGCACAATTTTGTAACGTATTGTAAAAATATGTGCGCCACGACATTAAGTTCTCATGAACAGTAATGAAGAGCACCCGTGTTTTGTAATTTTAAGGACACCTTTTTGCCCTTCCAAGCAAGTAAGCAACTGCTTTTTTAAGTGAGCAACTTCGGTCAACAAAAGTGACTTAATTTTAATCGCTCAACCATTGCGTTATTATTTCGATAGGTCCCGACCAAAAAATTGCTCCACCACGGTGAACACATGGAGAAATTTTCAGAATGTTGGTCGCTTGACGAAGAATGCTTAGGTGCGAATAAACGGCTTTTTTGCACTGTGGGCACAGTCGCACCAAAATAATCGCTGCATTTTATGTCATCTAAAACAGCCTTTAGGCACTTTCGTATTTGTGAGGGATGTTTTCGTTCCTTCCTTATGTCACCTTCCTTCATACGAATACTAAGCTGCACCAAAGCTATACAAGAATATTACGCAAGCATTTTTCTTATACAATATCACTGAAGATAAAAAATCATACCTCCTTGATCAAACAGATCATCTAAACGGAGAAAAGGTTCATAAAATTGTTGCAATATTATCACTGTTTCAAGAAGTGGTTATTTATATTGCCACCTGGTCATGAATTGTGACGAGCACCAGCCCGCATCCAGAAGAAACAAACGAAATCATTTTGGGATACCGCGTGATATCCCGAAATGATATTCTCGGCGACAAAACAAAACAAGACTTCTTCATTTGTTTGATGTGGGACAATATCATGATGTAACATATTGGATAAAGCGAGGGCCGATAGACCTATATTTAAACACGCCTAAATCTACTTACCTGGTGTCTTCGGAACAGGAAGTCCGCTTATAACAGTCGCACCACTTGGACCTCGCAGCACAGCAGACACTGGACCTTTAGATAAACCTGGAAGTCGTGGGGCGCTGGTTACACCTGTGACAATGGGAAACCTTGGTGCACCAGTAACACCTGTAGCCCCAGGAAGCGTTGGACCTCGAGGCACATTCAAAACACTAGGCGCTGCTGGAATGACTCCTTCAGGTGGGAGGTAGCCAGGTCGTCTTCTCGGTGATGTTCTCGATCCACTGGGAACCCTTGGTCTACTAGGACTTGCCTGTCCGGATGGACCAGAGGGTCCTTTTGGTCCACTTGGCAGGGGCAAGCCGGGTACCTTTGGAAGCCCTGGTGCAGTTGGGCCACCGAAAATAAAACCGCCTGGCGCATTCGGTCCCACAGGACCACTTCCTTTTGGTCCCGCAGGTCCACTTGGCCCACCAGGTCCTCTTGGCCCACCAGGTCCACTTGGTCCACCCAGTCCGAACGGACCTCCAGGCCCACCAGGTCCACTTGGTCCACCCGGTCCTAATGGACCTCCTGGCCCGCTTGGTCCTCGAGGCCCACCAGGCCCACTTTGTCCACCAGGTCCTTTTGGCCCACTTGGTCCTGTAGGTCCGCTTGGTCCACCCGGTCCAAATGGACCTCCTGGCCCGCTTGGTCCTCTTGGCCCACTAGGTCCACTTGGCCCACCCGGTCCAAATGGACCTCCTGGCCCGCTTGGTCCTCTCGGCCCAGCAGGCCCGCTTGGTCCACCGGGTCCTTTTGGCCCACTTGGTGCTGTAGGTCCACTTGTACCAACCGGTCCAAATGGACCTCCTGGCCCGCTTGGTCCTCTTGGCCCACTAGGTCCACTTGGCCCACCTGGTCCAAATGGACCTCCTGGCCCGCTTGGTCCTCTCGGGCCAGCAGGCCCGCTTGGTCCACTGGGTCCTTTTGGCCCACTTGGTCCGAATGGTCCACCTGGTCCATATGGACCTCCTGGCCCGCTTGGTCCTCCTGGTCCACCTGGTCCTTGTGGACCTCCTGGCCCGCTCGGTCCTCGTAGCCCACCAGGCCCACTTGGTCCACCGAGTCCTTTTGTCCCACTTGGCCCACCCGGCCCAAATGGACTTTTTGGCCCACTTGGTCCTCTTGGCCCACTCGGTCCACTTGGTCCAAATGGCCCTCCTGGCCCGCTTGGTCCTCTTGGCCCACTCAGTCCACTTGGTCCACCCGGTCCAAATGGCCCTCCTGGCCCGCTTGGTCCTCTTGGCCCACCAGGCCCACCCGGTCCAAATGGACCTCCTGGTCCGCTAGGTCCACCCGGTCCCAATGGACCTCCTGGCCCGCTTGGTCCTCTTGGCCCACTGGGTCCACTTGGCCCACCTGGTCCAAATGGACCTCCTGGCCCGCTTGGTCCTCTCGGGCCAGCAGGCCCGCTTGGTCCACTGGGTCCTTTTGGCCCACTTGGTCCGAATGGTCCACCTGGTCCATATGGACCTCCTGGCCCGCTTGGTCCTCCTGGTCCACCTGGTCCTTGTGGACCTCCTGGCCCGCTCGGTCCTCGTAGCCCACCAGGCCCACTTGGTCCACCGAGTCCTTTTGTCCCACTTGGCCCACCCGGCCCAAATGGACTTTTTGGCCCACTTGGTCCTCTTGGCCCACTCGGTCCACTTGGTCCAAATGGCCCTCCTGGCCCGCTTGGTCCTCTTGGCCCACTCAGTCCACTTGGTCCACCCGGTCCAAATGGCCCTCCTGGCCCGCTTGGTCCTCTTGGCCCACCAGGCCCACCCGGTCCAAATGGACCTCCTGGTCCGCTAGGTCCACCCGGTCCCAATGGACCTCCTGGCCCGCTTGGTCCTCTTGGCCCACTGGGTCCACTTGGTCCGCTCGGTGCGAATGGACCTCCTGGCCCGCTTGGTCCTCTCGGGCCAGCAGGCCCGCTTGGTCCACCGGGTCCTTTTGGCCCACTTGGTCCGAATGGTCCACCTGGTCCATATGGACCTCCTGGCCCACTTGGTCCTCCTGGTCCACCTGGTCCTAGTGGACCTCCTGGCCCGCTCGGTCCTCGTAGCCCACCAGGCCCACTTGGTCCACTGAGTCCTTTTGTCCCACTTGGCCCACCCGGCCCAAATGGACTTTTTGGCCCACTTGGTCCTCTTGGCCCACTCGGTCCAAATGGCCCTCCTGGCCCGCTTGGTCCTCTTGGCCCACCAGGCCCACCCGGTCCAAATGGTCCTCCTGGTCCGCTAGGTCCACTTGGTCCACCCGGTCCCAATGGACCTCCTGGCCCACTTGGTCCTCTTGGCCCACTGGGTCCACTTGGTCCGCTCGGTGCGAATGGACCTCCTGGCCCGCTTGATCCTTTTGGCCCACTTGGTCCAAATGGACCTCCTGGCCCACTTGGCCCTTTTGGCCCACCAGGCCCGCTTGGTCCACCAGGCCCTTTTGGCCCACTTGGTCCTTTTGGCCCACTTGGTCCGAACGGACCTCCTGGCCCACTTGGTCCGAATGGACCTCCTGGCCCGCTTGGTCCTCCTGGCACACCAGGTCCTTTAGGCCCACTTTGTCCAAACAACCCACTTGGTCCTTTTGGACCACCAGGTCCACTTAGTCCACCAGGTCCAAATGGCCCACTTGGTCCTTTCGGCCCACTTGGTCCTGTGGGCCCACTTGGTCCACCCGGTCCAAATGGACCTCCTGGCCCACTTGGTCCTCTTGGCCCACTAGGTCCACTTGGCCCACTCGGTCCAAATGTACCTCCTGGCCCACTTGGTCCTCTTGGCCCACCAGGTCCGCTTGGTCCACCAGGTCCGCTTGGTCCACCAGGTCCTTTTGGCCCACTTGGTCCGAATGGTCCACCTGGTCCATATGGACCTCCTGGCCCGCTTGGTCCTCCTGACACACCAGGTCCTTTAGGCCCACTTTGTCCAAACAACCCACTTGGTCCTTTTGGGCCACCAGGTCCACTTAGTCCACCAGGTCCAAATGGCCCACTTGGTCCTGTAGGTCCACTTGGTCCACCCGGTCCGAATGGACCTCCTGGCCCGCTTGGTCCTCTTGGCCCACTAGGTCCACTTGGCCCACTCAGTCCAAATGGACCTCCTGGCCCGCTTGGTCCTCTTGGCCCACCAGGTCCTTTTGGGCCAAATGGTCCTGTAGGTCCACTCGGTCCAAATGGTCCACTTGGTCCTTTTGGCCCACCAGGTCCACTCGGTCCAAGTGGTCCCCCTGGCCCACTTGGTCCACTTGGCCCCCCAGGTCCACTTGGTGTACCCGGTCCAAATGGACCTCTTGGTCCACCAGGCCCTTTAGGCCCGCTTGTTCCTGCAGGGCCACTTGGTCCAAATGGTCCACTTGGTCCTTTTGGTCCGCCAAGTCCACTTGGTCCACCAGGTCCGAATGGACCACTAGATCCACTTAGTCTGCTTCCTGGCCCACTTGGTCCACTGGGTCCAAATGGCCCACTTAGACCTTTTGTCCCTCCAAGGGTTTGGCTCAGTGGTCGGCTTGGCCCACCAGGTACACTTGGCCCACTGGATGAAAATGGCACAGTTGGTGCTTTAGGTGTTCCAATAGAAGGGACTTTGGGAGCTCCTGGGGTTCCAAACTGGAATGTGATTTGAGGAGGCTGGCCAGGGAGCAGAGTTTGAAGAGTCCCAGGACCTGCAAACGTACACAATTTACATGAAATGACATCTGCGGTGGACTGATGCAAACTATGACACTTGTATATCCTTGCTTTTATATATAGTATATAGTCATCGTTTTACATAATAACCTCTGCTCCATGAAATATGATAGTAATCATGATAGTAATCATTGCATGCAATATAACATTGTAAGAAAAGCTTTCTCACTGGTGGCCGACATGCACTTTATTAATAACAGTTCCTTTTTGGAATGATGACATCTTTCGAATCAATCAGGTTTGTGTTCTTCCACCTTTCAAACAACCTTAACTTAGAGCATTAAGAGTGCCATGAATAAATAAGCTCTTTGTTTAGCACCTTGCAACTGCAATTTCTTGTAATTTTCTTTGTTTCTGCATATATTCATATATTCGGAATGATCTGAGTCTACATATAAGACTCTTCAGTGCAGTTAACAGATTCTGCATGAGATATCCTCCTATGTATGGCTTTCATATGAAGCCACTAAAACTTAAAGATATACTAAACAAAAATTTTCCCCGAGGATGTTCATGCAATTGAAAGATTGGACCCTGAAAACGACAGAGACAACCTTCATTCCAGTCTGAGTTTACGGAAAAATAATGAATTTACTGCGTTTTTCACAACCTAAATGTCTAGCTGCCACACCATGAACTACAGGAGGAGGCGTTTGGTGACGTCACAAACGCCTGAAATGGGCATGCGGAGAATTTCAGCCATCGCCCGCGTCTCTCGACTCGCTCATCTCCCCCTACAGTTCGCAGAATCTCTATGAACAGCCCCGGTTGCGAACGGTGCTCCCGGCTGAGAAAAGGCATCAGCGCTTTAGTGAAAGGGGGAGAGTGGGGTAAACGGAGAGTGGAGAAAATGAAGAGGTGACAGGAACACGCGCATACTGCATGCCTCAGCGATTTTGACGTCACGGCACGCGTTCTCTGCAGCTGCCGCACGCTGACAATCCATCAAAAAATACAGCCAACTGTTCAAAAATATGAGAAATCAACTGTTTGTGAAAACAGTTACATCTTCGGAGCAGAATTTTGAGGTCACGTCTGTTTTTGGAAGTTTTGTTCGTAATCCTGTAAGGAGGCCCTGAACCACATTTCGTCAAACCCAATGAAATACTTTGGTAGAAGTGAAGTAACTTCATGAACTATATATTCAAAAGAACTCTTTAAGACCTCTAGTTTTTGTGCATATACGACGAGTACGCAGTTTCACTCCCACATCGCTCACCATTTCCCGTATGCCAATTCAGCGGTGTGACCTTCCGGTTTATGACACCACGTTTTCCCTTTACATGCGGGTGCAGCTGAGCGGTATGTGAAAGAAAAACGGGAAAGCAGTGAATTTATACCGCAACTTAACAAAAATCTTAATGAAAATTATCTCCTGTGGTTGGTTTAATTAACCTAATCAGTTATTACATGCTAAAATATGAATATATGCATTGACTGTAGCACCCTACCGATATTGTGGCTAATAAGCGCTCTATATGGTCGACACTAAGGAGCAGCCTCCCGCTGCGAGCCCTTTGCCTCAAATCGGTTTTAAAGCGGTGTTTGGATGTGGTCGACGTAGTGCACTGCTTGTGAACTCCCTGCACCACACAATACTCCAAAATTTATCTGCCATGTTGCTAGCTCTGTCTTCTACCTAAGGAATGTATTATATATGTAAGTATGAGCAGTGGTTCTGGGCCCCTTTTGAGTTCTGTAATTGATGCAACTATTCAAACAGACTGCGCACCAATCCGCATAAGGTGTGTCTCATTGGATCTGTTTTGGTAAGCAAGACTGTTATAAATACTAATAAATCCAAACGCATTTTGCCTGTTTGTACTGACGTGGGCCATATTGTGTTAAATTGTTTGCCATGGAATATACATCATGTTGTGAGTGATGGGAAGCGTGCTCGAAAATTCTCAATAATGGAAATAGGACATTTGCTCTCGATAACCACTTTTTTCTAATGACAGGCATCTTAAGAATACTAAAACATGTTATGACTGTAATAAAGAAATTAAGGTGATTATCATCTTATAGTGGATACAGGTGGTAGGTTCAAATGGGACACTTCAAGAATGCAAAGGGTGCACTGCCATTTAGGTATTTCGAAAAGTGACCTTTGCTTGTGGAGTAATGAAATTTGACCAAATTCACCAGCGAAAGCAAAGCTGAAACGTTGAAGAGCATGATTGGCACATTCTTCGGAGACGTCTAGGATCTCACTGAGGGTCGTTATGCCAACCATCAACCGACTTGATTTACTGAGTGTGCGGATTCTCATTGAGAATATAGAACGCATGCTGCATAAAAGGTAACGAATTCAGTAGAACCAACTTCGTACATCATTGTTTTGAACACTGACGTTATTATGATAATTTCCTAGGTTGCTTTCGGTAGTACATCAATTTTGGTGTCGCCGGAAAATTTGGTCGAATTTAATTAATTCGCAATGCAAAATCAAGATGGGAGCTGACAGATGGAAACACGTAGAGGGTAATCAGGGTGAACAGTGGAAGTGCCTCAGACACTTCCACGCGTGTTCCTGTTGATAATCATCATCTCAAAAAAAAAACTCTCCTGCTTCATAGTTTTTTTTTTCAGACAGCGATTATCAACAGGGACACTCGCCACCACCAGGAGATGACGTCACTACTAACCCCTTTAAACTAACACGACAAGGATGACACAGCGTCTTTGAGAAAGATAGGCCCTCCCATCAAAACGTCAGTCAGCCTGTCTGAGGCACTTTCACTGTTCACCCTGATTATTCCGCAATGGATACTAGAGGCCGTTTATTTTTCGAAATATCAAAGCACCAATGGGCTCTTCACATGAACCGCTTCAATTGTCCCATTTGAAACAATTGCGCTTCTTCGCAAAACAGAAGTTAAATTAATTTTCTTGCCTACTGCCCCTAAAGGCATCTTCAGCCAACCAAAGCAGCCTGTCGCAACATAAAGAGTAATTGTGAAGACCATGAGCAAATATGGCACTTCCCTCATTTGTGACAATATTCAGACGCATTTCTTGGTACAATTGTAGAGTAGTATCTACTCGAGGCGTAGAGGTCCACAATTTGCTTGCCATGACATATTTGAATTCGTGAATGTTCTCAAATTTCCATATAAGAAAATTTGCGTATCATGGCAGCGTGTTAACAACTTCGTATATGCTGACTTGGGGTTGGGAGTTTTTTTTTAAGTTTTGCCTGATATGAACCCACCAGCGCTAGGTGAGATGCTTGATGACCCTATAGAGTCTTGGCTGGATGTCTTTCTTGTTCCAAAAGGTCCCAGTACTGGTGCCTTTGGCGAGAGAGTGTCTCGTGGCCTCTGTGTATCGTCTGTGGGGGTGTATGACGTAAAGGCTGGTGTCCTTGATGATGGGTACTGAACACTCGGTGGAAGTTGTGGCTGTGTGGATTGTGAAATATCTGAGGCTGGTCCAACCAAAATGGCACTTCCTTGAAGTCCTGGTGTCTCAGGTGGCACTTTTGCTTGTTCGCGACCGTTATTCGAACTTCTAGATACATTCTCCTTTCTCAAAGCATGTGTACGAGGAAGCGCCTGGCGAATAAGGTCGTAAAAAGAGCTGTCATCACAGGGTGGGAATGTCTTAAATATTGGTGATAATGGTAGGGCTTCACGGGGGTCTTGTAACGGTGTCTTCAATTTTAAGAGGTGACCAGGAAACTTCGCGGTTTCTGCAACGCCAGCTGAAGACTTGTGTACTAAACCAGGTATTTCGTCTTTTTGTGTTTTTTGGTGCTTCAGAGGTTTAATGCCTTGGAAGAATGTCATGAGGCTTGCTGAGCCCTCTTTTGGCGGCTTAGGTTTAAGTGTTGGCAAGTTTAATTTGTGAAGCGTAGGAGGCACCCTGTGAACGACATCACGTGGAGGAACTGCGACCGACAAAGTTGGCTGGTGCAACAGAGGCTTTTCTATGCCCTCACCGTACAGAGCCATCATTGCTTGTTGATGTGTAAAGTTAGGAGACGAAGTGTCATCAGTTGCGCGGGATGGAGGTTTCTCCACGTTGGGGACATTTGCGCTAACCCGATCAGCGTCAGGCTGGCTAAGCGAGGGCTTTAAAGCAGCAGATGGCGTTGGCTGTTTGACACTGCCTGATTCAGGGAATAGAGAAGCGGGTTTCCCAGATTGCACGGTGCCTACACTGAAAGGAAGCAATGGCCCAGCAGGGGTAGCCATTGGTCTATTAGCCTGTGTGGGCAGAGTAAAATGCAAGAAGAACTGCGGAGCACTAGCCAGATTTCCGGCATTAGGTTTATGGCGCTGACCAAAGCCCGGTCCTGAAGGAACGAGCTTCATGGGCGCGGAAGCGACGAGCGGCACTTTAGTAGGGGAAAACGCTGCGTGCACTACAGGCCTAACCAATACATCTGGCTGCTGACCTAGGACAACTGTCTTGGGTGGGGAGACGATGTGCGTGGTCTGCGTCACTGTACCCGGTACCACGACGTGGTGAACGAGACCCGGAAGCTGCTGGCCGACGACAGTAGGTTCCTTGAAACCAATCTTTCCACCGGTGAGAAGGATGTCTCCTCCCCCATGCGATGCGATGCAGCCGCAGTCCTCGATCACGCTCTGCGGCACCAGCAGCCGGTTTACAATGTGGATGACACCATTGGTCGCACCGTCGTCCTTGTTGACGAAAGGGACGCCGTCAATGAAGAGTTGTCCTGCGTGAAACGGAAAAAAATAGACGTGTACATCTAAGGGTCATGAATATACATGGGGTAAGTTAGCACCAAGAGAGATAAGTATGTCTGTACTTCTTGTAGTGTTATGATGCTACTCACCCAACCTATCAGAGCTCGGTTATTCTGTGAACATTTTTACTGTTACACTGCTCAAGCGGCACTTACTCAGCACTTTTTCAAGCGCATTCACTCGAGGTTGCATTATACAATTCCATTTTAATGCCGCAGCTGAACAATTTGTCACAACCAAAATGTCTGACTAACGTGATGAAAAAAAGGCAGTTTGTTTTTGAAGTAACTTTTTTTTTCATTTTGTACACTCCTTAAATCCAATGCTTTAAAGTATACGCTGCTAAAGATAATTATTTTGCTAAGAAAACGTGCTAACAATTGGGTACATTAGCATATAGAGCTATCGACTAATATGAGTACGCGTTGGGGTGATTCACAAGCAACACTTTGAAGAGAGGGGTGGATCAACAGACCTCCTGATTACGTTATAAATTTACGCTCAAAAGTTGTTGCTGTGTTACAGCTATGGGCTACAGGAAATCCGCCAAATATCACACATATGTTTGAACGACAAGGAAATTTGGCAGGTAGCCCTATTGTGCTATTTTTAAAAGAGCAGTGACATCAAATTTCAAACTCGAGATGTGGCGTTCATTCGATTGCTTAGTATGCGTCAGTTTTCTTAGCGAAGTATATGAATCGCGTTCAATACGTAGAAATGATATTGCTTTAGCGCAGCTCAGTTTGAGCTTGAAGGAAAGATACTATGCAGTGAAGAAGGGGAAAAACAGATGACAGTGTGAGCGCTAACTTCCAACTTTTGTTTATTGCATACCCATACAACACATTATATAGCTCATTCCACGTGACGCGACACACATGACAAAACCATACACGTGTGGCACAGCACACTATCAAGGAAACCTAGTTGTTATATGATTTCATATTAACAAATATATATCGATGCGTCACAGCACACGCTCCAAAAAATTGACCTCTTTTTGAGATAAGGCCACAGACAGCGTACTCACACACAGCTTCACACATTTTCCGATAGCTTTCGCCTCAGTTTTTTCCCGTGTCAGCTGGTTATGACAGTGGCCCAAGATGGTACACTGATCTGATCAAACAATGAAGCACATCCACACGTCTTACAATGCATAGCCAGGAAACCACCAGAAGAAATCTTGTTTTTTTTTTTACATTGCACGAGTGTTCGCGCAAACGGTCATTAACACACCTACGGGTCTGCCCAATATAAACCGCGCCACACGACAGGAGGAACGTGTACACAAAAGCTAGGGCGCATTCTACAAACTTAGTTACATGCTTCTTTCCACAGGTGGGCAGGACCGGTGCCTGGCGTGGCAACGCCAGCGTCGCGCGACGAAATGAACGCCGGCGAGGACGCGCACCGTGTCACGTCGAAATGTATTGGCGCCTTGACTGCGGCATGTCATATTCTCACATGGCGCGCATCTGATGATTATCATGTTTGCACCAGTCACAGATAATCGTCATCCATTGGCTTCACGTAATACCGAATTTGGCGTTTGTGAAGCCAGCGAAACTGCCGTGAGCGCATCATCAGTGTGGCCTGTAGTCATGTTGTTACATGACACGCATGTCTGTTATTATCATGTTTGGATGTGTCATCAACCTATGTCGTTCGTTCGCGTCGCGTAATACCGAGTTTGGTATAAGTGAAGTTAGCGAAACGGCCACCAGCGCATCATGAGCGTGGCATGTAGTCATGTTGTTACATGACACGCATCTCCTATTTATCATGTTTGCACCAGTATCATACCTTCGTCATCCATTCACGTCCCGTAATACCAAATTTGGTATAAGTGAAGCTATCGAAACGGCCGCGAGCGCATCATGAGCGTGGCATGTAGTCATGTTGTTACACGACACGCATATGATGATTTTCATGTTAGGGTCTCTCGCTTGTGTTCGCCATGCAATCATGCCATACCATACCAGTTTTGCAACATGCCATGTGAATGAAACCACCGCAAGAGCTGCAGGACCATGAAATGTAAATCCTAACATTCATGACATACATGTCGTGATTTTCATGTTATGACTAGTCAAATATGTTCTTCATACAGTCATGTTATGCCATACCAAATTTGGCATCGATACCATTTTCTAAACGGCCAGAAGAGCTTAAAGTCATAGGCTGATAGCTAGATTAATAGATACGCTCAAAGCCACCGAAGTTCGCTAAAAAATGCTTCGCATTTCAAAAACAGCGTAGGGGACAGCGTCCAACACCGATCTCAGACAGCGCCCATCGCAGAAACAAGAGCACCGTCTTATTTGCCCCTCCAGGTATTGCAGGTGGCATGGCTCAGGCGGTCACGCTACGTTTACTGCAAACCGGAACATTCCCCACTCCGTATTTTCTACATAAAGTTCTCCCTATTAGTGAAATTCAAGACAAGTGTGACGCGTGCGATGGCATCATTGGGATCAGACACATGCTGGCGGGCCGTCCCACGACTCTCGCCGACCCCAAAGAACAATGGCTTTACTGGCAGACGATGGTGCGAAGCGCGTCTTATCAAGACCAGCTACGGGCAGTCCAGAATGACGCCACAAGGCTCGGCTTAACGGTACCAACGTGGACGCGGCCCGCCTCGGTCTGAAAAGACCGGGCTTCAGGACACAAATAAAGTTTTGTGAATGAATGTCTCTCGCTGACGAACACGCGTTCTTGCAAGCTTTTCCTGAGTGAACGCTCCGTCTTATTGGCCACCGGCGCGGGCGAGGAGAGCAGACGCCGATACATGACGTGCTCCGCTCTTAAAACACGTCATAGATAGTTCAGTATCGACACTATCACTCACCAGCTTGCGTAGTGACTCGAAGAACTTCGCCGTCAAGCGGTGTCAGCGTAGCACCATCCTTAAGAGCAGCGCTGAACTGCAGGCCGGGAACGATGTGATGAGAAACGACGCCTGCGAAAAGAAACGTTCAGGCCATTCTCATTTTACGCTACAATTGAACGCAAGCTGCATCTTTAAGCATCAGTTTAATGCTTCTAAGCTCGCTGTGTGGCTACAAAAAGCTAGGCAGAATTTTTTATGGCTGTTGTTATTGATTTTTTTTCGGTGTAGGGGGAACGTTACGTACGCTTCACAAGCTCGTTGTTTGATAAAATCTTCTGCGATGTTTCCGCTGGCAGATTGGTGATGGCGTCTTGAGTTGGTATGAAGACAGTGTACAGGTCACCTGGAAAAAGAACACATCAAAGTCGTAAAGTTCAACAAGTGTCCTTCGCTTCTCCACGGGGCATGCTTTCACCAAAAAGCATAGGAACACCTTTTGATATGTACACCAATACGCTAAAGCTTTTGATAATCATACAGTTGGCAACGCCCACAATGTCAGCACGAAATGAGTTTCAGTAAACAGAGTGATCTCCAACGTGTAAACCACGCATGAATGTGTCAAATCTTTACTGTTCAGTACATAATAAATACAACGACTCTTTATATTATGTAATGTTTTTCCCAGAAGCGCGAAGCATACCGCGTGAATGACACACTTTACAAACGATATTACAAAAATATGCAGTCGCACTTGGGTGCGGCCTACGCCGCTTGAAGAAACTGATTATTTCGGTAATGAGTTCAATTATTAATTATTGACAGATTTAGGCCAGTTTCTATAAAACTTGATAGAATAGAAAAGTTTTAGACAATGCATATATATCTAATCGACAAAACATGATGAATACATAAGTATAAACTTCGGATGAAATGAAAGCAATGCAGCAGACATGCGTAGTGGAAGCGATGTTTATTACTCTAACACCAACTTTTTGGAAACAAAAGTTACTACTCGCGTCCTCTTCTGTTTTTTCGTGCTATTAATTAATTTGATTGATATGCGGTGTTTAACATCCTGAAACCACCGTATATATGATTATGGGAGACGCCGTAGTGAAGGGCTCAAGAAATTTCGACCACCTGGTGTTCTTTAACGTGCCCCTAAATGTGAGCACATGGGCCTAAGGCATTTTCGCCTCAATCGAAAGCAGTCGCCGCAGCAGGGATTCGATCCCGCGACCGGCGGGTCAGCAGCCGAGTACCTTAGCTACTAGACCACCACTGCGGGGCTTTTCAGGCTACTAAACAGCTGCGGCAAGGAAGCTATGTGCTCAAAAATGTACGCAAATCAGGCCTCAACGAAAGTGTAGACCCAGCTGATATTAATAAATATGGCGTCATGACGTAATGATATTTTTCGCGCAAATCAAACTGTAGGACGGCCGACTTTCTCGATTGCCGAGCAATTTACGACGTTCGACGTAATGAATGAAGTAAACTGGTGAGCACTTACTGTTCAAGACGCTGGTGAGGCCAGCGCTCTGGAGCAGGCGGTAAAAGTAGCCGTACTTGGACTGGATGGTCTGCGCGAGCATGCTCTCGGCAATCGGATACAACACACGGTCCACGATGTGGACAATGATGTTCTCGTACGAGGCATCGCCCACCAGGATGTTGGCACCTCCGATGGAGATTGTCTGCGAGAAACATTTGCTCATTTTCATGACACTGCCACTCAGAACGAATTCACCAAGTGACGCAAACTCTTTTTTTTGAAAGGAATAATAATTAGAGATTATTAGTCCGCAATGTAAAGCACATATTTAAGGCACATTTGAGCATTATAAAAAAGTCGTATGTTTTTTTTAATTTTCCATAACTAAAAAATTATTTCGAAGGATGCCTTGCGCAAACACTCCTTAGTGAAGTTCCGCTCACTGGAAAAAAATTTTTACAGGCAAAGAAATAATGTATTAGCCTGTGCGATGAAATAAACTGAATGAGATATGACGAACAATAAAAAAGTAATTAAATAACCAAAAAGTAAGCACTCGCATTAGGGACACCTTCGTATAATAAGCAGGCACACGGAATCCTGTGGCACGATTTTGCTTATTGAGGTTCACAGCACACCTTCCAGAGTGATGAGGAAGTGTGCAAAGTTTTCATGAAAAAGGATGATTAGCAAAAGTGTTACGACTGTTCACGTACGGAAAAATACCAAAAATACAAGTTCCGAGAAAATCAACATTGAGATTTCAAACAGGTGTAGCGCGTACACAATATGATCAAGAGGACTGAAACTCTCAATATTTGTTGCTGCAGTTTCATTGAGTACTTTACTTTTGTGTGCCTTTTCTCGAGCGGCAATCATTTTTTTTTTTCCAAGCTGATTTTGCAGCTTCAGTGAAACGACGGGGCACTTTCGCGCTGCGGTGCTGATCATTTGTAAGGTTTTCAGGTTAGGGGCCAGGCTCAATCCAAATTTGCTGAACGTTATCAATCGTGCTTCTATTTCCAATATTTATATGCCACATATTGTCAAAAAAGCAAATTTGATGCTTCACATTTGTGTCCTTGAGCGTGAACGAAACAAGTACCGCTTTACGCGTTCACCCAGCGAAAAGATTATGGCTCTTATAATGAAAAATAATAAGTTGACGATGCTTCTAAAGTATTACGACAAACTTTCGATTGACATAATTGCTAAAGAGCCTATACAAAGTACTACATCTCAAGTAAACTTTGTGGTTCACAGAAAAGTCGCACTTTCAGTTTCGGTTTCGTAGGAGGAGATGGTCTAACATTTTTTCTCGTAAGTTTTGAAGGACATGGCGTAGACGGAAGAATTATACAGCAAAATGACAATCAATACAATGAACACTTTACATATTAAAAAAGCTATATTTTGAGAAAAAAGTCCTTTCTTCCACTTGGCTTCATTTACCTTAAAGGGATACTGAACAATATTTATTTTTGCCGCCAAAATTTTCAACCCAATCGATAGATTTTATCCTGAAATCGACATAGACAACCTTCATTTCAGTCAGAAACTACGGGAAAATAAGGAATTCACTGCGTTTTTCACAAACTTTTATGTCTAGTGTCCGCGACATTAACTACAGGAGGAGGCGTTTGGTGACGTCACAAACGCCCGAAACAGGCATGCCAACAATGCCAGCCGAGACCCACGCCTTTCGGCTCGCTCATATCCCACTTAGATTCCCCTAATTGGTATGAACAGCAACAGAAGTGAACAATGCTCGCGGCTAGGGCAAAACACTGGCTCTGCTGCAGAAGGGAAAGATGGGGTTAGGAGGAGAGGTGGAAAAAATGAAGAGGAGGACAAGAAGACGTGCATCCTGCGTGCTCCTCGGCAATGCCACCTAGATAACTTTAGGCCTGGCTCATTGTTTCTATCACGGGCTCTTACGTCACTCCGTTTAGACCGGTGTGCTTCACTGCACAGTCATGCCTACGCTTGCTGTCGTCGCTCAACAGAGATGAATTGCCCAGTGAGACGAACGTTTTCATGGCGTGTAAGTGTGCTTCTCGGCGATTTGGGAACACCGCGTTTTTCCGTGTCCGTGAACTGTGGCTTAGTGCAGCGGTTTTGTGCAGAGTATTTTCTTGCCGGTGATCCTACCACTTTATTGCGGTGTTATAATTTTGAGCCAGTCTACATAGTGAGCACCTTAGCATAATGTGTTTCCTTGAAACATAGATGCTTGTAGACACTGTAAGGCGCTTTCTTGAATGGTTTTCAAGTGTGTGAGCTCTACTTCAAGCTATAATATTTGAGAACCTCTACCAAATTTAATGATCCAAGAACCGGCAGTGCAGTTGAAGCGCTATCAGTTATTGTCACGTCAGAGCGTTTTTAAATGTTTACGCGAAGAATAGAAAAAACAATTTGCTTCTGTCCTTGAATCAATCAATCTGGAGCTTTATTTTCCGACATAGCATGAATTTTCGTTTGCGTGTCTGTTACTACAATAGTATTCAATGATCCCGTCCGTCCATAATGGTTGCCATGAGCATGTTAGAAGGGTTTTAGTCCTCTTCACTATCTGGCGGGAAAGAAAGCGGCGGCGACATTGCCCAACGCTTCTATGAGAAATACGTTCCGAGAGCATTTCTTGTACTTGAAGCCAAGCTGCATCGTCTTCCCCTCCATCGAAAATGCAGCACACTGATTCGATCTTGCAACTTGCGTGTCAGCAGCTTAGTACCTTAGCCACTATACCACATCAGCGGGGACACTGTTTAAGTTGAAAATGTCGTTAATAAATAGATTAAACACAAGCGATCCAAGAATATTGCCTTGGGGCTCACCGAATACAACAGTTAATTATCATGACTTGTGGTTGTTGATACAGAACCATCGATTCCTTCCTTTAAGGCACGACTTTCGGTCTTCCATAAAATCCACGATGGGAAAGTTTCTGAATGCTCTAAGCTTAGTAATACGTACATGCGTATTCCTTCAGTGCTAGTGGTGCCATTTCTGTGGACCTGTGTTTTCGAATACTATGAGCACCGGTGTGAACCTATGCTCTCTGAAATAATATAATTAACTTTTTCGAAGTGGACTGCACTGTCGTGCTGTTGCACTCACCCTTCCGTTGTCGTAGACCTTGACGAGAATGTTGTCACCGCCCGCCGTGGTGATCTCAAGGTCGCCGCGAAGACTGCGGCTCGGGACCGAGTCACCCACGATGTGGTGCAGCACAAACTTCCTCAGAAATCGGCTGTCCGTGTCCAGAACTTTGACAACGCTGGGTGGCAGCGCCGCAAATGCCAGGTCGTTTGGTGCGATGATGGTGAACGATGCTGCGAGAGCACAACTCTTCAACTCTCTCGGCCTACGCCAATTATACTCAGGCAAACTCGTTCCATTAACACCTCATGCCCATCTTATACTCCACGTGACAAGTGACAGTTAGCAAAGTCGGTTATTAGGCTAGCTGGTTTTGCATGATACGGCGCTACATGTTACTCGGACAAGAGAAGTTAGAGAGTACACTCAGCTCATTGAAGCAATTTCGTTTAGACTCCTTGCAGTGATAAACCAGAGCAACCTCGACAACAGGAGTTCATTGCTAGCATGCGTAGCAGTGATGATGACGACGCAACTACTCACCAAAGGACGCCAGGACATCCTCGACTTGCGCTTTGCGCAGGTACTTGCAGAAGACAGTGGAATCCCGCTGCTGAAGGAACTCGTAGAGTCCGCGAAATGGTCCTGCCGCCCGTGTCTCACGGACCAGGACATCGCTGGCTGCGCAGCACAGAAAGAGGGCGAAAACCAAGGTGCATTTTATTCCTTGCACTGAGAAAATCACATCTGCGTGCTCCTTGCTAGGCGAATAATGTATGAAACGCTACGCCAGTTCATAATATGTTGATGCATGACAACTGCACTTCGACCCTTCTGAGAGCCGGACTAGTTTTTGCTAGTGCCAGTGAGCGCCTCTTTAGTTGTCGTTTTCTAATGCATTTGTAGTGCACATCAGTTCTCCATAGGGCAGTGTGCACTGCCATGCCAAAAATATGAAAATAGTGCTTTAAATAGGCCTAATTAGTGGCACTAAATTACTAAAATTTTCTTCGAAACACTGTGCAGTAATAGCAGAAAAGATTTCATTACTTTTAGTGGAAAGAGTGAAGGCGAAGCTTTCTTTTGAATCATCTGTTTTAAGGCGTAAAGCTTGGCTAGCGGGAACTTAGAGTAACACATATTCCAGTGCGATACTTGCAGTCCTCTCCTTTTTTTTTCCTTCTACATTCCTAACTTCTCGAGCTTGAATGTTCGGGTTTGTTTTCCATAGCCTACCATCATTGCGTGTGAGGTAACCAGCTTCTACTAAGAGTTTTAATCTGCCAGCACACCGTATATGTGTAATTGTCCGGACCAAACAAATGGCTCCACGCGGAGCTCTCTGGCGTGAGATTTGGCATGGGGTGCAGCGATGTTGTCAATACGGCGTGAACTGCGAGGCAGCTGGGTCACTGCAGCCTAGAGCACTGCCCGGGCCCGGGCTTTCAAATCATAAAGTACGAGGCGTCTAGCACTTTGTTCTATCATGACGCTACACAACACTTGAAGAAACTCCCCCCATTATATTGACTGAAAAACGCTCCTGCGTACCGCAAAGAAAGGTTTGCTAGGCAGCGCTGCTGCAAGAGCAACGCTACTTTGCCTACGTTACAAGATGTGCATGCTTGTATCTAGAAAAACATTTCGAGTATACAGCTACACTCGCCGTGCCTGTTTTAGCCTGCGTAGACTGATCAACGCAACTCGCGAATAATAATATCTCTGGAGAAGTTTCTTGTGCAGTTCAAGTGCAAGATGCGTACTGACTGTTATCACTGGCGTGAGAATCGATACAAATGCTGCCAATATTTTTTGCGGTAACCAGATGGATATATTTACCATTAGCCAATAATATTTACATTTTGCTCGAATTTCTAGTATATAGAGCATAGTTCGCTCATTTTAACAGCCATGTTCGTCTTCGTCATATCTCGCCATTAATTCATAAGTGTCTTCATTTGTCGAAGCACAACTGTTCTCATGGCGCTCAAAAACGTGGAAGCACTCCCGCTCCGGGAGTAAAAGCGCTAATGAAGGTGATGACTATGATTTGCTGCTGTACACGTTGTAACACTGTACTGTCACGGGTGTATTGGTCCCTTTCGCCACATATATGTCTAACGGCTCCGGCGTCACCCCGAGTTAAAGAATTTCTCATCCCTTCGAACTTTCTCCACTACTGTTTGCTGATTTTGGATGCCAACAAACAAGTAACACACATCACAACTGGAGACACGAGTACCCACTCTTGTTGAAAAAAATAACGTAGACATGTTCCGCGCACATCGCTTATCTCTCCTTGGTGTCTGCCGAGGACCGACCTTCTTGCGCCGCATAGTTTCGCAAGCTGCCTAATTGCTTCATTAGGGACCTGAGGGGGCCACGTGTTCGTTAAAACTTACAAGTATGCCTGTCGCTTGCCTTGTTGAAGTGTCTCTGGCGGGAATTTCTGTATGCTTTCCACGTTTTCTTTCCTACCACAGTTCTCCGCCACTGCCGCGAGCTGGAAGCCTGCAACCACAACCACTATCCACAGACTCCGCTGCCCTGTTCGCACCGAGGCCTAACCCATTCTTCCCCTTCCGGTCCCTGTGAGGGATCGCGCATCGGGCACCCAGCACGCCGCGTTCAATGGCGAGTGCTGAAGAAGCCGCCAGCTGCTTCGGCGCTCTAGCTGACCGTTGTTTTGCAAGCCCTCAGTCCGGTCTTGCTTTAAGACAAACACTTTCAGGGCTCGAAGGCTGTTGCACGAAGACGACGAGATGGGCATCTTCAGCGAACGGCAATGACGGCCACTCGCTTTGACAGATCTGTGGCACTGTTTTTTTTTTTTCGTGTGCACGATTTCTCGCTTTCGACCTGTCGCGTCCTCTTTTCTGCACGCCATGATATAATTTAGCAGGTTGGGTTGTTGAGAGCGAGGACACGGGTTCGATTCCCGGCTTCAACGGCCACGTCTTGGTGGAAGAAAATGCGAAAAACACCCGTGTGCCTCTATTCAGGGCACATTAAAAGGTGTTAAAATAATAATAATAATAATAATAATAATAATAATAATAATAATAATAATAATAATAATAATAATAATAATAATAACTTGGATTTAACATCCGATAACCACCATATGATTATGAGAGACGCCGTAGTGGAGGGCGTCGGAAATTTCGACCACCTGGAGTTTTTTAACGTGCACCGACAGCACACGGGCCTCTAACATCTCACCTCCATCGAAATGCGACCGCGGGGATCGAACCCGTGACTTCCGAGATAGCAGCCGAGCCGCCGAGGCGGGCCGCGATTCGGCTAGAGTTCCTCACCGCGGAGTGCCTCATAATCCTATCTCGATTATGACTCCAGTAATTATTGTGTGTCCGCCACAGTTCATGTGCTTTGAAAGCATCACTGCATGTAAAGATTGTGGTTGAAAACATTAAGCATCGTAGCCTTTCTATGTATATGCGGATAACGAAAAAAGAACCAGCGTCGTTTGCCAAGAAGACGTTGCTCATGAGGCGCTTTCCTACGTAAATCGAGGTTAAGGTTTTTTTTTTTTTTGTCTACGGACGTTACTGACGTGGAGAAAACTTGCAGCGACTGGCATGATGTGGATGATTAGACACTGCCAAACTTTCACGTCACGTTCCCAGAGGCCGAGAAGATGACCCTCACGCGACGACTTTTAAAGGAAGAAAAAGAAAACTGCATATATCGGAAAGTCCGGTCCGACAAGAGTCCCCCCCATGAAATCCAAGTATGTGCAGATTGGAATCACACGAGAGGAGGAAGGCAAGCTTTCGGTAGCGCGCTCAAGTCCGGAAGAGCGGGATTAGCGAGCTGACCTTAGCGAGAGAGGCGCGCATCAAAAGAAATATGGTTTCTCTCCGACCACTGAGTAGCGTCCGCTGGCGCGCTCCTCAATGTCGCCGCCGGCAGCGGCCTTGATGGGCGAAGGAAGCGGGAAAGCGGTATGACCAGTCAACGGGCTCAAAAGTAACGGGGTTTTCTTTCGCATGCTCCGACATGATCGGCCGGCACTGGACACGATCCCACTGGACTACCAATGAGGATGAGCCGCAGTGCGTGCTCTATTAGCGCGGCTCCTCAATACTTTTTATTTATTTCTTTCGAGTCTACAGTTTTCGAATGGACTTAATCACCGTGTTCCAATTCACCGAGTCAAGGACGCCTTCTGTCGATCCGCAGTGAGGAGCACGTAGCCGATCACTGCGCTCATCGATATGGAAACGCCGTTTCATATCGGCCCGTCGTTGCGAGGAGACTGCACAGTTCCGAGCCATGTTCGCGACACCATCTGTGAATTCTCGTAGAAAAAGTGCCTCGTAATTTCGCAACGAGACGAAACAGCATTATTGCTTCACCACGTTCATTACTGTGTTCTTCTAAGGATTCCTCCATTTTAAACTTGGCACTAAAAAAATGCCTTAAATTTTCAATATTGCATGTAACCATTAAAGTCTTCTCGACGTATGAACGACATTACCTATTTCGGATGGGCGCAGAATGCTCAAGACATTGCAAACAACGGCATAGCGAAAGAAAGTTTTAGTCGATGAACGGAAGACCTCTTGTGATTTGCCTCAACGTATGATAGCATCGGTAAATTGGGATTAACTCGGCGCCTCAAGCTCCCGCATTGGCCTCGTAGGCGTAGCAGTTCTTGGGTGGAATCTAAGTGCTTAAAGACAAACTGCCAACGTCACGTTTCAACCGCCACGACCGAACAAACGACCAAACGAAGTCAAGAGATGCAGAACCAAGAGACGAGTTGTATTAACAGCGCGACAATGCTAGGAAGAAACAACATGGACAGGAAAGAGCGCTATTTCTTTTCTCTTCTTATTGATATAACTACGATGAACCAACTCGCCCGAATCAAACTCTTGTTGCTGGAGACGAGCTTAATTGCTCGGACTAGAAAAAACTTTTTTAAATTAGCAAGATTTCGCTCGTTCAGGTGTGATCAGAAAAGATGTGGCACCGAAACGACGCGCAAATTACTTAACCTTCGAGGTGTGCACGTGATCGTTTAGAAAAGTCAGTTTCGGCGCAAGTGCGAAGCAATGAATGCGATAGCAGCACACGTGATACGATGTGAGCATACAACTCACTCCTGAAGCATGCAACCTGGCATTACTTCACAAAACGCTGTTGCAGGCAAACATGCCGCTTCAACGAGCGAAGCGATCTTCGTGCCGCCTATGACTTGAACGCAAACGTTGCGACGACAGCATAGTTCTCTCAAGGTTTGAGCAACCTGCAAATACCGATACAGCAAGCGTGACCACGTCCGGCCGGTCGAGGTATGCGGCTGTTGCCGGATCCTCTCCGTGATCGGCGCCACGGAGAGCGTCTGTGCGTTTTCGCTCAGCTTGAACGTCGATCATGAGTAGTATGCTTTCACTCGCACGCACGAAAAGAGGGGCTAAGTTATGCGAGAACGGCGACGGCAGAAGGTGCACCTGAAGTGTCTCTGCACTAAAACAGAACATTGGTGGATGACATCGCTGCCGACAAGGCGACGTCGATGTGATAGAGTAGCATAGTCACGTTACCCGAAACTGATGCAGAACATGCAATGCACGAGAAATTGTAGAAACGATGCGACATGATCCACGCAACTCTGTGGATCACCATATATGACCACAGCAGCATTTCTCCAAAACGCGGAACCCGACGATATAGCTCTCCGTGACATGTTATGCTCTAGCACGTCTTTAAAGAGACTCTGCAGCTCTCTTTAAGCAGGACAAGAAAATACTGTCTAGTCGTTGTCGAAGCTCTCGAGAACTGGTTAGCCAAACATTACAGCGCAGTGCTTGGCCTCGAATGTATGAATGGCTATTGATGTCAGCTAGAAATTGCTCTTTTTTTTTCTCAGCAAATGGTGCCATAAAACGAAGCAACGAAAATGCTGTAGCCCCGTGTGCTCGGATTTGGATGCACGTTGAAGAACCACAGGTGGTAGAAATTTCCAGAGTTATCCACTACGACGTCTATCATAGTCATCTGGTGGTTTTTAGGACGTTAAACCTCACATATCAATCAATCATAAACTGAAGCAAGGTGCGTGACCGCGTTTGGTAGTATTCCATGGCGACTTGAACAGCGCGGGAAACAGACAATCGAGATTAGCGCTTGTCGGTTCCTTGTCCTTGTCTGTTCGACGCGCTGTTCCAATCACCACGGTGCCATTAACTCCAATGAGAGTGCCGTAAAGTCAAATCAGCCATTTGAGCAGCTTGGGCTGCATAGTTGCCGCGGCCACCACGTGATGCCGCCACGTTTCTGCTAGCACGGTGAAGATCGCACTGCGCGTTCGAAGATCAAAAGAAATGTGCAAGGTGATGACGCTTGATGATGAACGGACGCTTCTTCTCGCTCTTTGCTCGTGGAGCGAGATAAGAACGAGAGCAATTACAGCACGGGACAGGATCTTCTCGTCCGATTCTATGGCGGCAATCGATTCACGAGGCAGCAGACTTTTCTAACGACGATTTCCGGGAAAAGTGTTGCAGGGCTCTTTTAAGAGTTACATTGAATACCTATCACAGCATAGCTTAGAGGGGTATACGGACACAAACATTTTGGTGCATTTTGTTCTTCACTTGGCAGTATGTTGCTGGAGTTTTATTATTCATAATACGGTACATCGCGTGCATGCACCAGCACACCACGGATGATTAATTACAGTCTGTTCTGTTTATAACACAAGTGTGTGATACGCAGGTGTCCCGCACGCTATCCCAGCCGTGAAATCCTGTGTCCACATCTCTTCACTATAAGGCCCCAGTAAATGTAGGGATGAAATTTCATTCCCTGCGTTGATTGAAAGATTGTGAGCTGCAGGGATCATTGTGGCGCCTGCCAGAGCATATCAGGCACGTATAGGACCGCCCGGCTCCCTAAAGTGCGCCGCACCAACTGGCGGGCTGACGTGGACGCCAAGCGAGCTGAGCTGAAGATGACCCACCGCGAAAGTTAATACGCATCCTTCCGCGTTATTGTAAAAAATACACAGAAAACATTCTTGCGCTTCTAGAACTTGGCACTCATGCGGGAAGTGGAATGTGATAAGAGACCGCCTTATCGGGAATTCCAGCTGCCACACTCCTTCCGTTGTTCCAACTGCGGGCTGCACTGCACTCTTGGGCTCAGAGCGTGACGCGTGTTCTCCGTATCTCATCAAACCGGACGCAAAGTCTCGGCCTGATTTATGTGTTCCTCCTACATGACAATCAAACCGTTATTGATGTGGCTTTACACAAAATTACATTTGTTCGAGCTATTGCAGAACAAAGAAAGAACCATAGTTGTTATGGAAAGAAACGAGAAACGCGTAAACAGGCCAAAACCAAATGTTTTGCGTGTTTTCCAATTTCGGCCTAGCTACCATAAAAAGTGACAGTATCCCTGCACTTAACTGTCTTTTTCGGTGGTATCCTGATTGAAACAAAAGCGCGATTCATCGAGCAAAGCAACGCTGTCGTTTAGCGCCTATTTGCCACAATTCACTGTACGCTAACTCACCACAGTCGAGAGGGGCGAGGTAACCGCAATTAGTACCCTTTCCTATGAAAGCCAAACAGATCCACACAATTCGTCAGGTACGCCTGTCTTCCGATAAATACGAGAAAAACCAAAAAAATGAACAGGCCAATTGGCGGCGCACCGTGCCAGCTCCTTGAAGCAAACACTCGGTTTACCCGTTCTTCGCCGTGAGAACACCGCTCGTCGGGCCTGGAAGTGCGCGGCGTTCAATCAATGCCCACCTCTGACCTCCCTGACTCGACCCGACCAAGCAGCCGCTAGCGCTATTCGCCGGAAGAGGCTAAGGAAAAAAAAAAACATAGTCAAACGCCGCACAAGGTCTCATGCGGTGCTGGTTTTGCACCGATCACTTAGCTCTTCCGCGTGCTGCTATCCACCCCTTCACTTTTATTTCGCCTGCACTCGCCTCCTGTGATTCGTACTGCACAGCGTGGAGAAGTGTTAGAAAAACTCAACCACGGTACGATGAAAACACAGGCATTATAGCCTACTTCCACGGTGTTATACTAACGATATTTAAGCGCAAAAAAAAAAAAGATGCGCACGGTGAAAAAGACGTGAGACGCTAGGGTGCTAACTCGCAACACTTATTTAGAAGCGCGCAGCGGAATATGGCAGCTCGGTATCGCACGACATGCAAGACAGGAAAACAATGACTGACCGCTTAGCTATATAGTAACTCTTTCGGAGTATAAAGCAAGCGATTGCTCCGACGCGCAGTTATCTCCTAAAACTATCACTACTTCGGCTTCGATGAAATGTACTGAACTTTCGTACAGCTGAGAACAATACGAAAAACAAGACTATTACGGATACTGTCGATTAAACAAAGTGTAACAAATGAGAGCCCAATGGTGCCACGTCTTTTCCGCCATCCTCGTTTGATTACGCGCTTGAAGACTATTAGCCGTGTCTAGCCAACATTTCCGAACACCCACGTTAGCGTTCAGTGCAACCTCGTAGGAGTGGCTAGCTTTGTTATGCAGTTAATTTAGTCATAAAACGTCCCAGGAAACCACCCGAAGACTGTTCCTATGTTTGTGTATTGCAGGCTGAGCGGAATATAAAATAACACGTGTCATTATTTATTCCTACTGCACGGTTGGTAGCGAGCTGCTTTTCGATTGGCCTGCAGCATGAATTAAATAAAAGCTCCACTAGCATTCCACAGCATTGCAGTAGAGGCGCGTCTTACGAATCACTGCACTCGATGACAGGTCCACCACTCGCCGATATGAGCGCGTAAGCTTACATTCGTCCCCATCGATGAAGACCGAAATCCTGCGCGAGTACGCGCACACAATGCATCGACCACCGGGTCTGTCACATTTGGGGGAAAGTGCTTCTGTCATCGCTGCTAAATAATCGAGACGTTGGCTGGCCTGTCCGACTCAACCACATTACCGACAATACAGGCGCCAACTTTCAAGTAGGCTATATTTTCAGAAAGGCGAAATATGAACGTGCATCCGGTCATGCGCAATGACTTCGCATAAATAACCTGTAATTCACTCTCTCCGCTCACAACCCTGAATCCAGCCAATCTAGTTCCTTCACCGACAAGTATAATACGGGTGGCTCATGCCCTTGGACGCATGACCAGATCTATGTAATCTTTCTGAAAATAAACGTCAGTTCAAAGTTATCGTCTCTCTAACCAGTGAGCGCGTGTGTGTTTTTGTGCTATTCCACAATGCATCCTCACTAAGTTGTTCGGCTCTCCTAACTACAACGATTCCGTCAGCGCGCTATGAGGATGTGCCACGGGGACGACACCTTTTCACGACAACCGGCTGTCCTCGAACGCTTGCGGCCGCCTCTCATCTCTCAAGCTGTGAACAGGCGCGCAATTACTGCCGCAATATCCCGCCACGCAACTGATGCTCTTGTGGGCCACAGGGCGTGAGGGCCTGCTGTGGTGTGCACGCGGCAAAGCAGAGCCTGCTCTGCGCTTTGCTTCTTTAGCCAGGGAATGCGAATCACATGTATTTGCATCAATGTCCCTGCCTGCGATAATACTTCGCCTCTTCATTGCGAACTACGGAGAGACAACGCACGCCGAACGGTTAAAGCGGCATCACGAATTAACAATGTGGACACTGGTGCGTGATTACGGTGACTGGCAGCCGCTGATCGTCCGGTGATGAGAATCACTCGACGGTTCTGCGACCTTTGCTGCTATCGCAAAATGTTTCACATGGCCTTCAAGAAAAAGGCAAATATGAGTGTGGCATGTATGAAAGCAGTCATCTTAGGCATACGGTGATGCGAGAACTAGCGTCTGCAACAACACAAATTTAACGTGGTCAAATGTGGATAGCTGCCACGAGTGCCTAAAGCGTTTCGCTAGGATCAAAGCATGACCACTGTGACCGATAATTATACCCTCGATCTCCTTCACAGCAAGTGTGGTTATATTAAAAAACAATAATAACTTTTATAACACTGTTAGTAGAGCATGTTTTCTTTTAACTGACGCAATGTGACAGCGCACACACACACAAAAAAAACATAGCATGCAGAGAGATATCCCTTAAACTCGCCACATACATGAACGAGTAAATATATAGGTGCACAGCAGTACTGGTCAGTCGGTCAGTGATTTCATTTGTTTTCTGCGTGAATACACCGAAGTATAGTAACCATAACCACTAAGGTTGATCCCGCTAAATACAAGATATTTAATATACGACATCTGCTACCTCATAGCACCAACGTGGAGGCGTCGGAGTATAACGTACATATAAATCAAGTTACTGCATTCCACGACACTTTTGCTTATATTCAGCGCTAGCTCTAGTGACTTGGATGCGCTAACTGGATTTTACGTATAGCAAACTCTAGATTTAATCTCGGGAACATAGCTCTGGTTCAACTTATTCGTTACTGCGTCACGAAACACAACTTAGGGGACGCAAAACGGTGCATCGGTAGTATCACACGGCTTTCCTATTGGTCGTACGCGCACGTCCACTTAGCTGCTGTGATTTCAGAATTTGCGTTACCCTTTTCCCACCCCAATGTACTGCACTGGCGCGACTTTTGAAACAGCGCTACATATGCTTAGCCTTACTACGTGCCCGTGTAGAAATTAGAACAAATGAGCGCAATTGACAAGGTTGACATTAGTGTAGCCTGTCAGTAGCCGGTTCGGCGATTACCAAACTAATCAAAACATACAGGACTTCAGGAACACCTGCGAGCTCATAGTGACTCCCTCTCGGTTATTTTTTGCCCCTTTATTTTTAATCTGTGCTACATAACGTACTCCTCTCCTAGTGTGGGGTAGTCAGCCAGGCACACTCTATTACTTTCGCAGCCTGGGACGAAAGGGATCACGTGATCTAATCAGACTAACGCGCGTGGCTTAGTCGTGAGACGAGCGCGGCTTCGTTCAGCGCATTTCCAGTGCACCGCGAGGTTGACGCACCATCCTATGGTGCCGGTACTGATTCGCGCACAACCATCACACCACACAACGCAGGCAGCCGTCGAAGCCCCTACCTTCGCCGTGCGCCTGGCAGCAGCAGAGCAGCAGCAATAGTCCGAGCCGGAGCGCGGGCCGGAGCCCTGCGCTGGCCATTGCGGAGCTTGTCCTCCTCGTCTCCGGGTCTCGTGGCGCAGGTGTCCACGAGTGAACAGAGCCCGGCTTCAAATGACGGCAGTGCACCCACTCGTGCCGGACGCTAAGCTTTTATAGGCGACGAGCGCGCCGGCAGCCTCCTCTCCGCGCCTCGCGACCTTGGCCCCCGCGAAGAAGGCCGTTACGTCACTCGCGGACGACGCTCACCTGTCCGTACAACACCACCGCCAAGTACACATACCTGTGCCCTCTCGATGGAATGGCAAATACGCTTCAAGAATCAAAAGGCGGACCATCTCATCTTGTGAATTAAGATTGTAAGCTGATCGAGTTGATTGGTGTTAAGGATAAATTTTAGGGGTGAAGCTCCTCTTAGTCTAACCTTGTCCTGCGTCAGGCGTGACCGGCAGTATCAAACAGACAGGCAGGCAAACAGATAGACAGACGGACGCACATACAGACGGACGGATGGACATACAGACAATTGGACAGACGGATGGATGGACGCTTTGCCTCACACATAATCATTCACTCCGCGGATATGCTGAGCTCCCTCACGAGTAGGACGACGGATGGAAGAAGCAGACGAGACAAGCACTGGCTCTCAAGGGAAGTTTATTTCGAAAAGAAGGAACGGAAAGAAAAAATAACTTTCGTACATATTCTTCATTTGAGAGCCAACGCCCGTCTCGGGTGTTGACTTCCGTCGTCCTACTCGTCACCGCTGCATGAAAAATTCATCTTCACCCGCAGCATTGAAGTAGTGTTTGTGGTGCACGACTGCTGAACCGCGGGTGGCGGGATCGCATTCCGGCCACCGCATTTTCGATAGAGACAGAAACCACCAAGGCCCGTGTATTTATATTTTTAGGAGCAGGTTAAAGACCCACAAGAGGTGAAAATCACCGGAGCCCTCCACTACTACGGCGTCTCTCATAATCATATGGTGGTTTTGGGACGTTAACCCCAACAATTATTGTAATAAAAATTTATCCTCTTATATTCATTAGGCTTGTGCCATTCCACCAGTTTACTACATAATGACAGTTTGTTAACATCCAAAGCATTTCTTAGCAAACTTCGGTGACTGAGCGCATCTATCCGTCCGTCCGTCCGTCCGTCCGTCCGTCCGTCCGTCCGTCCGTCCGTCCGTCCGTCCGTCCGTCCGTCTGTCTGTCTGTCTGTCTGTCTGTCTGTCTGTCTGTCTGTCTGTCTGTCTGTCTGTCTGTCTGTCTGTCCGTCCGTCCGTCCGTCCGTCCGTCCGTCCGTCTGTCTGTCCGTCCGTCCGTCCGTCCGTCCGTCCGTCCGTCCGTCTATCTATCTATCTATCTATCTATCTATCTATCTATCTATCTATCTATCTATCTATCTATCTATCTATCTATCTATCTATCTATCTATCTATCTATCTATCTATCTATCTATCTATCTATCTATCTATCTATCTAGCCGGTTACGTTTGGGTGCTCTCGTGGCCACCCCCTTAACTTGGCGTGAACCGAAATTAGCATGGGAGGCTAAGCTAGTTTGATGAACATGACGCGCTAGTCAAGACATGAATAATGTCACAATCCCGTCACGTACGTCGTCAAGCACTTCCTGGCAGACAGTGGCACATAACGACGGTCGGGTATGTGCCGTGGGTATGTGGGTATGTGACACAGGGGATTGACACCTAGTATCTACCTAGGAACGACGAGAATACACATGAGCAATTTAAAGGCGTGAGCGTTAAGAAATACCCGACATCGATTGCGTGGACCCGAAGAATGCAAGTAAAGAATGTTAGGGTCAGCTGGAATCGAACACAACCATTCTGCGTGGCAATGAAGCATTTTACCGCAGGTCTGGGAACTACTTTTCAAATAGACGCTAAGCTTCGTGAAACGTCAATAGTGCTTGCAGTGCTGCCTACCCGATTTCATAAACCTCCCATATGTACTGCTTTGATACAGCCTTCACGTCGGGCTAACGTGAATTGTGGTTAGTTGCCCTGCGCGGACGTTGATTTATGTAGCAGTGTCACGGGCCAGCATCCTCGCGAGCATCAGCGCTTCATGTCAGCTTCTGGTGTTGCTAATAAGCATGTCCCTGTTGGCATCGTTGCACAAGTGCAAACAACTGGTTATATGAACATCTGCAATTGTTCAACATATGTCTGCGGGCAACATTTGTGCGTATATTTAGCGTCATTTCATGACGTGTCGCTCAATGAAAAAATTGCAACATGGTCACCTTTCCTCCGCATACTTCGCATATCGTGGATTCCCAAGTACGTGGGATCTGCCGAATTTTAAAAATGGTCGGTATAAGATCGTCATTACTAGATTAAGCACGAAAACATCAACGCGAAGAATAGAAGGGACATAACACACTAGCACAAACGCTACCGCCGGTTCATTTCAAGCGACACCACACCGATATAAGAAGATAACACCTGCAGATGTGACACAGCCAGTTCCTTTTGAAAAAAAGCGAAAAAAAAAGCAAGTGTATAATTAGGAATTACATATAACTGATTGATATGTGGGGTTTAACGTCCCAAAACCACCATATGATTATGAGAGACGTCGTAGTGGAGGGCTCCGGAAATTTCGACCACCTGGGGTTCTTTCACGTGCATTCAAATCGGAGTACACGGGCCTACAACATTGCCGCCTTCATCGGAAACGCAGCCGCCGCTGTCGGGATTCGATCCCGTGACCTGCGGGTCAGCAGCCGAGTACCTTAGCTACTAGACAACCGCGGCAGGGCTAGGAAATACGCATATTTCGAAAAATGCATGAAAGAAAGGACTGGCAATTTACGAGCTCATTCTTTTATGTTAGGCTAATTATTAATAAGAACTAAAGGACAGCGATGTATCGTGAAGCTGTCAAATGTTTTTGTTTTTACTTACTCATCTATTCTTAATATATAGCTTAGTGTTTATGTTGTATATTTTTTATCCCGATCATTGTCGCCCCCCTCCCGTATGTATTGCCTTCAGGGCATCCGAATAAATAAAAGTCACTGCAAGTCTAGGGAAGCGTTATTCGTAGAGAAACTGTAATATGATACATGAAGAAAGAGAAGCGGACAAAAAAAAAATGGCCCCGTATCTGCATGTTCGCTGCAAATGTCGTCGAAAGACTTGCGTGTGGAGAGAGTGAACAAAACATTTATTTCGCGTATCATACTTTTAATCGCCAAACCGTGAATCATCCACTGGCAACGTCCGTCCATCGTCTGTCTGTCTGTCCATTTGACACACAGATGGACCGAAGCATGCACGGACGCATACATAGACGCACGGGTGGATGGATGGACGCACGAGAGGACGGACGGATGGACGCATGAACAAGTGCACGAATGGACGGACGCATGGATGGACGCACGGATGAATTAATGGACGCACGGACGGAACGAACGCATGGACGAATGCATGAACGAACGGATGCACGAATAAACGAATAGACGCACGGTCGGATGGACGGGTGGATGGACTCATGGATAGACGGAAGCAAGAACGAACGGATGGACGGAAGCGCGGACAGAATGACGTATGCTTCGCCCCACTCATCATTATTCACTCGATGGATATGCTGCGATCTTATTATTTATCATGCTACAAGTAACGTCCTCTAGTAACGTACCATTAGCATTTTTCAGCGTATATTCGCTTTGTTATATCTACAAGTACCGCCTTCTACGGCTGGTTCAACAACTAGCAAGAGCTGACTACATACGATTACGGTGGGACGCTCAGTCCACGCCTTAAGGAGCTTCGCTTCTCAAAAGGACTTGGCTCAGGTAATTACCGCACCTGTGATTTTCGAATAACACCCGATGCCGTCTACCAATTGAGCTTCAGTGGTACATATTACTGTCCACTTTATGATGCATATATGTGCACTTAAACTAGCGAGCTAAACTCCTTGCATTTAATTCTTAGCATTTATCTATGCATTCGCCGGCTCAACGCTGCCGATATCAACTTTTTCTTCACGTTCACGTGTTAAATTTATCCATGCGTGTTCTCGCCGTTCTTGGGTAGATATAAAGTTTCAAGCAGCGGGTATGTTCCACTGTATTGTAGAAAGTGCTTGACGACGTACACGACGGGATTATGACGCTATTTTAGTCATGGTCAACGAGTCGTATTCATCAAACCATCTTACCCTTCCATACTAATCTTGGTTTACCTTAACCTTATGGTTGACCACGAGAGCACCCAGACATTGGTAGATAGATAGATAGATAGATAGATAGATAGATAGATAGATAGATAGATAGATAGATAGATAGATAGATAGATAGACAGACAGATAGATAGATAGATAGATAGATAGATAGATAGATAGATAGATAGATAGATAGATAGATAGATAGATAGATAGATAGATAGATAGATAGATAGATAGATAGATAGATAGATAGATGCTCAAAGTGCATGCAGTACATAAAGAAATGCTTCGCATTGAATACATGCCAGGTGGTACAAAAACCCACGTGACCTTAATAAAAAAGTTAGTAAGGCTATCACTAAACCACTCGATGCTTGAAACGGCGATATTCAAAAGCTTTTGCGCTGTTTAGACATGACATCGTCCAGCACTCTCACTTTGAACGGTACTCCTACCCACCCCTTCACGATAGCCATCCCAAGAGGTACCGAATCGCCTGGCACTGACTGCGGGTCTACAGCTGCACCTTTTCGAGCCCCCTTGTGTGTTCTTAAATCCACCCGGGCGTTGTCGATTCACGCTGCTGTCTATGCGTGGATACGTTGCCACGATCAACCACATCCTCTGTACTTGCCCGGACGACCTGCTGCTCGCCGACCTCGTCTCAGCACGCCACATCCAGGAGCAATGGTTGGTCCTTCTCTTCAATGCAGACCGAGACGTGCAGACATGGGTCCTGGTAAGAGCTGAGGACACCATTGAAGTGCATGGCCTGGAAGCATACACATCCCCTTATATCCACCTCTTGATGAACAAAGATAGCACTCACTCGCTCACTCTATAGGCCTCAGCATGGTGATGTAGCTTGTTTATAGGTTCCTTCGCTACTGGGCTTCATCTGGGTGACTCTAGGTTGCTTATGTGTTGATTCTCAATCCAAAACTAAACGTCGTTCTCGATAACCCTCACATTGTTTCTTGGATAGCTAGTTTTCTTCATTCGCGCTCACAATTCGTTTCTTTCAGCTCGACAGATTCATCTCCCATTGACGTCACATCCGGTGTTCCTCAGGAATCCGTTCTAGGCCCTTTATTATTTTTACTCTTCATTAATGATTTACCTCATAGCATCTCATATAAAATAAGACTTTACGCAGATGATTGCGTCCTCTATGAAACTATCAACTCCATTCACGATCATTAGCATCTCGCGCAATCACTCACGTCTTTTAGCTACTGGTGTGACACGTGGCAAATGAACGTTAACTGCACTAAAACAGTCGTAATGTCTTTTACCAATAGGCGCAACCCCTTCTCTTTTGACTATTTTCTATAGGTGGCACCAAGCTCAATAGAGTTTCACAGTACAAATATTTAGGAGTAATTCTAACCGAACACCTTTCATGGACTAGCCACATTGATCGTGTATGTCGTAAAGCTCTAAAAAAATTAGGTTATCTGCGCCGCACTTTACCTAACGCCCCTCGACATACTAAACTGCTTTTATATAAATCACTCATTCGCCCTGTTCTCGAATATGCATACGTAGTTTGGTTCCCTTACAAACACTGTGAAATAAGTCTGCTAGATAACATTCAGCGAAAATCTATCCGTTTTTCATAACTATAGCCGCAACTTCTCGCCGACCACAGCCCTTCAATCATTAAACATCCCATCACAACTCTCGCGATACCAAAACGAAGCTTTAAAATTTTTATACGGAATTATTAACTCCTCCTCCGGCCTTGGTCATGGCAACCTCATCACATTTACTGATGATAGTTGTACCCGCAGTTCCCACGCTTTGAATGTAACACCTTTCTTTGCTCGTACTAATACCATTAAATACAGTTTTTTTCCGCGTGCAATAGAATTGTGGAATTCCCTGCCTGGTAGCATTCGCTCCTTACCACTAACCGACTTCATAGCTGCTGTCGATGAATATCTTACTGACGCGTAATTAACTTCATGTTTACTTTTGCTTTGTTACGAGTGTATTTGCTTCACAATTTCTATTATTTGTCTGTATTTTTTCTCTGTTGCCTAGTATTATATAACGTCCCATTCCTGCGATAGCCCTTAATAGGGCTGCAGTATGTATATATATAAAAATAAAAAATAAAAAAAGAGGTTCGAAATAAACCACATAAAGACACATACACGACATGGATGTCCAAATGTTCGACACCATATGGCCCCTTCGAGTTCGAGGTCATGCTCATTGGCTTTCGCTCGACACCTGCAACTTTGCTACGTGCCTTGGATACAGTACTGGCTGGCTTCAAGCGGCAGACTTATCTCGTGTACTTGGACGGCATCGTTGTGTATGCCTCAATTTTTGACGAGCAACTTGCTTGAAGCTGTATACTTCAAGTAAACAAGAGTTCGGGCTCACCCTGATGCCAGAAAAGTGTCATTTTGCTGAAAAGGAGCTCTTGTTATTAGCCGCGTCCTCAGAAAGTCTGGAGTTCTTCTTCGATAACAACATCAGCTGTTCACGTCTGCGCCCTCAAGCGTATCTGATGATCCTAAAATAGTTTGCAATTCTCTAAGACCTTCTAGCGCGTTGCGAGACAGTACTGGCACGTGCAATGGTCCATTAACAGAAAACTTGAGTGAGGAGTGTGGAAAACAGAGTACAACAAGCTAGGACCTTTCAATATTGATGGAGGGAAGAATCAGCTGATGCGTGAGCAGTCGTGCTGTTTTAAGCTACCACCTGGAGAGCTAGAAAAGACTTTTCAGCGAAACTTCTTCTGATGCCCCGTGCACGGCACAATGCAGCGCTCGTTGGAACAGAGGGTTGTCATCAAGTTTTTATTGAAACTCTTCCGAGTCCGAAGCGGAGCCCTTTTTTTTCACAATAAATATTTTTGGTGATAACTGTTAGCCATAACGATAAGGATGCCGGCAAAATAAGTCTTTTCTGAAGACGAGAAAGAGGTCAGCAATAAAGAAACGCACTTGGCGGCTGTCAACGACCATTGGCAGTGCGCTAGTTTTGTCCGCTTTCGTCTTGAAGGTACCAAGTGTATCAACGGTTCCTCAGCTGCCCTACATTTCTGGCATGGCTCCTCCAGCTTTCTGCGAACACAAAAGTGTTTTATGACAGCGTCCACTACGGCTTCGCTGATGTACAACCGTCACGGAAGTGTCGCTGAAAAGTATACTAAGAGATATTGCAAAAAAAAAAAAAACACACACACACAAGCATTAGTCGGGCAAAATTCAGCCAGCAACCTATAGTATCAGCGTGCGGTGCTGTGCACTACGCCACGGAGCATTTCTCTTTACTTATTTCCGGTTAAACTTTACACACGGTGGATAGAATAAATTAATTACAATACACAACAAATATAACAGAATAACTACTACAACCGTCAAGCACTGCTATAGCACATCACGTCTTAAATCCTTCATGGTCGATTGGGCTTCTACCCTTCCTAATTATAAAGGAACACATTAATTTGTTTTTGTTACCACCTCGAGAAACCTTGATATACTTCCTTTAAAATACTGTCCAAATGGTCTCCTGTCCGGATCACAGTGACATCCAGCCATTTCAGAGCGCCAGAACCTGTGCAAGACGGTCATCATAAGTAAACCAAAAAGTAATCCATCATCATTCTCTTTGCTAAATACCCGATTCCAAGAGAGTCTAACGGAAATTCTTTTTAAATTTTTTTTGTAATACGTCCCGAAATTATACTCCTTCCCAATAGTGAAGAAAAACGTGGTCAGTTGTTTTCGGTTTGTTACAGATGAGACAGTCAGATTCCCATAGCATATAAAAACCATGCTCCTCTAGGAATGTTGTTACAGGAAGTGTTCCGGTGTATAATTCCAAAAAGAGCGTTCTTGCATTTGAAGCAGCCTGAATTTTTAAACTAGTTTAAGTACATTATGACCCTTACGTGCTGTATATAGCACTCTGCACAGTGAGATGGGTAGCACAGTGCCATATAAATCATTGTACAGTTTCTTCTTTTCCAACAGTCTACAGGTAGTCAGTCGAAAAACGACAAAAATGGGGCGTACGTTGCCTGGAAGGCTAACGGCCAGCCATTTATACACACCATACATCGTTTGGCAGTCCTCAGAGCTTCAACACTTTAGTGCGTTTTCATTATCAGTTGTGAGATAGCGCGACGGCTCGCGTTGGGTAAGTCGTTGGAACAGGGAAAGTACCACAACTATTCAGGCCGCCTCTTAGATAGTCCAACGCGGCTGACAATCCGGTGGCGCTCTGTTAATTTTGTGCGCAGTAACGCATATTAACGCGTTGCGTGCGTTTCTGCAGCCTCAAATGTAGCGTATCACCGTTGTTTAACCGATTAGGCAAGAAAAGGTCACAGGATGAACGCAGGGACGGACGCAAAGATGGACATGTGGACGCACGAACAGACGCACACACGGATGGGCGGATGGACGCACGCAAGGTCACACAGACGGACGCATGGACGGACGGAAGCAAGAACGAATGGGCGGACGGATGGTTCGCCCCACTCTCCGGTATTCACCCCGTGGATTGGCTGCCATTCTTTTTTTGGTGTGTTAACTGTCTACAGTACTTGGTACAGTCCCACGTGCTGGAAAGTTCATCCGCATAATAAAAGCATACTGTGAGGGTACCAAGCAGCCAGTTTGGCTGCTTTGATTGACCCCTTCATTCGGGTTTCAGGTAGAGGAACTTGTAACAAAGACAGGTTCGTGCGACTGGTTTGAGGGCACAAACTTTGATGTCCTGGTTACATGTCACAAAGTATTCCGACATCACTGTTGAAGTAAACAAAACACTTTTGTCGTCAGCGACGACCCTTTAATTCACAAAATGCGTAATATTTACACTATCGAGAAACAAAAGTTACGTTTTCAACAGAAATGAGCCAGCTGATTGCCTTACGCATTCGAGCTGCAGACGCGTCGCGGTGCTAGAGTGTACTAGAGTATCTATCTATCTATCTATCTATCTATCTATCTATCTATCTATCTATCTATCTATCTATCTATCTATCTATCTATCTATCTATCTATCTATCTATCTATCTATCTATCTATCTATCTATCTATCTATCTATCTATCTATCTATCTATCTATCTATCTATCTATCTATCTATCTATCTTTTTTTGTGCTCTCGTGGCAGTTTCGTTAAATGGATGTATACTACCTCATTTGGTGTGGAATAACAGGGCTGTACGACGAAGGTAAATGAATGTTGGTAACATAAAAGGAATGACGTGTATGCTTTTTATGACATGATTTACATGCCACGCTCATGGTGCGCTCCCGTCTGGTTCCCTAGATTGGTATACACCAAAGTTGATAGAGTATGGAGGGAAGAGGACTAGATGACCAACATGAATGACAGGTGATAATATAAAAATAATGACTTGCATTTCATGTGCTACATGACGTCCATGAAAAACTCATGTTTGCAGCTATTCCGCTATCTTGATATAGCACTCCGCAACGTTACTATATGAAGAAAATTACGATAGATCGTAACATGAAAATAACGGAATACATAACATGTACCACACAATTCACATTACAGTGTCTCGCTGCGCGTCCGGCCATTTTGTTCACAAGATGTATACCAAAACTGGTGTGGTATGACGCGGGTGTGTGACGATCATAAATGAGAGGTTATGTGCTATCTATACCACGCTATATATAAGTACACTTCATTCGACTGACATATACCAGATTATATATGCATCAATGAATGACAAATATGTGATATATGTTGAGCTACATGTCGTGATATGATTGACTTTATCCATGGCTCAAAGACAAACAAGGCTCTGTATGGAACTGTTTGCTGGCTACTTCGCATTAAAGCGATTCCCACAATGCGTGGCATCTGCCCGATATCTTTAAAGCGGTTGCAGCCTATGTGTTCATAAGGACACATTAAACTCGCACATGACGCATTGAAGGGTGATTTTTCGTCCCGTCAAGGTTAGAGCATGATCGAAACAAATCTTAACAGCTAAGTGCGCAGGGCCGTAGCCACCTCGCTGTTCGTTTTTAGGGGCGAAGCTCCTTAATGCGGCACCCGCTCGTCCCTCATCGTAGGCGTAGTGCGTAACCTGTCTTACGCTTTGACCTGCAAGGTGGTGCCGATGGGAGATTTCTCCCGTGCGTTGTTGAAAAATAAAAAAATCGCAGCATGTGCCATATCTAAAACCCGAATTCTCCTGTCTATCATTCCCAATCAGCAGCCATTGACATGTACATTGAGCACTATCTGACAAAAAAGGGTTGCTAGGTTATACTCGCTGGGCGTAACCTCCTAGGTTTTAGAAAGGTTTAGCGAGCGTTGCACCGCAGTGCCATGAAAACAGTGAACTAGTATATACCATGAACTCGAGGTGGTTAAAGGTGGGATGTAAACAAGAAGCGCAGGCCGTAAGAAAGTGTGCGTGTGCCACCTCTCGTTTAGTCTTTGGAATGTCCGCTGGATGGCAGTGCTTCTATATGCGGAATATATGATGAAAAGATGCGATATGGTGGTCATTGGAGTGTTGACTATAGATGGACGAACGGACACACAGACAGATGCATGGACGGACGCAGGGTCGGATGCATTGACGAACGCAGGGACGGACGCATGGATGGACGTGCGGATGCACGAACAGACGCACGCACGGGTGGGCAGATGCTTCGCCCCACTCTCCATCATTCCCCCCGTGGATATGCTGCCATTTGTTTCAGTTTCAAACTGTTCGTATTTCTTATGATGGTTTGTTTGGGTACATGCTAGAATACGTGACATCGATGGTTACAAAAAGATACAATTGTAATAATTATGTTATGACAAGTTTTACGTTCCACAACCACTATGTTACTATGAGAGACGCCATTGTGGAGAGCTCTCAAAAGTTGAACCACCTGGTGTTTTTTATTATTATTAAGATAGAAAAATAAAGGCGTGGTCACCGTTACTTGGACACGTCTTTGATGTGCGCTTACATGGCACCATACTCGGGAGCATTTCGCCTGCACTGAAATCCGGGATCAAGCGCGTGACCTCCGGGCCAGCAGCCGAGCACCGAAAATAAGTGCATCTATGCGACAGATGCACCATGACACAACTGATATTTATGTCATCCCAACTTTGCCAAAGCGGCGCGCATACTGATTCTTTTGGAGCTGCGTTTCGGGTTTTTCGGAATTTTTTTTCTGGAAGAGAAGTGGTCTTGAAGAAAAAGTATAGCATAAAACTTTCTCCGGTTTCATTAACCGCAAGACACGTATAAACGACAAGTGCGGGTACACTCCCAGAATTTGACGGAGTACTGCAATAGTAGAGGAATAGTGTTAATCTTTCCCGAGTTCTTTAACTTCATGGGGGAGTAAAGGGCAGAGTTGACCGCGGAACTTACTCTTTCATTGAAGGCAGAGTAAAGTAGATTGCGGACGCCCTGCTACGACACTCAGGCGGAGTTCCCAATCTATGAAACTCTCATGCCGATGAGGCGTGAATGGGGTCTGGCACTCCGACCTTTCTCACGGAGTCCAGACCACTTCCATGTTACCACGGACGCTGCAAAGCAATATAACTGTCTCGTAGCCTCTGAGAGTAGACGCCCCAGATGTAAGTTTACTGCGTCAAGTTAGTAAGATAACTTTTAGTGATAACAAAATTATGTTTACTTGATCATAAACGTTTCGTTCCCGAAGTGCCAACAGCTGCACTTTCGAAGCAACAAACCACTGCAACCTCTAACAACGCGTCGCAAACGTTAGTTTACGGCACAAAAGCATTGTATACAGTAAAATGTAGATGCTGGACAACATACAGTGGAAAACAAAAGTTACAAAAAATACTTAACAGCACAGTTCGAACTCGCCACCTACGTATGACCAGGCGGGTGCTCTACCACTATTCCACGTTGCGTCATGCTCACTGCGTGGTAAAAAAAGCTGGTAAAAAGAAAACATGCCGTTCTGCTCCATGAGTCGAAGTTTGAACACAAAGGTGATTTTCGTGTCTAACTAAACCTTGCGTCTTCATACTATCGGAACTAGTGGGGTCCACGCATGACATGCCGCTAATGCCAAGACGCCAAGTTTCTTTCAAAATTCAGTACTTAGAAAAATGGACAGATCTGACGTACAGTTGATGATATGCGAAGCACGCATGAGGAAGACTGATATGTCACTTTAAGATCACCACAACGTTATGAGCTGGAGGTAAATTATGCCTTACACGACTTCCGTGTCAAGATTATCATATTTGGATGTGTCGTTTACCTTCATCATCTATTCACGTCACGTGATGCTAAATTTAGTATATGCGGAGCTAGCGAAACGGCTGCGAGCACGCTATGAACGTGGTATGTAGTCACGTCCTTACATGACAAGCGTGTCATGATTATCGTGTTTGCACTAGTCAAATACCTTCGTAATCTATTGACGTTACGTAACACCAAAGTCTGTATATGTGGAGCTAGCGAAACGGCCGCGAGTGCATCATGAAAATCCGAATATACTCCAACGTAACGTTGACGCGCGCGCATGCTCGGCCACTCTTCTAGGTGGTGTTGGCTCGGCACAGCGACGCTACGTTAACAAAACGCGAGCACTCTGTAGTCTGACGCCAGACGCTGCCGGTGCGACCAGTGACCGTCGGCGTGGCCAGGCGGCAACCGGCGCCAAATGCGACATGCTGAGTTTCGCGCGGATGCGTTACCCAGGCATTCCGCAGCTCGTCCTTGGCAGATCAGCTCTGGGCTGTCCACCAAGCCCGCGAGGCGGCTGAGGAGCTTGGCATCTCAGTCCCCACGTGGGAGCTGCCCGCAACACGGTGATCTGTGTTTTGGAGGACCAAATAAAAGTTTATCCAATCCAATCCAATTACCCAGTCAACACTGCGTCTGCCTCTTTTCGTGATGGAGGAACGCCGTACGCGCTGAAACGCGCAAGCAACGCAGCGCGGCGCGCGCCTGTGAGTATATGGCAGAAGCGGCGTCTGGCGTGAAGGCTGTTCCACATGTCACGATTGCAGCGAAAAAATTGTTCCGTTCACTCCAATTGCTCTGTTCGCAACCGTCGCCAATAGCGGTTTCGTCTCACATGGCCTGTGAACGGTCCTAGATTTTCGCTCTGGGACTGAGGCGGCGAGTTCTTGCCAACGCTCATTGTGACAGACACAAATGTAATGTAATAATATGCGCATTATGATATCATGAAGTTACCGTGAACGGTAACGAAGGGCCCACTTGTTTCGTCATTTAAGAACACTTTCCAGTCTAAATTCATTTTAAAGTGCACAGCATCGGTCATTATCAAAACAAGCACGTCGACTCTATTTCGACGGCTTGGCCGGACAAGCCCTATTTCATCGGGTCCCGACGAAAAATCGCTCCTGTCGCTGCGATCAGAGCGAAAATTTCCAACATGTTGGAAGCTCACCGCGGACCGCTGCGGCGGGAGCGAACTGCCTTTTTTTTTTTTTTTCGCTGGTAGCGAATTCGCAGCCTGAAAATCGCTACTTTTTGTGTCATGTGAAATGGCCTTGACGCGACGAAAGAAACGCTGGCGCGCACGTGTGCCAAGTCACGTCTAAGCGTATTGGCGCCTTGACTGTGGCATGAAGTCATGTTCTCACATGACAGGCATATATCATGATTAATATGTTTGCACTGGTCACATACCTTCGTCATTCATTGATGTCACGTGACACCAAATTCGGCATATGTGAAGCTAGCGAAACGGTCGCGAGCGCATCATGAGCATGGCATGTAGTCCTGTTGTTACATGACGCGCATGCCGCGATTATAATGTTTGGATGTGTCATTTACCAATGTCGTCCGTTCGCGTCGCGTGATACCAAGTTTGGTACATGTAAAGCTACCGAAACGGCGGCGAGCGTATCATTAGCGTAGCATGTCATGATACATGACACGCATCTCATGTTTATCATGTTTGCACCAATATCATACGTTCGCCATCCATTTACGTCCCGTATTACTAAATTTGGTACATATGACGCTCGCGAAACAGCCGCGAGCGCATCATGAGTGTGGCATGTATTCATGTTGTTACATGACACGCATGCCATGATTTTCATGTTAGGGTCTGTTGCTTCTGTTAGCCAAGCAATCATGTCATACCATGACAGTTTTGCAACATGTCGTGTGAACGAAACCACCGGAGGAGCTGCAGGACCATGAAATGTAAATCATGACATTCATGACATACAAGTCATGATTTTCATGTAATGACTAGTCAAATGTGTTTTTTATACAGTCATGTTATGCCATACCAAGTTTGGTATCGATACCATTATCGAAACAGACAGGAGAGCTAAAGGTCGTAGGCGGCTAGATAGATAGATAGATAGATAGATAGATAGATAGATAGATAGATAGATAGATAGATAGATAGATAGATAGATAGATAGATAGATAGATAGATAGATAGATAGATAGATAGATAGATAGATAGATAGATAGATAGATAGATAGATAGATAGATAGATAGATAGATAGATAGATAGATAGATAGATAGATAGATAGATAGATACACTCAGAGTCGCCGTAGTTTGCGAAGAAATGCTTCGGATTTAAAACCAAATTACATGTGCACGAAAGTGTCGCACCGTGGTACTTTATGTTCGCGCACCGAACGACAAGCCCGTGTTTCCTCTATGAGCCAGCGAAGTGCCGACGAGGGCGCCCGGCGGCTTTGGGCAGCGGCCCATGTGCGCTGCGCCGCAGGCTGAAAGCGCATGGCATCGATGCTAATCGCTCCTTGTGCGGACGCGTGGTTTTCGAATAGGGGCCCCAAAGAATTAGCGCTATGCATTTAATTTAGCAGAAGCCTCAAAGTTTTCGAATAGGGGCCCCAAAGAATTAGCGCTATGCATTTAATTTAGCAGAAGCCTCAAAGTTTTCGAATAGGGGCCCCAAAGAATTAGCGCTATGCATTTAATTTAGCAGAAGCCTTAACGTTTTCGAATAGGGGCCCCAAAGAATTAGCGCTATGCATCGAGATTATCAGGAGCCCCAAAGCCTGCTGCAAAGGTTTTGAGTCAGACAGATGTGACGGAAGCCGCTGAAGTGACGGCTCTCGGCAAAGACTAGAGTTCCCAAAGTGCCGCAGACCCTATTCGAAAACTCATCGCTCCTGCTTGACCCAATGCGTTCATACGCAAAGAGCTTTGACCCCCCCCCCCCCCCCTTCAAAAAAAAAATTCCCTATTGGTTCATTTAAGCTGACTGATGGCAAGGTTCTACTTTACAGTCGTTCTTCTTCCTCAGCATAACATGATATCATTTCCAAAAGCGCCAATGTCATGTATGATGGACTCAGTCGGTAAACTATAGGCCTACATTCACTGGGAGTTGCACTCGTACGAGTCACATTTCCGATCTCGACGCAGGTGGCTCGCGAAGGTCGAAGTTCGAGCATTCCGCAAGCCTTTCATTGTTGCTATAAAGTTTAGACGAGGTAAGCAAACAATAAGGATTACCAGAGATTCTCGTTTTGCAGACCAGCGTTGTTTTTCTAGCGTACTAGTACACATTGCGGCACCGCAAGTCAGATTGGACGCCGGATCGTAACGTTCGTGGAATATTTCTCCGCCACCACTGCTGAAATATTGTGCCAACTGTGTTTGCAAGTCATCATCATGATCACCACCACCACCACCACCACCACCACCACCACCACCACCACCACCACCACCACCACCACCACCACCACCACCACCACCATCATCATCATCATCATCATCATCATCATCATCATCATCATCATCATCATTATCATCAGCCTGACTACGTCCACTGCAGGACAAAGGCCTCTCCCATGTTCCGCCAGTTAACCTGGTCCTGTGCTTGCTGCTGCGAATTTATACCCGCAAACTTCTTAATCTCATCTGCCCACCTAATCTTCTGTCTCCCCTAACCCGCTTGCCTTCTCTGGGAGTCCAGTTAGCCACCCTTAATGACCAGCGGTTTTCCTGTCTACGCGCTACATGCCCGGCCCATGTCCATTTCCTCTTCTTGATTTCAACTATGATATCCTTAACCCTCGTTTGTTCCCTAATCCACTCTGCTCTCTTCTTGTCTCTTAAGGTTACACCTACCATTTTTCTTTCCACTGCTCGCTGCGTCGTCCTCAATTTAAGCTGAACCCTCTTTGTAAGTCTCCAGGTTTCTGCTCCGGAGCTAAGTACCGGCAAGATACAGCTGTTATATACCTTCCTCTTGAGGGATAGTGGCAATCTACCTGTCATAATTTGAGAGTGCTTGCCAAATGTGCTCCACCCCATTTTTATTCTTCTAGTTACTTCAATCTCGTGGTTCGGCTCCGCGGTTATTGTCCCTATGTAGACATAGTCTTCTACAACTTGAAGTGCACTATTACCTATCTCAAAGCGCTGCTCTTTTCCGAGGTTGTTGTACATTACTTTCGTTTTCTGCAGATTAATTTTAAGACCCACTTTTCTGCTCTCATTGTCTAACTCCGTAATCATGAGTTGCAATTCGTCCCCTGAGTTACTCAGCAATGCAATGTCATCGGCGAAGCGCAGGTTGGTAAGGTACTCCCCATTAACTCTTATCCCTAACTGTTCCCATTCTAGGCTTCTGAATACCTCCTGTAAGCATGCGGTAAATAGCATTGGGGAGATTGTGTCCCCCTGCCTTACACCCTTCTTTATTGTTATTCTGTTGCTTTCTTTATGAAGCACTATGGTAGCAGTTGATCTCCTGTAGATTTCTTCCAGGATGTTTATATATACTTCATCGACGCCCTGATTCCGCAGTGTCTGCATGACGGCTGATATTTCTACTGAATCAAACGCCTTATTGTAATGTATGAAAGCTATGTATAGTAGTTGGTTATACTCTGAGCATTTCTCTATTACCTGATTGATAGTATGAATGTGGTCGATAGTTGAGTAGCCTGTGCGAAATCCTGCTTGTTCCTTCGGTTGATTGAATTCCAACGTGTTCTTTACTTTGTTAGCAATTACCTTTGTAAATAGCTTGTATACTACAGAGAGCAAGTTCTTACAAACTGTTTGCAAGTGCCTTGCTACAAATCCCAGGCTTGGACATGAGTGGCTTCACCGCACATAGCTGATATGACAAAATGTCAGCTGATAATTGGAATTTAGTAATGAAAATGGCATTCAATGTCATGTAGTTTCATAGTAAAGGTCGACGTGCCTACAGACTACCTAACGATCACCAAATACTTACACATGCTAGACGTGTATTTGCTTTTTAAAACGTGTAATACAGATGTTGCGCCACCCGCGCTAGACGGGGGCTATACATCACGAGTATAAATACCAGTTGTTTTATGTAGGGTTGCCCGTAGCGCGAGAGGTATCATTCTGCTTCTGGTCGCCGAGGCGTGCGGACGCAGGATGGCAGGCTCGTCAAGAGCTGTGACAGCGGCCGACGCTGGCCGTGGTTTCTTGTCCACATCACTTCCCAAGGACCACGGCCGTTTCATTCTGCCACCACTGTCCTCAGGAGAAGGACTCAGCCGCGCGTTGGTTCTGCACTGCGACATCGCAGCGCGTCCGTACGGGATTAATGACTTCCGACAGCCGCCCAAGGAACTAGGCATCATTCAAGAGGTGAGCGGCATAGGAGCGTATCAGATGTCGCACGTCTAGCTTCTTAACATGAAGACAGATAAGGTAAGATAAAAGCAATAGAATATAAAGCAACAAGGTGCCATACGAAAGAAGCAATAATAGCCGGTGCGTTTTTCGAATATTTCAAAGAGTTTTTCACACCAACAAGCGTACTCGGAGATCGTTTTAATAGTGATTTAATTTCATTCATGCCAAGACCTAATGATGAAAAAAAGGAAATTTTAGAATTGCCTATAACAGAACGAGAAGTTGAAAAAGCAATTGATAAGTTAAACAATAGTAAGTCTCCCGGACCTGATGGCCTGAGTGCTGCAGTATACAAGCAATTCAAACACGCAATTTCACCTATTATGAAGCAGGTATTCAACGAGGCTTTTAAATGTAAACAACTTCCAGCATCGTTCTTGTCAGCCCACACGGTCTTGATACCTAAAACAGCAGATACATCGAAGTGTGTTACGGAATATAAACCAATTAGCCTAACTAATGTTGACTATAAATTATCGATAAAAATATGGACCAGAAGACTCCAGACAGTTATGACAAATCTGATTGGGTCCCACCAAAATTGTGGCATAAAGGGAAGAAAAAATAATGACCAATATAAACAAAGCACGATCAATCCTAGAAAGTTGTGACGCTATGCATCTCAATGTTGACATGCTTCAAATTGACATCTAAAAGGTATTTAATCACGTGCCGCACGACTTGCTCCTTTCATTACTTGAGTGCATTAACGTAGGGAGTTTGATTAGCATCGGTGTGCGCATTGATTACACTGCATGCACGACGAGATTGGTAATAAATAAAACTGCGGGTGAGCGTATACCTATGCTGCGGCCAGTGAGACAGGGGTGCCCACTATCGCCCCTGGTTTTTGCTATTTTTATTGAACCTTTCTGTTTAAGTGTGAATATTAACACTGCAATAAGCGGCTTTAAATTGCATACAGCTGAGGTTAGCCTCCTTGCATACGCAGACGACATTGCAGTTTCCTGTACAGATTATGAGAATATAATGCATGCTGTAAATGCCGTGAAAAGTTTTTGCCAGGCGAGTGGTAGTGCCATGAACTGGTATAAGTGCCTTGGCTTCTGGCGTGGGAAATGCGACGTCCCGCCAAGAATATTTCTAAACATTAAATGGTAGGAAACACCTAGGAAGTATTTAGGAGTGCCGCTGGAGTTCTATCACGACAGTGAACCATATTGAAAAAAAGAAACACAGGATTGCGCAATGATGTAGAAAAAAATTGGCAGCATATCCACGGAATGAATGATGGAGAGTGGGGCGAAGCATTCGTCCGTCCATTCGTTCTTGCTTCCTTCCGTCTGTGCGACTTTCCATGTGTCCATCCGCTCGTCTGTTCGTGCGTCCATCCCTGCTTTCGTCCATGCATCCGCCCCTGCGTCCGTTCATGCGTCCATTCATGCATCTTGCCTGTGTGTCCGTTCGTCCATCTATTCAACACTCCAAGTACCACCATCTTGCATCTTTTCATCATATATTCCCCATATAGAAACACCGCCATCCAGCGGACATTCCAAGGACTAAACGAGAGGTGGCACACGCACACTTTCTTACGGCTTGCGCTTTGGGTCCACTTCCCACCTTTAACCACCTTGAGTTCATGGTATATTCTAGTTCACTGTATTCATGGCACTGCGACCAAACGCTCGCTAAACCTTTCGAAAACCAAGGAGGTTACGCCCAGCGAGTATAACGTAGCAACCTTTTCCTGGCAGATAGAGCTCAATGTACATGCCAATGGCTGCATGGGAAATGAGAGACAGGAGAATTCGGCTTTTACTTTCTTACGGCTTGCACTTCGTACCTACTTCCCACCTTTAACTACCTCGAGTTCATTCATGGTATATACTAGTTCATTGTAGTCATGGCACTGCGGCTCAACGCTCGCTAAACCTTTCTAAAACTAAGGTGGTTACACCCAGCGGGTATAACGTAGCAACCCTTTCCCTTCAGATAGTGCTCAATGTACATGCAATGGCTGCTAATGAGGATCGCAGCGTGCACATTAACTAAAAGCCGAATGCTCCTGTCTCTCATACCCCATTATCAGCTATTGGCATGTACATTGAGCACTATTTTTTGTTGTTCAACAACGCACAGAAGGATTTTCTCACCGGCACCACCTTGGAGGTCAAAATGTTTGCAGGTCAAAGCGTAAGACTGGTTACATACTACGCGGGACAAACAGGTGCCGCTATAAGGAGCTTCGCCCCTAAAATAGAAAGGTTGGGGTATTTAGATATTCGCACGGGCCGCGACGTGCTACTTGTTTCTGGTGACCAAGCTGTGGTACGTAAGGCAGGTTTTGCACTGCAGTAGAATAAGTGTACAGAAAATACACAGAGTATTAACGATTTTCATTTGGAGCTCTGTATCGTAAAAATCAAACCGCACAAACCTCTTCAGAAAAGTTAGAGATGGTGGGCTCGGATTAGTTCATTTGTACATAAGACAAGTTATAAATCGTTTCATTTTTCTGCGTGATGTAGATGACCACTTTTTGACAACTGTTATAGAACTAAGGTTATCTAGAGTGCTGCCGGGATTTTTCGTATCGTCATCAAATATGCAAGGAGCGATACAAGGGTGTTTAAAGGAAGTTGTTTCGGGTTTCCACTTTTTGTCAGTGAGATATTTGTTAGAGTATCTGGCTGAAGTACCGCGTAAAAAATTGTATAACAACCTTGTCGATGTTTTACTGCCTGTACCATTGTGCCGTCAGTTATATTGTGCAGGCCCAGGGCAGGATGTTCTGAAACGTGTTAAAAGAATGCTTGTAGCGCCAGGGGTCAAAACTTTTTTTCTTTAAATTACAAACTGGTACCTTACCATTTAAAACGTAGTTGCAGGACAAGGGAATGTTCGTGCCATGGAGCACAAAGTGTCACTTGTGTAATAAACCGGAAACAATTGAACACGTGTCTATAGATTGCTGGAGCGGGGTCTTTTTCTGGGATATATTCCAAAGAACCTTGAAAAAAGAATCATCGTCAAGTCCACACAGCATCCATTTTCTTTCGGTTAAAAACAAGGCAGGTGTACCTTATGATCTAATCATGCTTCTGGGCCTGCACAGTATATGGAAAACCCGATGTGGCTTTGAAAACGCGGATGTAGAAGTGCTATCTGTGCGCCAATATTTTCGCGAATCTGTGTGCCATTTTCCTGAAGTGCTGAAAGTCCAAGAGGATGTACCAGACTGGATTGGGCGCATTGAGCGATTGCTACGAATGCTTAAGTGTTGATCAATAGTCAGCTAAGAGCTGACGGTACCTCAATTGATTCGGTGGGTGTATTTTGTGACGAACTTGTATTTTGACCAATATGTAAATATAAAAAATGTGAACAGTCTTGATATGCAAGGCAATAAAGAAAAGAAAATAGCGCGAAAGGTATATGTTCATCGTTGCTGTTTGCTGCGTCGTGTACGATAGTAATTTATGTGCTGAGGTCCATCCTGCATATGTAACGTAAGCTTGAAACAATCCGTGGAGTTCATTGCTTTTAGACAATGATCGACATATTTTTATACAGGTTAGGCCTAGCACAGCTGGAGTGATTCTACATTTAGGGGGGAGTTGATGCACTGTAGCCCGACCAGATTGTAAAAATCTGAAGGTAGCGGAATTCCCGCAGAGAGCGTATGAACTCAATTTCGAAGCGCGACTTTAACGAGGGAGCTTCTTCACTCTCGTTCAGCCAGAATACCGGCACTCTGTCGAGAGAGTGTGCCCACTGTGTGTAGCAGAGAGTTTTCAGCACCCCTGAAAAGAGAGTGAAATATGGGACAAGCCTTTACACTCGCAAAGAGAGGCGCTAGCACTCTGTTGGGGCTGTGAGTATAAGCTCTATAGAAGGTGTACGCCCTCATTTATACGAACCACAAAAAATTTTAACTGTGCTTCATATATAAGACCCAATAGGTGGCCAGTAAAAGAGCGAAGGATTGCGGGATATACCATCTGCTGCCGACTTCCGGTTCGAAAAGAGTAGATGACGGCGAACTGATCTGCCGCAAGCCTCAGATTATTCGGTATACGTGCAAGTGGCCACCCGTTTATATTCGTCCTGGTAAAGCATCGGTTGTTCAGCCGTTGGCTGCTCCAACTCGAGCGTGGAGGACAAACGCACGTATAGACTTACAATGAATGAAGAAAGAAAAATGAGGTGGGCCACGGCTGTGCAGGGAGCCACAGCGACAGGTAGCTTTTAGGTACCGAAAGTAGAAGCCAGAGTATGCGAAGTCCGTTTTATCACAGGTACATGTGCATTCCGCACTAATAAAAAGCTCACGCATGAGTTTGTTGCGAATATTATATCGAGAAATAAATTGTCACGCAGGCGCGCTGAGCAAAGATATTACGGGAACGCGCGGGTGAAATGTATATGTCTTACGAGATGACTACCTGCCATTGCACCCATATATATAACAAAAAAAGTGAAAGCTTCACTCAAAAGTAAGTTTACATGAAGCGTTGGACGAGTCTATTTGCGTTTACATTGGTCAAACTGTGCGCCAAGATGGCTCACAAAGGAAGAAGTGCGTTAAACAAGCGCAGCATTTCGATTATTCGGCTGGTGGTTTTGGGACGTTAAACTCCACATATCAATCAATCATTCGGCGCCATATATGTGTCACTGTATTCTTTATGTACCGCCGTGCCACGCAGCTTGACCAAGATCAGCGTTCAAATAAGCATCTGGCTTTGACTAAGAAATGCATCTTACAGCGCGCTGAAGGCTAAAAAAAGAGATATCTCAACGCGCTCAATAATTGCTGCTCTTCATGCCGATTGATTGATATGTGGGGTTTAACGTCCCAAAACCACCATATGAATATGAGAGACGGTGCTCTTCATGCCGATCGACCGACGATGTTGGTCTAAGCAGCGATACCGAAATGAACTCTTAGCACACTGTTACAGTCATCCCCATCCCCTGAGATCTTTAAAATGGCGATTTTGTACCTGCAGTGACGTATCATACAATTAAAACTGTCTTATGTATCAATTGATCAGCTAGCCAAACTGACAGTACCCCCGAGCAGCATAAAAGCATTCCAGATCATCATTTTAGTGCGATAAGAAAGTTTCCTTGCCGTTCATGGCTTTCGAAGCTTGTCGCTTGTCATCGTCGCAGTGACGGTTAGCAAAAACAAAACCAACTTATAAAGCACTGACATTGCCCTTTTTTTTAATGGAGCGGTACAAAAATGCACGCGTGCCACTGCTAATCCGCGTGGTGCGTCGAACCGGAATCCCTCGTATCCCACAGTTCCCTGCGATTTCCCACGTTACTGGTCACCTATTATACAGTCGTGTCACGCAAGACCATTCTTGGTATATAACAAGCTTGCGAGCCGACCGCGAGTGCATTATGACCGTGACAGGCATATCATGCCTCATATGCCAGGTATGTCATGCTTTTCACGTTACCAGCTGCATTTTATGTTCGTCATACATGAGTGTCAAGCAGTACTACATTTGTTGTTTGTGAAGCAAGTGAAACGACCGCATGCAAGCACGCATATATAAAAAACAACAGCATGCACGCAAAACAACACCAAAAATCAAAAGCGAAACCAAAAGAAAGGTATGGCAGTGTGTATGTAGCAGTCAGCTCTCATGACGCACTCAAAGCTACATGTGAGCCATAAGGCGTCAATTTTATGGCAAACTCGATTAAATATGGCAATGTTATTGCTCATGAACCTCCATGGCACCCGCGCGAAACACGCTGCTCTGGCACCGGGCAAATGCAATCGTTTCCCGAAACATTTGCCGGTTCTCAATAAGGTGCTTACCTCAAATAGGCCGGTATCAACAGAGGGAGTGACCTTTCCCCGTCATATTCTGCGCAGCCACACAGCCCTTCGCTTGGCTTAATTTTTTATGGGAATAGCAAAAAGGCTTTGCCCGTTAATTCACGCCGTTGGCTGCGTCCAAAAGCGTGGCACCCGGCCATCTTTCAATGGCTCAACAAGCGTGCGATCATGTGTGCAAACGACTTTTGAATCTAAAAGTTCCTGAATGCTTTTTCTGAGGCTATAAAAGAATTTCCCGCCAACGCTCCGAACTCCGCCGGCCGGGAGAGACTGGCGAACCGAGCGAGTTGGACCATTTCTGTGGCGAACGCGGCGGTGACGAGAAAAGGATGGCTTTACGCTCCCCGTTCCATAGAGTTACTGTATATGCTACCTAAAGGTAGCATATACAGTGACTCCACTGTTCCAGTGACCTTAGCGACTCCTTTCGGGAGAGGACGAAAGTAACTTTACATGCTGCCTTGGCCGTGTTTACGAAAGTAGCACGCTGGTGACACGCGACGAAGAAAGAATTGTGACAGTTCGCACTTGTCTTGTGTATACTTGTGTGCGCTCTTTCTGTTTGAACAGCGCGCTTCTTTAGGTGCCGAGCTGTGACAGTTGTTAGTCTGCACTCACTCTGTGTACTGTGTATGCTAATTTCGCGCGTGCTTTGTGCTTGAGGTATGCACTGCGAGTTTCGAGCTGCTTGCCGTTCTTAATGTGACTTTGCAATTGGTTGCTGTTCCTGAAACAAATCACAATAAGCGCCCAACTACTTCTCTAAAGACGCATTTCACTTAAATGTTATACCAATTTCCATACAGGGGGCCAGACCAACCACTTTTTTTGTTTGTTTGAACTGCTGCTTGGACAAGCTGGTTCATGTTCGTTTCCACGCTAGAAAACCGACCGACCGACCGTCCGTCTGTCTGGGTGCTCTTACGTCTGGGTGCTCTCGTGATGACCCCCCTGACTTGGGGTAAATCAAAATTATTATGTGAGGATAAGATGGTATACGACGGATATGTCTGGCTGGTTATGACACGAATGATATGATGATCCCCTTCGCGTATGTCGTAAAACCCTTTAAGCCAGACATGTGCGGAACATACCTGAATACAACTGTCGGGTATGTGCCACAGGTATGCGCTACAGATGCTTGGCAGTTAATATCTCTCGATGAACGGCAGGAACAGACATGAAAAATTTATATGTGAGAACATTAAGAAAACCGACATCGGCCGCCCTGACCCAATGGATGAGAAGAATAAACGTTATGGATCCAAGAATAATGGCACCCAAATAGTCTGCGTGGTAATGTATTCTAAGGTCTCAGAACTCCTTTGAAAAAAACAAACTTATGCAGGTATAATGTTGAAGAAACATGAGTTGTGGCTGCAGTACTGGCTATCCAATTTTATGAACATTATATACACATGCATACGTCAATTAACACACGGCCCTCAGTCCCCAGCAGCTGCGAAGCAACTGACTACTGACTGCAACGGACTGGTCAACTGACTGGTCAGAAGCAACTGACTGGTCAGATCTGCAACGCAGCAGAGGGTGCTAAGAATCTCTGGACCCAGACAGGCCGCCATTGGAACCTGAACTCAGCAACGTTTAACTCTAGAACCTTATATAGTGAGGGAAGTCTAGCTGTACTATTCTAGGAGCCAGAGGGTGTTAAATGGGATATAATAGGGCTCAGTGAGGTTAGGAGGAGAGATGAGGCCTACGGTGCTACATAATGGGCACGTCCTTTGCTATCAGGCTTGGCTGACAGAAGAGAACTGGGAGTGGGGTTCCTTATCCACAGAAACATAGCTGGCAACATAGAGGAATACTATAGCATTAATGAAAGGGTGGTGGGTATCGTAATCAAACTCAATAAGAGATACAAGATGAAGGTGGTACAGGCTTACGCACCTACATCCGGCAATGTTGACGCTTCAGTTGAAAGTTTCTATGAAGACGTGGAATCGGCAATGAGTAAGGTAAAAACGCAGTATACTATACTATTGGGAGACTTGAATGCAAAAGTAGGGACGAAGCAGGCGGGAGACCAGGCAGTAGGAGATTATGGCATCGGCACTAGAAACGCCAGAGGAGAGCTACTAGTAGAATTCGCAGAACGCAATGATTTACGGATTTTGAATACCTTCAACCGAAAACTATGAAACCGTAAGTGGACATGGAGGAGCCCTAATGGTGAAAATAAGAACGAAATATACTTTATAATCACTGCACACCCAGGCATCGTGCAGGGTGTGGAAGTGCTTGGCAAGGTACGATGCAGTGACCATAGAATGGTACGCTATAGAATTCGCCTAGACTTGAAGAAGGAACGACAGAAACTGATTCGCAAGAAGCCAATCAATGAGCTAGCACTGAGAGGGAAAGTACAGGAATTCAGAGTCTCACTTCAGAACAGGTACTCGGCTCTTATCGAGGAAACCAGCCTTAGCGTGGACGCAATGAATGATTATCTGACGGAGTGTGCAGTGGAAGTTGGAGGTACGGTACTTAGACAGGACACTGGCAAGCTATCCCAGGAGACGAAAAACCTCATTAAAAAGCGTCAAAGCATTAAAATCTCTAGTACAGCCGACAAAATAGAATTGGCAGAGTTTTCTAAGTGGATTAATAAACGTAAGGTATTCTATGTAAGAAGGTATAACATAGAGAGAATTGAACACGCTCTGAAAAATGGAGGAAGCGTCAAAGCAGTGAAGAGGAAACTTGGGATAGGCAGAAACCGCATGTATGCACTAAGGGACAAAGAAGGCAAAATAACTATCAATATGGGTAGGATAATTAGAATAGCGGAAGAGCTTTACAGAGACCTGTATACAGTAGCCGGGACAGCTCCAACCTTAATACTATAAGAACTAGTAGTAAGCCAGATGACACCCCACCAGTAATGATAGACAAAGTGAGAAAAGCCTTGGAGAGCATGCAAAGAGGTAAAGCTGCTGGTGAGGACCAGGTAACATCAGATCTGCTGAAAGATGGAGGACAGATTGTGTTAGAAAAACTAGCCACCCTGTTTACGAGGTGCCCCCTGACGGGAAGAGTACCAGAGTCTTGGAAGAATGTTAACATCATCCTAATACATAAGAAAAGAGATGACAAAAACTTGAAGAATTACGGGCCGATCAGCTTGCTTTCCGTAATATACAAACTATTTACAAAGGTAATTGCTAACATTGTAAGAAAACATTAGAATTCATTCAACCAAAGAAACAAGCAGGATTTCGAACAGGCTACTCAACAATCGAGCACATTCATACTATCATTCATACCACATTTATACTATGCAAACGGCGACGTTTCACATAATATGGAAATATTGAAGTTTGCTTTTTTTATTGCATTTTGAACGTGTTTAGACCGAACAACTGTGAAATGACACCTCGCTCAACAGCCACCAAAGCTTAATATTATGTAGAGTTTAACGTCCCAAAACCACCAAATGATTACGAGAGACGCCGTAGAGGGCACCGGAAGTTTTGACCACCTGGGGTTCCTTAACGTGCACTTAAAGCTATGTACACGGGCCTACAGCATTTTCGTCTCCATCGAAAATGCTGTCACCTCAGCTGGGATTCAATACCGCGACCTGCGGGTCAGCAGCCGAGTGCCTTAGCCACTAAACCACCGTGGCGGGGCTCGCCAGTCGCTTGCGGCTGCCGTTGTTCACATCGCGCAGGGTCGAAGTGCTGTACTGTTCACATTCTATTAGCGTAAAATTAAAATAATTCGCTCTGGCATAGCGCAACCTATCCAGTTATCCCCACTGACAGGCGTGCATATGCGCAGTGCTGTCAAACTGGGTGTGCGTGAAAGCCCTTGTTCGCGTATCATTTGACGCCAATAGTTACTCAAATCACAAGTGTTAGCAGCAACCGACGACAGCTAAGCTGTTCGACATTGTAAGCTAGCGACCGATGTGCAGAGGCTGTCTGAAGCATCTTCATTGACGTGCGGCGAAACTTCCTAATTGTTCTTTCATATTACATTGCTGCCGGTTGGTAAGCATAACCATTGAACCATTTTTCGTAGCAAAATCATTACAGGCACTTCTGTAAGAGCGCTGAAACACAAAATTCAACGTGAAGACACTGCAGTGCACTGCAACAGCACATGCAACCCCATGAAATACCCATGAGGATGACACAACTTCTTAACACAACCAAGATGGCACTCGGCTCACTGGTGCCAGACGTCCGAGCCATTTCACAAAAGGTCTATTTGCATCTTTAAACGTGCTCTATCAAAAAAACATCTGCTATACATGCAAGAGTTCACTTTACAAACGAGTTACAAATAAGCGAACACCAAATCTATGTAACAAACTTATAGGAATCATTGCATTGGATCACTTTCCATGATAGATTTAGACTGTAAAATCTTGTACTTAACACGAGAAAGAGCGGTCCTCTGATCAAGCTAATTTAGTAGGGCTGTGCATGATATCTTGTGTACCCAATTTCTCAATATTTCGTTTAGACCAAACTTATATGCTCCTTCATTACCAAATAACTTTTGCCTGTATTAACTGTCCCCGATCTATAGAGTGTGCTTCTAAACCATGTAGTCCGACGGTAACCAAACCGTGAGCTTCAACAACACATTGCAAGGAAATCGCACTCAAGATGCACGGTATTTATTTTTCTGTTACGCAAGAAAGAATTACACATCGCCAATTTGATACCTTCACAGTGTATTTTAGATCATAGAAGCAACTGTATCCAAACAATGCCACACAACATGCGTGGCCGGCTCTGAGGAGAGGGGGCGGGGAGGTTTAACTTTTTCCACCAAATTTTTCAACTTTGCCCCTCCCCCAAGAATTATTAGGGCCAATCAATGCCACACAGCCCAAACCGCAAGCACAAGCCCGATAATGCACCTGTGAACATTTATACGAAAACACAGTCGGTCCACAAAACAAATGACTTGAGCGAGAGTGCTGAAGAAAATCCCAAATAGGCATTAGTTAAGCTGTGTGTGTGTTTTTTGTTCGTTTTCAATGTTCACTAAAGAATACGGTCACGTGGGATTCCTCGCGATCTCACGGAAAAATAGTTTTTGATTGGATTCCGACAACGAAAGAAATCATCGTACGAATAAGAAGAATATTTACTCTCTCTTTTTTTTTTTATTTTCAACGAGGCAGTAGCAAGTGTCAAACGCCCTGGTCAAGCTTTTCCCACAAGAAATGGTCAAGCTCTCGAAGGTGGACGGCACTTTTTGTTGCGCGGAGAAAATTCGGAGAGTACGTTGTGATCAGCACATGTTTACTTAATCCACGCCTCACTTCGTACAGTGGGAATGCTCGATCAACTTTCGCAAGAACTCGCATTACTCTCCTCGTAACAGCACATACAACAAAAATGAAGGTGTTGTGCGGCGCAGTGCAATGAGTAATTGCGAACTCGCGTCGACAAGATGGTCACTAGAAGCGCAGTACACGGAGTGAAAGGGCCGAGTGAAGAGGATACGGCTATTGGAAAGTGGCCAACGGACCAGAGCGGCTTTAGCGGCCTGGTTACAAGATGTTCGTGATCTCAATACCCCACGCCATGCGAGTCTCGCTACGAGTTCTCCGCGGCCTTGAAGTACAGGAACTCCGGGAATGAACTGGTTTGCCGGCAGATGGGAAAGACGGGGGACACGTTATCGATGCAGCACGCTCGAGTCGACGAGCTCGGCTGCCAGTGTAACTCGTCGTTCGGCACGCTCGTAAATGACACAAAAGTCTTGACGCCGGATTTAGCAGCAAGCACCGACGTGTGTGCGTGCTTGGAGCGTCTCTCTTTCGCAATCGGTCACTCGTTCTCTTTTGTCCTCCCGGCATGAAGAGGTTTTTATCCCTGACCGTTACGCGGCGATGTCACGAAAACGATCATCCCGAATGTTAGGCCGTTCCATTCTATTTATTCCCCTTCTCTCCGCTCATTGAGTGAAAGCGTTGTGTGCCCATTCACATCGCCCGCCGCTTTGACTGGAGACGTGTCCACTTTGCGTGTTTCGCCGGCAAAAAAGAAAAGGGGGAAAGCTTACAAGAACTCTATTATTCATGCCTCACCACAAATGAATAACTAATGAAAATTGCACTGACAGTATTTGCGCTTCATTAGGCTGTGCGTTGAGTAGGCTCACTCATTTGGCGTTTCCGATACACTGCGGCTTCTTATCATTCTTCTGTTACGACATTATCGAGCAAATGATGCCAGTAAACTGCACTCTCGGTTTCTCTCATTATTCCGCATCTCTTCAAAAAAAGTTCCGCTTTGAGAATTATTACTTTCAGTCTGTAAAGCAGCGTTTTATTTTTGTACACGGTTCAACAAACTGAATTAATAATTGTTGGGATTTAGCGTCCCCCAAACCACGATGTGATTGAGACAAACGACGGAGCGGATGGCTCCGGAAATTTCGACCACCTGTAGGGTTCTTTAACGAGCACCTAATTCTAAGCACACGGGCCTCAAGCATTATCGCCTTCATCGAAAATGTGGCTGCGGCGGCCAGGATTCCATCGCGCGCGACCTTCGAATCAGTAGCCGAATGCCACTCGACCACTGTGGCGGGTGAACAAACTGAATTGAAGTCGGAAAATTCTGGAAGATTGTACGCACTGTGCCAATCGATGTTTTTCGAAGCATTCACTGGAAAGCTGCGTGTGCTGAAATGTACGACCTTAAAACTGGGCGCGAATCGACTTTCCTGCCTAAACTGAATAGGCGTGTGCCTGACGCGGTCTTACCGTGCAGCCACGTCGACCACACGTAATGAGCTTATAATCCGACGTAACGTTCCATATTTCTGTTTCATCGAGGAGGGCACAGAAGGACAATGGCCAAATGTTTTGCTGATATGTGGGGTCTAACGTCTCAAGACCACCATTTGATTATGAGAAACCCCGATGTGAAGGGCTCCGGAAATTTCGACCACCTGGGGTTCTTTAACGTGCACCCACATCTGAGCACACGGGCCTACATAACTTAATATTTTAAAGCACACCTTTTGGCGCCTGTTCTGATATTCAGTGGTGTCACCTTCAGTGGCGTAACTGATAGGCGTGAAAAAATAAACTGACCAAAATAAAGATAGAGAAAGAGAGAGATCTCACGTCCTATGCGAATTGATGTTGCGCAAAGTATGCGGAGGAAAAATGACTGCAGGAATTGTAATTTTTTTATTCTCAAGTGAAACTTTATGAAATGGCGCTAAAGATATGAAAAAAAATGTTGTATACGCATTGACAAATGTTGAACAGTTGCATATATAACCAATTGTTCACAGTTGCGTAACAATGTCAATAAAAATATCGACATTAGAAGGGTAAGCAGATATGTGCTTGCGATAATGGTAGTCCTGGGTAGTGCTACGCAAACTGACTACAGTGTACGGTGCTTACTGTTAACCCGACACGATTACTTCACCACAGGAGTACCACGGCCGCTGCACGCTTTTTCCTCCAATGGCCGTGAGAGTAGACGCACGCCCCTTTCTTTGTGTGTTTGATGTCACTGGCCTATTGCACGTGTAGGTAATGCTTTACGCGAAGCACGCCAGAACTTCTGACTGAGATCATTGCAGGTTATTTCAGGATTATTTGTTAGGCTTGGACCCGCAAACACAAAGAACTGAGTTTTTTTTTCTCGCACAAACGCGGTCACCAGTGAGGATGCTCGAATGCTCGCTGCCGCACGCATGAAAGCTGACGTGCCATCGATCAGAAGTATCGATGCTCTGTTGGCCGCTATATCGGTGCCAGTGGGCATTGTCTGGCTTTCAGTTTCAGTTCACGACCACGAAACACTGAGTAATGTTTAGAAAATTATATAGTCGGCAATGTCAACACAACTGACGTTTCACCAACATTATACCTGCATCCTTTTGCAATGCAGTTTACACAGGGGGCTGAAACTCCCTATACCTCTCATAGTACGCGATATCGCATGCTGATACGCAGTCGCAGCGCCGCTTTTACCACTAGTGGCTGCTGGGCATCCAACTAGAAACAAATCGTGAACATAACTTTTCTTTCACTACGGGACAGGCGAGGTTACCAAATAGAGGGAAAAGACGCCAAACCGAGAGGAGGAGAGTTGCCGTGGGAGCTCTCCTTTCCCACGTGGCATGCAAGCGAAATGTGTCCCTGTCCTGTTCAGGTCTGCTGGCCGCTTGGGCGATGCGGCCATTCGTAAAAATTTGCCAACCATGTTTAGGTGTGGGCTGAAAGTCCCGTTGTAATCGTATGGAGCCACCTCTCGTTAGTTCTTGAACCGGCCGTAGAGGGCGGTACTTGTACGTATAACGAAATGCATATACGCTCAAAAATGCTAATGGTACGATACTAGAGGAGGTATTATTTATCATACTTGTAGTAGGATAAATAATAAAAATCACAGCATATCCATGGAGTGAATGATGATCAGCGTCGCGCTTCTAGATCACATTTTTTGTAGTCTAAATACACTTTAGTTTGTTACTTTTAGCAGACTACGCTTGAATTTGTTTTTGTGATCTTTCTACGACCTCTGCCTGTATAGATGTGTGTATATATGTGTTTATTATATTTAAACATATTTTGCTGTGTATATTCTGATAATCACGTGTCACCATTGCATTATTTATTATGTAACTTTATTTCTTTTATGCACAGCGCTCAACTCGCATGTCTTTAACGACGGAGCGTCACACGCGGAACAGCACGAGCGACATCTGCAGTCGCAAATACGCCACATCTGAGCATGCGCTGCGCCAATGATGTGCCTGCCCTGCAGTTTCCAACCTTGTTTATCTCCGCGGCCACGACGACTGCTTTGGCCATCGGAGCGCTGTCTACATTACAAAACAGAAATTAAACAAAAAAGAAATATTCGCGCTTTGAGATATCATATCATAGCGACAATGGTTTTACTTTGTCTTGTTTTCTTGATTCTGGTTTTTTCGCTAATTCGTTCAGAGCGCTTTCGACGGCCAAAACGGTTGTTGCATCCGCGGCAATAAACAGGGATCAGTATTGCGAGGCAGGCACATCACTGGCGCCGCGCATGCTCTGATGTGGCGTATTTGCGACTGCACATGTCGCCCGTGCTGTTTCGCGCACGACGCTCCGTCGTTTTAGACAGCCGAGTTGAGCACTGTACACCGCAGTGTTAAGGGCTTCTTGACGTTCTGCTTTTTTTTTTTCTCTTTATCGTTCTGAAATGTCTTACTTGTTTGAATATGTTTTTGTTAAAAATATGTGGCATGTTATCTACCTCCTACACTAATTCCCCATGCGGGCGCTGCAGGTATTGTAAATAAATAAATAAATACATAAATAAATAAATAAATAAATAAATGGTAAATAAAAGAGTGGGGCGAAGCGTCCTTCAGTCCGTCCGCGCTTCCGCCCATCCGTTCGTTCTTGCTCCCGCCCGTCCATGCGTCCGTTCATCCATTCATTCATGCGTCCATCCGTGGGCCTGTCCGTCCGCTCGTGCGTCCATCCGTACGTCCACCTGTGCGACCGCCCGTCTGTCTGTGCATGCGTCCCTGCGTTCGTCCATGCGTCCATCCATCTGTCCGCTTCACCCCACTCGTCATCATTCATCTCGTGGATATGCTGTGATTTTTTTTTTTAAGTTTTGCTTGAGTGTTTTGAAGCGGTGAAAGTTAAGCTGTCCGATTTCTCAGTGAGATGAAACTTGATCGACATAAATAAAATGAATTTTTTTGTTGGACATTATGTATATAAAAACATTCATACGCGTAGTGTAAAAGCGTCTGTCTATAAAAAAAAAACACAGGTTTAATTTGCAACTGGCATAAAGACATAATGAGCAAGCACTGAACCCAGAATATCCGAACCGATGCGAACGTTTTTCACAATCACGAATAGGACCCGTTGTATTCGACTCAATCGCGCTTGTTGTAACGTCGCCTAGTTTTCTTAGAAAACTGGTGCACCTAACGAGACTGAAGCTCACAAGAACGAAAGGGCTCGAAACTATCAGAAATTAAAGTGAACATTGCTAGAAACAATGCTTCGCCAAATTGACTTGTGCTCGTCAGGGCAACAGCGTTGCCATTACGATAGTTAACTTGTCTAAACGTTGGTTCTGGCGATATTCCCTGTAAAGATTCTTAGAAGCATTCAGTCCACCACATGTATCATCTAAGTGACAGTATTAGAAGTCAAGACCCACCAAGTTTCAAACCGTGGCTACATGACTTTTATGAACGGGAAGAAGCCTATAATTGCTTCACATCATTTGAACAACATGCCAGAAGTAAAAGAAGCAAATGCTAAGTAGCCGAGCGAACACGAATTCAAGCCTTTCATTAAACGCATTTTGCCGGCAGCAGCATGGCTGCCGTCTTGACCTATTAGTCCAGTGACAATGCACTTCTGTCAGTCCAGTAAAGCTTGCAGAGAACTTGGTGTATTCTAATGTACTCATTCAAAATTGATACCTGCTTAAATAATGGGCCCAAATACTTGTACTCACCCGTAACTAGAAACCTGAAAAAAGAACCTTCGCGGAACTGGAAATCTCTTGGTTAGCACAACGAAGAGCTGTAAAAAAATGTATTTTTGAATGAAATATACTTCATTAGTGCGCAGGGAACGTTTCAGAAAGAAGAAAAAGCAGAGAGCTAGGACAGAGCACTCTGTCCTGAATTAGAGACGTGACGTCGCTCTGTAGTTGAACACTTGATCACATGCAGAATTTTTTAGTTCAATTCCTGTCTGAACTACGATTTCCAATTTTTGCTTTCATTGGGTCAACGCGCTGCCGTTGTCTGTTCTTTTTTCAATGTTGTCGCATTTAAATTACCAATGTCTGTCCTGGGTAGATATTGCCACATTTCCTCCTCAAGATTTGTTATCGTCTCGTTTTACAGTCAGTGATTGTCAGCGCGAACCACGCCGGCAGTGTACGAGGAGCTTCAGGACTGCAGTAGATCACTTTATTAACATTACGTCCACTTCACGAATATTACAGATTATTCTGGAACGGGAGCACCCAGACATAGGTGGTTGGTTAGATAGATAGACAGATAGATAGATAGATAGATAGATAGATAGATAGATAGATAGATAGATAGATAGATAGATAGATAGATAGATAGATAGATAGATAGATAGACCGATAGATTGATAGATAGATTGATAGATAGATAGATCGATAGATAGATAGATAGATAGATAGATAGATAGACAGATAGATAGATAGATAGATAGATAGATAGATAGATAGATAGATAGATAGATAGATAGATAGATAGATAGATAGATAGATAGATAGATAGATAGATAGATAGATAGATAGATAGATAGATAGATAGATAGATAGATAGATTGATTGATTGATTGATTGATTGATTGATTGATTGATGTGAAAGACACCTTCAGTACGCAAACGAATGCTTCGCATTTAGTACCAATGGTTGAATGAAATGTAACAGCGTGAAAGTCCACTATTCAACCACAGAGCCATGCTGATGCTTGAACCAAATTTCCAAAAAGACCCTGTACAGGTGTCACGGCTGGCAACGAATCGCTTTAATTTGTGCATTATCGCATGGTTGAATTATTATCACTTAGTTTGTATAATTCTAAGTAGTGCGCTCTCATTTCAAAACAATTAGTTTGTATACACAGAAAACAAGAATACACGGAGGAAATGGAGAGGGAACCTCACAACGCCCGAAGAGGAGAGGAGGGAGAAAAGGAAAGAACACAGAAGTAAAGACAAATAAATATTCTTATTGCCTTTACACGTGGAGTGAAATTTCAATCAATCATCACACAATGCTAAATGTGCAACAAGTGTATAGTTTAAAGCTTCCCATTCACTGCAACGAGGTGGGCCATTATTCTTCATCATCGCATGAAGCGTCCTCAAAGAAGTGCTCATAATGCCTCGCAGATGGACCTCCGCACAAAGACGAATAATGGCGTATTACACGTGTGCTGTCGTACTTCATAAAAATTATGATTCATGGCGTACCTCGCGCAAAGCGAAACACAGTTGGCTTTGCCCCAAGACGACGCTGCGCTCGGAATTCGTATTAGGCGACGCTCGGCTTTAGTCGTGGAATGCGATTCAGCCTTAGCTTTGAATGGATCATTGGTACGTATCAATCTCAAACGGGTCCTCGTGTAATGCTTCTTCGTCCGTGTTCAAATTAGTGCTCCTTCATTATTTTTGCAAATAGAACATACCCACTTGCTGCAATATATTCGCATTGCTTAGGCTGGCAAATTGCAAATCATGTTTAACATACTGCCTGAATGCATCAAGTTTATACCTTCAGAAACGCAGAACGCGATTGATTATTTGTCAGCTGTCGTTCGTTAAAAAAAAAAAAAAACTTGCCGAAGTGGATACGGGCGGCGCATACTCTCACGTTTGCTTCCCAAGTAGCAGGTATGACCACTGCAGCCGCTCGATTGCTATAAAACACCGGGAGCGTTATCCGAAGGTTGCAGGTTCGGTCCCCACTGCCGAACAGTTCGGTCCGCATTACTTAATTCACGTCTACATCATCATCATCATCATCATCATCATCATCATCATCATCATCATCATCATCATCATCATCAGCCTGACTACGTCCACTGCAGGACAAAGGCCTCTCCCATGTTCCGCCAGTTAACCCGGTTCTGTGATTGCTGCTGCCAATTTATACCCGCAAACTTCTTAACCTCATCTGCCCACCTAACCTTCTGTCTCCCCCTAACCCGCTTCCCTTCTCTGGGAATCCAGTTAGTTACCCTTAATGACCAGCGGTTATCCTGTCTACGCGCTACATGCCCGGCCCATGTCCATTTCCTCTTCTTTATTTCAACTATGATATCCTTACCCCCGTTTCACATCTACATTGCAGTCCAATTTACGTTTGGTATGCTTTCCTTGGCGCCAGTATCTGCTGGTTTTCATTGATGCTGAGCATAAGAACGCGTATACGCGAGTGTCCTTCAAGTGCAATAGTTTCCGTAGTAATATTCGTGATTGCTAAAGTTCTGCGTCAAAAAAAAAAAAAACGGGAGGAGGGGGATCCTTAAGCTTCGCCTTTACGAGTTGAACGCTATAGCGAAATGGTGTATATAGTGCGTACTTCGAACTCTTAGTGTATGAAATATTTTCGAACTTGCTATGCACCCCCTGCGTGGCCTTGAGAGTGCTGTAGCGTGCGTACCTTTTGTAGTGGGTGACCAACATAAAACTATGAAGTCATTATGATAATCGCATTTTCTGAAGACCGATGGCAATGTATAGCACGCATTATTACTGCAAAATTTCATGTTGTATTGTGCAGGATGTATATACAGGAAGCGCGTGTTTGGTAAAGTTGACTTCACTGTATTTTCAAGCAGATGAAGTTATTTTCAGTGTATTCACAAGCAAACGCGTGTCTATGTTGTAGAGCAATCACTTGCTACGCAAACGACCCGGGGTCGATCTCTTGTCAGACCCAAAACTGTTTATTAAATGCGAAGCATTTCTTAGCGAACTTCGGCGCCTTTGAGCGTATCTATCTATCTATCTATCTATCTATCTATCTATCTATCTATCTATCTATCTATCTATCTATCTATCTATCTATCTATCTATCTATCTATCTATCTATCTATCTATCTATCTATCTATCTATCTATCTATCTATCTATCTGTGAGAGCTAAGCGTGCCTAAAAGGAGCAACAGCCAGAGACACCGGCCTATGTGCTACAAGGTTAGGGCAGAGCATTTGCAGCTCACGTTAAAGGCACAGTATACTCAGGAGGCACTGGTCAGGCTTGGAAGTGATTGTGCTAGCCTAGCAAGCAATGGAGAGCTTACCTTTATGCGCATCATGGTTCCAATGATCTTGGCTTTTAAGGCTTGGATCCCTGGTTTACTTTGCTGACCCTCTTTCTTGAGCTGAGACGCAAGGTTAGACATCTGCGGCACTTGCTGGCGGAGGGCTATCAGCTTCATCATGTACAGGTACCTGCGCATAGCATGGACCAGCCGTTGCAGCAGCACCTCCACAGAGCTCGAAATCTTCACAACCACGCGGGCTCTCCTTGTAACCACCACTGTGTAATTAGTTCGAAGAATCGGCTTCAGTACGACAAGACTTGTGCTCTTGGCTTCTGGACAGGAATTGACTTTGCCCATTTTGAAGAACCCTGTGGGGAAGGACACTGAAATTTGAAATGGTATGAAACCAGCCATTAATTTGAAGAACTTTTATTAGAAGAGAATTCTGAACCCTGCCTAGGAAATGCAAATTCATAAGCACTTTCCGCATCACGACATGAGTGGTACGTTTATTTACAGTCAAACCTGCTCATAATGAACCTCCATACTCGCCCCGAGATCGCGCTATAGGCGGCAGCACCGTCACCGTGCCAGTGTGGATAGGCGGCCGGCGGCGCGCATGAAAATGCACGCAACGGTGCGTTTTCTGAGCGCTGTGAGCCGATTGTCGGCGAATAAAATGCGTTGACTACTGCCCAGTCGTAATAAATATGCCGTTCATTGCCTAACGGATGCACGAAGCTCACCGAAAGTTACTTTTACTTGTGACAGAAACGCAGTATGCCATTAAAGGGATGTTCGCGCTTGGCGACTGTCTGCACTTTCGCACCTTAGTGCGTCACGTTTCTTGTATTTTTATTTTATGTGTTGAACTTGTGTCCCATCTGCTATGCACTGCTGAGCATGACTGAATTCATTCTTCATGCATGCTAGTCATGAATACCAACGCCCTCGCCCCCCCCCCCCCAAAAAAAAAAGGAAGAAATTCGATATTTTTGGGCGATGAACCTAAAAACACAGCGATTATTCATTCCGCCTTTTCGTCTTATTCATTTCTTCACAGAATAAACGTAGGACAATCGAGAAGTTTATTGAGGAAAGCTACGTGACTTACAGCGCTTGAGCGCACTTCTTTTTCCTATAACACTATACAAAGGTAATAGTTCAGCCCGCAGTTTTCTTATACTGATTATCTGCATCAAAGTGATGGAAAGGTTCGATTAATTGATTGAACGAAGTTTTTTTTTTTAAGCTAATGTGGGTCCACTCCTTCCGTGTGTTTAGCACAACACCATATAAGCGCTCAAGATCATGTGAAAAAAAAAAGATAAAAAGGTGACATTCTCCTTCAAATTATACGACATATTTGAGGCACGTCATCTGGATTAATTTCGACAATCTGACCTCTTTTTAAGTGAACCCAAATCTAAGAACAAAAGTCAGACAATTAGGGAACTCCAACCAAAAATTGTATTACACCGCTTGAGTCAGCGCTTGGTCTGGCTTCAATACGTTGGTTTTCTGAATAAATTTTTAATTTGAGTTTTCTGATTGCCTCACTTATATTCTAACCAGACAGACTTCTGCCAATTGTTCACCATTGATAAGAACACGGGTGTGTCTGCATAAATATATCACCTAATGCTGAAGTTGTGCACGGCAACTCAAGTTTAATCAGCTCCGTGTCATTCAGTTGAAATACTGAAGTGTCAGAATTTACTATGCAGCAGTGGCATGGGACTAGGACCGTACAATACAAGGCTATCTCAAGAAGAATTAAGGTTCATCGCATAGCCGATAAGCAAGAACACCACAATATTTTTAGGTAGACACCTAACAACAATGCAAACCTTTATATATAGTTTATCCCCTAGTCGCTAAAACGCTGCATTCACAGAATATTTATTATTCCTCATGTTTAGGGTGACGCCAAGTGCACTCTACAATGGGCTTCAGCTAAAAAGCGGCACCTACACCGACATGATCCTGGCGAAGAGAGGCTAGGACGACGATACACATCACTCTCGCCAAGTGCTCGACCTCATCCTGTTGCGGTGCATATACATGCGAGTAAGGCCAAATGCTTCTGTGGACAGTGCTAGGCAAGCGTACAAGCAGTTACTCTTGCGCTAACAGAGTGGGACAAACCGCCCTTTGAGCACGAGCGTGACGTACGCGCACGTGCTAGCCTATGTGGATAGCAGACTACGCCGGCACCAATCCACACTAGGTGCGCTTCAGCTAGTGGCCACCAGGCGGTGACTCCTTTCAAACTCGGGGAGAATGATCCTTTCAGTGCTTACAAACACAGACCCTATATGACACCCGGTTTCATCCACCGATGTGCTCTAAAGGGACACTGAAGTCAAATAAGAATTTACGTCAGAGTTAAAGCCTAATGTATGCCAACATCTAAAACGACAATATTATCAACAACAGTGTCCTACTTCCCGAGAAATTAAAGTAAGTGTACAAGAACACAAGCGCCGCAATAGGACATTTTCAAAATGATCCCGATGACATCAGAAGGACCACCTACAATTGATCACAAGTAACAGTTCTAACTGCAGTAAATAAAAAAAAACCTTCCATACATCAAGAGACGCAATAAAATGCTGCTTGTTCGTTTCTGTTTGATTCATGGAAAAAAGATCCACCGGACGGCACTATGAGGAATGGTGTGAGTGGTTCAAAAATTCACTTTTCGCGTGGTTACACGTGACAGGTGGGGCCATCTAGCGGGACGCAGTTGAAACGAAAACGTCTGTAGTCTCGAAGCCAATGGCGAAAAGTTGATCAATGGCTGTTGTTGCTGCTGTGTCTCCCGCTGCTTTCAGTCTGCTGCTACTAGCACAGTAAAGCCGGGCAACGTTGTACACGGCAACAGTGACGTGAATCGGTCCGGTCGGCCCGCTTCTTGAGGCGGGTAATTTGAAGTGCGCTAACCCGATGTAGACCACTAAAACGTGATTTTATTTCAAAATCGGCCCTTATTTGGCACAAGAGTCTCCCTACGAGGTTTCTGGACCACTATTTCGACTATCAACGTCGACCTAATAGTTGCCTTTAGTGTCTCTTTAATAGCATCAATAAGCAAGAACAGCTTTAGAAAATGGCGCGCTTAACTTCTACACTTTCCTTTCCTTGTTTGGCGAAATATGTTCAAATAAATGTTCTTTTGAGCTTCATAAAAATGATAAGAGATTCCTTCGAACTTTACGCACACTTTTTTTATCAGAAAAACTGAAGAGAGACTTTCTATATCCTTAAAAAAAACTTCATAACGTGCTTTCAGTTTCGAAGTTAGGAGCTCGTAAGTGAGGTGACCGGAAGTTTTTTCGAGTACAACGCTTGTGACCTTCAAACCGTCGATAGTACTCGCGTTTTGATAGCATTGCGTCGCTGCGCCCAGCGTGCGCGCGTGTCAACGTCACGTCGGAGTGTATTGGGCGTGACGCACCCGCCGAGTTCTGCTAGCTTCACATATACGAAATTTGGTATTACGGGACGTAAATGAACGACAAATGCATGTGACTGGTGCAAACATGATAATCATAATATGTGTGTCATGTAACAACATAAATACATGCCACGCTCATGATGCGCTCGCAGCCGTTTCTTCACTAGGTCCACATTTACCAAGTTTGGTGTTACGCAATGTCAGTGAATGATTAACGTAAATGACACGTCCAAACATAATTATGATATGCGTGTCATGTGAAGAATGATGACATGCTACGCTCATAGCGTGCTCGCGGCCGTTTCGTTAGTTGCACATATACCAAATTTGGTATTACGTGAAGTGAATGGACGACGAATGTAAATGACAGGCCTAAACATGATAACCATGATATGCGGGACATGTGAAACATGACTACATGCTTCGCCCATAGCGCGCTCGCGGCCGGTTTGATAGCTCAACATATACCGAAATTTATATCATGCGACGTCAATAGATGATGAAGTCGAATGACACGTCCAAACATGATAATGATGACATGGAAGTCATGTATGGCATAATTTACCTCCACCTCGTAACGTTGTGCTGATTTTAAAGTGACACATCAAGCTTCCTCATTCGTGCTTCGCATATCATCGATTCCTACTGCATGTACATGAGATGTGCCAACTTATTGTTTTGTTTTTCTCTTAGGCACTGCGCCGTGTCGCCTTATAGCTTACAGAAAATAGGCGCATTTTCTTTTTTCAAGAATGACTACAACCAGCGTTTCTCGCCGTAGGCTGCAGGGCAACGTCCTCCACATTCCACAGTGTGCCGTGCCACAGAGGAAAAAGGCCGTGGCGCTTCGGTGCGGTGGTGCCATATAATTTTGCATAGACAAACTAGCTGCAAAAAAAAAAAACGGTTTATAAGGTACTCCGTGTGTTTTTGCGCCATTTTATGAATTCTTTGAAACATTGCCACAGATGTACTTTTAGACAACCTTTACTGGCAATGCTGTGAAACCTACAGAGCCAAAGGACGCGCATTCTACCGCTAATGAATGTAACCCTACAATTATGTACTTCAATGTGAAATGCAAAAAAAATGTTGCCTTAATTTTTTTCCGTGTAGCTCTTTGACACATGATGCCACTCACACCAGCAAAACCCACTAGTAATACACACCAGTAAATGCGAACGAGTTCTTTAACTAGCCTGCATTACGCTCTCTCGTACGTCCATACGAACCCCCTTGCCACAGGTGTTGGAGAGGTGCCAAGTGGGTCAAATCGCAGCTGCGCGTTTCTGCGACTCTCTCCCTCACGCGCAGCAGCTGCCGGCCCCTCCGCCCACTCGCAACACACTTCTCTCTCGCTTTACCCTTTCCACCGCCCGCAACGCTCGACCGCACGTCGAGTGGAAAGACTAGGCAGATTAGGGAGCTTTAGAACAGCGCACCGCAAGCCTTTGTGGTGCAGTCGCTGTCACTGCGCATGCGTCATAATGCGAGCCGCCGTTCGCGCTTGTGGTCCACCTGCAAAAAATCTGAAATAGCGTGCAGTCCACAAGGGCCATAAAGCACTGATATCGAAACTATGGTGTAGCTGCCATCGTGCATTTGGGTTTGCAGGGAGGGGGGAGCAAACACTGTTGTAAAGCTCATATGGCGCCCGCTAAGCCTGCAACGCCAGCTAATGCTACTTTAAAACTCCCTATTTAGTTGGGCGCCCGCAGCAGCCGTACGTCCGTGGCCTGTACGGCTGCTGCGGACGCGCAACTAAATCTGATGCGGCACTTTTGGTGTTTTCCTCTGCAGTGTCGGGCCCGAGCATATCACCACGGGTCATGCCTGTTTGTATTCTCTAGTCACAAGCCAGAAAGTGGGCGTTACCCGAGAGAACCTGGCCTCGGCGAAACATGAGGGGGCTGTCGTCGAGGCGTCTGCGTCGATAACACGGTTCGCACCGCTGCGCACGCGCGGTGGTCGCTTCATTCGGAATATGTCAAAAAGATACGTCATGCTACATCATGTTGAACAAAATTCACAGCATGCCCACGGAGTGGATGATGATACTGGGGCGAAGCTCGTGGCCTCTCAGCTTGGTATCCGCCTGTCTGTGCGCGTTTCACCGCCGCCTCTCGGGCACGCATCTCCAACGCGTCTGCCCGTCTGCGTGCCCGCCCGTCCGTACGCCTGCCCGTCTATTTGTCTGTCTGTTCATCCGTCCGTCTACCTCGACGCCATTTGTGATCACTTCGTGTACTGCAACAGCGCAGCGCCATCTAGTGAACATTGTGATAAGTAAGGGGACGGACGGAGGAACGTCTCCCTGTCTGTCTGTCCATCCAGCCGTCTGCCTCCACGTCATCTTGTGATCACTTCCCGTTTTGATTGATTGATTGATTGATTGATTGATGTGGTTGTACCCTTTAGATCGGGCGGCGGCTAACGCCACCTATCCGTAATACTTAGTGAACCAGGAACTAGATTTGTCTTTTTTTTTCTTTAAGTAGTGAAGTTGAGGACTGGTACTTTGCAGTGAAGGGTTTCATTTTGACTCATGCCTTGACTTTAGCCACCAATCAGATAACCTCCTTGTAGTTAATTCTACCCGCTTAAAGTCTATTTTGCCCTCCCTGTCCCTAAACCCCAGTGCTTTAAAAACTCTGCGCTATAGTGCAACAGCTCAACGTCATCTAGAGAACATTGCGAAAAGTAAGGCGTCACTACGACAATGGAGGAGGGACTAAGCCACATCGTAATAGCTTCGCCCCCTAAAAAAAAAAAAAGAAGTATCGGACATGCAGAACGCTGTTGAACGATGACATTGACTCTGCGACCAAGGAGGCAGCGAAAACTTGAGCTGCAGTATATAAGCCCTCTTTATATGTGAAGCATCGTATTGTCGAGCTCAATCTGGTGTGCGGCGTGACGCACACCAGATTGAGCTCGCAAAAGAACACATGTTTACATTTTATACTAATAGCTCAACACTACGACTTGCTTAGCAGAACGCAGAACCTAAAAATGCACTAACAAGTGTAATTTAGATAAAAGTAAACCAAACCTACTGTTTCGATTAAGTGACAGGCGATATACTGCAGATACAAAAGCCTCCAATCTTGAAAAACGCTCTCCAGCTTGCCTAACCATGATTATCTTCGTCTAGTGTACCGAAAAAGCGTTTTATCACATAGAAACGCTGTATACTGTACTCAAAGAAGCACCGGCGGATGACAAACAGAAAGACGTTGTTGATTCGGAAGGCTAGCGACTCAACGAGATCTTTGCTCGTTGCTCAGCCGTCAATGACGGAACAGCTGCACACCCCAATTGAAATGACAGAGAATGCTATATTCGCAGAAATGTGCAAGTGCAGGAGTAAGCCAAGATTATTGAGGACAACAAGAACATTACAGGTTAGAGCAGCATCCTAGTCGGAAAACAACCTCTAGACTACACATTTTATTACAGCACGAGTATCGGGAGGCGAGAGTGGCCAGAAGCGAACGAGCTTGTTTGCCGTAGCTGGCTGACTTGCTATGAGACTTACCGGGAAATATTTGCCGTCTCTTGCATTTTTTTTTTATTATCCGTTCCGGTCTCAGTCAGGATAGCCGTACATGCAACGCTCGCTCATGGCTTTGCTTCACACTCGACTGGTAAGAGGATTCGAATCGAGTGGGGGGGCTGTAATGGTTTTTTTTTAAGAAGCCATGCGGTCTAGACAAGTGAGCCAACCGGCAGGCCCCGAGTGAAGCGCAACCTGTGCTTCGAGCCATTCTTCGCAAACATAATCTGTCACGCTTTGCGTTATATCCTATGCCTGCGTTCGTCGACATCGGCTCACAGTTACCGTCCAAGTCAAAAGCTCTCGATTCTTACTTCATAGAAATGCATAGTAATGGGAGCGAGGAGGCCATTTTGGGTTAGTATGTAATATGAGTGCCGGTTCTTTCAGCAACGTGAACTTGAAACCGACGACAAGTCAGGTTTCAAGTTCACCACTGCTGTGAACATGAAAACCAGCCTAGCCAGAGTCTATGAAAAACATAGATCAGAGCATGTTGGTAAGTATGGATTATAAAATGTTATGGCAGCTTTACGCTATAGTGGTGCGAAGCCTGGCGAAGTCTTTTTTATTCTCTTCAGCTTCCTCCTCTCTTTCTTTTTGTTCTCTTTTCAATTTTTTCCTTTTTCCTTTTTCTTGCTTTCGCTTCCCGTTTTCTTTCCTTTCTCATTATATTTCTCACTTCCTTCCGCAATCTATTTTTTAAATGTCGTTTGTGCGTGTTTTCTTAGTCATATATTAGTAAGGTCCGCACTAAATGTCATCATCAAGATGCTCGAAGAACAAGAGGAAGAAGACTTCTTATTGGCAATAGCCTACTGCTGGCTATGTTGCCTGCGTTACGACAAGCGACGACGGCAGCATACGACGACCGCCCAATGCCGCAACGTGCTCCGCACATAAAAGGCGTACAAATACGAACAGAAAACAAAATTCACGACGCCACAAACGCCGGCATTTGTTGTGCCATGACCTTTTTTTTTTTTTTTCTTCCGCCAATGTTTGGACGCCCTTTCTTTCCCGAGTCGGCGGCACGCGCTTTCTGCGATAGCGGCCTCACGTCGATTTTCACGCTTCCGTTCGCGTTGGCGCCCCTTCGAGCCTCGCTCTTCTGCCTGCGTGTGAACGACAGGCGTCCCTACCACAGAGAGTGTATGGATAGAAGTTACTAGGGCAATTACTGATGGCAGCATAGAATAGCACCGCCAGCGAGCCTGACGAGACAAAGGACCCAACGATCGGTGGAAAGCGCCCTCGTCAATTATCGCGACGCTGGGGGAAGAGGGGAGCCGTGGCGAGGGCGAGAATTGCTATTCCACGTCGTCAGACACAGAGCTTCGCTGGGGAAAAAAGGTGGCACTTACATATATTGTTTACACGAAGCTTAGAGAATGTATTATGAGAGCATACGTGAAATGCTGCTGGCTGTTGCTTTACACAGGGCATACGTTCAAGTCGGTCTCGATGTGTCGTATATGAAAGAATTCAAGTATACTCTAAAAAAAGAGCGAGTAAAAAGGGTGTCTTTTTGTCCCACAACAATAATCGTGATCTATATTGCGTTCCATCCTTGCGCTATCGCCCTGCGCCCGGTACATTCCGGTCACGATCGACAAGTCCATTATCAGGGTTACATTGCATTCTCGATAGGAAAGTGGCCAGCGCCGAGTTTTCAAGAAAGGAAGCGCACGCAAGCCTGATGACGATTATTGTTGTGGGACAAAGAGGTACCTTTTTTACTCGATATTTTGATTGATTGATTGATTGATTGATATGTGGGGTTTAACGTTCCAAAACCAGCATACAATTATGAGAGACACCGTAGTGGAGGCCTCGGGAAATTTTGACCACCTGCGGTTCCTTAACGTGCACCCAAATCATAGAACACGGGCCTGCAACATTTCTGCCTCCATCAGAAATGCAGCCGCCGCAGCCGGGTACTCGATATTTTTTTTTTTTTGAGTGTATGTATCCGCTGCTGGGTTGACTGATTCCACTTGGTCAGCGTTCCATCACATGACCTGAAATTTGAAATGTGGTCCTGTCGCGATTTAAGGCTGCGTAGTAGTTGAAGTTGTGAAGTGCCATAACGAAGACGCCGACTATACAGCGGGAGCAGGAACACCTCGTTGTGCGTGGTTTTGTGTGGTACGGGCTGCTTGCAAGTTACTCTATAAATGTTTTCTTGCACTCTCCCCCATACTAACACTGATGGTTCAGTTAAGGCTAGTCCCGCCACGGTGGTCTTACGGCTGAGGTACTCGGCTTATGACCCGCAGGTCACGGGATCGAATCCCGGCTGCGGCGGCTGCATTTTCGATGGAGGCGAAAATGTTGTAGGCCCGTGTGCTCATATTTGGATGCACGTTAAGGAACCGCTGGTGGTCAAAATTTCCCGAGGCCTCCACTACGGTGTCTCTCATAATGATATGCTGGTTTTGGGACGTTAAACCTCAAATATCAATCAGTTGTAGCTGCAAACTCCACCACCGACGTAATAATTCTAGCAAGTTCTATCACTGTACAGCAAAAAAAAAAAAAGCACCATTTCACCAAAAGGCCGAAGCAATAAATGCGATAGCAACATATTCGAATGTTTTATAAAGCAAGGCTAGCAATGTTTGGAGCAATATAACTCTAGTAAACATGCGCTTGCTAAGTAACCAAGTTTCCTGCGGCGCAGCCATGGCAGATGACCACACCAAAGTTCGTGCGTAGTGACGGCATTGATGAGAAGCGCCTCCCTTGGGCAGCACATGCTGGTACTAAGGACTATACATCGTGTGTCGCCGCAGGTGGCAGTTAGTTACGTGTAGAACGCATCTATATGTGGTGAGGCCCTCCCTCTGGTGTGCTTGGAATGATAATAATGCAAGACCCACATGGGGAAATAAATCACGTATTCAATGACGTGTATCAATTAAAGGCAGCAAATATAGTTTTCGATGGAAACCCTGGTGAATATAAATAATACAAAGTGACGCTGGCAGTCAACTCATTTAGAGCCGATCTCACGTAACTCTACAAAACGCTGGTGTAAGAGGACACGGCCGATCTAGGTTCACTTTTGACACTGCTTTTTTTCTTTTTTTTAAGAGCGCAGCCCGTAGAATCTCCCGCCTGCTGGAGGGGAACAAGCCGCGGGCTGTTCGCTGCTGCGATAGCGCAGCAACCGTAAGCGCCCCCCCCCCCCCCGCCCTTATTCGCTAATGAGATAAGCGCGCGCAAACGACCTGGGCTGGAAAGGCGATGTTCGCTCTGCAGAAAACAGAAAAAGGAAGCTAGCGCATCCTTCCCCGTATATATGTACATATATATGTAAACGTTATCACGATAACATTTCACACAACCTCAGGTAGAGCTGCTAGCCCTCCGTGCTGCTTTCAAGTTTGTCATAGATCAGACACTTACTGCGTGGTCTGTTTCGCGGCAGCCGAAGCAGCCCGTTAAAGTCTAGCCGTCGCCTTACGTCATCGTTCCCATGAGCAGCTCGTAGCGGAAATCAGGCAAGTCCACCATGAAGTTTTCCAAAAAGGGCACAAAATAAACTTCTAGTGGTTGCCAAGTTACTGTGGCATTCAAAAATATGACCAAGCGGTCGCAGCTGCCCGATCAGCTCATGATGGCATCAGCAAAGTCGCCATTCTCCTTTCAAGATTCGATTCCCCAAAAGAATATGGTATGTACCATCCCGCCGTTTAACGTTAGACTTGTGGCATTCACCACCATCTACAAGTGAAGCGCAGCATACTTTGGACCGTGATCTCCAACTACGCATCCCACCCAGCGTATGAGAACTTGAATGTATCCTGCTGGCCCACCTGTGGCTTGGAGTGACCTTTCTAAATGTCTGCTCATTTGTGATGGGAATTGCTGATAGTCTGTCATGTGAAGTCTGCGGGTGCAGCAAAACAGTTTCGCACCTCCTCTTTGAGTCCACCCAATTCAACTCGGAACGAGTGGCTCTATCAGTCGACGCTGGATAACCGTGCTCTTCCAGAGAACGAAATCTTCGGGCATTGGCGCATAACCGGTCTTCAACACAAGCCTCTCAGAGGGCGTTGTTTCGGTTCCTACTTGCAACCGGGCTGAGTGACAAAACGAATGCTTGTGCCAAATACTGCTGTGTAGTACTCGGATAGCGCTGCAGTCAGGGGCGAAGCTCCTTTTAGTCTAAGCTTGTCACTGTTCACGCGTAACCGAGAGACGAGAAAAAATAAAAGCAATTGATGACCATTCTCGTCTCCTTTCCTGGGTGGTGTGAATGGTCATAAATAAATATATAAATGAATAATTATAGATAAAGCAAAAATAAAAAGCAACGCGTGTACTCTTAAGCACGAGCGCTGCTCCCACACAAGTGGTGAGTGGCTTTCCCGCAGAAGTTTTGAACCCAAGATGGCGTGCCTTGGCACTACTATGCTACCTAAGGGTAACACATACAGTAACTCTAGTGTATAGCAGTTGAGCGCGGGCTCGCGCCAAGGAGAAGTCTTATTGATCTAACGCGCGGATGATGATCATCAGCAGCGAGAAGAAGATAAGTGCGCTTGGCGTAACACAGGCGACACGACGTATAAAAATAGCAAGAATAGGAAGCAAGCGTGAAATAAAAAGATTAAAGGACAGGGAAAGCAAAAATTAGGAAAGCAAGAAAGAGAGAAATAGATGAAGAAAGATGAAGAAATAAATTCTGTTATAAAAAAAAAGTGAGACACAAAGTTGAAAAGGGAGAAACGAAAGTTACGGGAGGTGATAAAAAGAAAACCCAAAAGAAATGTAGAAGAAAGCTCCACACTTGTTCCAGGCTTGGCGCCCGTAGTGTTATCGGAAAGCTCCCCCTCTTTCCTTCTCTCCAATCGGGCGTGAATGCGCCTCTTAGTCCGAGTTAACTTCTCACTACATTAATGGTGCTGGCTGTGTGATGAAAAACGCAGGAAGGTGCATCAAATTGCCACGAACTCCATTTTTGCCGAGACACGTCCAGTGGCCTTGGCGAGCACAATGAAATGCGGCAACCTCGTTGCAATCAACTTTGTTTTCCATAACCCAACACCTCACATACACAACCGACGATGCGTCGTCGAATGGGCTATTTCGCGCACGAGTGCTAGCGCTTTCGTGCTTGCGTTGGTGCAGCCTCCCCGCTCCCTGACTTTGCTAATCACCCACGGATGACGCAAGCGGCGCTCTGAAAAGAATTTCCTTGTCTAGACTCACCCGAGTGATCAAAAAGAAAGAAATGCCCGCAGTGTCACTCTGTTGAAAACCAAGCAGGTGGCGTGCGTTCCGAGAACGAAATTCCGTTGGGAGAACGCCATCTTCCATTCGCTGGGCACGTCCTCCGAGGCGCCGATTTGTTCGCCCACTGCGTTTGGCCGGCGGGTTATCGGGAAGAACGCAGTGATAGCCGCAAGAAACAAGTTTGCGAGTGGCCGTAGCGCAGCAGGCGATGCCACTTCTAGGTGCATGCCTGTTCTGCTATTATTTTTGTTCAACTCGAACAGAATACGAAAAAGGCCGACGACGTTACAGGCGTAAAGGCACATTTTCTTTCCATTTAGGAATCGGCTTTTTACGAGGCATACCTGCCCACACAGCAGCGATAATTATTACAGCAAAGATGAGAAGTTCGTCATATTCCTGGGTTAACTGGACGCGCGCGCGTACTCGTCCCAGTGTGCACGTCCTTATTGCATTTATTATTTATTTGCATATACTGCGATCCTGCATAGCGCGATTTCGCAGGAGTGAGTACATATACGAACTAAGAATTCAATGTTCAACTATAGTCCCTCTGGTGTTTTAATGAAGTTCTTTGCATGTACGTACGAAAACCAGTTCACGCACTAAGAGCTATACATATCAGGTTATCAGTGAACGAACTTTGTCAATTGTCCCACAATTTCGTCATTACGCAACTCAGGACCATTCTAAATACCAATGATATGACGAAAAAAAAAAAAGGAAAACCTAGAGCATCCAGTAGATGACTTCAAAGCTGCTATGTTAAGGTGGGGACTTTTTGTGGTAGTTTGAGCAGAATAGTTAGTTAAAACAAGTGCATCGATAAACACTTTCCTATAGGGAACCAGTGCTAGTATTTCCGCGGTCGCCCTGGCGGTCAAAGCGCGCATATCCCGCTGGCGTAATCAGCTTTGCACAGCTTCTTTCCGTTTTCCAGAGCCTTCAGGTGAATTTAGCCGACCGATTAAGTGAGACCAAGTGAACCACACTGCACGCAGTATTGCGGGCGGTACACACAGCGGCCGAGTTATCGGCGCGCCACATGTCCTGCGCTGGTCTCGCATAAGCAATTTCATGCGGTAGGATGAACGCCAAATTTCTCAGCTGTAACTTGTTTGCGTGAAATATTGGTAAAAACTGGCGATCGCAACGATCCCGTATGAATCTGATCTGGCTTTCTTCTCAATAGACTCGAGCGCATTTATATCTCTCGCATGACGCGATGGCTGCGGGATGAAAGCGTACTGAAGTAGAGGCATGCGACAGCATTATTTTTGTAAGCTGCAGCAATCGATTGTTAAAGCTGTCTTTAAATCAGCGCTCTTGCTGGCATATTTCTTGTATCGGCTGCAAACAGGTGTACTACCAAACTACCACCGCTGGCGTCATTACCGTACCCATTCTACCCCCTCCCCCCACCTCTCTTTGCCCAACAATGTAGCTTAGAAGTGATCACGGCACGTGAACTGCTTCAGATTCTATGTGAAAAAACTCCATGGCAGGTGCATCGGTTATGCTGTCACCTTGCGCGAATTAGTTTCATTTTGCTGATAGCTGGACTCGAAAACTGTTGCGTAAAAGCTTATGCAAAAAAATGTAACGTAGGAAAAACGACCGCGAAAGAAAAGAACAGGACGGATGCCCCACTTTTGTATTTATTTTGTAGTCGCCTTGCTTTTTTTTACTCACTTTTTTATTGATATAGAACGAAAAAGCCCAGCAGTAAGCACTATTATAGTACTTGACAAAACATTCGTAGTATTTTTATGAGCACATTTACTGAACCGTGTGGTAATTAAAATTGTTTGCCAGTGTGCTTTTGTTCACGTATATCATAACTGTGTGTATCTATTTTTTTTTTTTTTGCCTCATCTAAGAGCGTAAGCAGACATTATTTTCTGGAGGGCCTGACTATGCCACTGGCCTCAGCCACCATCAGTGAGGCGGTATTCGACATAGCTGCATTAGATTCAGCCCTTGTTCGACTTCATCGTGGAGGCTAGCCTGTGTGTTGTCTTGCATCCAAATCAGTCGGTGATCCACTCAACCAAGGGGAAAAGCCGTTTTTCAAAAGCAAGCGGGGCGCTCGCTTCAGTTAATTTACAGCCTTTAACTAAACCCCGAACATCGATCATGAAGCAATGTAAATGTCACACTGATTGCGCCAGACTAGTCACCAAGATGCGAAACCTGATGCATGCTTCTACATTCTGGCTTTGAATTATCGCCGTCATCTTTGAAGTCGCTTTTGTTTTTTGTTTTTGTTTTCTCTATCCCGGGAGTCACAGGTTCGACCCATCAAGCCCCCCTTGCTGCTTTTTCTGACCAGAGTCGTAAGTGACGCCACCCGCACCCCCTTTTTTTTTTATAATACTCCGTTTTACAAGCTGTCCAATCATGGCTGTAGGGGCACAGCAAGTACTAAATATTTTTAACAAGCCAGCTCTGTTTTGCAAGCTACACTACAGAAATTTCGAAAACAAACCCTGTTTTCGTACCTTTATCTAGGCATGGCCTCCGAGATTGCAGGCACGCGGCGGGTTTCTCTCCAGCCGTCCCAATTACTTCCCCTTCGCCCTCTAACCGAGAGAGCCGGCAGGATGCCCTGCTCGGCCTTGGAGGGCCAAAGAGCCCTCGTGGTCAGGGCGCGTGCCTCCGCGGAAGCCACAGGGGTGCCGGACTAGGGACTCCTCCTAGAGTTTATACAAGGTAGGGCCTTAAGGCCGCCCCTATCTCTCTTACTTGTAAATAAACGTTTTTTCACCACCACCACCAATCACACGGAGAGCGAGTGTTTCCAGAGGTGGGCGTGGCGCTCTTTTCTCCGCACCACGGCGCTTTTTCTTTCGGTTGAAAAGGCTGCCGGGCTCTTGGTGAAGCTTTTATGTGGTGACAAGAAAAATGATTTTGCGCTTTTATATAACTTTGTGTTCGTTTGGAAATGTCGAGTCAAGGAGTACAAGAGGCAAAGTCAATGCTGGGGCGTTTTATTCAAAAATGGGGTTTTTATTTTGCTGTACATTGTCACCACCCACATTAGAGCAGTTAAAATTGCGATGCCTCTGCAGAGATACGGATGTGCTCGAAACTATACTTCGAAGTTAGCGGGCTGTATAGTAGGAGGGGGGGGGGGCACCGGTGAAGAAGAAACAAAAATAGCAGCCCAATCCGCAAGCGAGGCCAGACAACTGCAGTGTTATACGTCCATGGATCACTTTTTACACTCGATTGAATGGATTCTTCTGCTCTCATTGAACTAGCGCTGCTTTTCCTTGTAACGCTGTTTCAAGAATTCTTGCAGACGCCCTAATGTGATAACAGCTGCACCACGACGTGTGTTTTTTTTTTTTTTTTTTTTTTTTTAGGGGCGAAGCTTCTTATGGCGTGGCTTCTGCGTCCCTCGTAGTACGTAACCACCAGTGGCACATACTCGAAATAGCGGTCCTTACGATTTTGACCTCCAAGGTGGTTCCGGTGAGAGATTTCTTCTGTGCGTTGTTGAACAATAAAAGATAGTGCTCAATGCACATGTTAATGGCTGCTAAGGGAGAATGAGAGACAGGAGCATTCGGCCTTTAGGTAACGCGCACGCTGCGATCCCCATTAGCAGCTATTGGCACGTTCATTGAGCACGATCTGACAAGAAAGGGTTGCTACGTTATACTCGCTGGGTGTAACCTCCTTGGTTTTAGAAAGGTTTAGCGAGCGTTGGGCCACATAGCCGTGAATACAGTGAACTAGTATCTACCATGAACTCGAGGTGGTTAAAGGTGGGAAGTAAACCCGAAGCGCAAGCCGTAAGAAAGTGTGCATGTGCCACCTCCCGTTTAGTCCTTGAAATGTCCGCTGGATGGCGGTGCTTCTATATGGAGAATATATGATGAAAAGATGCGAGATGGTGGTACTTGGAGTGCTGAATAGATGGACGAACGGACACAGACAGATGCATGGATGGAGGCATGAACGGACGCAGGCGCGGATGCATGGACGAACGCAGGGACGGACGCACGAACAGACGCACGCACGGACGGGTGGATGGACGCATGGACGGTTACACAGACGTACGCAGGAACGGACGGAAGCAAGAACGAATGGACGGACGAATGCTTCGCCCCACTCCCCATCATTCACTCCATGGATATGCTGCTTTTTTTTTTTTTGCTTTTTAGAAGTGTTCTTCACTTCTTAGGCTAACACGCCGGCCGTCCAGCCGTGCTCACCACAACTGGTATTCCCTATATATGAGTAACGCTCAGTGGGACTTGCCAACGACAAGCGAAACGCTGTTCGGTGCGCGAGGGATAAATAAACAAAATCATAGCATATGCACGGAGTGAATGATTAGTGGGATGAAGCATCCGTCCATCCATTCATTCGTCCGTGCATTCGTTCGTTCATGCGTCCGTCGAGTCCTATCACACTACAGCACGCATCCGACAGAAGGAGGTTTTGCCCCGCTCTTCATTTAATTCATTCCGTGGATATCCTGGCCACGCTGAATAGAAGTCGATGACCGACGAAGTGATACTATAAAAAGCTTCGTTCCTAAAAGCAATAAAACCACGTCGCGCTACGCATCGCAGCTGTGATTACGTCAGCGCGCTTGTAATAATTGTCTAAACAACGGCCACTGTAAATCAAGAGCAGTTCCACGAAAGGAACAAAAAATGACCCATTTATTTGCGTGTAATCCGTGAGCGCAGAATGCGGCATTCTGAATTAGCCTGTGGATTGGGTTGTCTGTTATTATTAAATGTGGAGCGTTTCATAATCGCACCTACTCGTAAATCAGGCGACGGCGGCTTAGGAAGTGTCACCAATAGGGTCCGGAGTAAGGGCTCCACCCACTATATGAAGCCTCTAAGGGCTGCACCTCTCGTCTTTTTTTTTTTAAATAAATGTTTTGACTCACTCACTCCACTGCGCAAGCTGGCGTCTCGTGCCCAAGCTTCTTTTTTCCTATCTAATGTGCAAAAAAGCACGCATCAGTATGGCGTCTTCCTGAAATTAAACGGAAGAAATAAGACCTGACGTCACTTTCTCTAATAGGAAAAAACTACAGCATTAACATAGCCTCAATGGTATAAACCATAAGGAGACGGCAACTTAATTAAAAATCGCTACAATTGAATGAAACATTCACTTTGACTTACACTCCAAAATTTTCTCTCCTCTATGCAGAATGCCGGCGACGCATGTACGCGAGGTAACCACGCGAACGCTGCAGCATGAGCGCGAAACGAAGAAATGACACCCGCTGGAGACGAACGCTCGCCGAGCCGACCAAACTCGGCGCTACGCATCAGCAACAGCCTTGCTCTCTTCTCGCAATGTGCCGACGCCCTAAAGTCTGGCGCGAAAGCCGCGCTCTCAAAGCGTACAACGCTTCGCACTCGCCCGCGAGACTTCCCCAGTTTCTCTTTCCAACTACGTGCCATCGCGCCGCAGAAGCAGGAGACAGGGAGGAGGTACAGACTACGTCTAGACTGAACGTCCCCGGCTCTGCGATGACCACGGGCTGGTTACAGGTGCGCTTTGGTCATATATGGTCGCCCATTCGCACTGTGAGTTTTATGGTGTTCAGTGGATATGTTGGGGAATATAAGAACGAACATCGAGATGTTTTACTTGTTGGAGAAGAACGCCGCACGCGTTCAGAGTTTTGTGTATCTTGTATGAACCACTGCGCGTTACAGAGCATTTGCGGGAAAACCACTGCGCATGAGCAGTAACCGCACAGGTAGCGTTCCTGTACAGGCGTTTTGGTTTTGGTTGGAAAACATCAGCCTGGCGTTCCATCAATATGACCCGTAGTAACGGCGAACACTGCCGTTTTCACGCAAACACCGTACCTCACAGACGGTGCACAAGCCGTCCTCACTGAACCTATAGTTAATCGACAGACATTTCAAGGTTCAACTTCAAGTGTATAACATAATGTTCTTAAAAGAGCAGGCGTAATGAGCCTGGCGAACCGTCGAGGTAGCGGAGTGCAGGTATCACCTCACTTGGTTATTTCTCAGGCTGAAACGCGAGAAATTCTTGTTTTACACCGTGTATACAAACGTCAACAGAATGTTTTTCTCCTTTACCTTCTTGTTTCAGTAACGGGCATGCGTTTTTGGTCCTAAAGCAACAAAACAAGCGTTTTGTTTTCCAACCAAAAGCGAAGCTTTCCTGTTTACACGACAGGGGGCGCTCACTTTTCCGCAAATGGTCAATTCACACTTTTAGGGGCAAAGCTCTTTAAAACCGCACCCGTTCGTCCCTCGTAGCTGTTGTAGCATGTAACAGGTATAACATTTTGACCTCCAAGGTGGTGCCGGTAAAAGATTTCTTCTGTGCGTTGTTGAACAATAAAAAATAGTGCTCAATGTACATGCCAATGGCTGTTAATGGGGAATGAGAGACAGGAGCATTCGGCTTTTAGTTAACGCGCACGCTGCGATCCCCATTAGCAGCCATTGGCATGTACATTGAGCACTATCTGACAAGAAAAGGTTGCTACGTTATACTCGCTGGGCGTAACCTCCTTGGTTTTAGAAAGGTTTAGCGAGCGTTGAGCCGCAGTGCCATGAATACAGGGAACTATTGTATACCATGAACTCGAGGTGGTTAAAAGTGGGAAGTAGACCCGAAGCGCAAGCCGTAAGAAAGTGTGCGAGTCACAGCGTGTGCCACCTCTCGTTTAGTCCTTGGAATATCCGCTGGATGGCGGTGCTTTCATATGAGGAATATATGATGAAAAGATGCGAGATGGTGGTACTTGCAGTGTTGAATAGATGGACGAACGGACACACAGACAGATGCATGGATGCACGCATGAACGGACGCAGGGGCGGCTGCATGGACGAACGCAGGGACGGGTGCACGAACAGACGCACGCACGGACGGGCGGATAGACGCATGGACGGTCACACAGACGGACGCATGGACGGACGGAAGCAAGGACGAACGGACGGACGAATGCTTCGCCCCACTCTCCATCATTCACTCCGTGGATATGCTGTCATTTTTTTTATTCTTCAGTAGTCTGCCTCGACGAATACTTGGTTTACTGAAAGACGCCGTTCGGACGCATGTGCGACCCTTTGATTTGGAAGCAGTCGAGATTATTCTAAATGAACACGATACTGATATCGCCATTGTGCTACCGAAACATAGTCGAAAGACACATGACGAAAAAAAATTGCCCGCAGCTTCCCTCGGGGGAACACTGAGGAGGATGCGGACCATATAATTGGTTAACGGGGTGTTAAAGTGCGACTTACTTGGGTCGATGGCTAAATTGGTTAACGTGGTTGTGAAATGGGGTGTTAAATTGCGACTTACTTGGGTGGATGGCTAAATTGGTTAACGTGGTTGTAGGAGGGGGTGTTAAATGAGTGAACACGTACACACGTATGCGAAAGGGCGGCGCTGGTCGAAGGGACGTCGATCATTGTGTTTGTGGATTCGTTGGAATTCATTTCACCGCGACCTTGGACGTCGACGCGCCGTACAAACCAACCGACGAGCGGCAACTGAGCGAGCGAGCGCCGACCTTGAGTATATATACAGCACGACGGCGCATGCACTGTCAGCTGTTGAATGTTCTCGAAGCGCGACGCCACATGCGCGTCCACTGGAGAATCAGGAGAATTGTAGATGTCGAACGCGGTGTGTAGAGGAGGAAGGGTGCACAGATGGTGGAGGAGTGAAGCGCGCGCGGTGTGTAGAGGAGGAAGGGATGCACAGATGGTGGAAGAGTGGGCGACGGCGCGACGGCGCATGCGCGCGCGTCAGTTGTCGAATGTTCGAGAAGCGGTGCGGACGGCGCGGACGGCGCACTACAAGGCGCGAGTATAAGATGCTCCGCATCTAAAAGGGGACGATGATAACCCAGAGCACTTTCACTGGAAAGACGTGGGGAGTAAATGTAGGTCGGCTAATCGTAGCTTTTCACAATATTCCGGTAAAATTACTTATCACAATAATAAGTGGCACGGTCACATCACTTAATTACTTAGAGTGTAAGTGGAGTTTGGTTGACCACCTGATAAATATCGGTACGCGATGAAATAGTAATACAATCACTAACGATAGCACGGCAATGTAATTCAACGACGATAATTAGCCCAGTTTTCAACCATATACGCGTCTCCAGAAAGGGGGAATGCTAGAACGCTTCTGTCACAGACAAAATGATACCTCCTTGCAATTATCTATATAAGAAAAATTTTGCAGTTGCCATTGTTTTATTCGTCCATTTGATCAAAATAAAAGCAGTAACAAAAATATACTTGCCTTCAGTGCAGCCAGAAGATTTGTTGGTGATTGTCGCTTGCACGCGAGAAAAAAAAAGAAAAACACGCACGCTGAAATTCCGCGCGTCCTGCACTCTGCAGTGGTCTCCGCCGCTCGAGGAAGTCACATTAAACGCGCACTCTAGCAGCGCCGGGCGCGTGAGGTGAGATTCGCTGGTTTCGCTGGGGAGCGTGGCGATTGGGACGGCCGGAAAGAACCACACCACGTGCCCGCAATCTCGGAGGCCATAATCTAGGATTGACGCGGCAGGATATTTAAGTAAGCTGGTGCGGAACACGACACTCCAGAGGCGGCAGTCATCACAGTTCGCACATCATCGACAGTATTCTCTCGGCCCAACTCTACGACTGCGGCTACTCTTTGGTCTTTCCAGAGAGGAAGGTACGGTGTTGTGTCGTCTGCGCCTTGGCGTATGCTTCACCAATGCCTACTCATTTAATATTGGGATGGCCGACAGCGCGGAGTGCAACGAGTGCGCCCTCTATGAGACTATCGAAGACCTCTTATGTTACTGCCCGGTGTGCACAAACGAGAGGCTTCAACTGCGCTGTGTTCTGAATCAACTGGACAGAAGTGATTTCACTGTCGTGAAAGTATTTGGACTATGGCCCTGTCCATCCCAATTTCCAAAGGCAACGAAAGCGCTGTTACGTTTTTTCGAAGACACCGGCCTGTTTCATCGTTTGTGATGTGACTCTGAACGTGAAACTGTTACGCGTTGGTCCAGCCAGTGACTTTTTTCTCCTCCTCTATGCCTTTCTTTCCCACTCTCCCCTTCTCTAGTGCAGGGTAGCCTACCAGGGCTCAACCTTGGTTAACCTCCTCGCCTTTCTCTTTATTTTTCTCTCTCTCTTGTTAGGATTGACTTTTTCAAAGCGTGCGGCGTGTTCTTATCATTAGTGAAATTAAAAGAGAAAGGTCACTTGAACGCATCTCTGAGGAGACTTGCTGCGAGGTCGTGTTGCACCTCCATTCGGAAACATGGCGTCGCACGAGTTGGTTGCGTCTGTGCAAGCTGCGTCTCAAGCTCTGCTACCAGTGAGCCATGGCATCCTCACAACGAGCGTGATTTTTCGAAGCTGGCGAAGCAGATGGCTTTAAACATTCTTGAAGGGCTTCGCGTCGAGTGCGAGAAGCGTGCAGGTGTGGATTCACGTATCACGAGGACCACAAACGTGACCGAGCTGAGCAAGCGAACACTGTACTGTATCGGTGGAAAAGAGAGATGGAGGACGCCGGCTAATTCCTACCACCGAAGAAGCGTTCTTGTAGAAAAGCCGTGATCGGGCGAAAAACCTGGACAATTTTGACCTCAGCGTTTTGCGAAGAGTAGTGCGTAGCTTTTTCAGAAAGGCGAAATTCCAACTATCGCCAAACTGGGGCCGCGTTTAAAAGAAGACGACACGCTACCAACAACGACGATGATGCAGAGGATGGTGGAAAAGCTTGGCTTCAAGGACAACAAACGATCACGGAAGAGAACGAAACAGTGAGCAGTTCAGACACGGGAATTCTCGTAATGAACTCACGTCAATCATTACATTTGTGCGTACAGGTCGGGATCATTAGATACTGTTGTAGTGAGGGTAGACAAATAGAAAACAGAGAACTCTCTGCGATTATGGCAAGGAATCGAGGAACTGACTGCCGAGAAGACTGCCGAGAATAAAACTTCAGATGGATTTATTCAACCATTTGTTCGTCAATGGACTCAGTGACTGAAGTAAATATTCTTATACACGTTGCAAAAACAATTACGTAAAACTCGAACATGACAACAACTCACAGAAACCGATGACGATAACAATAGATAGTAAATAGAAATGGTGGGCCAAGTTTCATTTCAACGCTGATCCTCCCGTCTAAAAATAATCGAAACAGATCAAAGCACTTACGACTTTCTTGTAGAGATCAGTGGATCAAAAAGGTACCAATCGCCATCTGCTACAAAAATTAAAAGATTATCAGTACAGTAAACCTACTTCTACAGAGATGGGGCCACCTGTCAACTTAACGGACGTGACAGGCTCGTAGAAACACACTTATGAGGTAATTGATTGATTGATACGTGGGGTTTATTGTCCCAAATCACCATATGATTATGAGAGACGCCGTAGTGGAGGGCTCCGGAAATTTATACCACCCGGGGTTCTTAAACGTGTACCCAAATCTGGGCACACGGGCCTACAGCATTTTCGCCTCCCTCTAAAATGCAGCCGCCACAGCCGGGATTAGACCACGTGACCTGCGGGTCGGCAGCCGAGTACCTTAGCCACTAGAGTGACTAGACCATAGAGTTTCCTAAAATAACTAGAGGGGACTGTGTCACTGCGATCGTTCAGCGACCATGGGAACGATGGGTATAGTACACACATTGCCTAGTATTCGTACTTGTGGGCGGCGAATCATACTTGCGGCTTCGTTTAGTGCGGTGTTTCGGTTTAGTTTTAAAAGAAAGATTCTACCCTTTTGAACTTCGTGCCCTGATTTGGAAAGGTAAGTCTAAAAGAATAATGTGGTGGAGCGCAATCACTGAACATTTGCAAATTTTTGTTTCGTGAGAAAACTAGCTCTAAGCCACATGAACACACGGGGCCAAAAGCAGGCCAGAAGTACGAAGATTAGACAAATGTGTGTACTACCCATCATTTTCATACTCGCTGGAGCGCCATGCTTTGCAGCTCCCTTAGACACTAGCGCCAGAGTTCCCTCTAGTGTATACTGGGAAACTATGGGCTAGACCACCGTGGCGGGGCCACTTGTGAAGTGCGCTCTGTCATGATTGTATGAGAGCACCCGTACCTTCCACACCGCTGTCAACAGCTTGTGAAACTAACTATAGATGCGAAACAGCTTATGAAGGAGGCCTGTTCTCTACCACGCTGAACCACTTTGTTTTTATTAAATGTATCTCTCTATCGCGCCGTAGGCGCCGCAAGTACTCGGAACGCGCACTAGGTAGCTCTGCGGTCGAGCGCTGGTTCCGCTCAACTCCGGCGCGTTTTTTGGTATAAATGTAATGCGGACTGCTAGCGCGGCGGTATATATATATATATATATATATATATACCGCCTTGGAATACGCCTTGGAATATACGTACCTTGGAAATCGATATTACGCGAAGCATGTGGATGGAACACGGCATGCTGTGTTGTAAATTTCTTATTGAGCGAAACGTTACGGAGCGGCGCTAAAGAAATGTGGAAATGCAGGCACAGTCGCACGGTAAACAACCGCATATGTTTCACATAACCAGTTGTGTAGGGTTGCGTAACGATGCCAATAGCAACATGGATATTATCAAAACTAGAAGCGGTAAGCTGATATGAAGCACTGCTGCTGGCGAGGGCGGTAGCACTCATCACTGCTATATAAATCAAGTTCAGCGGAAGGGGCCTAACAGCAATTGACGTTCGTGACGGCACGGCAATGTAATAGGAGATATCTAATATATATATTATGGGATAGCCAGCACAGCCACCACAATGAATACGCCTGATGGACCTTAGGGTCTACTTGAAAAGTACCGAGACCTGGCGCGGCTCTGTGGTAGAATACTTCATCGCCACGCATAATGCTGGGATTTGATTTTTGCTAGGACCCTGACATTTATTCTTTGCATTCATTGAGTTAACGCTGCCAGCTTTTTCTTAACCCTTACGCGTTAAAATTACTGATGTCTGTTCTCGCTGTTCATACGTAGATACAAGCTCCATCACCTGCAGTGCCACATACCCGCCTACCTGTGGCACGTAGCCGCCCGCGGGTATGTGCCGCAGGCTTGGCTGAAAGGGTTTGATGACTTACGTACACATTAGGATTGTGACATCATCGATGTCATCAGTCACCAGCGAGTCATAATCGCGAAACAATTTTACCGCCCCTCCCCACTTTTACAAATTTTGGTTTATATCGAGTCAAGGCGGTAATCCCGAGAGCACCCAGACGTAGGCTGATAGATAGATAGATAGATAGATAGATAGATAGATAGATAGATAGATAGATAGATAGATAGATAGATAGATAGATAGATAGATAGATAGATAGATAGATAGATAGATAGATAGATAGATAGATAGATAGATAGATAGATAGATAGATAGATAGATCCATTAAGCAAATAAACACAATAAACGCGTTTACTCTTATATCTCTCTCACACACAGAGTAGTACCACGAATGCCAATGAAGATATGGTAGGTAGGTAAAAACACTTATTAAAGTCAATGGATCAGCAGACGTTGTAGCTTGAAGTTGATTATGTAGGAAGCGCAAGCAGGAACGTTTACGGTAATGAATAAATAGCACCTCTTTACAGAACTCCAAGTCGACCGATGGCTGCTTCGCATTCGACGCAGGGTTTCTGTTACGGGGAGATGTGTGCAATGTGTTTTTTTCGATGTTTTTCACAGGAAGTTCCAGTGGGACGTAATACACGGCGGCATTCCCCGCGTGCCATGCGCCATCGATATCGCAGGGTAGGAGCCTTCAATAACGGTTAATAATGTTTCATAATAAGTGTTTTTTTTTTTAGATTCTTGAAAATCAGTAAGCCATAATCTGTCACGTCCAACAAGTTCTTATTTTTGTAAACAACCATACTCAAGCTAATTATTATTCATTTAAATGTATACCTTTAGGTGCGGCAAGGTATTTCCGCCTCAACGTAAAGTTCGTGCGCAAAGACGACAGGTGCCTGAATGTCAGTGAATTTCACAAAAGTTCTGCACTCTGTAAAAGAAAAAAAACACACAAAAAATGCGGCTGATTCCTCTGCCTAGGAATGCGTAAAACACGAAAGTTAGACATGTCTTCACAGAGGTAGTTGAACTTCTATTGTGCAATGTTTCACCACAAGGTCAAAGAAACCAATGCTACAGCAACACATTGCATAGTCATGCGGGGAACTGCAGCCCGTAGATCAAGCAATAAGCACGCACAAAGTGAGCATACAAAGGACGAGCGCGGGCTGACAACGCTCACAGTTCGGCACTGAAAGCGCGCTATACAGGTGGTATTCACCTCCGAGCAACCCTGTGCTCTCGTAGCCTTCGCCTCAGCATATCCGCACAGCATGTGGGTAATGCGGGTAAGGCTCCACTTCGATGCCGCATGCGGCTTGAATGTTCATCGAGACTGAATGTCCAACAAGATGGAATCTCCGATAGTAGACATTCGGGATCGTTGGACCAACAGGCTCTTTGGACATTCAGGCGCAGTTAGACATTCCGTCTGGTTAGACACTCGGTCACTCTGCGGTCACGTGACCCATTTAACATTCCATCTCGGTCGGAAAACGAGTTTTTCCAGTCTCTGGAACCGAAATGTTCTGGCTCGCTCGGAGTTGTTTCAGCCTGTAAGGTTCTAGCTTGTGAAACCCAAGAATTTAATTTAAAACAAAAATTTACCCCGAAACTTTTTTGACTAACATTATTTAAAAGGAATTGGGATATTGATGTCGAGATGTTGGTGGGATGTGAACCCACAACTTTCCAATTGCGTGTCTGATGTTCTAATGAAGCTTCGACGGAAGGCGCTCCCGGGTGCACTTGGTTGGCCATTTATTCGAGTTTGATCCCTGGGTGTGATAGCCAGCCGAACTCGTAGCCGTAACCATAAGGTTGTGGGCTGGGATCCTACCGACGAAATAGGTTCTTTTAGATGCGGAGCATCTTATACTCGCGCCTTGTAGTGCGCCGTCCGCGCCGTCCGCACCGCTTCTCGAACATTCGACAGCTGACGCGCGCGCATGCGCCGTCGCGCCGTCGCCCACTCTTCCACCATCTGTGCATCCCTTCCTCCTCTACACACCGCGCGCGCTTCACTCCTCCACCATCTGTGCACCCTTCCTCCTCTACACACCGCGTTCGACATCTACAATTCTCCTGATTCTCCAGTGGACGCGCATGTGGCGTCGCGCTTCGAGAACATTCAACAGCTGACAGTGCATGCGCCGTCGTGCTGTATATATACTCAAGGTCGGCGCTCGCTCGCTCAGTTGCCGCTCGTCGGTTGGTTTGTACGGCGCGTCGACGTCCAAGGTCGCGGTGAAATGAATTCCAACGAATCCACAAACACAATGATCGACGTCCCTTCGACCAGCGCCGCCCTTTCGCATACGTGTGTACGTGTTCACTCATTTAACACCCCCTCCTACAACCACGTTAACCAATTTAGCCATCGACCCAAGTAAGTCGCAATTTAACACCCCATTTCACAACCACGTTAACCAATTTAGCCATCGACCCAAGTAAGTCGCACTTTAACACCCCGTTAACCAATTATATGGTCCGCATCCTCCTCAGTGTTCCCCCGAGGGAAGCTGCGGGCAATTTATTTCGTCCGCTTCAATTATTTCAAAATATATTACAATGATTAGACTTCAGTGTAGTCACAATGCCACCTGCGTTTGATCTCCCAGATTTCCGCAATGTCAGAGATCAGTGTTCTTGGGAAGAAGTACAGCGCCCACTACGCCATTATTCGTCTATAAGCGGATAGGCGACGTGCCCACTAGACACTTGGAAGGTATATTATGTGCACCTTGTTGACGCTGCTTTTAGGCGATGACGATGTAAAATTATGCCTGAGCGTTTCGCAGAGGCTGTAAATCACGTGCTTGTTGCTCAATTAGTATTGTGTGAAGACTGGTTATTATTTTCCGCCATGGTATATTACATTGGTTAACGCGATTCCCTGACCTACACGACGCTGTAATTGATATTTTTGCATATAATTCTGAAAGGCCATGGTCAAAAACTGGATAAAAAAAAACAGGTTTAATATTCATTCAGTGTTGTTTTAAATGCGAATCCTTTCTTTGCGTAGTGCAAGCACTTTTCGCGTCTATCTGCGTGTCTATATATCTAGCTGCTTACGTCCGGGTGCACTCGTGGTTACCCCCTTAACTTGGCATGAACCAAAATCAGTATGGGAGGGTAAGATAGTTGGAGGAATATGACGCGCTGGTCAAGACACGAATCCCGTCACGTACGTCGTCAAACACGTCCCGGCTGACAGTGGCCCATACCCGCGGGCAGGTTTGTGCCAGAGGTGATTGACAACTAATATCATCCCGCAACGACGGGAACAAGCATGGGCGACTTCAACGTTTGAGCGTTAAGAAAAACCTGACATCGGCATCGTTGACACAACGAATGCCAAGAATATATGTCAGGGTCCCGGCAGAAATCGAACCCAAGCATTCTGCGTGGCAACCAAGCATTCTACCACCGAGCCACGCCAGAACCCGGAACTGCTTTTCAAATTGAACCTAATGTTCGTGAAACGTCAGTTGTGGTTGCAGTGCTGCCTATCTGATTCCTTAAAGCTTACATATGTGCTCGTTTCATAGAGACGTCACGTCGGGTTCACGTCATTTGATGTTAGGTGCCATGCGCTACATAGCAGCGTCCAGGGCTGCTATCCTCTCGAGCACCAGCGTTTCGTATAAGCTTATCGCTTCTGGTTTTGCTAAAACTCATCTTCCTGTTGGCATCGTTGCGCAAGGGCAAACAACTGGTTATATACACATTTGTAATTCTTCAACGTATGTCTGTACATGCAACATTTATACACATATTTAACGTCATTTCATGACGTGTCACTCAATAAATACGTTACAACATAGTCACCTTCCCTCCGCATGCTTCGTATAACGTAGATTCCGAGATACGTGAAATCTGCCAACTTTTTTATTTGTTTTCAAGTTTTCGTGTCTAACGGTTACTGGTTAATGTATATCGGGTACGCCACCAGTGGTTTTGGTGACGACCCCGCCACTTCAATGCAGGAACTGGTGCCCAATAGCTGCACCGTAAAAAAGGAACAAATAAGGCCCCCAATGGTTTATTTGGCCTAATTGGCAGTTGGTTTTCTAAAAAATAAACAAGTCCCTAGAAGAATTGTCCTTGATCTTTTAGCACTTTCATAGCTAGGGCTTCCATCCGGCGGGCGTGATGCTTTAGGCAGCATCGGAGAGTTTAGTAGTCACCCGCCATCTCGTGACTCGTGTGAAGATCATGCGTGATGGCACTGGAAAGCAGTCACGGGGACTAAACACCCACAATTATCGCGCAATGTGGGCGAGGGAACACACTCTCTCTCATAGTTCTTCAGGGGGCGTGATGTTGGTTTACGACAAAAATAAGCACAAACGACAGAGCGTGTACAAAAATAAAAACATCCTGCATACCTTGGGAATCGATTTTATGCGAAGCATGCGGATGGAAGCTGATTGATTTATTTGTGGGGTTTAACGTCCCAAAACCACCATGAGATTACGAGAGACGCCGTAGTGGAGGGCTCCGGAAAATTTCACCGCCTGGGTTTCTTTAACGTGCATCCAAATCTAACCACTTGGGCCTACAGCATTTCCGCCTCTATCGGATATGCAGCCACCGCAGCCGGGAGATTCGATGCCGCGACCTGTGGGTCAGCAGCCGAGTACCTTAGCGACTAGACCACTGCGGCGGGGCGCGAATAGAAGCTGGCTGTGCTGTAAGTTCTTTATTGAGCTACGCTAAAAATATATGTAAAAGTGTTGTACGCACACACATGCGTTGAACACACACACACACACGCACGCACACGCACACGCACACGCACACACACACACACACACACACACACACACACACACATATATATATATATATATATATATATATATATATATATATATATATATATATATATATATATATATATATATATATATATATATATGCGTGTGTGTGTGTGTTTACGGTTGCGTAATGATGTCAACAGCAACATAATATAGCCACACCATATGCGGTAAGCTGATATGTAGTGCCTCCCCGCCGCGGTGGTCTAGTGGCTAAGGTACTCGGCTGCTGACCCGCAGGTCGTGGGATCAAATCCCGGCTGCGGCGGCTGCATTTCCGATGGAGGCGGAAACGCTGTAGGCCTGTGGGCTCAGATTTGGGTGCTCGGTAAAATATTCCTGGTGGTAGAAATCTCCGGAGCCCTCCACTACGGCGTCTGTGATATTCATATTGTGGTTTCGGGACGTTAAACCCCACAAATAAATGACATCTGATATATAACACCTGGACATCAATAAAAAAAGTTTCAGTGGATAGCGTTTACTTCAATTCAAGTTAACCTGACGTGATGGCTGTATCATAGGTTTACATATGCAATACTTGTGAAATTGGATAGCCAGCACTGACCATAATTGACGTTATCCTGAACATCGGAATCTATCTGAAAAGGAGTTCTGAGTCATGGCGTGGCTCCGTGGCAGATTACTTGTTTACCACGCAGAATGCTGCGGTTAGATTTCTACTGCGACCCTGGCATTTATTCTTTGCATTTGTCGGTTCAACGCTGTCGTGGACAGCTTTTTTAGGATTGTCCGTTATAATTGTCCCCCGATAGTTATAAACTGTCGATTGCCTGCGGTACATACCTACTTGCTTGGGGCACATATATACCCGTTGTATACGGGTGTGTACCACACGTTTCTGGTGGAAAGGATTTGACGACATACGCGACGGAATCGTAACGTTATCCATGTCATGACCAGCAAGTCATTTTTGTCAAACCATCTTACCCACTTCCCATTCACAATTATTTTGTTTTACCACAAGTTAATGGGGTGATCTCGCCAGTACACAGACGTAGACGGCTAGATAGATAGCTAGGTACATGCTAGGGGTGCCTGCACCACACAGAAAAGGGAATGAAATAAGTTATTCAATATTCATAAAGTTTTGAAAAAGGAAAAATAAAAAAAACTAAAAAAATGAAATAATGGTGAATGCAAAGGAGTGAATAAGGAAACAAGAGTACGAGACGCCTGAAGCTATAAAATATTTCCAAAACGCACACCAAATGTGCTCTTGCGTTGCGTTAGCTTCATCTGATGAATCAGTTGTCTTACCAATTTCGAACTAAGGCGCATTCTTCCGTATCGCTGGAGTGCTTTTAAATTGGATATTCCTTCTCGGTTGCGACACCTGCTCGCAAAGTTCGGCATCACATCCCATTGTTTCGCAAGATGCACCCCCAACACCGTATGGGGCGGCGTAAAGCGAGGGCACAACGCATTACCCAAAGCTACTCCAGCGATACGGAAGCTGTTTCGAAAAAAGTTTCGTGGCGGTAGTTACCAGCCATCGTGGCAAATACATCTCGAGCCTCACTGTGAACACAGCACATGCCGAAGAGGAAGCGGCCCTCACACAGATCAAGGCCACGTACGTGATTAGCGATTCGCAAGTTTGCCAACGGGTGCATCTCGCAAGAGGCGTTTCACATACTCCAGCGACATCCCATACGCCCAGGAGAGGTCGACTTCGACACGAAGGCATCTGCCATGGATACCGGCACACAAGGGACTGAGTAGATTGTGCACCTCCGAATCATTATTCGCCATGTTTCTCAAGATACGTGCGCACGAGTATTGTTCGCTTCAGCGTGCGGGTCGGCCGACTGCGACCGCATCGAAAAAAACTTGACCAAAGATGAGGTTACCATGCACAAAACGTTAACAGGAAGCGATAATTCAAACAATAAATCGGCTCTTATGTCAGGCACGTCTAATTCTTGACTCGGCAAGCTCCGGTGAGAACAGTGAGTTACGTTCTGCTTTCCGATAGCTTTGACCGTCGTACACAAGAACTGCTCACCGCCGCCTCTCGTATTAAGAGCCGTAGACGCTGATGCTCTCGTCTTGGAATTATAGGCTTCCTTCGGTGAGGCACACAACGGCACAGTGCGGGAGGAGAAGAGTGAAGCTGCGGAAGTGGTCACGAGCTCTGAAAATGACCGCTTTCAACGTCCAGTGATACAAAATAAATTCGCAGCCGTGACGACAACTCTCACTGTAGGCTTCTGGCACATTGCATCATCTTTGAAGTGCAACAGCTGCATAAAAATGCACATTCTTAACTCCAGCCGGCTATCAATAACGCGGTCATACCAGTGGTGATGCAGACGACACGAGGCGCGGGCGTGCCCTCTTATAGTCCCTCAACCCCCCTGCAAAAGCACGCGACTTCCGCCCCACTTTTCGCTCTGCAGCTCGTCTCAGCTCTCCTTCCTCAATGAGCGGACCCAACACGCGCTCGTCGTCGCGTGACAAAACGTGCTGAATCTGCGGAGATCTGAGAAACGCCAAATGATATACGGTGTATATGAAGGGCTTTTCGTTAGCACTCTTGGCTGCACGCGCGCTGTGGTGTACTGGTTAGCGCTGCTGTTCGAGAGGTCGCTGATCTGACGCCCCGCGGCAGAGCTGTTTGCATATATGTTTTTTTTTTTGCAATCTGTAGTATATATTTTACAACGTCATATTCGTGACGGATAAACGTCAGCGTAGCCGTGGTGAACACGGGCATTAAACACTTTCACGTAAAAAAAACACACCCTGCATTTGCGAGTGATCTGCAGAAAAATTGTATTTTCTCTGTGACTGTAACAGCTTAAATTTCGCACTTGGTTCTTTAGACCAAGTCAATTAAACGCAGCAACAGATAGAACATACTTTAACAAACTTTATTGCAATAGAAATTTCGGCGTCGACGGCATTGTTGATGCAAAGAATAATGCCAGCGATGCAGGTGGCCTGAGTTCGGGCCAGAATCTAACCCAGACCCGATTCGTGGAAGTCTATATCATGCCAGTGCTTGGAACTTGGAAAAATTATCTGTACTGACATCATGTAGTCGGAGGAACCGCGTTCATACATCTAATGCTGCGAGGCAGAAACGTGTACACTGGCACTAGCTGTAACACCATATGGATTGTGTAACGAGTGTGTGGCTTATAAGCATACCCGTTATTAAGCATTCAGAAATGATTGATAATCACGATAAGCTACAACATAAAGAATGTGTAGGTGCGTGTATCACCTCGCAGACACGTAATCAATGCTTCACTAATTAGAAAAAGGAAAGGCATAGCGGGCATAGTAATTGCCATAAGCATTCTGGGAATTCGCAGTAGCTTCTCTTACGGCGTGGTTGAGGTGTCTATCGAAGAGCAAAGCTAATGAGAAAACGACGCGAACGTGGCCCGATTGCGTGCCACTCTTAAAGGCGAAGCTCAAAGATGCTCAAAGTTTTCGTCAGCCCTGTTTAAAGTTGGAAAGTATGAGCAGATCTCCCAACTTGAACTTTTGCAGACGCAGCCTATTTCAATATGGAGTGCTTTGTGTGATACAGACAAAGATGTTTACAGATAAAAAAAAGCTCGAAAAGGGGTGCTTTATGAGGCACTTTCCACAAGTCGAAATAGGCGACGAAATTTTGTTGGAACTGAATTCACTGCCGGCGGCTACTGAACAGGATCTGCGCAGAAGTAACCCTCGTCGCTGGAATTCTAATCGAAGTTCTTGTTCCGATTGAAGCTTGTCCCGTTTCTTATGTTAAGAGCGTATGAATAGTACTTTCACGACTTGTGCGAGGATGACTTTATCTTTGGCACTGCCGACCCGGTATTTCTAGTCGCCGATGGAGTTACAAGGCCGTGCGAAACAAAAGCAAAAGAAACGCAGATATGAGAAGCTCAAATGATGCAAGCGCATTTAATATGGACATACGGAACATGCAGATGGGATGCGTTTCGCGTTAAGACTATAGATAAGGATACATTGAACTCTGCTTTCTGAAACAACGCAGCGTCGTTACGGAAAGTAGAAAACAAAAGCTTGGCTTTTCTCTTACGTGACTTGCTTACCACACCTGGGAATGTGAAGAACAAAACACTTATTTTCTTTTACAAGCTTTTCAAGGCCCATTATATCGAAAAGCAAGAAAAAAATTAGCCCCGTATCGGCATGTTACATCGCAAATGTCGTCGAAAGACGATAGTCTTGCGTCTGGAGAAAGTGAAAAAAAAAAACGTTTATTTGATGTCCTGCGCAAAAAAAAAAAAAATCAGCGAATGGTATTCTGGGGGCGCTGCGTTAGAGTGAGTGCCTCGAGCGTGCAGCGGAAGCGAACGAGCGCATCAAGTCACGTCGCACGTGAGACATGAGCGCTATCTGGTGGTTATCCTGGAAAACGGGGCGCGCGCCGTGCTCGCCCGTCTCAGAGGTGATAAGGTGTAGAACACAAGGCGACGGCAGATGCCACCACCGTGTCACCTTAGCAAAGCTTTGGAAACACTTGCCTTTTTGAGCATCGTGTTGCATTATCAGCGCAGCGTTACAAAGGCTACGATCCTCAAAACTACATATGTATGCATTTTCTAGTAAAAAATACACATACATAATATTGACGTGTTGATATGGTGCCTCAGATATGCTCAATAATTGTTTTTAATTGACAATCACACTAGTATGAGCACTGAACCTTGAGCAATATTGGTGGGCGCTGCGGATGGGGTCGGCCATTTGGAGTCTCGTTTGGTCACTTTAGTGCCGTTTAGCGTACCGTTAAGAGTGGACAAACAGACAAATGTACAGACAGAGACACATACCAAAAATTTTGCGTCGAAGGTTCCCAAGAAAGACTATCGCATTTAAAAAAGCAAGTGGAGGCCTGAGGGAGGAACACGACTAGGCAGTCATTCAGACGAAGGTTTAATGTCTCACGCTTCAAGTTCGAGGGCTTGGCGACCTTGCGCTTTTTAAACATGGCATGTTTAAAAGCCGGCCCAGTTGTTTATGTTCTCAGTGAACTACTTTCTCACGCGGAATTGGTCGAACCATACATTCGCGCAAACACCACGAAAGTAGGAGTATAGTTAGTCGGCGGGGTGTCGAGTGGATTGAGTCTGTGCACGCACCTTTAGGAACAATACGCCGGTTTGAACAGGTTCACTCCCGTTCAGTAACGCTTCGCAGGAAATAGAAACGGATAAGAGTTGTCCGCAAACTGGTTTGACCCTACCGCTGCAGTGCGCTGCTGACATAAATATGATAACGTGAGACACTCCAGGCAGGCCTCCTCAAGTGACTGCACACGTATGTTCACCAGTGCTCGTATTCTGGACTTTTTATTTCCGTTTCCAATCGTATGCTGTACCGAGCACACGGCGTGCACAGCAACTTGAAGCCCAGCTTGCTCGTGGTTTCCAGTCGGAAGAATGGAAACCACGATTGATGTCTAGGCTTGTCTGTTCTGCATTATTTGTCCGTTGTTCAGCACAGCACATGCAAGGTACCCACTATAAGCCATGAGGATGAAGAATAAGCGCGTTAGCACATGCAAAGTACTGCATGATGATGACTCTGATCACGGCACAGCACATGCAGGATGCAACGTATACACGATGAAGATGAAGATGAGGATTAAGCGCGTTAGCAAATACAAGCTACGATGACGCTGCCATCACGTCACAGCACATGCAAGGTACCCACTATGAAGCCTGACGACGAAGAATAAGCGCGTTAGCACATGCAAGGTACCCAACGACGATGACGCAGCACTGTATCCAAGCTACCCACTACAAGCCACGGCAATGACGATGAAGAATAAGCGCGTCAGCACATGCAAGGTGCCCGACGACGATGGCGCTGTCACCAGGGCGCATACATGTAAGGTACCCGCTATACGCCATGACGATTATGCCGATGACCATAAGAAATAAGCGAGTTCCAGACCACACATTTTCTTTCTGCCGTGGATGAAAGCGATTATGGAAACGCTCCCGTCCGCGAAATGTATAGCGGCAACGCCGACAAGCCGCTGCTCCGGAGGCGAGAGCGCGGTGGCTCAACATCTACGCAGACAGCGAGCTACCACCGTTGACTTTTGCAGCCACCGCAAGCATCTATGGCTACTAGAGTTTGTTCAATCATTAATCCCGAACGTTAGTCATCGGACGGAGATATATCAAAGCATCAGCCAGGGTGCGTTCACGTTAAGCGGTGCCATAGCTGTCCAACATTAAGAGCATTGTGCAAGCTCACTTGTACCAATATAAAGCAAAGTTTCAAATACCTCTGTAAAATTGAATTTCTCCCTGCCGCGGTGGTCTAGTGGCTAAGGTACTCGGCTGCGGACCAGCAGGTCGCGGGATCTAATCCCGGCTGCGGCGGCTGCATATCCGATGGAGGCGGAAATTCTGTAGGCCCGTGTGCTTAGATTTGGCTGCACGTTAAAGAAACCAAGGCGGTGAAAATTTTCGGAGCCTTCCACTACGGCGTCTCTCATAATCATATGGTGGTTTTGGAACGTTGAACCCCACATATGAATGAATCAGTCAAGATGGAATTTCACTTTCTTGTGATACCTAATTTCATGTTGAAGGCATCAACCATGTTTTTTACGTAATAATAGACGAGATGACAGCTGGTCTTTCTTTACATTTACATTATGACATCTGGTATACTTTCCTTAGCATGATTGTCTGTTAGATGTCGTTAATGCTGGTCATATATATAGTGTAACTGACGACTTGACCCTTTTAAAATTACCGAGTCACGTGGCAAACGTTTGTGCACTTAGACATGTCCATCACTGAACTCTGCCTGTCCCGCATCTCTTTTTGTAGCTACTTACCATACTGAGAACGAGTGGAACCATAGAAATTTGTTCGGAAGTTCAAAAAGTGGTATTGCCCAGCCCGGTCCTACACGAATGTCAGTCAGTCAAGAACTTTAATATATGGTCCTGAGGAGTTTAAGCCACCAGGGTGCCCACGTGGGACATCCTAGCAGCCGCTACCGTAGGCGACGCCCGAGTCGGGGCGGGAACGTGGTGGCGTTCCGCCAGTTCTTGGGCCCTCTGGACTGCCTTAAGTTGGTTTCGGAGATTGGGGCTCCTGAGTGCCTCCTCCCAGTCGGACTCACTGGTGAGAGGTCCCTGAGGTAACGCGGGACATTGCCAGAGCATGTGCGCGAGTGAACAGTACACTTCTGTGCAATCTGGGCACTGTGAATTTATGTCTGAGTTATAATGGCTGAGTCGGCCCCGTGATGGGTACGATCTCGTTTGTAACATTCTAAAGGCTACTTCTTGCGCGCGTTCTAGTTTTGAATGGGGTAAAGGGTATCGGCTTCTGTTGTGTCGGTAGTGGGAGGTAATTTCATGGAAGGTGAGTAGTGGGTCATTAAACTGCACGTCTGGGCCCAGCTCTTCGGTGGCTGATTGATCGTCACGGCGGGTCAGTTCTCGTGCTCGATCATGAGCCATTTCGTTGAGGTTGGGTTGTTGTGGGTGAACGTCTTTGCCCATGTGGGCAGGGAACCAAGAGAGGTAGTGCGAGCCCGTATATTTCCGTGTTTGTAAAATGCGGGCTGCTTCTGGAGCGATGTTGCCGGTTTCGTAAGCCCGAATGGCGGCGCGAGAGTCTGTGAAGACATTAGTGAGTGAGGGGTCGGTCATCGCTAAAGCTATAGCAACTTGTTCGGCTATGGCGCTTGTTGATAGCCTAACCGAGGCGGCTGAGCGTAGGGCTCCGTCGCCATCTACTACCGCGAGTGCGAAAGAGGAGGAGTTACCGTATTGCGCTGCGTCGACGAATGCGGTAGAGTTGCGATTCGCGGCGGTACGGTTTAGGATCGCGCGAGCGCGGGCCAGCCGTCTGCCTTCGTTGTGTTGTGGGTGGACATTTCGCGGAAATGGGGTTACCATGTAAGTAGCTCGGACAACTCTGGGGAGGGTTACTGCGCGTTCAAGGCAGGGGTGTGGGGACATGCCGGCCTCGCTTAGAAGTCGGCGGCCTGCCTTGGAGGAGGAGAGGCGGATCACTTGGGCCGTGGTCTGGGCCTCGATCACTTCATCGATGCCGTTGTGCATGCCTAGTTGGTCGAGACGGGAAGTGCTCGTGTTTTGAGGCAAACCAAGGACTTGTTTAATGCTTTTGCGCATGAGTGTGTTTAGTTTCGTCTTTTCTACCTTCGTCCAGTTGTGGGCAGAGGCGACGTAATTGATGTGACTCATTAGGAACGCGTGGTATATGCGCAGAAGGTTGGCCTCTCCAAGGCCTCGTCTACGACCCGAGACTCGCTGAATGAGTCGGAGCATGTTCTCTGTTTTTGCTGTGATATGTTTAATTGTTCTTGCATGACAGCCAGTGGCCTCGACGAGGAGGCCGAGAATGCGTATGGAGTCCACTCGGGGTATTCGCTGCCCATCTTTGGCGTGTAGCGCTATGGGTAGATCACCTAAGGGTGTTAAGTTACGAACGCCTTGGCGAGATTGCCGGTACAGTAGCAACTCTGATTTTGTGGGCGACAAACGAAGTCCAGTGTTTTTTAAGTAGGCTTCTGTGGTATCGAGAGCAGTTTGAAGGGCTTGCTCCAACTCCGCCAATGAGCCTCCCGGGCACCAGATGGTGATGTCATCTGCGTATATAGCATGGTTTATGTTTGGGATGTCGCGGAGTTTGTCAGATAGTCCCTTCATTACTATGTTAAAAAGGAGTGGAGAAATGACTGCCCCTTGTGGTGTCCCGTTGGAACCTAATGTGTAAGTATCGGATGTAAGTTGCGATAAATGCAGCTGAGCTGTTCGATTTTGCAGAAAAGAACGAATGTACGCCTGGAATCTTTTACCGAGACCAAGGCTGGCAATGGATTCCAGTATAAAGCGGTGTGAGACGCTGTCGAATGCTTTAGTGAGGTCTAGGGCGAGAATGCCACGAACATCTCTCGTTTTTGAGTCGAAGATCTGTTTCTTTAGTAATAGCATGACGTCCTGTGTTGAAAGGTGCGGACGGAACCCGACCATGTTGAACGGAAAGAGTTCGTGATCCTCTATGTAGCGCGATACACGATTTAGGATGACATGTTCAGCTGCTTTTCCTATGCATGAGGTTAGGGAAATCGGGCGTAGATTGTCGAAGTTGAGTGGTTTACCTGGCTTTGAGAGAAGGATTACCGTGGCCGTGCGCCATTGTTCAGGTACCTGGCCAGTTTCCCACATGTAATTAATGTCTTTTGTGAGTAGTGTGATGGCTTGGTCGTCTAAATTTCGCAACAGGCGGTTGGTTACCTTGTCAGGACCGGGGGCTGATCTGCTGTTGAGGTTGTGTAATGCCTCCCGAATTTCTGACTCCGTGAAGGGTTCGTCGAGTTCGGGTATCGTTTCGCATTCTATTTCTGGGTAGTCGGTGGGTTGTGCTGTGTTTAAGGGGAGGTGACGTTTGGAGATTTCTTCAAGAAAGGATGAGTTTGTTCCTCCCATCTTTTTGTGCGAGTGTAGGAGCCGGTCTATGGCATGACTCTGGTTGTTTTTTGTTTCGCAGTCGTCCAGCATGTATTTTAGGAGGTTCCATTTACCCCCAGTTCGCATGCGGCCGTCGACCGCCGAGCAGAGTTCATGCCATTGGAGTCGTGTGAGCTCCGTGCAATATTTGGCAATGTCTTGGTTCAGTATTGATAGACGTTTTCGTAAGCGTCTGTTTAGTCGTTGTGTTTTCCAGCGCGCGAGTATTGACGCTTTTGCCTCGAGCAAATGTGCGAGGTGTGGGTCCATTCTCGGGACCTCGAGTTCTGTTTGTATTGTTTTCGTTGTTTTGGCTATGTCTTCCTGAAGTGAGGTGAGTAGTTCGATGAATGTGTTGTATTCCTTTGTGTTGTTTTTGCGGAGGGTGCGGAAGGCATCCCAGTCCGTTAGCGTGAATGTACGGGGTGGGGCTGATGCGTTGGGTAGTTCGGTTCGTATGATGAAGTGATCGCTGCCCAGGTTTTCCTGCGTATTGGTCCAGGTGTGGCCTGTGACGTTACGGGTAAATACCAAGTCCGGCGTAGTGTCGCGTTGTACCGATGTTCCAAGTCTCGTAGGGAATCGGTGATCTGTGATGAGTGTGAGGGACAAGTCGTCAATTGCTCGCGTGAGGTTAGTGCCTTTAGCCGTTGCCTGGGGGTAACCCCATGACGGGTGGGGGGCATTGAAGTCGCCTGCTATAACAAGCGGAGAGTTTCGCGCGAGCGTTGTGGCTTTAGTTAAGAGCGCGTGGAAGGACTGTCTGTAGTCTGTCGGGGAGCTGTAAACGTTAAGGATAAAAACGCTTTGTTTTAAAAAACGGTTTGGTACGAGTTCGACGAGTATCGCTTCCAGGCGGCTGCGGGTGGGTAATACCTCATGTACTATGTGAGCAAATTTCTTGCTAATCAGCGTGGCTATACCTCTCTTGGTATCCCCTCGTTGTGAGATGGGGTGGTAACCCGATAATGTGAGAGTATCACAAAGGGTCTCCTGCAGTAATATTACATGAGGCTTCTTGGGTTGCGCTTTAATGTACTGCAGCAGTGGGGTTTTACGGGTCGCGAAGCTAGCGCAATTCCACTGCCAAATTTCTAACGTGTTTTGGGTTGTGGAAGCCATGATGATTACATTGAATTTGGTGGCCCAGGCAGATTTGCCGTAGGATCCACAGAAACTACTGTTCTGGCTTTGGTTTTAGCTTTTATGGCGGCTTTTTGCTCTAGTGCTTCCACCCGGCGTGACAGCGTGTCGATGTTATCGTGGTTTTCTCGCGTGAGACGTAAGATTTCGTTTAGAGTGTCTTCTGGTGAGTCGCTGTCATTCGTGTCCGCTTCGCGGAGTGGTGGGGCTCTGCGTTTAGGTTTGCTAACATCTACAGTGGATGAGGGGGGATCTTTAGGAGCTGTGAGAGTTTGTATTTGGTGCCTCGCCTCATTTAGTTGTGTGGTGAGCTGTTGTATGGTTGCCCGAAGACCTGCTAGTTCTTCTCGTAGAGTTGTAACTACCTCGCTTTCATGCTCTGGCAATGAGGGCCGCGTTACCTTTGTGACTGGCGGCGTGCTCCGTAGCGGTGGTTTCTTCCCTTGGACTCGGTCCGCCCATGTCAGCTCAGCCTGGCGAGATGGGGAGTGTCTCCTGGAGCGGGAGTGGCTGCGCTGGGCACTGCGACGTCTCGCTGTCGGTGTGAGGGAGCGGCTTCGCCTGGATGTCGCATAGGTGCTCGAGGTGGCGCTGGAATCGCGGGAGCTGGCTCCACTCGATCCTCGGGAGCGGCTACGACCGCGTCGACGGCGTCGGCGTCGTCGTTGGCGTACGATGTACGGAACTTGAAATTTACGTTTGCAGTCCTTATCGGCAGTGGGGTGTGGTCCACCGCAGAGGGTGCAGTGGGGCTTACATTGGTGGTTTTCGGGTGGGGTTTTGAGTCCGCACTTTCGGCACCACGTTGTGTTAGGATTAGGGCAAACGTCTGCACGATGGCCGAGGCTGCCGCAGTTGTAACAAACTTCCGTGTGTCTGCGGAAAAGCGTGCATCGAACTATGCTCGCCCCGCAGTATACATAATTGGGAACTTGCATTCCTTGGAACAGGATGGTGACGGCTGTGGTGTTCTTGATGCGTTTCACCTCCAGGGCACTCGGGTTGCGCTTTGTGACGATCAGTTCTCGGAGCTTGGTATCGGTGAGGTCAATGTCAATGCCTCGGATGACGCCTTTGCACGTGTTGTCGGGTGGAGCCGGATATACAGCAACTCGGTACAGAGTGTCTCGCAGACGTAGTTGCTGTACCATGGTATAAGCTCGTGCGTTTCGTTCGATTGGGGTACACACTACAAAAATGTTCTGGGTGACATTTGGGCATATAGAGTCTTCCATGAGGTCTTGAGGAGCCAGGGCGGCGGCCATCGCCAGGGCTTGCTCAAACTGCACCGGCGTGATTTTAGCCACGTTGAGGCCATCTCGGGGCCTTACGATTATGCGATATGTGTCCCTCGGAAGTTGAGGGAGTCTTGAGGTAGCGACGAGGCGTTGGTACGCGCTTCTCGGTTCGGCGGTGCGGCCGCCGTCCCTACGTCTCCCTCGCGTACTTGTTGGTCTTGCGTCTTGGGATTGGTTAGCTTTGCTCTTGCTTGGCTTACGGTTGTACGCCGTAATCCAGCCTGGGCCATTCGCTTCTTCAGGCGATATTGCTTCGCCTTCGACGATTTCCATGATGAACGGGGTAAACTTGCGGGATAGGCCCAAGCCTACTCACCTTGGCTCACCGGAGCAAGGCTTAGCCCGCTAGGGGTAGCGAGGCAGCGGCGGCGTAAGCACTTCAGAAGGCCAAAAGTAGAGAAAGAGTCCACCCACCGAAATAAATACGGTGTCCACGGAATTCTCGTAACTTGGTGCGTACGTTGGTGTGCAAATCACGGTGATTGTAGGCGGCAAACCGCACACAATCATTGAAGATAGCGGAAGCCGATGTTCTAACGCCCGCACTGGTCGGCTTCTTCTTCTTCAGCCTCCCTACACGAATGTTAGAGAAAAATAAACGTCGAATATTGACTGAAGAATAAAATGTTGTGAAAATGATGGTCTCTACAGCCTATTCACCAACGGAGCCATTTACACAAATTCATGCAGTGAATCAAATGTGACGCCGACATGAAGAGAAGCACTGCGTGCGCAGCACTCGTCAGCTATAGGCATCGTTTGGCATGATCTTAAATAATTATGTCTTTCATATTCCCTAGAGTGTTGGTATAGACAACTTAAAAACACTGAAGAATACCAGCCGACCAGATGGTACTACAGGACCGGCGCTGAGCGTCATGACAGCCATGCTTCGCACACTTCCGAATTTCAATTGCGCTTATTTATTTAAAATATTCAAACAGCTCGTTTCATATGTTCGTGAAAGACTCTGCTTACAGGCACCGCTAGTTGTTAATCGCACTTCCTGTCACCCATATAGCTCCGAGGGCAAACGCTGCTGGCAGACGCACAAGATGGCACGAACCCAAGAACCTACGTCGCATGCACTACGGGAGGCTGTCGACGTGAGCGGAATTTAATGCAATATGGAGATATGCGAGAATTCTGGAATCGGGAGCCACGGAGACACGAATACATACCAAAGGTTTTTCCGCATTAATTTAGCGAGCGGGCCAGGAAGACAATGCGCCATCATCGATGTAGTACATACAATACACACGAAGCTTAAATGACCAAGTCACTGCCGCAAACGACAAAGCTACATCGTAATCAGTTGGTAATTTTGTACAGAAGGTTAAATTACGTTATTCAAACTAATTAACATGCCATTGTGCCCAGACGTGGTGGTTATGGCACTCGATTGCTAACCCGAACGTCGTAGGATCGAATCCCGGAGGCTGCATTTTCGATGGAGGCGTAAACATTTAAGTGCACGTTAAACATTCCTTTTCCGGAGCCCTCCACAACGGCGTCTCTCAATCATATCGTGGTTTTGGAACGTTAAACCCTAGATACTATTATTGATATACCACCATTATCTACAAAGGAGAAAATGCAGGCCTGCACGAATCGCGTTATTGCTTGTTTTATCCATGCACGTTGCCAGCGAAAACAAGACGGCTAATTGGACGCTGGTTTGCTTGCTTCACTTAATTTCTGTCTCTATAATTGCGGACCTTTCACATGCGCGACAAATGAACGCCAGGGTGACAGCTGAATCGAGCATTTCGTTAATCAGCGTCTCATGCGCGCGTACGTGAGGTATACAGTACGCAAATCAGGACCAGTCGATCCTCTAACAGCAATTCCTATCGCTTCATAGAGCAAGCTGGAGTGCAGAGGGCTTGCTCTGTTCACTAACAAAAAAAGGAGTTCAATAGAACTGTGAATTAAAATCTTCACTCTATGCCCACAAGGGTAGCGACGTGGTACTTGTGCAGAAGTGTGTGAGGACAAGGACTCGAATAGCGCAAGTGAAGTCAACTGGCCTTTTCCCAAGCCGGAGCATCACGTAGTAATTATTAGGCCGTGCCTCACGAAAGCTTCGTGCCTTGGACGTAATGGGCGTTAATGTTCAGTGAATTGAAAGGAAAGTAACTCAAGCCGCTTCCTATAAAACTCCAGGAATGTACGTCAAAGAACGAAATATGTTTGAAGGGAACTACAACGATGCAGCATCGCGACCGTTTCAATATGCGTGCACTCGGCGGCACAGGCTATTCAGGTCAAGTTATAAGCCTCGCGAGTCAAGAAGCTTCGCGAGATTTGGCGAGAAGCGACGATCCCTTAGTAACAGCTGATGAGGCCGCGGGCGTTGTCACTGATGGTACAAACGGTATCGCGTGATCACAGATATTGTCGCAAGACGTCATCCACATGTTACGGATTACCGAAATTGGCGACGTCATTGTGAGGTCACATATTTTGACGAAAGCGTACATGGCGACTACTCATTTTTGCGTGTACTCTCGATGTCTTGTGACGCCACACGACCTCGTCGTTTGATCCACGTTGAACCGATAGAACCCGAAATTATACTGCAACAAGGAATGATACGCCGAAACGTTCAGGGCAACATGAGGCGGGGGAGTCTATTCAAGTGTATGACTGCCTGACGAGGTCTTATACGCTTTCGCGTTGACTCACCTTACCGTTACCTGAAGGAACTGTCAAGAGTTCTTGGATTTCTTGCGACAGTTTGCTGTGTTACATGAGGAGAGAGGAACAAGATCACCTATAGGCAACCAACCGGGGCAAGCTTAGAGGTTTTTCTCATGCATTGTGCGTCGCTGCTTATCCCGAGGGCGCTGATTCGGTTGCGGACTGTGGTGACCGCTTGTGCAAAGCGCAAGAAGACCCCGCGCTTCGGTTTCGGTGCACGCTGTAACGAATTCCAGATGGCAAAAAAGTTAATCGGCAGCCCGCACTATACTGCGTACCTCGTACCGTGATTTTCGCAAGTAACACCACGAAATTCAGTTTCTTAATTGGCATTTTGTACTCAATATGAATTTTTTCATTACTTCTGTATCTGTTATTACCTTGGGCCATGCCGTGGCGGTGATGACAAAACTCTGAGAGTGGCATCTTCATTTCGTCTTATTTCCTTCAGATAATTCTTGTCGACCTTATTTGTCCTATGCGTTTCACACCTCTATGCGTTTCTTGCATACGACCTCGTTGCATCCGGCTCTTATCGCTACGGTGACGTCATTTTTGACGCGTTTTATGCTTCCGACAAACACTCGTGTTAACCTCTTCAGCTATTCCCGCTCGCTAAAAATATAGCTGCGTACGTTTCGTGCTATTTTGTTGGGCGTGAAAAACAACAGCTCCTCGGCACCGGTCGCCTTGACGCACGAATACGTCCGTCGGGCACACGCCGAACCGGACCCCTTCACGACGTTTGCTCAGTCGACACCGTTTCACAGCCAGCTGCAAAGAGACGAGCCCATCGAAGGCTGAACCAGATCGAAGCGCCGGCCGCTAACGAAGCCGGGTATCACTGACGGCCGGAACTGCTCGTTTCGGGGTTGCACGCGACCATGCGACCTGCATGGGAGGCCTCGGCGAGATGATCGAATCGCAATCAATTCTGTACATAAAAGAAGCTTTCCACGAACTTCGTAGGAACAGAGGGCGCGGGGGTCGCGCTTGCGTCAACCTCGTTTGCACTTCCCGGCGTTTCTACTTAGCCTTCGGCGTGGCTCACGTGTGTCGCGGCTGTCGAGGTGCAGAAGCCGAAGAGAGGCACACCTGCTGCGATCTTGGAAGCACTTTCCTCGACCTTGACCAGGCCCTGACCTCCGCGTCTGACGCCGGTGTACACTGAACGGGCGCAGAGCTATTTCCTGATTGCTGTAACCTGCCGCCGCAGCAGCGGGCGCCCCCGGTGCTCGTCGAAGCTACCGGTAGTGCTCACGCTTGTAAGAAACACCAACCCCTTACAGAACGAAATAAAGACACACAAATTGGTCGGAGGCGAGTGTCTTAACGCCTTCTGAGTGTTCACATTAAGTAATGGCCGCGTTTCGGTGTGATTTCTATCCACAAGTCTTGAGACTTGGGTTTCGTATCCGCGTTACATGGAAGAGCAAGCTTGCAGGGTCGAAGGTCGTCCTATTGAGCGAAAAGAGACGATGAGGGGATGAAGCTTTGGCCACATTCGGTCGCCGCCGGAGAAGCCGTATTCGTTAGCCGGATATGCGGGACGGCTTTTTCTTTGCCTCATTACAACATCCGCCAAATTGTATAATGATTATTATTGATGATAATGTTTCGTCACTGCGAATCAGAGATCTTACAAAAACGGGATTGGTGAGCCTGCATGCAGCCGTGCTTGAAAGTGGCTGAAACGAACCAGAGACGTTTTTTATATTTTTTGTGTGTGTGCTGAGATAGAAGAGTACTTGCACAATTTGAAGAAGTGCTGCTAAAAGGGCAGCGTCTTCGTTTACCAACGGAAGCGATCGACTCTGATTGGTGGTCTATTCTTGGGCAATCTTTCGCTTGCTCATCCATTCGGTTCATTATGGCCACACAGAGGTGACGCGAAGTGCTGGCAACGAGCCCTGTTTGGATATCGCTCAACTGAGAGCCATATGGCGCAATCTTGTATCGTCATGAAAGAGGCCCTCCACGGCCTTCGCAATATCCATGCATATGAACCCTCAAAATTTTAAATGCGCCTTCACAGGTACCTCAATAAGGATGAACACTGCTCATACATCTGTGTGCGCACAGTCTCTCTCTCTCTTTTCTCTCTTTTCTCTCTCTCTCTTCTTTCTCTCTCTCTCACACACACACGCACACGCACACGCACGCACACACGCACACAGAAACTTGCACGCGCGTGAAGTCTCTTGCAAAGCCAATGTATCCTGTTTACATATTGCTTACATCTCGAATAGAATTGCGCTCACAGTCGGCTTCTTAGAAAGAATGTACAACGACACTGTACATGAATATGGACGCTCTTGATTTGCGAGTCCAGATCCATGTCTGCTGCTATCAGTGTGTTGGCTGTACTGCAGTTGCCGAATAAAAAGGTAAATTATTCACTCTATGTTTTAACTGCATCCATTTTTTTTTTCAAATACGGAAAACTTTAGGGGACCTGGCTGGCGCCATGCTATACCCCTTTCTTCTGGTTTGGCACCACAAGGTCGCAGCTGCCTTAATTTTGTCTTCGTCCCAACGTGGTGATGGGAACGGTAAAACGTTGCAACGGAAATAGACACGCGCAATTTCGTAGCTCAGAAACTACAGACTATTTGACGTGAGACACATGTATGATCTCCAACGCCGTGAGCTGTTAAGCGAAGTTTTTTCTATTTTTCTTTATCGCAACCTGAATGGAAGCGTCAAATTCACCGACCCAACTATTTACACGAGTCTGCTATATCACTCTTCGTTCAGTTCTTAAAGACACAAAGCGGCCACGTTAAGAGCCCAGCGTGGCAGCACCTAAACCCATCGATAAAAAAAATAGCCCATTCTTGAACGCCTAACGACCGAGCAGTGCGTAAATCATACATTGTTCTCTTCACGCGTAAGTCATGCCAAATGCGTGTGGTGCACCAAGATTTAAATGTAGAGAATAGATTGCATTACCAAATAAATCATTCAGAGTGTCCGACCGCGGCGAAGTGAATGGCATGCCCGGCTGTCGCAGACCGAGAGCTCGTAGTCCGATTCCTGTGGATGAAACTTTTTCTTTGCCATTTGGTTGCGTACGTATTCTTAACGTAATTTTCCTGGCGGAAATACGTCACTTAAATCTTGGTGGACCACGGCATCAAACACTTTCGTGCTAAACTAAAAAAGGGGAGGAGCACAAGCATACAACCAGTACACCGATGAACAAACTTTATTCAATTAGCGGAAATACCCCCCCCCCCCCTTTTTTCAGACGACGGCCATGATCTTGTGGGCCCTGGTGGCGTTTTCGGCCTGCCGTATTTAGTGGGCTTCCAATTGCGAGTCGGACCTAAGGAGCGCGGGCTTCCATCAACTCCCATCTAGGAATTCGCCCCTCGTGGGGGGCCTGCGGGCATGTCCATATAGCATGTGGCGCAAGTCCGCCCTTATCACGAACTTTTCCCTTGTCTGAACCGAATGAAGTTCCGGCACGCAGTGGTTCCCGCTGTTTATTTTTTTTTCTGTGTGTTGTAACAACGCAAAACAGCACAAAGGTCAGATTTATTGAAAGGGTGTGATGATGTGCGTACGTGGTGGTCAACGCTTGAATATAGATTGCGTAATCATAGGCATACAAAATATAATTGTTGGGGTTTAACGTTCCCAAACCACCATATGTAATAGGTATACATATGTAACGTTTATGATGCCGTTATGAAACGGTGACTACACTGCAAGCACTGTTGGCGAAACGCGCAGCGCGGCACACACTGCAGACGACACGAGTGCTGACTCGTATGTATTTAAGTCACACGGTGTGTGCCATATAAACAGGAAAAATGGGGGAACGAGCCATTCAAAAATTTCGTTTCTTTCTGATTCAATACAATAGACGTTTGGCTGACACACGAAGCAAAACCTCCGTGCATTTGATACGCCTCAACTATGTCTTGGCTCGCTTGATCCTTATTCATGGACAAAACAGCAGTTCCCTGATACAGGGGGTTCGCACTGGCGTCTGCTGCAGTATACAACTAAGTTAGAAGTCTTAGGATTTTTTACAGCAGCGTGGTATTCTCTGAGGCGGACTTTCAAGCAACGACCAGTTTGCCTATAATGCACTATGCCACAAGATAGCGGTATTTCACAGACCATCGTCATGGAGCCCTGGACAAACTTTCTCGTGTTTTTAGTATGAAACGAGGTGATCGGCATTCCTCTTGCTTCGTTTGCCAGATGGCATAACCTACTTAACCTGTTGCTCGCAGAGAATACATGTCGGGTAGGGTGGGGTCAAATGAGACATGGGGCAAAACGTGACATTTTGTCTTTGCCGGCCCCTGTAGCTAATACAAAAACTATTTTGCTTCTCTTTTCTAGCGGTAAATGCTGGTATTTGAAAGTTTTTCACGTGCAAAAATTGATGACTGCTCACACCATTCGTGCGGGAAAAATTACGCGGCTGCTGTCAGTGTGTTCGTGATTCGTTCAAAAAGCGCGAAATTCGGCGAGGCCAATTTTTTGGATCCCTGTGTGAAGCTACTCCTTCGTCAGTACAGCAACGTAAATATTTCTTTTGTTGCTTTAGGCTACAACCTACATAACGCCAAAAGTTAGTTCTCTTGGTGCCCGTGAGCTCTTTTGAGCTCACAGGCGAACTCACGGGTGCCCGTGAGTTCGCCATCTAAAAAAATTGAAGCAACCTTGTTCACTTCACCAGACCTATTGTGCGAACGTGTTAATCTCGAAATCGTCATGTAGCGATCCGAGGGTTTTCACCGTCACTGTTGACAAGTTCTTATTCTCCAGTTTTTGGTCAAGCTTACCTAGAAGCATATCACCTAGCACGTGCGCTATCTGAGAACCAATGCACACGCTCTGCCTTTGGATCATCGCTTTTTTATCCCAAAAGATATTGCACGTAAAGCAAGAGCTCAAGGAAATAATCGACTGACACACCACTTACATTCCTGAATTTTAACTCGTAATTATCGGCGACATGTTCTTCGACACACTGTCATCAGCTGCTCTTGATACGATGCAACATCGAAGCCTGTGCTCACATATTCGCCCGCCTCATCCAAATTCCTACCCTTGAACGAGTACTCTACGCGAAGCCCTTCGAGGTGTTCCTGCCAAAACCCCGAAACAACATGTATCTTTCCGGGACGATTATGCGAAAACAAAGTTCAGACTTGTGAATTTATTGTTCTGCTGCTGTTTTGTTCAAGAATAAGGATCAAACAAGCGGAAAGAAAGCTGAGGCATACCACATGCACATGGAATCTGCTTCTTTTGTTAGGCAAAACGTATAGCGCACTGCTTCAGAAGGGAAAAAAATTTAACGACTTGTTCTGTTCTGTTTTTTTTTCTTTTTTTTTACCCGGATACGCACCATATAACTTAAAGTGTGGTGTGTTAAATCAGCAGTTTCAAGCACTGGCGTTGCTCTATACAATAGAGCAACGCCATGTGACTGTCCCGAAAACTGCACGTGTAAGGCCGTAAGTGTGATTTTCGAGAGCAACATTGTGGGCAAGTCAGTTGATCACGCTCAGTTGTCTTCTTTCCTTCTTTCTTTCTTCCTTTCTTTCTTTCTTTCTTTCTTTCTTTCCTGCTTTCCTTCCTTGCTTCCTATCTTTCTTTCATCCTTCCTTCCTTCTTTCTTTCTTTCTTCCTTTCTTTCTTTGATGGTGTGTAGACTCACTCACTCACTCGCTCAATTTGTTATCTTTCTCTGCTTACATTACATTCGCTGATCGATGTATGCATTAGCCAGCGATTCCACCATCCCGCTTAAAGAAATGACCTCTTGCTGCCCGTGCGACCTCGTCTTACTGAACTCGAACTGGACGGTGCCGTGAGCGGAGACAGCTTTCCAGCTTTACGTCTTTCTAGCGGGCCTTCGCAAGACCGGCCCGCGTTGGGTGGCCGTTTTTCGAGCAGGTAGTCATTGCAGGTCGGGATTAAGGCTGCAGATAGGCTGCAGCTTCGCTGATTCATTTGCATAGTTCGTAACTGCAAATGTTTATTTTTACGGCCGCGACCGGTTCGGTGGGGATGGCTTGTGGCGGCGTCCTCTCCCTGACGTGGTGGTTACTTGGAAAAAAAAAGTCCATGGGGGCACTTGACCACAGGAGACACACTGCTGAGTAATCTAATACCCGCCACTTTCTCATTCGTGTAACGACGAGTCTTTTTATTTCAATTGGAAGCGCATAGGCCGTAGGCAAGCTGCAGTGGACCCGACACCCCGTCCCTGCCCACGAACACTGAAGCTGTTTAAGCTCACCGTAATTTGTCTGCCGGAAACAGAAATTATAATGACCAGGAAACGCTCTCGACATCCTCTTCAGCTTCGCTGCATGTGCGTCAATTTCTCCAGCCTATCATGACCCTGGTGGGTGAAAAAGAGGAATTCTTCACCAAAAAAAAAAAAAGGATTCAGGAGGCTGGATTCGAACCTACGTACCCTCGAACTGAAGAAGAGCGCAGCATAGATTTTCATAGTGTAGTGAAGCAAGGGCATGGGAAAGGAAAAATAAGTGTGTGGGGGAGAAAGAAAACGCAGGTTAGACACACCCACAAAGTTTATAATAGTTGGAGTTCAACGTACCAAAACTGATATGATTGCGAGAGACGCCGTAAAGGAGACCTCAGAAAATTTCTACCACCTGGCGTTCTTTAACATGCACCTAAATGTAAGCATATAGGCCTCAAGCGTTTTCACCTACACCGAAAATGTGGCCGCACCGAGGTCGGCATTTGATCCCGCGACCTGCGGGGCAGCACCTTATAACCCCCGCTACGGGCATTTAAGCGGCAAAAGACATGCGCTAAATCCTTTGTCTCTCGGTTTGCTTGATGTGTGTTTCATATTTTTATTTTATTTTCGAAATTAAAAGCTGCGCTTGCGCAAACATCCAGGCGTGATCGCTTTCGTCCTCCGTGCATCTATCGTCATGCCATACCAACTAGCCCAAGCTGCCACACTTCTAAGGCACAAGGCAGCCTACGGGAATATTCGCCAATAGACGACGCTGCTAATTTACGAAAAGAACGCAATTCGTCTCCTTGTGAATATATACAGCTTCGCTAAATTAGAGGCTCTGCATGCAGTGATATCGCGTCCGGCGGAGTTTCACGATCGAGAAAAAACTTCGCCACGGGCGCATCGTGACTGTCCCCTTGAGCGCTGAAGAGAAGCAATAAAAAACCCATCGCTTGGCACAGTGGCGGTGCACCTTGACCGCCGGAGCCCTGCTGCTATTAGCAATTCTAACCGTGAATGATCCGACTTTAATCCTCTGGCGCGCCACCACCGACAGTGCGATTCCCCTGCTTGCACACTTTTCAGGCAGGCATTTCGGAACGGGATCCTCTTTATATTTCTCGATGAGTTCCTTTTTTTTTTTTTCGTCTTGATTTCAAGGCCGTAGGGCAGATTTTTTTTCTTGCTCACCTTCCTTCTTTTTTTTTTGTTTGTTGTAAATCCCCGTGACTTGCGACTATAAGCAGTGCTTTTCGAGTTTTTTGCTCTCCATCTGCATCGTCTACAAGTACCGCTCTGCAAGTCCTAGCAAGGCCATTACAACTTGAAACGTGTGAAAACGCAAAGCGCGCATTTCTTCCTCATACATTCGATTTCAGAGAGAAGGATGGGAGCCGTTATATTGATGTACTTTTTTTTTACGTTTATACGAGCGTCATGTACCTTGTCGAACACGTTTTTTATTATATATATAACTCGCACGCCGCCAATACAAGCAGGGAAACTCAAGCAGGAGAATGTCTGCTGCGAAACAGCGGACTGGCAGAATCGACACAACGTACTACGCTCACGCATGCCCCAGTTTACTGACGCCACGTAAAAGTGGGCATCACTTTTGGGAGAACGAGTCGGCAGAATGTCTACGTGAGAAACCCGCTACTCGGTTCCTATCATGATTATTATGATAATGGCCTAAATCTATGGCTCCCACCCAGTCTGCGAGATTGGCTATCAAGCGCATACTCTTCCTCTTCTTTGACGATGGTAAAAAATTATTTTTTCGGAAGGTCTCTTGACGTCACCGGCTTAATACGCAGCGCGAAAAACAATGCTCCTAAAAGGCTCATTCACTCATTAAAGACTCTTTGAACAGGGCTAAGCGAAAACGAGAGAGTGTGCTCAAGCTCATTCCTATTTATTTATTTATTTATTTATTTATTTATTTATTTATTTATTTATTTATTTATTTATCCATGGCGCCAATAAGCATCCCGGTGCCTATGATTAACTCATCGAGCTCCCTTCCCTTCTTGCCTGGCCTCCCACATACATGTTTTCCTCTTTTAAGCACATTTTCCAACCCATTCGAGTGCACTGCTAGACTTGTAGAGCTACTTTTGTTATGTGTATTCTGGAACTACTTTTGTTAGTACCCAGTTCACGAAGCAAAACATGTGCTTATTTCTAATTAAACTCTGCCTGAATGAAATTATTCTCGCGCAAAGCACAGGCAAAGATCACGGCGCTGGCGCTACTAATCTCGTAACCGATTCGAATACAAAAAAAGAAATACAAAAAGAAAATCAGGGAACTTTAATATTTGTCTTTAAGAGCTGAACGTGATAGCGATATCCTGTTCGCATACTTCAACCACTTAGCGGGTACTTTTTATTGCATGATGTAACTCTAAATTGTGGATTACTACGATGTAGTCGATAAAGTTCGAAGTGGCTTGTGTCACTGAAGCTTCGCATACGGCTGTATTCTTTGTAATGTGTAGCATGCTTTAAACCTTGAGCAATCATGCGCGTAAAATGTATTCGAACTTGCTATGCACCCTTGGATTATGTGTTTTTAAGGAAATACGCGCAGTAACGCGTCTGCCTTTTGTAATGGGTGGTCGGCTTTAAACCATCAACTCTCTACGACAGCCACACGTTCTGAAACCCTATGACATCGTACGCTTGTACCAGGCGATATTACTCCGATATTACCTGCTTTATTGTGAAGCCTGCACACAGCACAGGTGTGTTCGTAAAGCGTGAACGTAATTTTCATATAGCATTTCCAAGCAGAAGAAATTATTTTAACTGTATTACGAATTCGTACAAATGGCTGCGCAGCTAAGAGACTTTTAAGAACGATTGCAGTTCCAACTGGACTGGTATCAAGAGTTCATGCACTATGCTGCTCAAATACCCCTTCAGACCCAGTTTTCAATGGTATTGTTATGTAATCCAGTCCTGACTTGGAATTAGCCAGGCAGGTGGCAACACCGTGTACAGGACGTATAAATAAAGTTATTTCCATCCATCCATCCATCCATCCATCCATCCATCCATCCATCCATCCATCCATCCATCCATCCATCCATCCATCCATCCATCCATCCATCCATCCGTCCATCCGTCCGTCCGTCCATCCATCCGTCCGTCCATCCATCCGTCCGTCCGTCCGTCCGTCCGTCCGTCCATCCATCCATCCATCCATCCATCCATCCATCCATCCATCCATCCATCCATCCATCCATCCATCCATCCATCCATCCATCCATCCATCCATCCATCCATCCATGCCTACTATACACTTGCCGGAGGGGCCTTAACTAGTCTGTACACTATGTATATACCTAACCTACATTTCTAATAAATACCATGTAAGAAAAAACAAAAAAAGAAACGCGTAGCTGTGTGGTAGAACACCTGCTTGCCATGCAAACGGTTTGATCCTCTCTCGGACCCGGAAATTCATAGTATTCACATCATATGCATTTTTCTTGATTTTTCAGTCACGCACATGATGATTTTTCGCCGACAACCGCCGATGCCGTAATTTCTCCGAAACGATCTCTTTAACGCTCTTGCGTTAAAATCCATGCGCCCCCACGAAATGAACGAACATGCGAAATTAGGTCCTATAGTCCAAACGTTGAAGTACCCAATAAAAGACTTGTGTGGTTTTTATATTGTTCCGTCATAGGTATTATTGATATTAGCGAGTTATTAAACTTTTTTTTGTTCGTGTCTCACACGTAGGTCGGCTGTTTCATTGGTTACTCAGATAGAATCATGAGTGCAAGTTTGAGTGAGCCCGGGTGAATAATATTTGGGTGAGTTTGAGTCCGACTGAGAAAAATTGCGCTACAATTGCTGCGGAAAATGAAGTTAGGGGGGAGAATCGGTCTATTTGAAGAAGATTTACGTGAGTGTGAGTCCAGCTCAAGAAAACTCGGGCAAGTGTGAGTCCTAAGCGCGAGTCCAAGTCGAAAGCGCGAGATAAAATTCATGGTAGATTGATATGTGGGGTGTAACGTCTCAAAACCACCATGTGAGAGACCCCGTAGTGGAGGGCTCCGGAAATTTCTACCATGGGGTTCTTTAACGTGCTCCCAAATCCGAGCACATGGGCCTGCAGCGTTTCCACCTCCATATAAAATGCTGCAGCCGCAGCCGGGATTTGATCCCGCGACCTGCGGGATTGAATCCCGGCTGCGGCGGCTGCATTTTAGGAGGACGTCAGCGAGCTAGTACCTTAGACGACCACAGCAGACAAGATGTAATTCTTGAGGGAGCCCGAGTGAGTCACACATTTTTTGCCGACCTATGGTCTCACATATGTTACCCGAGCGTTGTCACATATAACGTAAACTGAGTGACATAATGTGACAAAGGTTCGACGACAAAACTCGGTTCATGATGTCTACGTCGAAGCCGCTGACTGTAGTGTTAGGTGTTTCATATTGTTGCGTTACAATCATCCCCGCCCATGGCAATCCTTCTTTATTGACATGCACACATATTGTTTGGACCACAGCAACGGTTCCCCATGATAGCGGACATTAACAGTCGAAAACAAAACTAGGTCTTCGGGTTCATATATAGAGTCACGGACTAATATGAAAGGATTATATTTTTATGTTACAATTGCGATTATTATTAGTCTATTGTTATTATTAGTCGATTATTATTAGTCTATTAGTCTATTGGCCAACACGGAGGCGGGCGGGGAAGTCTTAACCATCGGGTGTTTCGCCCTTAAAGTGCAGCCGAAAATTAAGGAAATCATAGCGCGAATCGTCGGAGCACGACCCACCACGGCGAAATAGCTGAGCGCCTTGACGCAAGTCCTAGTGACGCCTTTATACCATCGCACATGGGTCTCGGAATGGCTGTTCGACGTGGCCTCAAAAGTGGGCTGATCTCCGAAATGGTGCTTTAGAGGTGAGGGACCAACTGAGCAGAACTGTACTAAGAAAACATTCTTCGTTGTTTGTCTAGCGTGAAAGGTGTATGTTCAGATACGCTATGTTGTCGTACGGTCTGCGACCCCGATCAAAGTAGTTTGCAGGAGGTCGCATGTATTTTTGCAATGATTTTAGTGCTATTAAAAGAGATACGACTTCAGGACAGTGCATATTTCGTTCCTTGCGTCCCCATCGCGTCGTTTTAAGCATGAATTAGACGTTAACAAAACTTTTATAGTGTTTTTATAGTGCCTATAAATGCCTATTTCTAGTGTCTAAATACCTATAAATGCCTATAAATGCCTATGTACGGCATTTGCATTGAACGCTGTTTAAGCACAAATTGTATTATAAAGTGTAGTGTGAGACTATTATTAATGTTGCCGGGCAGCAACATTAACTTTTCGGAACTTATAGTGGTGCAACCTAGTCCTCTAGCCCCGCCGCGGTGGTCTAGTGGCTATGGTACTCGGCTGCTGACCCGCAGGTCGCGGGATCGAATCCCGGCTGCGGCGGCTGCATTTCCGATGGAGACGGAAATGTTGTAGGCCCGTGTGCTCAGGTTTGGATGCACGTTAAAGAACCCCAGGTGGTCGAAATTTCCGGAGCCCTCCACTACGGCGTCTCTCATAATCATATGGTGGTTTTGGGACGTTAAACCCCACACATCAATCAATCAATCAACCTAGTCATCTAGTTCAACCAACTTCCGGTAACTAAGCGCTATCAGTATTGAAATGGGATGTTCCCGCCACCCTATGCCGCCGCGCTGACATGGCACGACTGGTTTGCGAATACGAAACCGAGGAAATCCGTAGGGGAAAACAGTGTGAATATCAAAAGAACAAGCACACTTGGCTTTTTCTTTTGTTCATTGTTTGCATCTCAGGGTGTGCAAGAGCAATTGACCCGACGCGATTAAACACGGCCGATACGAGGCATTCTTCCCGCCTGATCTTTAGTGGTCTCACTGTCTGATTTTGTGCTGCCCTCTTCAGCCGTGGCACCTTTGTGCAATATTAAAGAAGAAAATTGTAACAGTGGAGCTGTTTAAGCCGCTAATTTGTCCATGACGAGTAAACAGAAATTATCGTCATCATGAACCATCGCGTGTTTTCTTTTTTTTTTCCTCATTGTTTTCGCTATCATGAGCGCAGATTTTTCCGACAGGGCCAACAATAACTTGAGAGGATGACTAGAGAGAGAAAGAAAGATATAGAAACGAAAAGTGAGATATTGTTGGCGAAGAAATTGTTGGTTAGGCGGGATTCGAAACCGCATATACCCGCGATCCGGATGCGAGCATCGTAACCATACCGATACGCTATCAAAGCATAACATGGCCTCTTGTAGGGCATTATGCCAAAGGGGTAAGAAAGTGGCATCGAGAGTGGTGAGCAGAAATGAAAAAGGGCAAGGGTAAAGCATGGTCTACAAAGAAAGATAAACAGAGAGAGCGGGAGGGAAAGAGCGAGAGAGACACAAAAATAACACAGGGATGAGATGAAAAAAAAAGACCGCACGATACGGAGAAACACAGATCCACTGTTCCTTTAAGCTTGGCACTCGTAGCAGCTTTGTTGCTTCTCGTGCTTCTTGTCATCACTCACGTCTTTGTTTTGAAATTATTTGCGTTTATGTCGAAATTGATTGTGTCCACATTTGCGGTGTTTAAAACCTATTTGTTTGCCAAGTTTTGGCGCCTAAAACGCGATTTTTAGTGCCTAAACATCTGGCCTCTAGTTATTAGGTTTCTTACGGTGAACGGACAATCTTGTGGAACCATTGAGGATGCCCTATCTGCGGGGCAGATAATTACACACTCGCTTACATTCCATGGCAGTGCCCGGTGTTCTGTAAGTTCAGCACGGAACAGAACTGAGAGCAAGCGCTGCGAGCTTTGGTCCAGCTCTCGGAGTTCAGGAGACCTGCAGCGAACGGCCACGGTCTTCCAGTTCCGGTGGGGGTGCGGCCAGGAACTGCGGCGACCCCACTTTGTCTGATAGGGTTTCTCTGGGAGCAAATAAAGTGCCGTTGACCTTGCTCTGTAGTGTCTATGTTTCTAAAAGAACATTCAGCATTTAATATCGCTATGACGTTATTGCCACCCGCAACTTTAGGCAGTCTTAGAATAGCGCACCGCAAGCCCTTGCGGTGCGGTCGCTGCCACTGCGCATGCGTCGTAACGCGAGCTGCCATTCGCGTTCGCGGCCCGCCCGCAGAGAATCTGTAATAGCGCGCGGCCCGCTAAGTGCTGTGTGTAGCTTCAATGCATTTGGGTTTGCAGTTGGAGGGAAAGTTCCTAGACTTTTCCTTAGGTGGAACAAACGCTATTCTTAAATTAATATGGCGCCCGCAACTGAAGCAACACCCGCAACATCGGCGAACGTTATTATAAACCTCCCTTTTAAAATTCGTGAGTGCGCCCCCAGCGTCTAAGCATATTATGGTTGGGCGTAAACCTAAGCTCTCAACTGGGCTGTGTCCACTCTGCAAGCCGAGCGAGAAATCAGAGGATCTGTACGGCTCGAGGGAGTGGGTTCGATTCCCAGTCACGGCGGCCGCATTTCGAAGGGAGCGAAAAGCAAAAAAAAAAGCCATACTACTTAGGTGCACGTGAAAAACCCACAGGTGGTAAATTAATCAACACTGTAGTGCAGTACGCACTTCTTTGCTAGACCGCAAAGAAGTGAGGAATGGTGCCACGTCAGGGATGGCCGTCCTTCCGTTGCCGAATCACGAACGGGTATAGGAGCGAGCACAGGCCATACACAGACGCGGCTCTCGTGGACGATGCCAGTCGTGGTCCGCTTGCAACAGGAAAAAAAAAATTGGCAGATGCCATGTACAGAGGGAATCGATGATATGCTAAGCATGAATGAGGAAAGTTGGTACGTCACTCTAAAATCAGCACAATGTTACGAGATGGAGGTAAATAATGCCGTACATGACCTACGTGTCATTATTATCATGTTTGGATGTGTCGTTTACTTTCGTCATCTATTCATGTCACGTGATACCAAATTTAGTACATATGACGCTAGTGAAACGGCCGTGAGCGCATCATCAGCGTGGCATGTAGTCGTGTTGTTCCATGACACGCATCTCATGATTATCATGTTTGCACCAGTATCATGCCTTCATTATTTATTCACGTCCCGTAATACCAAATTTGGTATATGTGACGCTAGTGAAACGGCCGCGAGCACATCATGAGCGTGGCATGTAGTCATGCTGGTACATGACACGCATGCCATGATTTTCATGTTAGCATTGGTCGATTGTGTTTGGCACGCATTCATGTCATACCGTACCAGTTTTGCAACATGCCATGTGAACGAAACCACCACAGGAGCTGCAGGACCATGAAATGTAAATCGTGACATTCATGACATACATGTTATGATTTTCATGTTATGACTCGTCATTTATGTTCTTCATACAGTCATGTTATGCAATACCAAGTTTTGTATCGATACTATTATCGAAAGGACCAGGAGAGCTAAAAGTCACAGACAGACAGACAGACAGACAGACAGACAGACAGACAGACAGACAGACAGACAGACAGACAGACAGACAGACAGACAGACAGATAGATAGATAGATAGATAGATAGATAGATAGATAGATAGATAGATAGATAGATAGATAGATAGATAGATAGATAGATAGATAGATAGATAGATAGATAGATAGATAGATAGATAGATAGATAGATAGATAGATAGATAGATAGATAGATAGATAGATAGATAGATAGATAGATAGATAGATAGATAGATAGATAGATAGATAGATAGATAGATAGATAGATAGATAGATAGATAGATAGATAGATAGATAGATAGATAGATAGATAGATAGATAGATAGATAGATAGATAGATAGATAGATACGCTCAATGTCACCGAAGTTCGCTAAGAAATGCTTCGCATTTAAAAAGTGGTAATACCACGCTCGCCGCCACCACGGCCGAAGTGGTCAACAGTGAGACGGCAATTCGCAAGTTCTCCCCCGAGGGGCTTACTTGCGGGCAAAACCATGAAGCGGGACAATGATCTTATGGGCGCCCTCGCTCGCCGGCAACGAGAGTGCGCACGGGGCGGCGCCGAACCATCAACCTCGACTGCGACGTCGGCTGAAAAGTGGGAGGATATCTGGATACGTTTCAGAGGAACAACAGAGCATTACAGAGGGGTAAGGTAGAAATTTCTGCCGCCGCACCGAAAATTGAACAAGTAACATACCAAACCCTCTTGAATATGTTCACAGCTTTATTTGTCAAGCGGTAAGTCCAGATCAATTATAAAACACGTGTTACGGGAGTGGGGAGGAGGTTCGATTCCGCTCTGGGAGACGGCACTGTGGAGCTCGAGAACTGCGCGTCGTCCAGCGAGGCTCAAGGGCTCGGGTATATTCGCCCGAATGGCCGTACAAAGTTGCTGTTCTGTGCTGTTTCTACCACCACTTCTTCACATGTTAAACCCCTACGGTGAATAATAATTATCCCGATTGGATGCCATTTGTTGGCCCGCGGCACGATTGGAGAAAAATACGACAGCGCTTGTGTACATGTGAGTCAAGTTGTCCCAAGAGATTCGTATTTAGACGGGGATCACAGTTTATTTAAGACGTAGAGTGACGTCATAACTGATACTGCATTGGCGACAACACGTGCGGAGCTCATCAAGATCAACAAGATATTCTACAGGCACCTGACGATGTGGCTCGACCAGTGGCACTAGTTTCCCGCACCACATCTTCTACGTCCTAGAGCTGCCAAACGGGTCGAAGAAAAAGCGAGAGCAAGGCTGCGTGGCTTTTCCGAAGGTCCTGCCGATCTCGCCGTCCCGTCCGCCTTGGCTATGTGCGCCGGTCCGTCGAGCTGTCGTAAGCCATGCACTTGTTTTGACGCACTGACAAGGCATTTCGTTGCTGTCTGGGTATAGAGCCGGAAGAAGGCAACGAGATCAGTTGTTAATCACAGTATCGCACGAGCGCTGTTGTAGGTTTATCACGCACTGCGGACTGTTTTGTTGTCCAGTTTGTTATCTTCCGTATACTGCTAAAGTTTGAAAAATGACATTCCAGCAAAGTAGGCGGGAGGCGCTTCGTTTTATCCTGCACAGGCGAGAGAAGGAAATACATGCCTGGTTGCTACCTTTCGCATGGGAAAAGGAATTAGGTTATCACCTGTAGATAAACCGCTCTGGTGGGAACATTGTCTGAAGAGACTCTGCCATACCAACCTGACGCCACAATTATATTGATGCGAACATCGAAGCATAGCCTCTAAGACCATCTATGCAGACGACTTAGCTTGCTCGCGATCGAGTTACACTAACATGACTAGCTTTCCTTGCTATAGTGGGACTTTGTAAAATCTCACACTGTGACCTCTTCATAAAGCTGACGCAACCGAACAGGTGGCGTTCTGCGCAAGCGAGGGAGAGAAAGACAGATAGAAGGGAGCGTCTCTTTTTTTCAGATTGCTTCCTTCGTACCTGGCAGAACTCCATCCGTTAGGCTCGAACTATCTATAGCCTGCAAGCGGGTATGAACGCAATCGATTCTGTCGTCCAAGGAGAGAACTGCACGCCTGGGGGTGGCAGTTCAACAAAATATGCCTAATTCAAGCCAGGACACATCGCTACACAAAATATAGCACTACAACAACGCTGTGTCCGGTGTTGAGCTGATTCTGTTCGCGTGGTTTTTTGCGCTATACTGTTCTGAATTACGCACTACCAACTATCCCATCATTCCGCGCTTTTAAAGATATGCTTCCGCCGCAAACCACAAAAATGGCACAGCATGTTCCTTCTCTAGATCACCAGCCCAACTCTTTACCCGCTATGCAGTGACTGTGCATGTTTCCGTCGTTCAGCGAGCCAAGTCCTCTGCGCAGTGCAGGAATAACTATCGTGTGGTCCTGAGTGTCACTACGGGATTCATGCTGCCCACTCCCAGGTGGGGACAGAGAGGCCAAGCCTCTCCCACTATACGGGTCCCCTGGACAGCGCTGAGTTGGGTCACCAGCACGTAACTGTGTAGCATCCTCTGCCACCACAGTTCGCCTTTAGAAGCTCCACCGACCAACGCCAAAGAGCGCCAGAGCCTAAAGTCTAACTCTAAAAAACCCCACTTCACTTACCGCAATACACCGACACCCAGAAGTTTAGATTAATTTTATTTGTTCGTTCTACCAGCTTAATAGAAAATCAGCACCTGGTCCCGACAAGGTTACAGACAAGACTCTACGAAACCTCGATGACGTATAGATCACCGCTTTTACAACATACAGCAACAAATGCTGGCGAGGAGGTCGCATTCCAGAGACGTGGAAACTCTCTAAGGCAGTTCTGCTACCGAAGCCACAAATTTCATCCAGCCTCAATCAGCAAAGGCCAATTTCACTCACATGTTGCGTTGGCAAGGTGATAAAGCACGCGCTTCTATTTCATATCAACAACCACCTAGAAGACACAGGAGCCTACCCGCCCACTATGGTTGGCTTTCGATTACACCTCCCCACGCAAGACATCATGCTCCAGCTCTACCATTAAATTATCCCCGACCCAACTAGCGGTACCCGGGCCATCCTCGGCCTGGATCTAGAAAAAGCGCTCGACAATGTAGCACATGCAGCAATCTTTAGCCGAATTAACCCGTTCGACCTGGGCTGGCGAAGCTACAACTATACAGACACTTCCTGTCGTGCTGCACGGTTACACTCACAGTCGACAGCATGACATCTGACGAATCTACCTTAAGAATCAGCGACACTTCCCAAGGGTCCGTAATATCCCCGCTTCTTTTCAACCTCGTGATAATGGTTCTCCCGGTCTGCCTAGGCGAGATTGACGGCCTCCACCACGCCTTGTGTGCAGATGGCATCACGCTGTTGGTTTACAGGAAAAGCGACGGGCAGATAGACACTTACCTCGAAGACAAGGGCCTGCGAATATCTCCGCTCAAATCGGAGTTGCTAATCTACCGCCCGCGCCACCGGTACAAGCCAATCGGTGAACCCCGCCAATGTGAAAACACACAGTTGTATACGCAAGACGGCCCCTGCCTCCCCGAGTTCCAAAGATACACATCATCGGCATGCACGTAGCTTCCAATGGATCAAACGGCCAAACTATCCGAAAGACCGAGGGCAAAGGTTACAGCAGCAACCCGCCTGATCAGTCGAATTACAAACAAGCACAGGGGAACAAAGGAGGACAGCGTCATGCGCTTTTACACTCGTTTGCAATCAGTCACATCACTTGCATGTGGCTGCCTTCCGCAACTACACTGTCACTGAAAGGGAGAAACTCAACATCCTTATTCGCGAGACCTACAAGATCACCCTTGGCCTACTAGAGTGCACGAGCACCGCCTGTCTGCTACAACACCCTTGATGAAATAGTGGAAGAGTCTCGCAACTGCATGTCCCTGATAGCCGTGGGTCGGTACATCCAGCTGAAACTCAGCCTGGATTATCTCATCCAACAAAGTCAAAAAGAGGACACGACGTCGGCGACACGCTGATATAGTTGCCTCTATTCTTAGAAATATGCACTCCGAACGTAACTAGAGCGCGACGCCAGGCTCGCGCTAAGGCACTGATACGCTCTTTCGGTAGGGAGAGGACTGCACGCTTCGTGTACGCGGCAGAATACACACACAAACACCGGTTCACGGCGGTAGTCGTACATGTTAACTCACGGCTTAACCTCGCGAGCAGTGTCAGTATCCAGACACCGCGGAAGAGGTTGCGATTGCGCTTGCGCTTAACGACCCACGGACAAAGCAGTTGCTATACAGATCATGAGGAAGGCTGGTAGGCAGCAGCTCAATAGCACCGCGATACCGCTCACTCTATACCGCTCACAGAATGCAAAGTATCTATAATGTTAACTTTCTTTATGTTGTTGTTTTTCACAGTCCACTGTCAATGTTTTAATCTGACCTTTGTACTGGCTTAACATAGTTTTTACAACGTACAGTTTTTTTCTTCTTTCCGTCTTTAAGGCAGCCTTCCACATAATTGTGTATATTCGCCATTATTTTTCTCTTCCATTCCATGTTTCTCGTCTTGATTGATATTCGGGGTTTAACGTCCCAAAACTACCATAAGATTATGAGAGACGCCGTAGTGGAGGGCTCCGGAAGTTTTGACCACCTGGCGTTCTAACGTGCACCCAAATCTGAGCGCACGGGCCTACAGCATTTTCGCCTCCATCGAAAATGCAGCCACCGCAGCCGGAATTTGATCCCACGACTTACGGGTCAGCAGCCGAGTACCTTAGCCACTGAACCACCACGGCGTTGTCTTTTTGTTGTTTCCAATTTGTGCAGATTTATTTTTGTCTGTGTGTTTCCGCACCTTTAATATGACTTGTTTTGAATGCGGATGCATTTCTTAGTCGCGCTATGTCAGACGTCCATCGGCATACGTCCACCGCCCTCCCCCATAGCTACAGCTGCGCGCGCGCGCTTATCCTGGCCCCTAGAAAGCGGGGCATGTGGTGCGAAAGAGTGTATGAGAGGAGAGGTGCAGTGCTTTGCCTCTCATATTCTCGCCGTTCACACTCTCTCCTCCCTGCGCCATGCTTTCCCGTCCGCTCACGCCTGACTATACCGTTTGCTGGCTGGGCGCCTCTCAAGAACATCCGGAAATGTATGCTCGAGACACCGCTGTGAAATGCCAATGCCGAGCCGAGAACGCTGTTTTGTTCACTTCGTAATAATTTTTAACCATGCACGCTAGCTACTAGTGCTGGAGGAGGAGGAGAAAAAGTTTATTTATCCTAAGAGGGAAAGGTGCGGTGGTGGAGAGTCACAGAAGCCTACCCAGCGGAGGTCTCCGCTACCCTCTTGGTCCAATCCAGCATCTGGTGCTGGACCTCGGGCGCTAAGCTGCACATGCATAGCAGCCTCCCACTGCTCCTTACTATTAATGTGTAGAGAATTAGGTGGTGGGTTCCGAGTGTACCCCAAATGATATGGTCTAGGTTAGCTCTTTGTTTGCAAAAAAATGCGTAAAGGGACGGGGTATATCGCTGGGTGTATAGGGGGGCGAAAAGATGGGGAAGAAAACATACTGGTTTGTTACTGGCGCCATAGCATTTCGGCCAGCTTGAAGCTCCATTGTGTAAGGGGGAAGGGGGTACATGCTGCGCTGTAGGCGGTAGTGATTTGTTATGTCATTGAAGGTCAAAAGACTATATCTCGTGCTGAAAAGGGCCGCGTGGTCTAAGGTGCCATCAGAGGCCTGCACTCCACCTGTCATTCCTCGGGCACAGGTATGAGCCGCTTCACTGCCACTGAACCCCGTATGCTGCAAATGCATACCGCGTTTCTCAGGACAGAAAAACGTCCCGTGCGGTGAACGTCGCTGTTGGCTCCACGGTGTAAGAAAAAAAAACACTATTGTTACGATGGCAATTATATGGACACTCCAGGCTGGATTTCGCCGCCAGCGTCAGCGTCGATGTCATGCACTATATATGTATACGTATCTATACATATGACAAGGCAAGAAAGAAAAAAAATTGAAAAAAAAAAGACTTCGGCGTGCGGTATCGAACGTGGGACCTCCGCGTCGTGGATGTGGGGCGTCAACCACTGAGCCACCGAAAGGTTGTTGTTTTCTTTCTTTATTGTGAGCCACCAAAAGGTACCTTCTTCGACGTTCAAATGGCAAGTTATTTATATCTACCACTAACCACTGTTGGCGCGCATCCCGGTGGAGGTGGGGGAGACTATCACGTTTCCAGCATTTTCAGCAAAATGGCGCAATGAACGCGCGGCGGCTCTCATCTCCCACGCGTACTTTGGCCCGCGGAGAGGAGTGGACAATCTCTCGTGCGCTCTGATCTCGCAGTGGGGAGGAGGGGAAGATCATACGTCTTGGCTGGCTTGGGCTTTACCTAAAACGAATCTGTTGTAGTTACTGGGCGCAGAAAGGTCACTGCACTCCTTGCAGCCTCCGTTTGCGAAACAGTGGCAACTGAGACGCTTATTCGCGTTCATCGGTACCTGCGAGTACGTTTCATGCGTCATTTATCCGTGAGAAACGCGGGGCACGTTTTTTTTTTATCTGCTTGCCATTCTGAGCGTGACCTTCCCATTTCTTGCTATTGCATTGATTGCTTTGTTTTTGCGGCAAAGCTGTGACTTTTTTTTTTCATGCTGGGTTCTCACGTGCGAAACGCCGTTATGGACGCTATACAATGCATTCGCATTTCCTCACAATTTGATTCTGTGAGATTGGTTGATTGATTGATATATGAAGTTTAACGTCCCAAAACCACCATATGATTACGAGAGATGCCTTTGTGGAGGGCTCCGGAAATTTTGACCACCTGGGGTTCTTTAACGTGCACCCAAATCTGAGCACAAAGGTCTACAGCATTTTCGCCTCCATCGAAAATGCAGCCACCGCAGCCGGGATTTGATCCCGTGACCTGCGGGTCAGCAGCCGAGTACCTTAGACATTAGAATACCGCGGCGGGGCTCCCATCGAAGAGCGGGGGGGGGGGGGGGGGGCACTTTTCTGAAGACTGTATTGTATTGTTAATTTTTATTGTTTAATTCTTGCGTGTATTTGCAGGAAAACGTTGTGGTTGTTTGTTGGCATGTTAAATAATACCATATTGTTACGTGATTTCGTCTGATTGAAACAGGGCATAGTGGGGCATACCCAAGAAAAGGTGCCTCAGGCTGATAGTAAAGAAGTGGACGTAAAGAAGATAGACTGTCTAGCTGTCGCTTGGAACGCCACGTCGCATTTCGACTGTGAGGCTCGACCGTGAAGAGGCTGCCCGGGCTCAGGATCGGGCGGCAGTATCCTTATTGTTCTTTGAGAGTTCTTTATTTTCCGGTAACTGTATTGGTCTTTCTCAGCTGAAGCGAGTCATTCCATTTTGATGTCATTTTCTTCCCCCGGCCAAGGGCACTCCCCTTGGTTAGCGTCCACTCCCGCCAAGGATTGGCCGATAGACTATTTGTTACGCAGTGGAGCGAGAAGTGTCCCTGTGGCGCTGGTACCTACAGATGGGGGCAGTATTCCGATGAAGAACCCAAAGGCGATTCAAGTGGAGCTTCGAAAAGCCACTTCGCATCCCCAGGAGATCACTGAGGTCCGCCAGTTTGGTCGCGGAGGCATCCTGTGCTGTTCCGCAGATCAGGAATGCATTCGTGAGCTCCTGCAATGTTCCGAATTCGCAGCGCATCCGGTAAGCCCATTTATTCCGGCACACCTCGCATGCTCGAAAGGATTAGTCCGCGGTGTAGACACAAGCCTGACACCTGCAGAAGTGCTCGATTTGTTTTCGGTGGCGGGTGTAATTTCAGTGTACAGGTGCACCCGTACAATTGACAACATAAAATCACCAACGGAATCGGTGATAGTGACCTTTTTAGGAACAGTCCGACCTTCCGAAATTAAGGCATGGCCACTGATCTATAAGGTAGAGCCACTTTCCCCCAAACCCCTGCAGTGTTTGAAATGTTGGCGATATGGACATAGCGTCAGAGGGTGCCGATCAGTTCTTAGATGCCGTCTGTGTGGTGAAAATCATGACAGCCGCGAGTGTAGCTCTGAGAAAGAGAGGTGCTGCTTATGTAATGGAGCGCACCCTGCAGACTCCGCAGACTGTGCAGCAAAAGAAAGGGAGCTTGCCATATTGGATATTGTAGAACGCAAGAGGTGCTCTCGGAGAGAAGCCGTTGCAGAAATGCAGGAGAGATCCAAAGGATATGCCAGTGTTGCAGCACGTAATACCACCGCCATGGATGCATCTCTCGCAACATCTATCGCAGAGGCCGTAGAGAAGGCTATGGAAAAGGCAATGGAACGCCTCGCAAACAACCTTTTTGAAAGCTTAGCACAATTGGTTTCCAATCAACTATCTCAAATTCTAGGTGTAGCATCTACGAACGATTGGGCTTCTCAGACATCATTGGTATCGCAGCGTACGGAAATAGAAAGTGCGACAACACGTCAGCGAGCGGTTTCTCCTGAGGCAGGGACTTCCAAAACAACGGAAGACGGTGATCTTACGGATGATTCGGAAGCATGTGCAGATATGGATATGGACTCTCATAAGGCTCTGAAGCGAACCCGATCTCCCCAATCAAAAAACTCTTCGCATAATTCGAAATCTAAAAAGTATCTATCCAAAAAAGAATTCTTTGAGAACATGTCTAAGAAAGACTTTTTGCGAAAGGACATTTTGGACCAAGCAGTTTCTGCGACGGTTCTGTCGTCAAAATAGGTTCACTAACCATATTACAGTGGAATTGCAGATCTATATTTTCCGCAGCCACAGACCTATCATACCTTTCTTCACAACTTTCCCCGGATATTATATCACTGCAAGAAACCTGGCTTTCAACCAGCCAGAAGTTTCACTTAAAAAATTATCGGCTATTTCGATTGGACCGACCTAGCAGAGGTGGTGGGCTTGCTGTCTTGATAGCAACTAAGTTCAGTCACAAAGCTACGATCTCTTATCGTTGTGTGACTCCAGATTGTGAAATTTTGATAGTAGACATAATATTACCAGACGCTTCTCCCTTGTCGTTTGTAAATGCGTATTTTCCAGCCGGGGTGCAAAACACACGAAGTCTAGACGATATGTTCTCTGCCTGCAGAAAGGATATATTAATCACTGGAGACTTCAATTCACATCATGTGGCCTGGGGTTTTAAAACAGATTTAAGCGGAAAAAGATTGTGGGAATGGGCTATTGACAAGAATTTATCTTGTTTAAATTCGCAATCTGCTACTTTTGTCCGAGGTCTCTCTAAATCTGTAATTGACTTGACATTTTCAAGCTCATCTCTAAATATATGTTCGTGGCAAACTTTAGACTGTGCTACTAACAGTGACCACTTGCCTATTAGTTTTGTACTGAACTTTCCAAGAATACATGTCGCCGAAAAGGCCCGCTCATTCCTCAACTATAGAAAATTAGAAAAAGACTTGAGGGCTACTTTTGATCACCGCAAGGACATACAAGGTGACATTAGGGCTATGAGTCTGTGTGCAGTGTTAAAAAGATCAGTAAAAGACGCAACGTTTAAATTAGACTCGGCCACAAGAGGTTCTTTTAGTCCATGGTGGACTGAAGAGTGCACGAGGAGCTATAGAAAACGGAAAGCTGCATGGAAACAACTGCTGGTCAACCAATGTCCAAAAAATTGGCGTGATTATAAATTCGCAGCAGCAGACTTCAAACGCACAGTAAGTACAGCAAAAGATAGTTATAATATGAAACGACATGAGTATCTTTCTAGGGCTAAAAACAAAAAAGCGCTCTTCAGATTTTTAAGATCTCAAAAAATGTTACCACCCACTGAAAATATTGACTCTTCTGTTCTTTCCCCCCGTGAGCTCTCTGATTTAGTAGAAAATATTGCGAAAGGGCTCCAAGATAGATTTATGTCAACTCTACCACTGCACATTGTGAACCCAATGGCAGGCGAGGATTTCGAGGAGGTTACTTTAGATGAGCTGGCAGAGATAATAAGGCACTTATCTCCTTCGGCACCTGGACCAGACGGGGTAACAAATTCAATGATAAAAGTAATATTCGAGATTTGTCCAACTGAAGTACTTAATCTGGTGAATTTTTCTTTGACAAAAGCTTGGATACCTGCGGAATGGAAGCTGTCTAAAGTGATTCCACTTCTTAAAAAGCAGGAAAAAGGATTCGCCTTGGAAAATGTAAGGCCGATATCAATCACGTCAAATCTGGTTAAGCTAATTGAAAGAGTTTTGAATGCCCGGGTAATGGAATATATTAATAATAACGCAATATTAAACCCCAGTCAAATTGGTTTTAGATCCGGTTGCTCAATATGGTGTGCGCATGTCGATTTAGAGAGCCGAATACAACTGGCTCGGCGTCGGCGCCAATACTGTGCTTTAGTTACTTTAGATTTGGCTAAAGCGTACGATAGGGTTGAACATTCAATTTTATTAAAACAGATGGCATATCACCACTTTCCCAACTACATCACTGCGTGGGTGTCGGAGTTTTTAAGAGGGAGAGAATATTACTGCTTTAAAGATGGGTACTCATCAAATAGATATAAGCAGACACGTGGCGTACCACAGGGGGCTGTCCTCTCGCCAGTTTTATTTAACATTTTCTTAAGCTCCATTCCATCAACTAAGGATATTCAGTTATATGTGTACGCGGACGATATTGCTTTCTTCGCAAGTACTACCGACCTTCAATCATTATACGAGAGTCTACAAAATTATCTCAATATGATAGAAAGATGGCTTAAAAATATTCATATGACCCTGAACGTAAAGAAAAGTGTGCTCCTTGCATTCTCTTTTCTGCAGCCTATCAACATCTCGTTAATGTACAGTAATGAGCTCATTCCGCAGGCGAATTCCCTTAAATATTTGGGCGTCATATATAATGACACATTAAATTGGAGAAGTCACATTGATGATGTGTACTCCAAGGCAACACGGGCCATGGGGTGGCTACGGAAGCTTGCAAACCGTAAAGCGGGTTTAAGAAGAGATGTGCTAATAATGATATATAAACTTTATGTGCGGCCCATTATGGAATTCGGATGTGTACTATTTTCTGGCAGCGCAGCCTATAAAATGAGACCCCTAATACTGCTGGAAAGAGAAGCGCTGCGTTTGTGTCTGGGTCTACCAAAGTTTGTTGCAAATAGCGTGTTGTATATGGAAGCTCGCCTACCTTCTCTGCTAAATAGGTTTAAAATTCTTACTGTGCAAGCATTCTTAAAGATATACAGTTCACACCAAAGACTCTCATTTTACGCTTTCATTCAAGAACCGACTTTATTTTTCGAAACCCATTGGTCGCGACTACACACCCCACAAATAGTATTTGCACAAGCGCTACTAAAGCAACTGAATGTAAAAATTAGACATATTGGTCCAATACACAACCTAAAGTCAATGCTTAGCATACAATTCGATGATATATTTCCTCATAACGCGAAACAATTGGCATATAGGTATTTAAATGACCAGTTAGCAGATTATCTAGCCCACCTAGAGATAAGCAATATCATAGCGACTGATGCATCTGTGTCAAAAGAAAAGGCTGGGGTTGGCATCTTCTCTCCTTCTTTGGACTGGTCTTTTTCGATTCGACTCCCAGATTATACCCCGGTATTCATAGCAGAATTATTGGCCATTGTTCTTGCCCTACGCAAATTACCCTCAAGCGAATCATTAGCAGTTATCATTACAGATTCGTTATCAGTTTGTAATGCACTTTCTACGGCAGTAAATTCAGAGCTGATGAATACGTTTCGGCATTTAGTACCGAATAACGTAAAAAAACTGCATTTGCTATGGGTACCAGGCCACCGCGGATTATATTTGAACGAAATGGCGGACTCTTTAGCAGCAGTATCCCTGGGTGGGCCCACCATCCCAGTTTTGCCAGATACGGCTTACGTAACCGCGCTAAGGTTCCGAAATGCTTGCCTGCAATGGGGAAAAGGTAATTTGGATAAATTTAAAGATTTCGAGCATTTGAGCTATTGCTGGAATAAACAGTGGTGTGTATCTCGCCAGTTAGAGGTCACTTATACCAGATTGCGCTGTGCAGTTCCACAACTAAATTATTACCTTAATAAAGCTCAGCTCAAGGCGTCACCGCTATGCATTTGGTGCAACGAAATTGAAACAATTGAACATTTCTTTTTATTCTGTCAACGTTATTCTTATCAGAGAAAAAGATTTTTAGTAGCCCCATTACAAAAGCTAGGAATACAAGTAAATTTACCAGTAATTTTATCACTTGGCGGAACTTCATTTGGTTACTGCCACAGGGATGTATGCTCCGCTGTGTTTGATTACATCAACGCAACTAAAAGATTACCATGCTAGTGAACCACTACCCTTTCAGATCTTTAGTTTATAATTCGTAGTTATGTCTTTCAAAAACAAAAGATGGTTTGACCGCTTGCTCAGCACACATTTTTGTTTTTTGGTAGTATTATTTTAAGCTACTTTTTCAGATTGGCTTCATTTTCAGTGTAGTTTCATTTAAGTATCCTGCCGCCCGGTTCTTGGCCCATCCCCCTTTGTGGGTAAGCGCCATCCATCAAAGGTCATCAGCATCAGCATCAGCATCAAGTGGACGTTGTTGGTGAGCTGCGTTGTGGCTGCGGACTGACAGCTGTTATTTTCCACGTAACATTTCGGTGGAGGTGCTGGGTACTCTTCTGACAACGGAGCTACGCAGTGGACGCCTCCTTAAGTTTGCTACCATGGCTCCGGGTGAGGATACGGCTTCGCCACCTACCTCAGCAACGACAGCAACCAGGTACGTCGCCCTAACGCAACCCCGTGATCCCGGTACCTTTACTGGAGAGGACAACGCGAATGTGGACAAGTGGCTTAGCATGTACGAGCGCGTCAGCAAGCAATATGTCTGGGACCCAACCGTTATGCTTGCGAATGTCATTTTCTATCTTGACAAGACCCCAAGACCCCTCGCATCTGGTTTGAGACCCACGAGCACGAAATCACAAGCTGGGAAATGTTTAAACAACAGCTCCGCGACCTCTTTGGCAACCCGTTTGGACAACAGCTTGATGCCCGAAAGCAATTGGCCGTACGTACACAGACGTCCACTGAGCCCTACTTGACTTATATTCAAGACGTCTTAGCGTTGTGTCAAAGGACCGATCCCAACATGACTGAGGCCGACAAGATTTCGCACGTTTTAAAAGGAATCGCCGACGATGCGTTCAGCCTGCTTGTATTTACCAACGTAACGACCATCGACGCCGTGATCAAAGAGTGCCGCCGTCTCGAGCAGGCGAAGAGTCGACGCATTTTGCAGCAGTTTCAGCGCCTACCCAACACCGCGGCAACGTCGTCTTGCGAAGCCACTCCTTGTCATCCGTCTACAACCGAAGACGTGACGCGCATCGTCCGACGTGAACTCGAGGCCACTTACCCGGCTGCCAACAAACCGACGTTGCCCGACGCCTCAACGCCAGCTGTCGTCTTGATCCAGGCTGTTGTCCGCCAGGAATTCGCTAACCTTGGTATACTGTCCACTGCACCCACCCTGGATAATACTGGTCCCTCGATAGCTTCTGTGGACATGAGACGTCGCCGTCCGTACTCTATTCGAACCAGGAACCCGTCTAAATGGCGAACAGCTGATGATAAACCGATCTGCTTCCGCTGTGGTCGCGCTGGACACATCGCTCGTTACTGCCGCAGCCAATGGCCATCTATGTCTTCTGGCTCGTACGCCGCTTACAGTAACTCATTCCGTCCACCAAACCACCGTTATCCGATCCGCACTGAGTCTACAGCATTTACTGCCCCTGCGGACTACGGCCACCCTGTCCCGTCGTCGCCACCGCCTCAAAGCCGCCCTTCTCGTTCTAATACGCGTCGCCGCTCTCCCTCACCATCGTTTAACCACCGCATGTCCCCGGAAAACTAGGCTGCGCAGCTTCTGGAGGTGAAGCTGCCCTGTCGACCTTACCCAAAAATCCTCTGTTGCCCTTACGTTTGAACCGGAACACCCTAGAAGTATATGTTGATGGCACACTTGTTGAAGCTTTGATAGATACGGGCGCTCACGTCTGTATTATGAGTTCGCGTTTTCGTCGTCGCATGAAGAAGGTTCTCACGCCCCCCTTGACCAGTGCCGTCCAAGTTGCAGATGGTGCAACAGTCCCTGTCGTCTGTATGTGCACAGCTCAACTTACCGTAGCCAGTCATCAAGTGGTCGTCCTTTTTACCGTGCTTGCAACATGTCCCCACGACCTCATACTAGGCCTCGATTTTCTTGCCGGCAATTCTGCTCTAATTGATTGCTCCGCTGGTGTGCTCCGCCTTGAACTGCCACAAATCAGTGCCGCCCCGTACCAACCTACATGCCTATTACAATGCAGCGACTTTGTTCGCCTGCCCTCCAAAACTGTGACGTACGTCAATTTTCTGTGCTCACCAGCTGTGCCCGATGGTGACTATTACGCTACGCCTCTCACCGACGTACTCCTTGCGCACAATGTTGCAGTGCCCTATACGGTGCTCAGCATCACAGATAACAAAACTTGTCTACCTCTTGTCAATTTCGGCTACATGAATCAGGTGCTTCCACAAGGCATTTCTGTGGCCCACCTGTGTCCGTTGCTCGATTCACAAATTGAAGTGCTTGCCTTAGACACACTTGTTTCACCGCAGCACTCATCACTCGCAACACATTCGGGCAGCCATCAAATTGTAGACATGATCGCCACTGATTTTCCGCCTCCACAAGTTGAAGCCCTACAACATCTTCTCGAGGCCTACCAGGATATTTTCGATTTTGGCGACCGACCTCTAGGGCAGACGTCCTTTGTCCAGCATCGCATACACACAGGTGATGCCAACCCTGTTCACCGCCGTCCCTACAGAGTGTCTGCTTTTGAGCGGAGCATAATTCAGAAGGAGGTGAATAAGATGCTAGCGAAGGACATTATTGAACCATTCTCCAGTCCCTGGGCATCCCCGGTTGTATTAGTTAAAAAGAAGGACGGATCGTGGCGATTTTGTGTGGACTATCGCCACCTTAACAACATCACCAGGAAAGACGCATACCCTCTGCCCCGCATTGACGACGCCCTTGATTGGCTCCATGGTGCCGCCTACTTTTCTTCCATCGATCTTCGTTCTGGTTATTGGCAGATTGCCGTGGACCCTATGGACCGAGAGAAGACGGCTTTTGTAACACCCGATGGCCTCTACCAATTCAAAGTCATGCCTTTCGGCCTATGCAATGCTCCCGCCACCTTTGAACGAATGATGGACTCCCTGCTCCATGGATTCAAGTGGTCTACTTGTCTTTGTTACCTGGATGACGTGTTGCTCCCACTTTTGAAGCGCACCTTGAGAGACTGTCGAAAATTCTTGATGTATTCCGTCTCGCCGGCCTTCAGCTGAATTCATCCAAGTGCCGGTTTGGTCGCCGTCGCATTACAATACTTGGACATATTGTTGACGCTTACGGCGTACAGCCTGACCCAGAAAAAGTTCGAGCTGCGAAGGACTTTCCTGTGCCAAAAACCGCCAAAGATGTCCGCAGCTTTGTGGGGCTCTGCTCCTATTTTCGGCGGTTCATCAACAACTTCGCGTAAATCGCTCGGCCCCTAACAGATTTACTCAAACCAGATGACACGTTTACCTGGGGTCCCTCGCAAGCAGCAGCATTTTCCGACTTGACCACTTTGCTCACTTCTTCTCCTGTGCTGGCTCACTTCAACCCTACGGCACCTACAGAAGTGCGCACCGATGCCAGCGGTTACGGAATAGGCGCTGTGTTGGCTCAGCGACAACGTGGGCAGCATCGCGTGATAGCTTATGCCAGCAGGCTGCTGTCCACCTCGGAGCGTAATTATTCCATCACAGAGCGCGAATGCCTAGCGCTGGTGTGGGCAGTCGCGAAATTTCGCCCTTACTTACACGGCCGACCATTTATAGTTCTCACCGACCACCACGCTCTCTGCTGGCTCGCCTCCCTCAAAGATCCCACAGGTCGTCTCGCCCGCTGGGCAGTCTGCCTTCAGGAGTATTCTTACACCGTAGTGTATAAATCAGGAACACTGCACAAAGATGTGGATTGTCTGTCACGCTACCCTGTGGCCGACTGCGATCCTACGAGCACTGATTCTGTGGGCTGCGTCCTTTCCATCTCCCAGCTGCTTCATCTCGGGGACGAGCAGCGCCGCGATACCGATATCAGCCGCTTAATACAACAGCTCGAATCTTCACCGCAAGACGCTTCTGTTCGCATGTTTACCTTAAAGGACCACACCTTATATCGGCGTAATTTATCGCCCAATGGTCACGACCTACTTCTGGTCATACCAAAGCACCTGCGTTCCACAGTCCTACGTGAGCTCCATGACGCGCCAACCGCGGGTCACCTTGGTGTCTCTCGCACATATGACCGTGTCCGCCGCCACTTCTACTGGCCTGGCCTTTCACGCTCTGTACGTCGTTATGTCAACGCTTGTGAAATTTGCCAGCATGCAAATTTGAAATTTGCAACATGATTTTCTTGCAGTTGTCCGTCTTTAATTCACTAAATGTGTACAGAGAAAGAAATTTAGGAAACAAAGAGAGAAGCGCTGGTCAGTGTGAGTTTGGTCTGTGCCTCTCCCACTGTTGTTTTCAAGCCATACCTCGCGTTCTCTGGTTAGTTCACAAGCTTGGCTTATCCCACATGCCTCTCCATCCACAACAATTGTTATAGTACTCTTCAAAACTTTATTCGTTAAGCTGCCCCGGTGTACACTGTGTGCGCGTGGGTGCACACGCGTGTGTGTGTTTTTTTAAAATACGTTGAATCTATCCTGCGATAAGTTGTGTTTCTAGCATTGCCTGTTTTATTGCACAACGCGTGTTTGTAGTTTTTTTTGAGGGGTGGGTTGCAATGTCACTAGCATGTGCACTTTCTGCTTTGTACATACCGCAGTATACCGAGTATACGTGCGACAAAGGAGCCGCAACTGAGCGGCTTTGTTTTTTTTTATTTCACCTCCGCCATGTGTACTGATTTATGCATGTCTTGAATAAAGACTTGGATTTTCTTCGTAACTTCGTTGCATTTAATCTCTCGTTGGTTATTCCTGCTGCACTGCTGCAACTCGTCGGGATTTTGCATGACCTTAGAGCGTGTTCGTTCAGATATTTGCGTAATTACTCATAAAGCTACACAAGGTTAGGTTAGTAAGAAAGGAAGGCATAGCGCACGCGGGAGTGTACGCAGGGAGCTTCACCTGGAGAATCGCAAGGTGAAATTTCATTCAGCTAGCAACGCATGGAAGTCGCCTCGGGCGAGCGTTTTATGGAAATGGCGGCGTGCAGCCGGATACAGGATTCAGGCGCGTCACGGCTGCAATTACAGGACACTCGTTGCCGCGTTCTCTAGTTGCTTTTCTTTAGGCTAGCTTCCTTGCAGATTCGACCACGATAGGCAAAACGCGTCCGAGGGACGCTCATTATTTACACACGTGGCCTTGCGCATTGTGATTCACGAGAAGTTCAACGAGGTTGTGGCTGTGCGTGAAAATCGGAGGTGCTGCTTTACTAGGTCGCATACCTTCGGGCATGTTGACGTTCCGCGTATTTGAGCTAGTCGCTTAAACGCGTGGATCAGCTTTCTTAGTGCATAACTGAAATTGAATACTGCAAATACCTGTGCGTAACAGTTCCTAACTACCTTTTTTTTTTTTTTTGGAGGGGCAGTAGGGGCTCGACCACCCGTTATGCATGCTCTTGCGCTTGTTCATGTGTGTGTGTACATATATACACACGCCAAAATAAAAAAAATAGCGCAGCTTGCCCTGGAGCTGCAATGCTAAAAAGACAGCGAAGCTAATGAGCATCAGGCGCATTCCTGGCTGTTGCTCCTTCGGTAAACGTTGCAAATTTTATATTTCTTCCTCTATTTCTTTCCCCCTTTTTTCTCTTTTTATTTCACTTCACTTATTTTCCTCTTTCACTCTATATTACTTGTTATATATATGTATCTTAATTTCTTCCTTCCTTTTACATCTATTGTTCTTCCTCTATTTCTCATTTGCTTGCTCTCTTCTCCTCTCTTTATATCTCACCCTGTTTCTTTCTATCCTAGGTTTCTTTTATTATATCTCTTTTGGCATATTTTTTTTAATCTATGCCTCATTCTTGCTATGCAATGCTTTACTGCCTCCCCAACTTCCTTCCCTCACCATCACATCTCTCCTGACGATCACTTCCATTTCCCACTCTCTTAGTGACCCATATATATTATACAAGTTTGGGTACAGCGCGATAACGATGCAGGCACAAGAGTGCAGAAGGTACACGGACCAGCATAACTTCACGGCACAAATTAAGAGGCTGGAAAGTGCCAGGCACTTTACACATGTGATAGCTACGTGTATCTGTTGGTCTCTCCGTCCGTCCGTCCATCTGTCTGTCTGTCTGTCTGTACATTAGTCTGATGGTCTGTCTGTCTGTCCGAGCATAACTTGACGGCCCAAATTAAGAGGCTGTAAAAGTGACAGGCACTCTACACATGTGCTAGCTACGTGTATGGAAAAACTAATCATATTCTAAAAACGTCAATCTTATAAATAGAAAAAAAAATCGAACAAGAAGAATACAAATCAGTAGCAATAACAGAATATCTACTGAACTGTCGCGTGGTCTGAGCAACGTCAGCCACCAGTAAGGAGTAAAATCAGTCTTCTCTGCTTCTGAAATGTTCTTTTAGAATTTGTCGAATTGTTCGGAGAAAAATGGAACAAAATGATAAAGAAAGAGATGACTGTGGAATTAGGTGTGTTTTATGTTCGTGACCTGCAAGCGCAGATGGCAGGTTTTGCCAGATTCCACTTAGATGTAGGCAATAATGAGTGGGTCAGAGTGCCATGGCCAATGCGCTAATGTGCGCTAATGAGAGCACACGAATTCACTCAATAATCCGGACGCTTCGCATCTAGCAACGCATTGCAACACGTGTGGCTACTCGCCTGTTTTTGCCGATACAGAAATTGTGTCGAAGCATGGTTCCTAGATAACTAGAGAAATGATAGAAGTATTTCGCATTAAACAAATTAACCACGCAGGCGTAGGACATCAATGTTTATTACGCACAAAGAGTTTGCCTATCTTCTCCGCCCATCTGCCGTTAGGTGATACACTGTGTAACTTCTTCGATTCAGTTTTAACACTTCTGCACAATGTTGACTTGTTTTTTTTCTTTTGTTTGAAGTTCATCTGTAAATAATTTTGTTTCAGTTGCGAGTCAGTGCTCGTCTTTGTCTCTTCGGCACTTCGTCGTTCTGCATTACCAGCTGCATTACCAGCTATAGCCCAACTTACAACACCATTGCTATACTATGCTGTGCTCTGCTAACGTTTCCGAATAGTCGAATGGTTAAGATGCTGGCCCCAGGTTCAGGGTATGCAGGTTCAAATATTGCCTTGTAAAAAACTTTCTCCTTCAAAATATTTGACTCTTCCTCTCTCTCTACTGGCCCGCTTCTCTATTCTGGCCCGCTTCTCGCCGATGCCGACGGAATATCTTGGTCACTTGTTGAGGAGTCAAGTGAAAATTCAGATAGTATCAAGCATGTCAAGCTATTAAAATGTACACTTCTCCATTTTATTAACAGAAGGTACCACATACCACCCACACTGGTTCAATATATTCTTCATCTGTACCAAGACAATCGTGGATCAGGCAGACAAAACGGCTTCTGGCGGCCATATATAAATTACTCATGAGGTTTCAGATGGCCAGGAATGAAAGCGACAGCAGCCATTACATATGCACATACCACTTTGTCAGGAGAAGAAAGTGAAGTTCAACCAGTCATGAGACGTTATGACGAACCCGGAATATTCAAGAGTGCCATTCGAAGTTGTAGACTTTGCGGAAATAAGAAAGAAGGGGGAAGTAGTCGAGTGAGAGCAAGCATTTCCCCACTTCATTGATGAATGCACAATGATGATTAAGGCTAAAGCAGGAAAAAAAGGAGCAAACAGTGTCATCAGTCTACTCAAAGATGAGTGTGTTAAGCACACCAAGACACTAGTCTGCGACAACGGTCCTGCTTTCCGGAGTACTAAGCTCAACTAATAAATATTCTTCTCCCTATCAGGGTTGCAGCCAACGGATTGGCAGAACTGGCTATAAGAGATTAAACAGTTCATGAAGATAGAATCGCGGCCTTGAGGTGACTGTGAAACATCACAATCGGTCATACACCACGGGTTCACATGGCAGTACTCATTTCGCAACCACCAGCACGGCAGATTGTGAGCTCGGCCACCTAGAAAATCTAAACCTCACCGAAGTCAAGAAAACTTCTGGAGAACAAGAAGTATGCAAACAAGGGATGACGCGAAAATTTTATAAAAGGCAGAGCAGCAATATACCGCACGTATGCAACCCGGAGAATACTACTTTGTAAGCAAAAAAGTAGCACCTCCAAGTGTTCTGTGTTGTGGACCGTATCAAGTTGTGAGGACTGCATCTCAGCGTGGGATACTCAAAAACGTGTCGTACACTGGAGCCTCGGGTAAAAGGGAGTCACCCGCCATCGGTAACGTTTCCAAGGTTTACACCGGGAGGTCTAATTAAAAGGCGCTTGGAACAGTAAAGTGGTCTGCTCTGAGCGCATGAAAAAAAGAGGTGAAATAGGGAGTGATGAAGAATAAAATAGCGTATACTAGACTTGTAATGTAGAGTATGTCTTTTTGGCAATTCATGTGGTAGCGCGAAGATATATATAGCTCATTTCTCACGTTTGATCTTACTGACTCATTGCACGCGTCTATGCTACCTTGTACCACGCAAGAATGTCCCAGTATTCCAGGTTATTTTAGGATCATCGGATAGGCTTGAGCGCGCAGACGAGAACAGCGGAGTTCATTCTCGAAAAACGCAGCCACCAGCGATGACGCTGGACGTTTGATGCCTCATGTATAAATGCAGACGCTAGAAAATTATGATGTGAATACGGATCCAAAAATTCATCGGAAGACACACTTTGTGTGCCATACAAAAGAAAAGCATATTGTCTGTTACGGTTGGCGACATCGACGTAGACTTCACAAACGCAGACAAACCCAGAAAAACGGGCTGTAGTGACCCACATCAGTAACATCGATTGGTATGTGGGGTTTAACGTCCCAAAACTCCTATGTGATTGTGAGAGACGCCGCAGTGGAGGGCTCCAGAAATTGTTATCCCCTGGAGTTCTTTAACGTGCACCCAGATCTGAGCACACGGGCATACAACGTTTTCGCCTCCACATCAATAACTTCACCGTACAGATGTTAAATAAAGATATTACAAAAGCATTTCTGGTAGCAATTGTCTAACGTCAGTTATGGTGGTTGTTAACAGATGTGGTATTTGGGCACGTTGACAATTAAGATAAAGATGTGCGGAAAACACCGAAAAGTAAACGTGGTTCAAATCCAGCTCTAATATCGTCCTCGTGTAGTGAGTGGTTACGCATCACCACTTCTGCGAAACTCGAGGAAGGGCACAGCAAGGGCACCCAGCGATTCTGATTCGTAACGTCCCCACTGATCTGTTTGCGACACCGTCCATTACGTCAATGTTTGAGGTAAGCATGCAGGATTCACCCGGCATGAGTAAAATTTGTTACACAAAAATGCGCCCTACTTTTCTATGAACTTTATCGACTTTTCTTGTTACGTCAGTTGAGACATCCGCAAAGAGTGCTGTCCGGTTGTTTCCCGCCTCCGATGCGGTGAACTAAGGCGCCGATGAATTAAACGGCGGCGAACGGAGCAATGGCGCGGTTCGCTATCCTATATTGTGTGGAGCGGGTGTGATACGCATGTTTCCAAAGTGTTTTCAGCACTTTGAAGCTAACTATTGCGAACATTTCGCAGCTATTTATAAGAAGTATATACTTTACACCTTGTTAATTCACTTCAGCTTTCATTTGAGCATAGACAGCCTGGTTTCAGGCCTGCATTAACCACATGATCTTAAGCGTGGTCACACCCTTGGGTTAGACGAAAAGCTGGGCCCCTACGCATATAAACGAAACGCTACTTCCGGCGAGACTGCTGTTACAAGAACGCCGCTACATATAGCACCGCCTAATTTGACCCCATCAGTGCATGCGCAGAAGTCCGTAACTGCAAGGTCTCAACTAGAGGAGGAAATTTTAAAATCGGAATGGCTATCAGCCCGACATGCGACAACTGTCGCTGCGTGGAGACATTTTCCCATCTTCTCTGCGAGTGACCTCCCTTCGGTGCGCCAAGAAAAACAAAACCCTCGAAAGTTCTAGATGGACTTGACAATCACCAATCGTCGGAAGAAAGGGTGTTAGGACACTCTCCGAGGCCGTCCTCGGCACGCAAGGCGTTGAGAACGTTGTTGCGCTTCTTGAGGGAAAGTGATCTCAGAGACAGACTGTCGATTGTACTTTTGTCGTTATTTATTCTCTTTCAATGTCGATTATACGGACACTCGCAACTGGATTTCGCCGCCGCCATAGGCGACTGCGTTAATGTCATGCACCCTATGTGTATACGTATTTATGCATATGAAACGCAAGAAGAAAAAATTCAGAAAAAAAAAAGACTCCGGCGCGCGGAATCAAACGTGAGACATACACGTCGTGAATGCGAGGCTCTTCCCGTTCAAACGGCAAGCTATTTATATCTACTACTTACCGCTGTTGGCGGGCATTGGGGGGGTGGGGGGGGGGGGGGGGTGCGGGAAACTATCGTGCTTTCAGCATTATCAGCAACATGGTGCAATGAGCGCGTGGCAGCTCTCATATCTCACGCGTACTTTGGCCCGCGAAGAGAAGGAGAGTGGACGACCTCTAGCACGCCCTTATCTCCCGGTGGGGAGAATCATACGTCTTGGCAGGTCACTGCACTCGTTACACAGCCTCCGTTTGCGAAAAGGGCGCGCTTCTCAGACACAGCGAAGTAACAACTGGGACGCTTATTCGGGTTCGTCTGTACCTGTAAGTATAAGTTTCATGCGCCATTTGTGCGTGAGAAACGCGGGGTGCGTTTTGATCCACTTGCCATACTGCGCCTGACCTTCCGATTTATGCCGCGTTCACACTGAGCATTTAGGCGGCCGAAAGTGCTCCGAATCCGGTTCGGCGGCGGCGAGATCCGCCGAAAGGGCCCTCTCCGCGCCGATCGCTCTCGGACCGATTTTTGCGGCGTCTGCCGCCGAATCGGTCACCGCGGACCAATAGGAGCGCTAGTCAAGGAATTTTGAAAAATGGCGGCCAAGCCCTACTCACTTGTTATGCCGCAGTGCACGTAACTGAATGTTGAAACCAACGGGAGTTTAGCATACTCTGTGCCTACATCACCTCCGTATGTCGTGAAAGAGGTGACCAAGCTTGCTGTTGGCGTGGCTGAGCTTGTTGCGGTCTTGCAGAGCAAAACGAACCCACCGACGCCTGCTCTTTGTGCATTACAAGACAGCCACTTGCCAGCAAAGTAAGCAGTACTGTCTTTTCTTGGTTCCTGCGCACAAGAATTGTCAAATATACACCACCGGTTAGCATAGCAGCTTTTGCGAGCCGTGACAACAACCGGGTGACAGCGCATCCATCCCGCGTTCGCCCAGTAGTAGATGGCATATTCGGCGGCGCGGGGCGCGTCCAGTGCGAACGATGCTGCGTTTCGGCGGCAGGGGAATTTCGGTCGCTGTAGAAAGCGGATGTTTCAGTGTGAGCTAGGCATTATTCCTATCACGTTCATCGCTTCGCCTTTGCGGCAAAGCTGTGACCTTTTTTTCTTCTTTTAACATCTCTTTTGTGTCAACTTTTATTCCCCTTCCCCAGCACAGGGCATCCAGCCGGTCTGAGAACTCCCTGTCTTTCCTTTCCTCCTCTCGTTTTTTTGTCAGAGCAGTTAACACATTTCTTCAATCTCTTATGCTTCGATTATCTCCCTTAAAAAAATTTCTACTTCAGTCAGCAATTCGCTGATTGCTGTTCATGATACCGATTACAATGTAAAAGCGGTAATTGAGCGCTGCCGTAAGGTTCGACGAGTTTGAGCTCAAACAACAGCTCAAACCACTGATCCGAGCACCAGTAGACGCTGGGCTCACGGTGTCTCTGTTATGTCCCTTTGGAAGGAAACAAACAATAGATCTTTTTTTTTTATTCTGGCACCGATATCCTCATCAAACGAAAACATACATTGACAATCCAGTTAAAAAGCTAGGATTAAAAATAAATGTTGCAGACATTTTATCACTTGCAGGGCTTGCACAGGGATGTTTGCTCAGCTGGGTTTGCGTATATAATGGAAACAAAAAGATTAGCTTGTTGGTGTATTTTTATTTATTGCGGCTCAAGCCCATCCGATTGCCTAACGTTTGCCCATGAGGCATTTTCATTGATTAGTTCATATTCCCTAGATACTTTCCTTTCCTTCCAACCCCTTTGTGGGCGAGCGCCATCAGTGAGAGAATAATATCATCAGCATTATCATCATCATCACCAGCATCATCATCATCAGACGAACAAACGAGGTTCATGACGCGCGCGCCAAAGCCATACAACGCTGATTATGGGGCTTCTGTCAGAAGGTACGCCTCTCTCCTGGGAAGAGACCAAGCGACTGGGTGACTACGTGCGACGCCGTGGCATCCTCCAGTTCATCAAGATGTACCGGGAGGCCCGTGACCGCCGTGGCGACCGCCTTTTGTGGGGAGACGAGGTCGAGTACATGTTGGTGCGCTTCGACCACGTCAAAAGACGCGTTCAATTGCTACTGCGAGGTGCCGAGATCATCCACGAGCTGAATGAGCGAGAACTGCGGACACCGACGAGCATCTGCTCCTGGCACCCGGAGTTCGGCGCTTACGCTGTGGAAGCCGTGCCGGGGCTGCCTTATGGCGACACCCTGGCGCACTGCAACGTCGTCGAGCACAACATGCGCCAGCGTCGCGCCGAGATAAGCCAGCTGCTCGGTCCCAACGAAGAGGTCATGTGCATTACGGTCTTTCCGAGGCTGGGCTGCGCCGAGTTCACGTATCCACCGTATGAGCCTTCACTCGGCTCGGTCTCCATGCCGTCTTTATTCGTGCCCGAGCAGATGATCTACCCTACTCACCCACGCTTCCGCACTCTGGCACGCAACATTAGGCTGCGGCGCGGTAAACGGGTCGTCATCAACGTGCCCATTTTTCAAGACGTCAATACTCCGCGTCCCTTCATCGAAGACCTCGTGAAACTAGGTGCTGATGAAGAGGCGCTGCTCGCAAATAAGCCTGACCACGTATACATGGACGCTATGGGATTCGGTATGGGTAACTGCTGCCTACAGGTGACACTGCAAGCGTACGACATGGAAGAAGCGATGCGACTATACGACCAGCTGGCCAACGTGTGCCCCGTCCTGCTGGCACTGGGTGCAAGCAGTCCCGTCTTCCGCGGTTACCTAGTGGACCGAGACTGCCGCTTCGACGTCATCTCTATGGCCGTCGACGACCGCACCGACGACGAGATGGGCACGGTGCGGCCGCGCTACGCCAGTATACCCTGCTTCATCTGCGCCGTCAACGAGCACTGCAACGACGTGCCGCTCGCTCACAACGACGAAGTCTACCAGCTCCTGCGCTCCGAGAACATCGGCCACGGCCTGGCGATGCACTTGTCTCACGTCTTTGGGAAGGACACGCTCTCGCTCTTCAGGGAGAAGCTCGACGACGGCGTGGACAACGACTACGACCACTTCGAGAACCTTCAGTCGACAAGTTGGCACACGCTGCGCTTCAAGCCGCCTCCACCCAACACGGACATCGGATGGCGAGTCGAGTTCCGCCCCATGGAGCTGAACATAACCGAGTTCGAGAACGCGGCTTACGTAGTATTCGTTGTGCTCCTCACACGTGCCATCCTGACGTTCAACCTGGACTTTGTGATCCCTATATCCAAGGTGGACGAGAACGTGCGCGTCGCTCAGAAGGTCGACGCTGTTTTGACAGAGACACTGTGGTTCCGCGAAGACGTCGGATCCTCGCACAGTGAGGGTGCCGCTGAGCCACGCGTCGCACGAATGACGCTCAGCGAGATCGTAAACGGCAGGGAGGGCTTCCCTGGCCTTGTGCCACTCGTGCGCAGCTTTCTGGCAAGCGTCGAGGAGGTGGACACCAGCACCCGCTGTACCGTCGAGCAGTACCTGCAGCTCATCGAGAAGCGCGCCTCCGGCCAGCTGATGACGGGAGCGCGCTGGATACGACACTTCGTCACCTCCCACCCCGAGTACAAAAAGGACTCAGTGGTGAGCGAGGGCATCGCTTACGACCTCGTGGCACGAATGAAAAGGCTGCAGCACAACTTTTGGTGCTGCCCAGAGCTTATCGGCACGCCCGTGGCTAGGTCGACGGCGACCCCGCCCACCTCTCCGACTGTGTCGGCAGCGTCGACGCCTGCGAACGAAGAAAACTACCAGCGACCACGACGACGTGCTTCTTTGTCATCGGAGTCCAATTAAATGGCTTTCAGAGAAGTACGGAATCACGTCCCTCTTAACGACGATACTCAAAACGCAAAGGTCAATAGATAATTATCGTCACCTACACTGTCGTTGTTTTCCGAACTGTTTCTGCAACATGATGTCCACTTCACTATATTCTACGTCGTTTTTTGCACGAAGCATGCTTTTCAATCATAATTACAATACATATGCACCTCTTAACACCATGAGGTGTGTCGTACCTTCAGCGCGTTAAAGAACTCGTTTCGCAGAAATTCCAACGTCGGCGTCGTTTAGCTTCTTGCAGGCAGCATGCCTTTCAATCGTAATGACAATGCATACGCACCCCTTAACATCGATCGATGTGTCACGCTTTTAACGCGATAGCGCTATAGCGCGTTTCGCTGAAAGTCGAGCTTCGGCGTCGCAGTGTCGTTCGTTGTGAGCGAAAATTATAATCTTATGCGTGACCAAAAAATCGAAAACAATACAAATAAAATAAAATGATAAAAAATGGCAACATATCTACGGAGTGAATGATGGAGAGTGGGCGAAGCATTCGTCCGTTCATTCGTTCTTGCTTCCGTCCGTTCATGCGTCCGTCTGTGTGACCGTCCGTGCGTCCATCCACCCATCCGTGCGTTCATCCATGCATCTGTCTGTGTGTCCGTTCGTCCATCAATTCAACACTCCAAGTACCACCATCTCGCATATTTTCATCATATATTCGGATGGATGGATGGATGGATGGATGGATGGATGGATGGATGGATGGATGGATGGATGGATGGATGGATGGATGGATGGATGGATGGATGCATGGATGGATGGATGGATGGATGGATGGATATGGCTGTACCCTTTAGATCGGGCGGTGGCTAGCGCCACCAAGCCGTAATACCTAATGAACCAAAAACTATATTTTTTTTTCTTTAAAAAGTGAGTTTGAGGATTCGTACTTTGCAGTGAAGAGTTTAATTTTCACTCGTGCCTTGACTTTAGCCACCAATCAGATAACCTCCTTCTAGTTAAGTCTACCCGCTTAAAGTTTATTTTGCCCTCCCGGTCCCTAAACCCCCTATAGAAGCACCGCCATCCTGCGGACATTCCAAGGACTAAACGAGAGGTGGCACACGCACACTTTCTTACGGCTTGCGCTTCGGGTCTGCTTCCCACCTTTAACCACCTCAAGTTCATGGTATATACTAGTTCACTGTATTCATGGCACTGCGGCCCAACGATCGCTAAACCTTTCTAAAACCAGGGAGGTAACGCCCAGCGAGTATAACGTAGCAACCCTTTCTTGTCAGATAGTGCTCAATGTACATGGCAATGGCTGCTAATGGGGAATGAGTCAGGAGCATTTGGCTTTTAGTTAACGCGCACACCGCGAACTTTTTATTGCTCAACAAAGCACAGGAGAAATCTCCCAGCGGCACCACCTTGCAGGTCAAAATGTAACACTGGTTACACACGACTACGACTACGAGGGTCGAACGGGTGCCGCTTTAAGGAGCTTCGCCCCTAAAATCCTGGGGAGAGTGTCAACCGAGTTCGGGTCTTTTAGGTCCACGTGGGGATGGAACGCGGATCGTTTGCTTGGCAAGCGGATGTTTCACCACACGTGTCGGCTTGTGAACACAATGAAAATAACTTACACTGCTTGAAAATGCAGCAGACGTAACTTTCGTGTTTTACAAATACGCGCGTCCTCTATACATTCTTCAAAATACAACATGAAATATTGCAGCAATAATGCGTGGTACAAGCGCCTATTGCCAGCGGCTGTCGGAACATGCGATTATCATGACTTCGTGGTTTAAAGCCGGTCACCCACTACAAAAGGCACGCTACTGCGCCTATTCCCTAAGACTATATACGTAGTGGGTGTCTAGCAAGTTCAGAAATGTTTCGTGCAACGAAGTGTTTGAAATGCGCACTGGGAACAGGACATCGCTATTGTGCTCAACTCATAAAGGCGGAGCTTTAAGATCCCCAAAATTTTAGCGCACACTTCAAGAAGTTATCGAAAAAATTCACAGCATAGCCACGGAGTCAATGATGCTGAGTCGGACGAAGCGTCCGTCCATTTATCCGTCTGTTCGTTCCTATCCCACTAGAACACGCATCGGACGGACAGATGGAAGGACGGACGGATGGACGCTTCGCCCCACTCATCATCATTCACTCCGTGAATATTCTGGGAATTTCTTATTACACGAGAACGTGATTATTTTCAAGGACATATACACACAACACCATCTAGTGAGCAATTCTTAAAATTAACGATGTGGTTACATACATACCACATGCCGCTATTACAAAATTTGACAATATCGTGGAATTAGACAGTGTCCATAATAGCACCTTCTGTCTGTCTGTCTGTCTGTCTGTCTGTCTGTCTGTCTGTCTGTCTGTCTGTCTGTCTGTCTAAGACCTTTTAGCTCTCCTGGTCGTTTCGATAATGATATCGATACCAAAATTGGTATGGCATAACTTTGTCGATAGATAGAGATAAAGATAGAGATATAGATAGATATATAGAGAGATATAGATATAGATAGGTATATAGAGATAAAGATAGAGATAAAGATAGAGATATAGATAGATATATAGAGATATAGAGATATAGACAGATATATAGAGATATAGATAGATATATAGAGATATAGAGATAAAGATAGAGATATAGAGATAAAGATAGAGATATAGAGATAAAGATAGAGATAGAGATAAAGATAGAGATATAGATAGAGAGATAGAGATATAGATAGAGAGATAGAGATATAGATAGAGAGATAGAGATATAGATAGAGAGATAGAGATATAGATAGAGAGATAGAGATATAGATAGAGAGATAGAGATAGAGAGATAGAGATAGAGATAGAGAGATAGAGATAGATAGATAGAGATATAGATAGAGAGATAGAGATATAGATAGAGAGATAGAGATATAGATAGATAGATAGATAGATAGATAGAGATAGAGATAGATAGATAGAGATATAGAGATAAAGATAGAGATATAGATAGATATATAGAGATATAGAGATATAGACAGATATATAGAGATATAGATAGATATATAGAGATATAGAGATAAAGATAGAGATATAGAGATAAAGATAGAGATATAGAGATAAAGATAGAGATAGAGATAAAGATAGAGATATAGATAGAGAGATAGAGATAGAGATATAGATAGAGAGATAGAGATATAGATAGAGAGATAGAGATATAGATAGAGAGATAGAGATATAGATAGAGAGATAGAGATAGAGAGATAGAGATAGAGATAGAGAGATAGAGATAGATAGATAGATAGAGATAGAGATAGATAGATAGAGATATAGATAGAGAGATAGAGATATAGATAGAGAGATAGAGATATAGATAGATAGATAGATAGATAGAGATAGAGATAGATAGATAGAGATATAGATAGAGAGATAGAGATATAGATAGATAGATAGATAGATAGATAGAGAGATAGATAGATAGATAGATAGATATATAGATAGATAGATAGATAGATAGATAGATAGATAGATAGATAGATAGATAGATAGATAGATAGATAGATAGATAGATAGATAGATAGATAGATAGATAGATAGATAGATAGATAGATAGATAGATAGATAGATAGCACAACGTGAATTCTTTCTTTTCGCGCTTCGCCTGCGAACAGGGGCGATCTGCAGCTAAGCCAGCCAGTAGGCGTGGGTCTTCTTGGAATGAGCAGATGCTGCCATCTGTTTAAAGAAGTCTGGAACACGTCGGATTCGGAATTGGTGTGTCGCTTTCAAAGGCACCTTCTCTGCATCCTACTCTGCATACTCTCTCAGCCTCAGTGGGGGAAGGACCCACCTGTTACAACTTTGAAGCTGAATGAAAGCGCAATATGCAAGCAAAAGCTTATGAATGATTTTCGCAGAATAATTTTGCCAGTTGAAAATAACATGTTGAATTAGATGAGTTTTTGACACTTTGCACACAGTAAACAAGACGTAAATGTCGATATTTAAGGCCTTGTATGACCGCCCGTAGCCTATTTTGGGGGACAACCGATGCAAAAAGGAGCAGTCGTATTCTCCGTTCTGTCGAGTCGTGTCTAGCTCAGCAATCGCGTGACATCACCAACAGCCTGATTCGCCGTTGTTTTACAGTAAAAACTGTAATGGGACCACAACTCGGGCCACGCGCAGTTGCCCACCATTGCCGGTGTCCGTTACCACATCGCACGAAATTATTTAAAAACAAACTAGCACTGAAGGCACAGTAGGGCTCGAAACCAGGGTCTGCTGGGTACCAGCCAAGTATTCAGCCACTGAGCTACGCTTGTGCTTGTTGGCAAACTTGCCTTAGGCATGCAGGCTTGATGTCGGGAAAGAAATTGCGTTAATATGACTTATAAAGCGTTTTAAAACAGCGAAAGAACAGGCAGTCGTCGCACAATGCGAATAGCGTAACAAGTGGGCCGTCCAATGCGCCAACCTATTACAAAAGTTTGTTCTTGTTTCCCTGGTAACTGTGGCACATACCCTTTTCTGACATAATTCCTCATCGTCGTCAGCCACTGCATGGACAATAGGCACAGAATTCCTTGCAAGTGTTTAGCGGATACCATGATTCTCAGAAGATGACGAAAAATAACATAGCGAATGCCGGCCTACTACACAAAAGTTCATTACTAATGCCCTAGTGGGCATCAAGCAAGTATGCTTGCAGTAGTTACTTAATGAGTGTTTTCAAAAGGCTCTGAAAGGCCGTTCTTCTAGCTTTTGCTGTGACTGTGCTGCGCCTATACCGCGCAGGCCTGGCGTTTTTTTTTTTAATTATTTGAAGTATTCAAGATTTTTTCAATGCAAGTTAATTACGTGAATTTCGGATAAGTGTGCGTATTGAGAGCAGGGGCATGGCACTCATATTCTAGTAGATTAAAAGGCGGGCAATGCACTGCTTGGGACATACGCGCTCAGTGGAAACGAACAATTGGCACGAATGGCACAAATAGGCACAAATTTGCACTGCATGAACAATTGGAACAAAATTGCTTGCAAGTGTTTAACGGATGCCACACTTCAGAAGAATGACGAAGGATAGCATAGCGAATGCCGGCCTACTACCCAGAAAATCATTATTGATAATGCCGTGGTGGATACCCAGCAAGTGCACTCGCTGCAGTTACCCAATGAGTGTTTGGAAAAGGCTCTGAAAGGCCGCTCTTCTAGATTTTGCTGCGACTGTGCTGCGCCTTCCGAGCAGGCCTGGCGTTTTTATGTTTCCTGTAGTCATTCAGAGATGGTTTTCTTTCCATCACTGCCATATTTTTGTTTTTATTAATTTATTTACAAAGGCCCCGCCGCGGTGGTCTAGTGGCTAAGGTACTCGGTTGCTGACCCGCAGGTCGCGGGTTCGAATCCCGGCTACGGCGGCTGTATTTTCGATGTAGGCGGAAATGTTGTAGGCAAGTATGCTCAGATTTGGGTGCACGTTAAAGAACCCAGGTGGTCGAAATTTCCGGAGCCCTCCACTACGGCGTCTCTCATAATCATATGGTGGTTTTGGGACGTTAAACCCCACATACCATACCAACCTATTTATTTACAATAACTGCAGGTCCTCCTCAAGCGCATTGAAATACAAGAACACAGTTGGACCATGTAATACACTAAATAGTTTTGAATATTCGATATTATATACAAATAATAGGTATACAACTGGAAAGTAATACCAATTCTTAGCACGTATTGATTCATGGTAGACAGCAAAACTGTACTGTTTTCTTTTTTTCAAAATGAGCATGTCACTTGAATCATACACAAATCAAATTATTTTCAATATACACCGTTTTTACCAGAAAACTTTCTATATGTTTCATAAATGAAGTCATCGAGGCAGCATTCACTGATCCTGCAGATCACGAATTCCAGTGAAATATAGCACGAGGAAAGAGAGCGACATCGGTGTGGCTCAGTGGCTGCCGAATAGTTTTCTTGCGATTCGTCCTTGCTGGATGTTTTGAAGGTTTCCGAAAATAACAATCCCGTGATAAATCGAAGTCTCCATGGTAAAGTTGGTAGATAAATTTTAATCCTGCGTTGCTCAAGTTTTGGTAGACTTGCCTTAATACGTAGATTTGTTGCACTACACTGTCGGGAGTAACCGGTATAAATAAATGTATAGCTAAATTGTGGACTATCAATTTTTTAAATCAAATATTGTTTCCCAAGGCTCCAAATAATGATGGCATACTCTAATTTTGGTCACACAAGAGATTAACCGTGAGAAGAGTATTGCGCAGTTTTCTCTTCAAGAAGGACAATTTCTTCAGTGCACCCCCACAAGTTTTCAATATGCATTTCCCAGTTGAAGTTACTGGTGAGCGTGACTCGAAGTTACTGGTGAGCGTGACTCGTAGATATTTGACACGATCAGCTTTCACGAGGGTGGCATTTGCTATAGAATATGTAAAGGGAAAATGCATCATTTTGTGGGTAACCATAATAGAAGTCGTTTCTGAAAAATTTAGTTGAATGCCCATTTTGCACACCATTCGTCAATTGAGCGTCATCCCTTTATTTGGGCTCTGCTATTAAAGCCAATTTTAGTTACGTCACGTCTCTTTCTTCTGCGTTTATGACGTTTCACTTAACGTTCCTTGTTACCATGTGGCTGACACTACCAGACATGTACTTGCTGATGAGTCCCCGATCTTTTATTTTTCATAAAAATACCAGAACGCATTTTTTATTGATATGATTTATAAGGAGATGTTAGCGCACAAGTAAGGCGCCGGCTACTCCTTAGTCCTTGAGCGAATGTTGAATGCCAATCCTAAAGGAAAAATAAAGAGCAGTACATGGAAAATAGAGCAACTAGGCCCACATGCAAAAACACTCATGCGCGTGCACATTTCCAACACCACAGAAATAAGAAAATGTTCAAAAGTCAATGAATGATGTATCTGATAATGTCTTCAGTTAGCATTCGATCCAACCGGCACGAAATACCAGTGAACACGTCTGGTCCTGATGAAGATGTATTCTCTGATGTGTGCATAACAGTGAACACGCCATGCACTTCAGCACACACACATGATGGGTGTCATAATACTGCACGTAATTAGTCTTCAGAGTATCCTTAGTCTCTTTTCGAAATAATTTATCAGTAAATTCGCCACCAGTTCCAGCCTCCCCATACGTCTGCACGTCGCAAAGAGTGGTCTGTACGTTATCACTGTTAGGCGGCGTCATTTTTAGGGACAGGATAAAACATGGGGTAATTAAAAAAAATGTTTTGTAAGGTAACGTATGGTATTTTCCAAACATTGCTTCGTAACATCGTGTAGCACGTTATAGCATTATTTCCGAAAACATGCGTACGAAACAGTAGATACAATCGTGCCCGCCGGGCCTATCTCAGACAAGGGCTGCGTAGTACAAATGAATGGTGCGCGCGCATGTGTGTCTTCCCGCAATTGGTGACATCCCTTTCCGTCTTCTCTATTGAGAAAGCTCTCGCGAATGTGCTTGCTTCTGACCACGAGGCGTAGAATAAATGTCGACTACTCGTGTCGACATTGTTGTTTTTCGATTTAAAAAAACTAATTTCAAGAAAGTAATACCAGGACTCTAGCACTAATATAACAGCTGTTAATAGATTTCAAGTATCAACGTTACGTCGCCAGCAGCGTCTAATCAATAAAAATAAATTTGATCACGTATGTTCTCCAGAGGGGAATGCTATTTATATAAACAATATCACCCGACTGCTGATCTCAAATTGTTGCGTGAATGCTAATCGGTCGTTGTCTGTCATAATGAGCAGCGTTGCAGCATGCGTGCAGTTTTGTCACTGCTTGTTCGGTGAGTAAAAAGTGCGGGTGCGTGTGCAAGTTCTCGTCTCATTCAGAGGGCAGAATTTATGTCCGTTCACATCACCGTCGCTGCTGGGATCCGGCCCCTTATCGGCTCCGCGTGAAGGAAAACTTGCCGCATACCTTCCGTACCCGGCTTTTTTTTTCTTCTTCATTTCCACAGGCATGTCGCAGAACCTGCTCCCGCGAGGTCTTTGTAGAGAGACAGAGAGGCGCCGATTTAAAGAAAAATATAGCAATGCCACTGAAGCAAGGACACGGACCGATTCAAGAAAAAATTCACAGACACGGGGATGGGGGGGGGGGGGAGGATGGCAAGTAAAAACATGATCGGAGAAAACGCGAGACGAATGATGCAATGATGTGCGGTGGTTGGCATCAATATCGGTGTTTCCTCTCGCAACCTCATGACAGCCACCGGCGCACAGTCGAGTTTGGTCACTGGACGCTTAAGTGCATGACTACGAGATGAAATGACGTTGCAGAGCGAAGTGAAAAACAGATCGATGGCGCTGTCACCGGTGGTCAGGCGACAGACAGACAGACAGACAGACAGACAGACAGACAGACAGACAGACAGACAGACAGACAGACAGACAGAATTGCATCTTGGGGAGAAGGTTCCTGAACCCACCGAGAACAGCACCTGCCACGGGGTCACATACAGACCACCCTGAGTTCTTGCGCAAGGTACAGACTTGCGATGCATTCTAAGTCCGTCTCACTGACGTGATCTTTCCTTGTTTGAACGAGCAGATGGAGGCACCGCCACCTCAAATGAGGAAAGGTGGCGAATTGATCGCATTCCGAGAAGTTAGGGGAAATGTCCGCGCATTGGGTCATAGTGGCCGCCGACGGAAAGGATCCAGTGTGGAGGAGTCGGAGGGCTATCTGCTCCCTCCAGGTGAGCTCTGTGCAGACCAGGAAAGAATGCCCTGCCTAATCTAAAATAAAAGGTGGTCAACGGGTCCCCGTTGACGCCACAGCCAATCTTCTACCCCGAAGCCAGAAGTTTTTTTCGGCAAGGAGGGGGGGGAGTCAGCCCTCTTTCTCATTTAAGACCATGTGTGTGTGTGTGTGTGTGTGTGTGTGTGTGTGTGTGTGTGTGTGTGTGTGTGTGTGTGTGTGTGTGTGTGTGTGTGTGTGTGCGCGCGCGCGCGCGCGCGCGCGCGCGTGTGTGTGTGTGTGTGTGTGTGTGTGTGTGTGTGTGTGTGTGTACCTGCACTTGTATATACCTGCGAAAATTAAATAAATTCGGGTGGTTATAACCCCCTTTCCTGCCTGCGCCAGAGCCGATGGGAGCAGTCACTGGATGCACGATTTTTATGCGAAACATGTAACGCTGTATTCAGCGAATTTCTAAGCCCCCCGACAAGATACGCTCTACAAGTTGAACGCAACAATTGCCTCGCAAGTGGACCATGCATACACTCAAACAAATAAAAATACCAATACCACAGAGGAGCGGCGCAGTATGTACGCCGAGTGATAATGCTAGTACAAAGAATAGGGCACTGTCAGCAGCTGCGCATTTCTCCATGCTTTGTTGCACGATAATAATGTTGTTCTAATATACTAAATGACGTCGCCTGTTCAATTTCATAATTTTCACGGTTCTCTGAAGTGACGATGATTGTTGCCCTACACCTGACTTCGCGGACAACTGAGAAAAAGAAACGTTCAATACCGGATTCGCAGGCGGTCCTCCATTTCGAGAGAAAAGGTTGCGAGAACCCAGTTGAGAACCCACTCGGTTCCCTGAGGCAGCCGGACTCGATTCGAGCAGCTGCTGCATACAAGGCCGCAGCCAAGGGCATCCGTCATATGAAAAGTTAGCTTGCTTCGTCCCGCTGATGTCGTCACACACGCTCCTTACGCAAACCATCTGACACACAGAACCGATTCTTAATAACCATCTTTTGTGTAAAATGTGTCGCAAAACATTGATTTCCATATTCAGTGCATAATGCCATATCGGCTGTGTGTGGTCTCCTAAGAAAGATTGCGCACAAATCACTCCATGTTTTCTTTATTCTTATACATACATTATTGCGAGAAAAAGAATATTGTCTCATGCCGGGTACGTTATGGAAGGTACAGCCGTCATTTTTATGACAAGGAACACGCGAGTCTGTCGCAAGGAGCCTCAAACCACGCACGTAAGTAAATAAATGGAGAGGGAGGTGCCATTTCTTCCACTGGCCTTCTTGCGGCTTTTTTTTTTTTTTACACTCTAACTTGTTCCGAGGCCAACCATTCGAAACTGTGACAATGACAGTTCATGCCGAAAACAATCCTTGTTCGCTGAAATATCGTTGCAAAAGATATCAAAAGAAAAGCGGAAAGTAAAGATAAGCACAATTGTGATTGAAGTGTAAAACACTAGAAAGAACGACAACATCGTCCCCTATTTTTTCACATTTCACCAATGCGTCGTGCCTCATGCGTGGTTACAGCCTCTATTCCACGCGCTCACACCTTTCTGTTCATAAAAATGACGCCTATAGGTTCCCATCGCACCTCTTCGTCAATCAAGGATTACATTGCAGAGTGAAGGGAAATTTCAACAGCAAAGCCTTAGTTGTGGGTTCAGAGCCCTGTCTTCTCATCTTCAGTCCCTGCCTTGATTTTTGCACTGTTTTTACATCCCAAGAATAAAACGCCAACTAGCCCAACTTCCGCTTCTAGTGTAATAAATAGTGTTGGTGGGAATCAAACCGGTTCTTCACCCATTGAACTACCGACACACGCAGAAACTTACTTTGTGCCAACGCTAGACATAGCACGCACGGAGACAAGTTACTACGCAGGACAGCAATTCGCTTTTCAAGAGAGCAACAGGCCATTTTTTTTTAAGAGCAAGAATGGAAGACACGAATGCCACAGGATCGTGCACTTAGGTGCATATGAAATAACACCACATCAAAATTTCCAGAGTTCCTCACAATAATATTGTGGTTTTTAGAGCGTAAAAAGCCAACAGTTATAAGTGAGCCTCTATATAAAAAACAAACATGCCCAAGCATACGTTCTTTCAATATGCTACCGAGCCGCAGCTCTCGCGTCGGTAGACCTTTGATGTTCGTGCACACATAAACACCACTGATCAGCACAGCCATCATTTACGGTCGAGGGGCGATACCGGGCGGCTTTCATGTTGCCAGCAAAGTTAATCGATGGCCTGGGTGGGGAAGGCCTCCGACTAGGTTACAAGCGCTGTTGTTCTGCCACGTGATTTGCATCGTTTACGTTCAGCTTTGTATGCACGTCTATTTTCCAAGCCTTATAAACTAGACACGCATTCCTCTAGCCAGTCATATCACCCCCAAGAACAAGTGCAACAGCTTACCTCGATATACCGACACCAGTGGTGGCGGCGACAGCCACAACGAACGCATGGCGTAAGTATTGTCTCAGTGGAAACTCTCGGCCGACATGCCACATCGCCGCCCGTCGTTGTTCGTCCTCCTTTTCTCGGGTCACGTATGGTCTCTGTAGTGCCACCCTGGCGTGGTTTGCCACCATGGACGCGCAGATGACACATGCTTCCCACATTATGCCCTTCAGAGGCCACAAGTTTGTCCCGGATAACCTCACTGCTCACAACCATGACAGGCTAGTGTCTGAGTGCCTCAGTTTAAAAATTAGCAGGGCCGCGAGGAAAGCGCAGCACAGTCACTGCGAAAGCTGATGGAGCGGCCTTTCTAGAGTTCTTTCTAAGCTCTCTTGGAGCAACTGATACAAGCACACTTGCAGGGTAGTTAATACGTCATAAATCATGATTTTAATAGCATAGCCTTCCGGGAGCCCTGTGGTAACATTTGGAAGTCATAGTGATCCGTGACTGTCGATCAACCACTTCTACGCGTAATGGTTGAGAAGCACCTGTCTTATAGCTTGGTGCGTCTTTCTTTCATGAACCCCCGGAAACATCAAGTGATATTCGCCACCGCTTAGCCTGGCGATAAGCGAGTGCGTTAATTCTTGACTCGAACAGCTGAAGCCACGTCACGCAGAATTCTTTACGCGAAAAGAAAAAGGTGCTTTTCAAGGGCCCTGTAGTTATATCTGATTCGAAAGGTTCGAATGTCGTGATTACAAAAAAGGTTTCATGTTTGCTCTGTGGTGAAAGTTTAGCTGAACAACAGTCAAAAAGGTGAATTGTCTGGCTCACTGTGAAGCTGTTATAGCTCTCTTCGCCGGAGCTAAATATTGAAATGAATCATGGACACGCATGGTCAAACAAGACTTTTAAATGTTGCAGAGGGGCATCCGCCAACCACCATGCCAAAGTTCATTGTCGTATTCGATTGCAAAGAGGTATTTTTATCAATTTATTATTGTTTTCATCATTAAAGAATTCACGAAACCATGCAACGTATTCGCGGGAAGAGAACGTTCTGCCTTCCTCTAAGCAACTTTTTTATGACTTTCATAGTTATCCTTCTATCCCACCGTTCAATTATAACAACGCCGTCCGAGAGCCACCTTACAGCCGTTCCGCTGTGGGTACATGACCCAGCGCTTCGTGACTAGAACGACCCGTCAGAGAGATGAGAATGCCGCTGGTGCAATAGTTTGAGAGAGAAAAAAAATTCCGCCGTATATGCATGTTTCCGTCGTCGAAAGATGATAGTATTGCGTCTTGAGAGAGTGAAAATAAGAAAAAAATTGCCCGCAGCTTCCCTCGGGGGAACACTGAGGAGGATGCGGAGCATATAATTGGTTAACGGGGTGTTAAAGTGCGACTTACTTGGGTCGATGGCTAAATTGGTTAACGTGGTTGTGAAATGGGGTGTTAAATTGCGACTTACTTGGGTCGATGGCTAAATTGGTTAACGTGGTTGTAGGAGGGGGTGTTAAATGAGTGAACACGCACACGCGTATGCGAAAGCGCGGCGCTAGTCGAAGGGACGTCGATCATTGTGTTTGTGGATTCGTTGGAATTCATTTCACCGCGACCTTGGACGTCGACGCGCCGTACAAACCAACCGACGAGCGGCAACTGAGCGAGCGAGCGCCGACCTTGAGTATATATACAGCTCGACGGCGCATGCACTGTCAGCTGTTGAATGTTCTCGAAGCGCGACGCCACATGCGCGTCCACTGGAGAATCAGGAGAATTGTAGATGTCGAACGCGGTATGTAGAGGAGGAAGGGTGCACAGATGGTGGAGGAGTGAAGCACGCGCGGTGTGTAGAGGAGGAAGGGATGCACAGATGGTGGAAGAGTGGGCGACGGCGCGACGGCGCATGCGCGCGCGTCAGCTGTCGAATGTTCGAGAAGCGGTGCGGACGGCGCGGACGGCGCACTACAAGGCGCGAGTATAAGATGCTTCCGCATCTAAAAACGTTTATTTGATATTCTGTGCGAGAAAAATTGGTGAATTGTATTCAGGACGCACTGCGTTAGACTCGATCCATGCAGCGAAGGGAAACGAGCGCATCGAGACAAGTTAGACACTAGCGCTATCTGGCAGTTATCTTCTCAAACAAAGGAAGGCGTACCTGCCGGTCTTGGAGGCGATAAGGTGTAGAACACAAAGCGACGGGCAGGTGCCACTACCGTGTCGTCTTAGCAAAGCGCTGGAAACGCTAGCCTTTTAGAGGCGAAGCTCCTTATAGCGGCACCCGTTCGTAGTCGTAGTGTGTAACAAGTGTTACATTTTCACCTCCAAGGAGGTGCCGGTGGGAGATTTGTCCTGTGCGTTATTGAACAATAAAAAAAGTGCAGCGAGCGCGTTACCTAAAAGCCCAGTGCTCCTGCCTCTCATTCCCCATTAGCAGCCACTGGCACGTACATTGAGCACTATCTGACAAGAAAGGGTTGCTACGTTATACTCGCTGGGCGCAACCTCCTTAGTTTTAGAAAAGTTTAGCGAGCGTTGAGCCGCAGCGCCATGAATACAATGAACTAGTATATGCCATGAACTCGAGGTAGTTAAAGGTGGGAAGTAGATACGAAGCGCAAGCCGTAAGAAAGTGTACGTGTGACACCTCTCGTTTAGTCCTTGGAATGTCCGCTGGATGGCGGCCGGCTTCTATATAGAGATTATATGATGAAAAGATGCGAGATGGTGGGACTTGGAGTGTTGAATAGATGGACGAACAGACACACAGACAGATGCATGGATGGACGCATGAACGGACGCAGGGGCGGATGCATGGACGAACGCAGGGACGAACGCACGAACAGACGCACGTAGGACGGGCGGATGGACGCATGGACGGTCACACAGACGAACGCATCAACGGACGGAAGCAAGAACAAATGGACGGACGAATGCTTCGCCCAACTCTCCATCATTCACTCCGTGGATTGCAGCCATTTTTTTTAGCATCGCGCTGCATTGTCAGCGCAGCGTGATAAACGCTACAGTCTTTAGAATTACCTTTGTATGCCTTCTCTAGTATAAAGACACACACACAAATACACACATATTGACATGTTGTTATGGTGCCTCAGATATGTGCAATAATTGATTTTTAATTGACAATCACACAAGTATGAACGCTGAAACTTGAGCAATATTGTTGACCGCTGTGGATGGGGTTGGCCATTTAAGGTATCGTTGGGTGTTGTTTGGAGTATCCTTCCAGCAGACAAACAGACAAGTTCACTGACAGACAGACCAAAATTTTTGCGTCAAAGTACCCCAAGGAAGACTATCGTCTTTAAAAGACGACGTGCCATTCCATGAGATACTGAACGCGTATCTGCCCTCTTGCGGCGAAAGCGCGATCAATCTTATCAGAAGCGCCTGTGCAACCTTTCTCGGTGACCCTGCATCACCTGCATACGTTTCTGCTGCGAACCAGGTGAAAGTGAAAACGCAGAACTGTCGGGTCCCGCCGAGTTAAAACAAACGCTGGATCTCGCACACAAGCAATAAATCGTGAGAGAGAGGGGGGTCCTGCTAGTGTCTGCCCTTTAGATTTAGCGTTCGAACACCACATTTTAACTGCTTGACGGTTAATCACGGCACATCTGATTACGCTTGCTTAATTAACCAGAATAACATATTTATTTCAAATATGTCAGAGCCCATACACTGTGAATTAAACTTCGGAAGTGCTTCGCCAAATAATTGCACACAATTGACTGCTAATTGCTGTTTGATTAAGCTTTCTGGCACGGAACCAAAGCTAATGCTTGCTTTACTTATTTCATAACAAGGCATGACTGATTTTTGTATAATGGAAAGTTAAACGTATGTTTACAAAACATCACCGGCAGAGCCCTCCGTCGAAATGATTAACCAGCCAAAGCTGAAACGTGCGGCCCCGGTGTTTAGCGGTGGGTTCAACCCGACGCTGCGCTGAAGGCATTCACAATTATTGGTTACAATTTCGTGCTTCTTAACGAAGTACGAAGTACGAAACGAAGTACGAAAGGCTTGGGCTTACCACAGTGTTTTTTTTTTCCACATGCCGCACACTAACGTCACATCCGAAGCCAAAGTGCCGCTGTAGAAACTCTCACCGAAAGCGGGCGTTCACCCCGGCGAACGCGCTCCCGCAATGATCACGTTGTCGCTGTTGCGCCCGCAACATCGCTTTTTCGGCACGCTGTTTTTGCAAGCGTCTGACATCGCGAGTTAACGCGGCGGCATGGTTTGCAGGATCCGCCCGCCACCTGCGCTTGCATTTCCGTTTGCGATTTAGCGCGGCTTCGAAGGCTGCCGGATCATCGGTACGCAGTTGCTGGCAACTTTCGGCCTCCCGGGCCTGTTTTTGTGCCCGGGCCGATACTCTCGGCGATCTTCAAAACTTGTTCGCTGTTCGGGAATCCGTAGGATCCGTAGCTTGCTCATGTGGAAGCTCTCAGGAGAAACTGATGCTTCGGCGCCACGACTGCAACGGGATGGACGACGTCGCTGACAGCGTAGCCAACGGCGCGCGTGTCTGGGTACGACACTAGGAACGATCAAAACTGATGGCACAGCCAACGAAGACCACTTGTGCACATATGCAGAATGGTTTTCAATTCTAATGCATTTCTTAGTCGGGTTATGCCAGGCATCCGGCGTTGTCCACGGCGGCGTCCGCGCGCCGGCAGGTACTATCTCTCCGCTCTTAGTCACTCTTCCATAACAACAGCTGTGGGCGCGTGCGCTTATCATCGCCCCTAGCAACTGGAGCATGTGGTGCGAGAGCGTTACCACTCCTTCTCTCGCCGTTCGCTATCTCTCCTTCCTGCGCCCCACTTTTCCGTCCTCTCGCACCTCACTCTCAACAGTTCGCTGGCTGGGCGCCTCTCAAGAACATTCGGAAATGTGTGCTCGAGATGCCGCTGTGAAACGCCAACGCCGAGCCGAGAACGCTGTTTGTTTTGTGCACTTCATGGTATGTTTTAAGTGTGCCTCTAGCTACTGGAGCTGGAAACACATACCACGTTTCTCGCGGCAGAAAAGCACTACGTGCGGCAAACGTCACTATTGGCTGCATGGTGTAAGAAAAAAAGAAAAAAAAATATTCTTCTATTGATGGGTTCTCACGAGCGAAACGCCGTTATGGACGCTACGCAATGCATTCGCATTTCCTCACGATTCCATTCGGTGAAGTGAGGGCTTTTTTTTTGTTTCTCTTAGCATATGTAGCACCTCTATGAGTTGCTCAATAGATGGCGTTGTGTGTACATGTTCTTGGGAACAATATAATTATATGGTGTTAGTCGTTTTCACGGCATATGCACGAAGTGAATAATGATGATTGGGGTGAAGCGTCCATTCGTCGGTCCGTGTGTCCATCTGTCTGCGCGTCCGATCATCCGTCCGTGCTTCCGTCCATCCGCCTGTCTGTCCATTCATGCTTCCGTCCATCCATGCGTCGAGTGCACTTTACGATGTGCTTCAACTACAAAGTGGCAGGTAGACCAAAATGATTCCGGCAATTTATTGTGAGGTAGAAAAAAAATCCTTAGCCCGCACCATAAGAGCATATACAGCCGAGCAAGGCTAAATGTGTCTGTAAAGCGTGCTAGGCAAACGTACAAGCAGTTAAACTTGCGCTAACAGAGCGGTACAAACTGACTTTTGAGGATGAGCATGACCTACGCGCACATGCTAGCCTTATGTGGCTAGCAGACGACGCAGGGAGCAATCCATTATCTACACTAGGCGCTCTTCAGCCAGTGACTACCAGGTGGCGACACCACTCAGGAGCCTCCCCCACCTTTCCTCTGAAGCTTTTCAAATTTGCGTGCACATATTGTTACATGCATGTAATGGGTTGAGAGTAAGAGTGGCTCTCGCCCTACAAAAGAAAAGAAGATCGCGTGTCTCTTCGCTTGAGAGCCTAAGGCAACTCGTGCTATTGGAACAATTCGTAAACTTGGTCTACACCCCACTAGCCTGCGCAAGGACAGTCTAATTATGATTTATCGTATGTATGTTCACCCGATTCTAGAATTTGGTTGCGTTTTGTACTCTGTGGGGCCAGCATATAAGATTAATATTCTCGTTATATTACAATGAGAGTCCCTTCAAAGTTGTCTGGGTGTTCAGAAATTTACTGAATACTGTGTGTTATATCAAGAAGCCTGACTCCCCACCCTAGCTTGTAGATTGCACATGCTTAATATTACAGCATATTTAAAAATTCACGCTTCCTCACTTAGACGTTTACAGTTCGTATTCATTTCCGAACTGAGAATATTCTTTAATTAACCTTAGTGTGGAGTACATAAAACTCAAATTTTGTTAGTTGAAGAGCAGCTAAAACCTTTACGCGTTAACATACGCAGCAATGTTTCAAATGACCTATTGGCAAAAACAAAAATTGAATTTGACGACATATTCCCGTTTAATGCCAAACTTCTACCTAACAGATATCTAAAAGGTTTATTAGAATACTATCTACTTCAATTGGGATTGTTAATGTTATTCGGCAGTTGTTATTGTTACTGATTCGCTTTCCGTATGTATACATCCATATCCCCAGCCTCTTCATTCGAGTATTCCGTTCGTAATGCTTTCACTTCTTTAATTTAAAAACACTTGAGTACAGGGCGGTTGGTGTGTGTGTCAGGTCACCGAGGCTTATTTGTAAATGAAATATGCTGACGCGTTCACGCGGTGGTTTCTAGATGGTCCTATAATGTCCATTGTACATGATACCAGTTTTGTCACAGAATTTCAATTTCTTAACTATTCTTTACTTCAGAATTCCATAGAAATTAGATTATCAGATCAAGAATACCGGCGTCTTTCTTTTGCTTGAAATAATAAATAATGCACCTCTTGCAAATCAGAAGTGTGCATATCACAAAATTTCGATGTCGGATTCCTCCTCGCAGTATCCATTTACACAGGTCTCGTCAGATACCATCTCTTTTTTGCTTGTACTGTGAAGAGCCAGAAAACATCGGTCATTTTTTTTACTTATTTACTGACATTTCACAAGCTACAGGAAGAAACGTTCAGAAACTATATTGAGAAAATTAAACATTACTCTTAATTCTGAAGATATCCTTTCCCTTGGGCCTCCTTCTCTTGCCCAAAGCAACAGGAGCGTCTGCGTAGCAGTTTGTGAATTTATCAAAGGCACAATAATAGACGTGATCAAGACCCTCGTGAAGACAATTCGAGTACTCCTTAATATTATTCAGACTCCGGCTGCCCACAGCGCTCTTCAAATATTGGACGGTTTGAATCCGGTGCTATCAAATCTACAGAAGCACCATGGCTCTTTCTCTGCAGCCCTTCCGTAAACAAGTGAAAGAGGCATCAATTTTCCAATGGAATGCCCGAGGTCTTAAACCCCGCATTTCGGATTTTCGACCATATGTTTTCAAGAATCAGTTTCCAATTATCGTAATTTGTGAACCTCGTCTTCACAATGTTATACGACTTTCTAAATACGAGGCTTTCAGATCTGCAACCCGTAACGAAACCAGTAAGGTTATTGTTTACATCAGGTGCGAACTCACATATATTGAGCATCCAGTAACACCGGACGACAGCAACCAATACGTGTGCCTGACAGTTAAGCGTAAGAACGTGAACTTCACGCTAGTGGCAGTATATATTTCGCCTTCAGGCCGCTTCGACCCAGCAAGATTAAGTGCCAATATATCAGCGACACCTGGGCCATGGATTATTACCGGTGATTTTAACGCTCATCACCCCCTGTGGGGAAGCCAGAAGATGGACCGTCGGGGAAGAGATGTGTCCTCCTTTGCATCTGACCACCAACTATATTGTTTAAATGACGGCGCTCCCACGTTTTTACGGGGTCTGACATATAGTAGCTGTCTAGACCTAACTTTTGTGTAAAGTAGCCTAAACACCAAGGTGCAGTGGTTTGCGGACAATAAAACGCATGGCATTGACCACATCCCCACCTATATAAAAATCAAAGGGCTAAGAAAGTCGCAAATCGCGCCCACTTCACGGATAGACTGGTCAAAGTACAGATCATCCACAGAGAAGCAATGCGAGAGAAACCAAGAAGGCTCTCTTGAAAGCCTAGAAGGTATAATAAAGGCCGCTATTCAAGAGGCAATTAACGTTTAATTGTGCACCTTTGCCAGATTTTTGCAAATATGAGGTGGAGTTAGAGCGACTTTGCGCAATCCGTCGTCGCGCCGAACGACGTTATAGGCGCACGAAATCCATCTACGACTTGAGGGAAGCGAGACGTCTACAAAAGAAGGTTCAACGTCGAATCAATGCTTTACAGTCGCAACGATGGAAGTCACTATGCGATTCACTCGATCCCCACAAACCTCTTTCGCAAATATGGAGAATATTCCGCGGCCTACGAACATTGCCACAACAGAATCGTCCGTTCAAATGCCTTGCTCTCCACCAAGGCCAGCGTGAAATTGATGTAGCGGAAGACTTCTGTGCCAGGGTTGCAAACAAGGGGTCCGGGATCAACATGAGTAACCTACGAAACGCGCCGGCGTCCAGAGACACTCGGATGGACAACATATTTTCTCTAGAGGAGCTTCAGGCAGCATTGGCAGCATGCAAGCGCTCGTCATCGCCTGGGCCCGATGGAGTCACTTACATGGCCCTTGCTAACCTAGGACGAACAGCTCGGCGTGCCCTTCTAGGTGTATACAATGACTCGTGGAGCAACGGTTCGGTTCCTCCTTCGTGGAAGTGCAGCCGCCTTGTGCCCCTGCTCAAACCAGGCAAATCGCCTCTGGACATGGCCTCCTATCGCCCCATCGTGCTTGCCAGCTGTTTTGGAAAGGTGATGGAGAGAATGGTGCTGACTCGCCTGGAGTGGTACTTGGAACGTAACAATATATACCCCGATGCCTTGACCGGCTTTCGACGTGGATGGTGTTCCATAGACAATGTTGTTGATCTTGTCACGTCTGTACAACAGCAGAAGAGCCTAAATAGATTATCAGCGGCACTTTTCTTGGATATTAAGGCTGCATACGACAATGTATTACATGAAACCATCCTGGACGCCTTGGGCAGCATTGGATTTGGAGGCCGCGTTTACCAATGGATCTACAGCTATTCGAAGGACAGAACCTTCTTTGTTCAGAAAGAAGATGGCGCAACAAGGCAACATCATACGTATCATGGCGTACCTCAAGGCGGGGTCCTAAGCCCCATACTTTTCAACCTTGCGCTCATCGGCCTCGTTGACGTCCTGCCACACTCCGTACATCTGTCGATATACGCGGACGACATCTGCATCTGGGCATCAGGGGTCACGCGTCTACACGTACGAGCCAGGCTTCAGACAGCGGCTACACTGACGTCAAACTACCTTCAAGGACGAGGACTGGAGCTGTCATATGAGAAATGCTCACTAGTTGCGTTTACGCGCAAGACAATGACGCCATACCGCATCATAATTAATGGACACACAATCAGCTATCAAAAGACTCACCGTTTCCTGGGAGTAATAATAGATCGTGATTTGTCTTGGAGCCCTCATATCGCTTACATGAAGAAGAAACTGACCATGATCACCCATGTCCTAAGGTTTCTTGCGGGAAAATCATGGGGTGCATCGGTACGAGCCATGCTTCAACTGTATGCAGCACTTTTTCTTGGCTTCATGCGCTACAGCCTACCTGTGCTTGGCAAGGCCCGCATAACAAACGTACACGTCCTCCAGTCATTACAAGCTCAAGCACTGAGAATATGCCTCGGGCTGCCGAGGTGTGCATCCTCAGCAGCGACTGTCGCAATCGCTCATGAACACCCTATCACAACCTACATTCGTGTCGATGCTTTAAGAACGCACATAAGACATGCCACCCGGATTCAATTGCATCACCTCGCCTCCCTTCCAACTTCCAGGCCATGCTCTGCATTCTGCTCTATTATTGCCCCACATCGCACGGTGATTCCCACGAACTTCACGCACGCAGCAAGACCGTCGTTACCATTGTCGTGTCTACATCCACTGGAAGCCCTGATAACCATCCCCGGAACGTAAAAGAAGAAAAAATTGTCAAATTTGGCCATAAAACAAACAACATTACTGTTTCTGCATGAGAAACACAGTAGACGCATTCACATTTACACGGATGGGTCGGTCACTTCAACAAGTTCAACAGGCGCAGTGGTGATTCCGGAGAAATCCATCACGATAAAGTTCAAGACCTCGCATCTGACATCATCCACGGCGGCAGAACTCGCCGCCATTCGTGCCGCTCTGGAGTTCCTAGTTGAAGAACCGCAACAGACATGGTCAATATTCTCCGACTCCAAAGCAGCTCTCCAGGGCATTGCCTCGCCATATCGTCATGGACCAAACGAACAGCTAATTGCTGAAATACAACTGCTTCATCACCGGGCTATAGAGAACCAACATGACACAGCGTATCAATGGATACCAGGCCACTGCAGCATTGATGGAAACGACCGTGCAGATGAAGCAGCCCGAACTGCTCATGATGATGCCCCTTGTGTAGCTATACCATTATCAAGAACGGACGCCGCCGCAAGGCTTCGATCAATTGCACGAGAACTGACACTCGCTCAGTGGAATTCACCGGCATTCACCAACGTCCGCCTTCATAATTTGGACCCACACCTACAGCTCCGTCTTCCATCAGGAATAACCAGAGCAGAGGAGACACTTTTGTGCCGTCTGTGGATTGGGGGGGCCTTTACGAATGCTTATTCGTTTCAAATCGGAATGGCCAGAAGCCCGACATGTGACAACTGTGGCTGCGCAGAGACTTTCTCCCATCTTCTCTGCGAGTGTCCCCGCAGCGTGCCAAGAAAAGAACTGTCAAAAGCTTTAGATAGAATAGACAATCGCCAATTGTCGGAAGAAAGGGTATTAGGACACTGGCCGAGACCGTCCTCTGCACGCAAGGCATTGAGAGCGTTGTTGCGCTTTCTGCGGGCAAGTGGTCTTAGAGACAGACTGTAAACAGCGTCGTGGATCGTCTGATGAGCTTCTCTCTATTTTTTTTACAACGTCTCTTTTCTCTCATCCTTTATTCCTCTTACCCCCTTCCCCAGTACAGGGTAGCCAGCCGGTCTGAGAACTGGCTAACCTCCCTGTCCTTCCTCATTTATTCCTCCTCCTCCTCTCAGAGGCACAAAAAGTCTGCTTGTTAACTTTTTAAACTAATAAAAGTCTAGTTCTTTGAAATTATCATCCATTCATTCATTTCATTTATTACTTATTAACTTACTTCATTCTTAAGTGACCTTATGATTATCCACTCTTATATTCTCTATAGATGACGGAATAGCTATTTTTTCTTCATCAAAACTTGAAATTCGTTTTCTTTCATTACAATAACGCCGGTTTGTTGGCCAATCCCCGTGGTGAGTATGAGCCAAAGCATACAGGAACAAGCAAGCTAGCAAGCAAGCCAGCCGCGACAGACGCGCTTTTCGAGAGCTGGCTACATCCTGGGTAATAACGACAAAAAAAACTGCAACTCTGAAGCCTCGTGACAACCTGGTGGAGTTGCTGGGCAGCTATCACAGATGTTGAAGACCCCTCCTCCCTGGGAGTCGTCCTATGCGTCTAGTCCAGTTAACACCCCCTTGCATCGGACCAGCCGTCGAATCCGGTGATTGCCTCCGGAATTCAACGATACGGATCCCGCCACTTCGACAGGTATGACGAGCGCTTTGGTTCAAACAGCTTCAACCGGCATGGGAACCGCGATGCCGAACCGGTATACGTTGGAGAACCCCCGGGTTCCGACGACGTTCCGTGGGACGGAGTGTGAAGACGTCCAAGACTGGATGGCCGATTTCGAGCGCGTTGCCACCTTAAATCAATGGGACGACGCGGCAAAACTAGGACGTATCTACTTCTACTTGGAGGATGGGGCGCGTATCTCATACCAGAATTGCGAGGAGCACTTGACGTCGTAGCGTGAGATCTGTCATAGGCTTCTGGAGACCTACACCAGTGCCAATCGTAAAGAACGAGTGATTAAGATTCGGGTCCAGTTGCCAAATGAAACGGTCACTACTTACGCTGAAGAGATGACCCGCCTCTTCCAACGAGCTGACCCAAGAATGGCGGAGGATAAGAAGTTGCGCCATCTGATGCGTGAACGAGTAGCTCTTTGCCGACCTCATGCCGAGCACTTCTAAGACTGTCGAGAAGTTCTTGACCGAGGCTTTGACCATGGAAAAGATTCTGCAGCAACATTGCAGCATGTATGAACGACAAGTAAATGGCATGTGTGCTGCAGACATTTTTACCACAGCAGGAAGTTACAAGGGACGACACACAATTTGTGTGAGAAAACGAGTATTAAGCAGCGTTTGCTGAACTGCGACAACGCATACAATCAGCACCCTTTCTCGCTCATTTCGACGATGATGCTGACACGGAGGTGCTTACCTGGCACCAGTAACATTGGTCTCGGAGCAGTGCTCGTTCAGCGTCAAGATGGCATCGAAAATTTCATAGCCTACGCCAGACGCTCCCTATCCGGTGCCGAGGCGAACTATTCCACTACGGAGTGCCTCGCAGTAATGTGGGCAATCCCCACGTTTCGCCCGTTTATCTTTATGGTCACCCCTTCAAGATATATAGTGACGGACCACCATGCCCTCTGTTGGTTGGCAAACATGCGCGACCCTTCGGGACGACTAGCACGGTGGAGCTTTTACTGCAGAAATTTGACGTCACCATCGTTTATAAGACCGGCCGTAAGCATGAAGACAATAACACACTGTCGCGCGCACCCCTTCGTCTGGTCAGTCAGGGAGCAGAGGACGACGAAGGCTTCCTGGGAGCTATTAGCTCTTAGAACTTGAGCAGAAGAAATTGGACCAATCATCGATCATTTAGAGTACCACGACACAACCATACCACGTCATCTGTCCCACTCGTTGACGTCATTTCGCCTGCGAGACAGCGTGCCATACAAGAAGAACACCCGTTCGAACTACCGCGTGCTTACCTCCTGGTGGTTCCTCGGGACATGCGAGATGACGTCCTCTTCACTTGTTACGACGAACTCGTGTCTGGCCACCTAGGCTACTCACGAACACTTGCCAGAGTGAGCGAGAAGTACTATTGGCCCGGACTTTCGGCAAGCGTCAAACAGTACGTCAGAGGCTGTCGGGAATTCCGCAGCGCCGAAAGCTACCATCTGTTAGCCGGCTGGCTTACTTCAGCCAATTGAAGCATCTTGCACGCCATTCAACCAAGTCGGTATGGACATTCTCGAACCATTTCCCCTGTCTGCTGACGGCAACAAATGGGTGATCGTAGCGACCGACTATTTAACACGTTACGCTGAGAAGCCACAAGCCAGAGGTAGCGCAATTTTTCATGCGCCACATCGTGTTGCGTCATGACGCACATTCTGGCGTAATAACTGACACAGGCACAGCCTTCACGGCGCAGCTTATAGACGACGTTTTTGAACCAAGCAACACCAGGCACCTAAAGACAACCACGTACCATCCGCAAAACAACGGGATTACTGAGCGGCTAAATAAGACGCTCGCAGACACGATCGCAATGTACATTGACGAACAGCACAAAACATGGGACGGATTCTGCCTTACGTGACCTTCACGTATGACACCGCCGTACAAGAGACCACTAGATTCACGCCATTTCGGCTTCTCTACGGCCGTGAAGTGCAGACCGTGCTCGACTCTATGTTACCGTGTCAAGATGACGACACGTTGGCAACTGACGCCGAGGAATTCGCAGAGCATGCCGAGGAAGCTCGACAGCTCGCACGACTGCACATCGGCCAGCAGCAGCAGGCAGACGCAAGACTCTGTAATACCTGCCATGCAAAGAAAAGGCGAATTGGTGTAAAACCCCGGAGACCAAGTTTGGGTGTGGACGCCCGTTCGCTGCCGAGGCCTCAGTGAAAAGCTACTTGGCCAGTATTTCGGCCCGTTCAAATTGTTACGAAGCGTCAGTGACGTGAACTGCAAAGTGGTCCTGGACTCAACACTGCAGGCACGGACCAGGACACGACCGAGCCCGGACGTCGTTATGTTGTGCGCATGAAACCGTTTATTGAGCGTTAGTAATTTTTTTTCATCACTCACCGGTCTTTGTGTTTTTATTTATTTTTGTGAACTTGCTTGTTTGTTCATTGACTTTTACCTTCTTGTCCCGCTCTTTATTTTTCGCTTTCCTTTTATCTGGGTTTTCTTTTTTTTCTTCACGCGCCTATGTTATAGCATCGGGGCGATGCTTTCTTCTTCTTTTTCTCTCTTTTTTTCGTCTTTTTTTTGCTTTTTTTTCTGGAAGGGGGGATGATGCCACCCACATGTATTGGGTTAGGAATAATAGCGACTCTCGCCCTAAAAAATAAAAAAAAAAGATTTCTCCTTCGCTCGAAAGCCAGCCGCGACGGTGCGCTCTTCGATGATTCATCTCGGTTAATTAAAAGACCCCTGCACTTTTGAAGTCTCGTGACAATATGTACACGGACACAAACGCACATACAAGTTGGGCCAGTTGAAAACATTACCATACATATTCGTGCACATACAAAGTCTGCTCAATAAATGGAGAGGAGGTCAATAAAGCGGAATGCTGGGCCAGTAGGAGAGGCGGTTCTCTGCATCGAATCTTCGCCACCCTAACCCTGAAGGAGAACCCTGGCAAGCTTATGCATGCTTGAACCATGCCCCCCTCCCCAAGAAAAAAATTAAGGGACCCTGAAGCTTCGCCTTTAAAGGTTAAACGCGACATTCTGTTCGTATTGCGTTATTCAAACGCTTTGCGCATGAAACCTTTTTGAATTTGCTATGCAACCACTACGTGACCTATAGGCGCCGTAGCGTGTGTGCCTTATACAGCAGGGTACCGGCTTCTTTCAACCATGGAGCCATTATGACATATTCAGGCGACCGTTGGAAATGAATGTTTGACCAAGCATTATTACTGCAATATTTCGTGTTGCATTGGGAAGAATGTGTACATGTGTTTGTGAAGCATGAAAGCTACTTTCACTGCATTTCCAAGCGGATGAAGTTCTTTTGAGTGCTGTCGCTATAGCAAGGGCGTGGTTATGTGGTAGAACGTCCGCTTGTCACGCATAGTTGCATTTGCATTGTTCTCGACTTTTCGGTCACGCAGAAGATGTTTTTTTGCTCACAACCAATGACGCCGGAATTCCTGCGAAACGAGTTCTTCAACGCTATCGCGTTACAATATAAAATGATCGCGCATGCATCCCTTAATTACCGCGTGGAGCTCTTCGGGTTATATGCAGAGCGAGGGCGGTGACAATGATATCTTCGGGATGAATTTGTCATTTCTGTCCTTATCTCCGTGAGGCCTTTTAGCGAAGTTCAGTGGCGCCAGGTTGACGCGATCGGCGAAGAAGTTGCGGCGTCTGCACGCAGCGGGGCATTGGCCCGTGACATGCGGACACCGAGGAATGCGAGCCGACCATGCATACGCGACCGGCAACATTGGCACAGAGGACCTTGTTACAGTGCCTAGAATATACTTGCCGGGGCGCCGGCCGAACGGGTGAACGGACAAGCGACGCCGCTTATCACCTCCATCGGTGGCAATCCCCGCCGTCAAAGAACCGATAGACGAACAGCTACGCAGGTATACGCCTAATGAATGGCCCCGGCCTGGACTTCGCCTGCGTGCTACAGGGTGCCCCAGCTATCTTCAGCCAGAGATTAGAAATATGCCGACACACGCAATTACGATGCGACCAAATGCATGTTGCTGACCGTTGCCTGGAGTTGGGCTATTTTTCGTGTTCTAAAATACTGTTTTTATTTAGATATCTTTAATTAACTAACTCTTGCAGGAACGAAGATGGATAAAAAATTCAATGAGAAAGTTGTAACTTGGTTTGCAAAACGTCCAAAAATTTGCAAATTTTTTTTTTGTATTTCGCGGGCATTTTTTATTAGCAAAAAAAAACACTAATACTTGACAGATATAAAGTTCAAAACAGTCTAATCGAACGTTTCGCAAACCAAGTTACAACTTTATCATTGACATTTTTTACCCATATTCGTTCCTTGGAAAGCTAGTTAATTAAACAGACCTAATTAAATAATATTTTAGAACAGAAAAAATAGTCTAACTCCCGGCAACGGTCAGCCACATGCATTTGGTCTCATCGTAATTGCGTGTGTGGGTACATTTTTAAACTCTAGCTAAAGTTAGCTGGGGCATATATATATATATATATATATATATATATATATATATATATATATATATATATATATATATATATATATATATATATATATATATATATATATATTGCAACGAGCCAGTTCACGTCAAAACACTTGTTATTATTCAAGAAGCGTTTGCCGCAACAAGCTGCAGGGTACAGGCAGGAACCCGGCAAGCACGAGCCACACGTACGTCAACGTCTTCTTTCACGCTGGCACAGAGCTGGCGCCTCTATGCTCGGGTACAATACAAGTGCACGATCGGGAGTCGTCGACAAGGTCTTCCTGGCGCAAGGAACGTCCCAACTTGGGAGCATCATCAACGTATACCTGGATACCTGGCGGGCGCCAACCCGGGTGGCAGTGCTCCGGTAACATCATTAGTGACACCGCGGGTTAACGTCACCGTGACAGTGTAATATGTGACTGTCAATATGGTTGATTGGGCGAGTTGGTGCTACATGACTGTTTGAAATAAGAGCGTCCTACTAGACGCGGACAGAATAGACAGGGACAAGCGCTTACTACCAACTGAAAGTTTATTCGGAAAGCTGGTAAATATATACTGACAAATGAAACAGTATCGTGGCACATACGATAACAGCAAATCGCGAACTAAAATAACAAAACCGATCAAATATCTATGCATGTCTGCCCCACCTCACCATCGGCCCCTGTGCCTTGTAGAGCGATTACTTAACGCCTATGCCGCCTGCGACTGTCCAAAAACGCTAGCTCCTTATCAGACAGATCTATTGATAATTTTCTCACGCAAGTTAATGTATGCAGCTTCGATATTAGGTACGACTGTGTTGTCAAACTGAACTTCACAGCCACATCTAGTCATGTGTTGGGCCAGAAAACCATCGTTCCCTCTGCGAACATTGCTCGCATGCTGCCGCAATCTGTCGTTCAGGCATCTTCCAGTTTGCCCAATTTAACAGGCACCGCACGAAAGCATGATCATGTAAACAACGTTGCTAAACAACTATACTTCGCGAGTGAAAAAATTTCGGGACTAATTTCCAGCGGGAGACACTCGTCTGTCGGGAGAGGGCTGCGCACGGAGGCCTCGTTTTTGTTGGATTGCGAACGAAACTGCGTTACCCGGCCTAAACCAAACTGCACGTGGGAGTGTGGCAGCTTGGGATATAGTTGGTATGGCATGACGATAGTTATAGCGCGAGACCAAAACGACGACAGAGACAAGAAGGCATAGCGCTCATGTCCTTCGTGTCCTCCTTGTCTCTGTGTCGTCGTTTTAGTCTCGCGCTATAACTATTATCTTCACGTGGGAGCATCATCGTGGTCGTACCACGGCAAGCCTTGTTTGCAACTGTTTTCAGAATTTACGGATCGCGTTACTGCATGGGTGTTGCGGCCTCACACGCAATTAAGACTCCCGCAAACGCGGTCAAATCCATAGTGGGGGGGGGGGGGGGGGAGTATAGTTGTCCCGATTTCTATGACATTTTGAATGTATATCTTCAAGACGTTTAGAACATTTTGTTGGGTGAGTTAGTGTACGTTCGCAATTTATTTTAGGGCTCGAAAAGACACAACCACAAGAGAGGACAGAGCACTACACACGAGGCACTCTGTCGGGCGTTCTCGCTTGTTTTTGTTGTTTTTTTTCACGCCCTAAAACGAATTATGAACCTGAATACGTTGTTGGCCATCTCATACTCAACTTGAGGACTTCTCGAAAGGTGACCCCCGCCGCTTCGGTAAAATCAGGTGTCCGGTCATGCGTGTAGCGAGTCGGTTTCGCAGCCTCATGTGAACTAACTTCTGAAAGTGTGTTAATTTCCTATTCTAAGATCAACGCAGTTTTCTTGATAGTAGAACGACCAACGGTACTTAAACATACCTCGTGCAATCCACGCTAATATTCGTTTTAGCACTTTCGGGGGCCGGGTTGTCACGTGCTGTGGTCGTCGTGCGTAGCATATCTCTCGCGCCAAAAAGAAGTCTTCTTGATCTTCATCATCGAAAAAAGCATAGCGCTTGGGTAACGTAGATAAATACAAGCAAGGAAGCGAAAAAGAGCAAGGGAAGAGCAATAGAAAGAGCAACACAAATTTCAAGAAAAAGGGCAGGAAAGAGAGAAAGCAGAACAGAAGGGGGGCTCCGTCAGGATATTTTTTAAAACATAATACTTGACGAGCGATTCGGCTCGCTTTTCTTTTTTGCGCACGCAATGAGGTCACGTGAATCGCCAGTGGTGGTTCCCCTTCGTCAGTAGACGCGTTATTGCGATACACGTTCTGTAGCTGTGTTCTTTCATTCACTACCATCCATACTGTCAACTCGAGGGAAGTGGGCCTCAACCACAACGTGTCCTCACACTTTCTATGGTTAATAGTAAATTAAACATGGACATGAATGGAACGCCTTTGAATGATCGCTGAACGCTGCTATGAGTGTGCCAGCATCAAGTGTTACCATTTCCATTTTCTTCTTCGGTTTCTCTCTCATTGTAGAGTAGCAACCGATGTTCGTCTCGGTTCACCTCTTCATCTTTCGCACACAAACACACGCGCGCCGCCCGTGAAAATCTCTTTGCAGCGCTCGTAGAGACAGCAGCACACTTCCGCCCTGCGGGGATTCCACCGGGCCGATGTCCGGCGCGAAAGGTGCTTGACCGCGTCGATACCGCCGGAATTGGGCAGCCCGTAGAATCCGCGCACAGCCCTTTCAGGGGCGCCCGCCCTTATCGTTCGTTCCCTCGTTCAGTCCTCTCCTCGCCGGAGCCACCTAATCATGCCGGTTGCGAAAGTTGGCGGCAAAAGTCGTCTTGCGAACAGATTCCGCGTCCGAACACCCGGCAGACAGCTTCCGCTCAATGAAGCAATAAACTATGGAGGGTCTCACTTCAATGAGGGCGCTCCATAACCTCGCGTACATCCGCCGACGTGGAAGCTCACAACAGAGAAGGTACAACAACATCCAAGCTCCGGAATACAAATCGATGTCGTTGGAATACTTGCTAGAACGTTATTGTTTGCAATGAAAGTTGGTATTTATCACTATGAATGGATCAGTGTAGTTTAGGGGAACTGACGAACCACATTACTGGCCGCACATTACCACGGTACTGATAACTGATACACAAATGAGTGGAATGACGGTGAATAGGGTGGTAGCCTGAAAACTTCCTCCTATCTCCGCCGAGACTTTCCATCCATCCATTTACGATCAGATATGTTCTGCCAAAAAGTAAATCGAAATTGATAAATTTCTATTTACTTTTTTCAGTAATAGACAACAGTCATCTGCTCGCAACAGATGACTGTTTCGAGCAAGATTCATGTGGCTGGCTGTGGGTAGTTACTACACTTTCAAATGAGGCGCAAATATTCGCGCAGTGTCTGTAGTGCATACAGATACACGCATTTGGGCACAAGATGCACATTTTTGTTTCCTCTCAAGATAAGAGGCTGTCGCCCGCACCGAATATTGCATTACGCTCAGCCAGAGATAAAAAGTAATGAAAGTGAGAGGGAGACGCTATCGAATGTTGGGGGCAACTGAGGCGAGGGGGCAGGCCCAACAAGCTTCCCTTGCTCCGTCAGACGCTGGGCGAGAAGGTGGGCATTACAGCGGTAAGAGGGAAAGGAACCACAAAATGCCGCCCGGCGCGCAGCTAAAAAGCGGGCCTCATCCACTCTGCACCGCACAGTTCCTTACAACGCAGTTCACGGTGAACACACAGAGAGGCAAATGATGTGCAGAAAACAGGTGACGTTGATGCTCATAGTAGCGGTCACGGCAAGGGCGTTACCGATAGCTGACCCTAAGACGGACCACATCACGCCCATAAACACCGACCTCGCCATTCAGCCGGAGATCAATCATTCCGGAGGAGAGACGCCCATCATATCGGAAAAAATACCGTCCACGTACACCATCGAAAAGGAAGTCGGAGAGGATGTTGAAGTTGAGCCGAAACCTTACAAGACACCCGAAGTGGATTCGGTTGAGACAGTTGTTTCAGACGTGGAGCCGGTAGTCGCACCGGCGGCTCACAGTTCCTTCCGCGCAAACGCGGAAGAGGAGGTAGAGGCCGAGAAGGCGCCAACTCTGTCGATCGGAGACATTGGCGCCAAGGACCCAGTAGAGAGCCCCAACCTGCACAAGGTGGTGCTGGATACCGAAAGTGTTCCCCATGAAGGGGCGACAAGCACCGTCATCGTGGACGACGAGGCGACCAGGGACGAGAAGGTTCCCGACGGCGTCGAGCAGTACGGCTCCGCGCTCGAGTTCAGCAAGTACGACACCAACAGCGACGGAGTAATCGACATCGACGAGTGGAGCACCATCCACGGAAGCCACGAGAAGATCAACGGCCAGTTCCACGCCGCCGACATCAATGGTGAGTCAGCATTGATCGAAGATTCAAATGAAGAAAACAAAATGATTTGGCGCGAGAATGCAGTTTTTCGTTCCACTGTTTGCCGAAGGATGAGAACCTAAAGCTTGAATATAATGTCGCACACTAACGCAGTGAAAATTTGTCATTGTATCAAAAAAATGTAAATAAAACAGATTGGTTGAAATCGAATGTCTCGCAACACAAGCGCTGAACATCTCGGACATGATTTATAAAGGAATAGCAGGCACAGTGGAGTCATTGTGCGTGCGTGCAGCTGGTCGATTCACGACACAGCTAATATCGCTGCTATACGCTGATCTTGCCATCGCTCTCTGTGCGAGAAGAGGATGCCGTGGTAAGAGCTATGACGGCACATATTGGCATATTCTAATGGCAGAGTCTCATCTCATATCATTTCTAGGACATACGTGTCGCACGCGGAGCCACCATAACAACCGTCAGATTACGTCAAGTTGCAAACTTCTCGCTTTACATCTTTTGAAAAGCGCATGTTCGAGTTTTGTTTATTGCATACTACATCACAGCGAGTCCTGACAAGCGAAACCGCTGCTACATATATTTATAGCCATGGGAGAGTGAGCGATAAATGCTCCGATAGCGCCGTCGGCGTTCGAACCATGAATTAAACGCACAATATCTAAGTAAGGCGCGTAATAGTGTACTACCGCAAAGACAAGTTTTAGAGACTCCCTGGCGGAAAACTTAATCACATGGCAGTACTTCCCTTACGTAACTTGTTCCTAATCCACTCGATTCCGTAGCTGCATGCACTTAGCGTTCAGGTTGGTCTCAGCCCGTACACACAAACCAACGTCATCCTTACCTCGAGTTTTTCTTGTTGCTTTTAATCCTTATTACGCTGGATGAGCAAAGCAGACCAGTATTCATGAACCAACCTTGTAGCAATTTTTTACCATGTGGTCATTTTGTGCCCTTATAACGCAAATTGAGAGTACAGTAGCTAGAACAAAACTTGAAGTAAGGTCAAAATTGGTTTGTGAATACGGGCCTAATTAAGTTGCCAACGGTTACTTGACATAACAAAACGACAAACATATGCACGTGGTAGTTGACTTACTAATACCGCATTCAGTGGAAAGATCTCTGGTTTTAACCTCGCGCCATGTCTTTCAAATCATTGGACAACAACTGGACGAACACTTTTTAAAGTGTGTTGTTAAGGAATAATTGGCGTAATTTACGCGTCTAGTTTATTTACCAGGTCAACTATATTTTTCATCTTTCTATAATCTTATTACGGGGCTGCGATATACACAAGTAAATTATCAAATTGATTTGAATTTGTAACTTCCATTTCAATGAGAAGGTTGATAAGTTTATGAAGGTGCACTCAACATATTGGCACCACTTCTCGCTTCCACTGCAGAAAGGCTAAGTAATGATGTTCACTACACGAGCTAGCTACTGACGACACGTGCCTCCCGGACCTCGAGTGCGCTATCATCCTGGTACGCGCAATGACCAGCGATAATTCGTAGCAAACAGCTTAACCGGTCTCGATTTTTTTCGTCTCAGGTGACAAGCAGCTGGAGGAGAAAGAGTTCCAGGGAGCCAGCTGGTACCACGACGGCGACCAGGGGGCCGACATTGCCCGAGACGCGCTGATGCTCGCCATTGCCGAGCAGGCCGCCACAGCAGAGCACAACCACGCCATGGCGGCAGCAGTGATGCCTTCCACCGAGTTGCGGTACATCGTGGACGACGCCCAGAGCGTGCCCGTCATTCCCGCAGAGCCCGTCGCCGTGGTTCCAGAGAAGTCGGTCGTGCCCAGCGTCAACGTAGACGCAGCCGATTTTTCGATCGCTCCTCCCAAAGGTGTCGCTGCCGAGCCCGCAGTTCACAGCAAGGATAAGACGGAAGTGCCCCAGGTTGCAGAGGTGCTCAAATACGTCCAGCCGACGGACACAACGGAAAACACCAGCTCGACTTCTTCAAAGCCTGCGGTTACCGCGAACGAGCACGGCAAGGTGACGCCCGCAGCGTGACGCGTTGTCGCGAACCACAGAACCACGCGCCCTCCTTAAGTTTCAATAAGAAAGAACTCTCGGTGCTTTCTGTCATCGGTAACGGCTACTTTTAGAGAAATAGACCCTGATGCAGCACCTTTTTCTCATCGCCTTTCTGCACTAAGTTCGCGTAATTTATTGCACCAATGTTGCTTTTGTCTAGGGAACGCTGCATCCATTCGTTTGACTTTTTTCCTCTGATGGGTACTCTCGCTCCGGATATTGGGCTTTCTGTGTCAAGGTGGAGGGGCTGATGGACAAAATGTCGACAAAATATGTGCATTTATGCCTTGTTAATTTTTTTTACAAATAAATGCCACCTCAAGATGGCCACAGGTGATTTTTCTTGGTCTTGTACTAACATTTTACGACGCAATAATCGGAATAGACCACTATACCTTATAATTACAACGGTTGCTTTAACGAATCACGCCAGTTTACGTGCGCAGCTATGTGTTATGTAGGCGTAATTATATCTTCCTTTCATTTTGTAATTGTCATTGTAGTGCCACAGGGATCCCAGGTGGATGGTGCGTATACTTCTGACGCCTGAATATCAGCAGAGCAAAGAAGCTGATAATGAGAATACATCACTATATCTTATATCAATAGTTCCATAAGGCAGCTTATTAAAAGTTTGGGCATAGGAGTTTATTAGAACAAACGGACTCGGGAGACGAATGATAAAGGCATGCGATAAAGGTGCACAGTATTGCAGCGTCAGGGTTGCGTTAGACCCAAATTTCACCTGGTAGCGTGACCGAGTCTTTGAGTTAATAGACAGTTATAATATACCGGGCTTACCGTGATACCGGGCGTACCGTGATATCGGAATCGAAGTGCGCATGCGCAGATACGTATACGTTACCCGTACCGTTTATCGTACGCGCCGTATTTTTCAGATTTAAAGTTACCGTGGTAGCGTAAGTGTACGTAAACATGACGGCACTTTCGGACGCCCACTTCGAAGTGATTTTGGCGTAGTTGTTGAAAGATTCACCTTGTTCACCGGAAACGACTGTTTAAAGTGGCTTCGCTTGCCTTCAGTAAGCTTCGATGACCGAGTATTGCGGATAAGTTGGCGTATTTTTGAGATAGCTTCCCATTTAGAACGTGTCTAGCCCTAACTGCAAGATCAATGTAAACAAATCGGCAACATATTTTTTGCTTTTAGTGCGTGGTTCATTATAATTTGCTTTTATTATTAGTAAAATAAACTTGTAACAATGCTTTGCGCGGTGGCATAGGCAAACATCCTCGTTTTCTTTTCCTTTTCCCTGTCTATAACTTATTGACCATCCGATAGGTGGCGCCACCGTTACAGCTGGGGCACGTAAACGCTATACTGCTAAACTATAAGGCGCTTTCCACAACGAACGTTTGCTGCATGGTAACGCCATTCCAATAACCTACGCTATCACGTTAACTATGACTGTCTAACGAATTGATGCTTAAAGGGGCCCTGCGACAGTTTTGGCAAAGCCTTAGTTAGCACCGGAACGCGTATAGCGATGATTACTGAGACGAATGCAACAAAAAATATGGAAATTGGCGCACGGAAAGTGAAGTTATGAGTCCTCAAAGTTCAGAACTCGAGCAGACTACGACGAGGAACGTTCTCTTTCGCATTTCACTCGCCTGCTGACGTGAAAGAGCGCTTACAATCACACCACGCGTTTCATAATAACATGCCGGAAATGTCACCTCATTGTGGCCTTCAGACAATGCCTCGCTACCGTTCTTTATGGCAGCGTCGTTGACATTGTTACTACGAACCACGTGCGTCGGGTAGCAGACGCTCCCACAGTCACACTGTGCAAGATACGCACACAAGCTTTGGACGTGGTCACTTCTCGGCTTGCATGCAATACGCATTCTACAGCGACGCCGGCGCCCACCGTCTGTCGCACTTTCGGCTCTCTAAAACACGGCATGCGTTCCCACTTATAGTTGCTGGCGTATTGTAGCCTCGATCGCAGGCTATAAGTGTAGTGTTCGTTGTTCTGAAAATACATCATGTAGAAACAGGAATAATTTCTTTCTGAAGAAGTATAAAAAAGGTTTTTGCTGTTTTTAGCATTCACTCGCATGTCCTACCTACCCCAACGTGAATATTGGATGCTATTTGTCGCGTCAAGCCAATCAAAAGCGAACGGTGTTGGTCGTCACGTCACATGAGACGACGTCACTTCCCATAACAAAAATAGCCAATGTGTGTCGCCATAGGCTGAAATCAAGGTAGTCTGTCCCGTGAAATAAAATTATTACAGGGTCGATTCCGGCATTGCCATGTGCACAACGATATCGGCGCCTTCCACAACAACAGAAGAACCTATGAATAATGCATGCTGAAATAGTGTGGCCCCTGAGATAACACGCCTTATTAGTCCGCACGGCGTTAGCACCCTTTAAGAAGGGACCATACTTCAAGTCACCCGTCTTGCCGAGTGTTGCTCACCTTCACAGCGCGGCAGAACGAAAGTAGCTGGAGCGCCACAGTATGCAGAAACAACAGCCATTGAAAAATTCAGTGCTTGCTTGATTCAACCAGGCCCCGCTTGATGGCACCACCTGACAGCGAACTCGTCGTCACTGTGGCGAGTCACGCGTGTGGTAGGGATAGGTACAGCTTAAGAGACACCGATACACATTCGTGACTGAGTGTATTCAACCAAACCCTCCCAACACATACACAGCTCTCGGTGTCACACTGGGCTTTGAAGACGCAGAGGCCGTGGTTAGGGTGACCAGAAGGGGAGGTGTGCTGAGCGCGGCAGCCAGCCATAGTAGAGGGTGGTCCTCTTTCGCGTGATCGCCGCTAAGGCATAAAATAGCGCTACCGTCTGGGGCGCCGTCAGCGTTTCCACGGAGAGAGGCCATTCCGGTTGTCAAAACCTTGCTAAAGCGATCAATAAAGAGAAAAGAAAAGTGAGCCCCGTAACTGTCTGCATCAAAGTGCGACACCTCAACAGTAGCTCACGAGGGATGGGGGTAAGGAGGGATTAAAAGGATAGTATTAAAGGTATATATATATATATAGAGAGAGAGAGCTCTCTCTAGATAGAGAGAAAGAGAGATGAGCAAGGACCTTGCCGTCGGCTTGTTGTTGTCATTGTTGCGTGTATTGCTGCAGACTACTTGCGTGTGCTTCTGACAGGGTGGCTACCCCTGATTCACGAGCGCTTTGTGCTGGCGAAGACGCCATCTACTTAAAAAAAAAAAAGTGAAATGAGGGGACCCCAAAGCTGCGCCTTCAGGAGTTGAACGCCACAGCGACATCCTAATCGTAGTGCGTACTGATATAGTGCATGAAACATTTTAGAATTGCCCCGCCGCGGTGGTCTAGTGGCTGAGTTACTCGGCTGCTGACCCGCAGGTCGCGGGTTCAAATCCCGGCTGCGGCGGCTGTATTTCCGATGGAGGCGGAAATGTTGTAGGCCCGTGTGCTCAGATTTGGCTGCACGTTAAAGAACCCCAGGTGGTCAAAATTTCCGGAGCCCTCCACTACGGCGTCTCTCATAATCATATGGTGGTTTGGGGACGTTAAACCCCACATATCAAACATTTTAGAATTTGCTATGCACCCACTATATGTGGCCCTTAGGAAATAGGCGCAGTAGCGTGTGTGCCTTTTGTAGTGGGAAACCAGCTTTCAACCACGGAGCCACCAGGATAAATACATATTATGACACCCGTTGGCAATGGACTCTTGACCATGCATTATTACTGCAACATTTCACGTTGAATTGAGAAGCATATATGCGGGACTGATGTGTTCGTGTAGAGCATGGGAGCTACTTTCACTGCATTTCCAAGCAGAGAGAAAGAGAAGTAAACGTTTATTTTGAAACAGTGTTCCAAGCAATGCCCGATGTCACCCTGAGGTGGGAGGGCTCCTTAGTCCAGGAACCCTCTGGCTTCTACTGCCCTCTTGGCCCTGGCGACGAGTTGTTGTTGCTCTTCCAGGTCCTCGAGGGCGAGCTTTTTTTTTTCACAAGCAGAGGCGTGGCCTTTGAAAGCGGTGAAAAAAAAAAAGTTCCTCAGCTTGGAAATGCAATGAAAGTAGCTTTCACAAGCAGAGACGTGGCCGTGTAAGAAAAAAAAAAAAGGCGTGGTCGCGTGGTATACAAAATCGGCTTGCCACACAAATGACCCCGGTTTGATCCCCACTTGGTCCCCAACAACCCCGGTTCGGTTCCCACACTGCTCCATGGTTTGGCCACAATCCACTTGCTTTTGAAGGGTCTGAATCAAGAAATTAGCGACAAGAAATGTGAAAGAGTAAAGCCTTGCGTGATGTGAAAGAAGCCGCAGAAATTTTCAAGTGCATTCCACGCAATAAAGTTTGTTTACCGCGTAATATGGCGCATTTATTTCGTATCTGAACAGAGCATAAAAGAACAATTTAATGTTGGATTACCACATATGCTATTGTTTAATACTGATCTGGCTGGTGTGAACCAAGTTATCTCCTTTCACGCATATGGAGGCCTACGAATGAAACGAGCAAAGTGCACAGTAGCATAAACTCCGCTTTCACTGTGGTAGTGCATCAATGTGGCATTTCCATAAGACCTGTTTGCTTTCCCTTGGAAGATAACTTGACTGGGTACCTCGTATTCGAAAATTCCACAATAACAGTAGCGCAATACAAACTGTGCAATGCTAAAAAACTGCATAAAGTTGTATATAATTCAATAACGCGTTTCCACTGTAGTGAGGCGTTGTCCCAGCCAAGCGCACAGAACGCCTCTGATCGCCACGGCGCCCCTGACCGCAGCGCCATCACGGCATACACTCGAATGGCGGCCAACTTTTGCTGCCCGTTCATCGGTCCTTCCCTTCTAGCCACGTTGTGAGGCGCAGCAGATGCTAGCGCCCTTCCACACTCCGCGAGCCCACAGCGGTGCTTGAGGCAGGGAGGATGGTACGCCTTGGCTGCCCTCGGGTTTTACGTGGAACGATTCTGCTATAGTTACCGGGCGCGCGAAGGTTACCGCAATCATTACAGCCTCGGTTCGCGACAAGCGCGCGCTTTTCAGACTCAGCGAAGTAACAAATGAGACCCTTATCAACGTGCATCCGCACCGGTGAGCACGTTTCGTGCGTAATTTGAGTGCGAAAAACGCGGGGCCCATTTCGATCTGCTTTCCATTCTGCGCGTGACCTTTCAAAATGTTGCTATCGCGTTCATTGCTTCGCCTTTGCGGCAAAGCTGTGACTTTATTTTTCCTCCCTCCCCTCCCGTTAATGTACGGAGCTACTGATCACGGCCAAGTCCGGGATGCACATATTATTGGCGGAAATTACAGATTTCTCGTGACCAAACTGGGGATGCGCCTATTATGCAAGGTTCAGTAACTTGTGAAAAAAGTTCTGACCTTTTCTTAAGCGTACAGCGAGAAAATCGTCAGGTTAAGGATTATACAATTTTGCATATTTAATTATTAATACATCAAACTACTTAGCGATCCCCTTCGAGTTCGATATATCTGGGATCGACTTATTGAAAAACGGCCACCTAGAGAGGGGCGACCTATGCGAAATGAGCAAAAACCTTTATTTTTTAAACACTTTAACTCTGTAAGCCAAGTTTCTTGTAAAAACAATTACATAGGAGTTTAACGATTGCAAAGGTTAATCAGCAGCTGCCGAATAGAACGTACGGCAATCGCACTGTAATGCTTTGAACTACCTGCTTTGGTAAAATATCTGTAGCACTCACTAGTTTCTCTAAGATGATAGCTTTTAATTTTCTTTATGGGATTTCATGCTGGTATTTCTTCTCTGATTTGGGGTTCATGCAGGAACCTGTGCTCCAAGAGAAGCCCGTATTTAAAATTTTTCTTGAGTCACAGCTCCAATATAACTCCTGCTCTAAAGGTAAATTATTGTATAGCTTGTGTTTGGCGTGCCCCACTTTGGCTTCGAAGAGCTTGGTTCAGATGAAATAGTAACCTACACTAGTGAAGGGGTGCATCGAATACCACCCTGCCAGAGTTGTGTCAAGTGAGTATTCACTACTTGTGCCAATCATTCCGTTAGGCACATAAACAGTTTCCATCAAATTCGTCATTGAACTTTCCACTGCTGATGCTATTAGATCTGGCAATGACCAAATTATCATCTGAGTGACCTGGTTGGCAGTGGTGGCATAATAACCACGTCAGCGCTCTGAAAGAACAAACCAGGTCTCATGCCGGGAGTGCTGCTTTTGTGCAATGATGCCTAAATGTCGAAACCCTTGTGACCTCACAGCGCACCTTTCATCATCAGCTGCACGATGCATAAACATCTTGCTTCACGTGCTGAACATTCATTAGTATTACGTTACACATGTTGTACATGTTAGCACATGTACAGCACCTCACATCTTATCTACATCCATTTAAGGTACCTCCGGCATTTTCTGCACTGAAGTGAACAACAAGATAGCACTTCCAACGTGGTAAATTAGGGGCCACGCCTTACAGGCAATCGAACCGTGCCGGCAAAATTCACAATCCCATATTCTGTGAGACCTTCTTGTTCTACGCGAGCACCAGAATAACGAAACTGCTCTTGCTACAGCAAACATTTCTAGTATCTTTGGTGGTGCAAGGCTCGTGTTCACTCCTTGAACTAGTCCCTTCACACAGGCAAAATGGGCAGGCACAACAGCCCACCGATTGAAAGGCGAACGTAGTGCATTTTGTGTATGCTGACTATTTTGGTATTCTTCATGAGGAAACTTCTAGACATTGCCATTCAATGTTCATTCGTGCTGTTTTCACTCATTCTTATGAGTATAGCCTCTTCCCAAGAGCTATCGAAAAATGAAATTTTTTGACCCAAGAAGCCGTTTCATGCTCATCTGCAGAATTATTCTTGAAACACATAGCTTATATTCTATTTTAGAACGTAGAGAAGATAAATTGCTGATGAAGCATAAGACAAGGAAATTCATGCTACTAACATAACCCTCAATAATTCAATGAACACGTCACCGAATTCTGTAACTGCAGAGCAACCCCTGGAATGCAAAAGCGAAGTGCTAGACATAACACAAAGCTGAAGTCCAGTCGATTATAGATCTGCTCAGGCGGGGCCTTACATTTTGCCCCACTAACAATGCAGTGAAGGAATACGACAAATACGATCTTCACAAAGACAAAACTGAATTTTCAAGGCGTTTGCACATAAAGGAGTTCTTCTTTGATAAGGCAGACATGGAAGAAGTTAATCACGACTCCTTGCGACTGCCGAGCAGCTGGACACCAGATACAAAACGATGCCAAGAGCGAGATCAATACATAAAGCTAGTTTTAAGAAAAATCCTGAGTACAACAAAACAGAGTCGAAAGCCAAAGAACTTCACTAATGCCGAACATGACTTCTTAAAACAACTTTCAAAGAGACGGGAAATAAAACCAACGGACAAGGGTGATAGTGTAGTAATCTGGCAAAATATAAAAATAAAGCTATCAGACAACTCGGCAACAACACCCACAATCGAAAATTAGCCTCAGACACAACCCAAGTATATGGTAATAGCATACAACACATCATAACAAATTTTCTAGCCAGGAAATTGATCACACCCTCCGAGCACCGGTTTCTCATGCCCAAAAACAAACAAGCAGGTTGCTTTCACCTCCTTCCAAAGATTTATAAGATTTCTACAGACAAACAACTTACCATGGAAATCCAGGCAGACCTACTGACAATAAACCTATTGAGTCACTATCAAAATTTCTAAATCATCATCTATCTAACATACCATTCATCCCACTGTCCTTTATTGAGGATACACCTCGTTTCCTCTTAATGATGGATAACATAAATGAAGCAGAAACACAATCGGATCAGGCCATTCTGACAACATTAGATCTATACTCTTTGCTCTTTGTGAACAAATATATACCTGTGTTGTATTTGTTTCGTTTGTAACGCCAGCAAAACCAGCTGCGCGCGCACCATTTCCTTTGGGCCCTGTGCGCCTTCATTCTTCCTTTTTCCCCGACTCCCTTCACCCTCTCCTAATGCCAATGTATATAACCACGCTGCGGACAATACATGCTGTCGTTGACTGCCCGACCATCGTCCTTGTTGCTTAGCTGCGCGCACCTGTGTTACGACAGTGGCGACAAGCCCGGAAACCGCCCATGCTGCCGTGAAAGTTGAAGCCGACGGCCTGCCGCAACAAGTACCGGCGACCATGACCAGCCTCCAGCTCCCAGTTTTCGACGACACAAGAGATAAGTGAAAACCATACCTTGTTCGGGCTGAAGCGTATTTTGAAGCAAATGCTATTACCGACTCCAAAAGGCAGAGAGCACTTCTGGTGGCAGCACTCAGCACGCAGACTGTGCAAGTGCTAGCGGCGCTAATTGCCCCTCGGACGCTGAATTCCCTTACTTGCGCCAAAGCGGTCGCAGCATTAAATGATTACTACGATCCCAAGCGTCACGAGATTGCAGAAAGCTACAAGTTTTTCACCCGTTGCCAACAAGAAGGGGAGTCAGTGCACGCATTCCTAGTCGAAATACGGCGCATAGCAGACAATTGCAACTTCGGAAGTGCGCTGAACCGGATGTTGAGGGACAGGATTGTTTGCGGCGTACGCTCAACTAACTTGGGCAAGCAGTTACTGGCACATAAAGATTTAACCCTCGAGGAGGCTGAATCAATGTCCATTGCAGCCGAGGCAACCGACAGCGATGTAAAAGATATGAGTGCAGAGCCGCCGAATGCTAAAAATTCAAGCCCATCATCGCTCGCCCTCTCGAGGTAATCATACACTAGGCACGGTGATCATACACTCTCGTCAAATTGATCGGCTGGTGTCACTTGGTGTTCTATCGCCCGTGCAACATGCAGAATGGGCTACACCTAATGTGGTCGTTTTGAAAAAGGATGGGAGCGTAAGGATATGCCGTGACTTTAAGGCTACCCTTAACCCGGCATGTGAGGTGGAGCATTACCCTCTTCCGGTGATAGAGGACATGTTCGCAAGCTTAAACGGAGGCGAATATTTCAGCATCTTGGATTTAAAAGATGCATACAATCAAGTGCCCCTTGACGAAGCGTTCAGCGGGCTGTGCGTCATTAACACGCACCGAGGGCTTTTCCGGTATAACAGACTTCCGTTTGGAATAGCTCTGCACCGGCCATTTTTCAAAGAAAGATGGATGCAGTACTCAGCGGGCTGCCGGGTGTTCAAGCCTACCTTGACGACGTGCTAGTGTCAGAAGGCAAGAGTGATAACGGAGAGCAGCTCAAGAGAGTGTTAAAGCGGTTCCGAGAGCACGGCGTTAAACTTAGGATTGACAAATGCAAGCTTCGGCAACCTTCTGTGACTTACCTTGGCCATCGTATAGATCGGCAAGGCCTCCACCCCATTGAAAAGAACGTAGACGCCGTCATGCAAGCCCCGCGCCCGCGTAACGTTAGCGAATTGCGCTCGTTCCTTGGCATGCTCACGTTCTACGCACGTTTCCTGCCCAACATGTCGACTGTGCTCAGCCCCTTGTATCAGCTCATGGAAAAACGAGCCCGTTGGGAATGGCGGGAACCGCAGCAGTCAGCGTTCGAGAAAGCGAAAAAAATGTTGAAGAATGCGCAGCTTCTCGTTCATTTTGATCCCAACAGGGAACTGAAGCTAGAATGTGATGCTTCCTCGTATGGCGTGGGTGCTGTTCTGTTTCACTCGGCGGGAAATGAGCACAGACCAAGCGGTTTTCGCTCCAGAACGTTAACAAAAGCGGAGCTACTCTCAGCTGGAGCGAGAAGCCTTGGCACTGATTTTTGGCGTTTCTCGTTTTCGTGACTACCTCCTAGGTAGGCAATTCACCCTGGTAATCGACCATCAGCCACTGCTGGGACTGCTCAAACCTAACCACCAAACGCCGTCGATGGCCGCCGCGCGTTCAACGGTGGGCACTGTTCCTAGGAGGCTACCAGTACAAGCTACAGTACGTTCCGGGGAAACAACTACTGACAGCAGATGCCCTCAGCAGACTACCAGCCCCGGCGGCAGCGGAACCAGTAGCCGAAGGGGAGCCTCCCGAGTACGTCCCGTCGTTGGAGGCCCTGGACGAAGGTATAGTGACGACGCACGAGTTGCAGGAGCTCACTGCCAAGGACTCGTTGTTAGCCCGTGTCGTGGAATACATCTTGCATGGCTGGCCTCGAACAACAAGTGGAATGGTGCCCGACTTGCTGCCCTTTTTTGATCACAAAATGGAGCTGTCAATGGCTCACCGGCTAATTTATTGGGGCAACAGAGTCGTCATACCATGGAAGGCGCAGGAAAGGATGTTGCAGCTGCTACATAAAACACACCAAGGCTCCTCATCAATGAAAGCGGTGGCACGGTCACTGTTTTGGTGGCCAGGGATGGACAGGGAGATTCAGGAATTGTCGGCGCAGTGTGTAAACTGTGTAGAAAACCTGCCCATGCCTGCTGCAGCACCACCGGTGAGTTGGCCGAAAACGGCCGAGAGGTGGTCCCGAATCCACATCGATTTTGCGGGCCCATTAGTTGGCAAGATGATACTTGTGGTGGTAGATGCTCACACGAAGTGGATTGAAGCAATACCTATGATGCATGCGAACACAGCGGGTACTATTCGCTGCTTACGAAGTCTGTTTCGTCGGTTCGGAGTGCCACGCACAATCGTGTCCGATAATGGCACGCAATTTACGAGCCAGGAGTTCGCCACGTTAATAGCAAGAAACAATATTGTGCACTTGCGTACAGCGCCTTTCCATCCTCAGTCGAATGGAGCAGCGGAAAGAGCAGAACCTTTAAGGATGGCTTGCGGAAAATGCAAGATGGTCCACTAGAAGATAACATCATGCGCCTGCTATTACATTACAGGAGGATCCCGCAAAAAGAAGGAAAGTCACCCTCGGAGATACTTCTCGGTTACCAGCTGCGGTCCCGTCTCGACACCTGCCTGCCGCCCAGGGATGGGAACTGGTCGCCGGGTGCTGACGATTGGACCATCTCGCCAGGAAGCAGCGTCTACGTGCGCAACTACGGTGCCGGTAAAATATGGACGCCTGGACGCGTAAAAGCTGCGTCGGGGGCGAGAATGATAGCAGTGGACACACCAAGAGGGTTAGTGCAGCGTCATATCGACCAAGTCCGCCGCCGCCGCGAATCGACGCCAGAGTCTGCAACTGCGGGGACGGCTGAAGGCGCGGACGCTGAAGCTGAATCTGCCAGCGTGACTACTCCTGTCCCGTCTCCTGCGTTGCAACGCATGTCCAGGTGGAATGAGCAAGAGTGAAGCCCAGAGCTACTGGCCGCGAATGGTCGGAGTGAGTTTTCCCCACCAGCTGCTACGGAACCTCCAGTCGCTACGGACGAACCCTCGCCTGAGGTGGTCCCGCATCAGCCAACGCTGAGGCGATCGACAAGAGTTAAAAACCCGGTACAACGGGTCCACGTTTAAGAGGAAAGAAATGTTGTATTTGTTTCGTTTATAACGCCAGCAAAACCAGCTGCGCGCGCACCATTTCGTTTGGGTCCTGTGCGCCTTCATTCTTCCTTTTTCCCCCTCCCTTCACCCTCTCCTAATGCCAATGTATATAACCACGCTGCGGACAATAAACGCTGTCAATGACTGCCCGACCATCGTCCTTGTTGCTTAGCTGCACGCGCCTGTGTTACGACAACCTGTAACTGAAGAAATTGAAGCGGTGTCAAAGTCACTCACAGAAATGAAGCAGACACATAATGCTAAAGTTTACCTCTCCTTACTTGAATTCGTCCTGACGCTTAATTATTTTAAATTTAATTCGACCTACTACCTACAATGTTACGGCACTGGTATGGGAACCCCTTTTGCATCAACATGCGCCAAAATTTTTACGGGACATTTAGAATAGGGACTTTTGAAATAACCTGCAGTAAAGCCCTCTACCTATCTCCGCTACATAGACGACATGTTTACAATATGGGAGCACAGCATAAGCGCACTAAACACGCTCATTGATCAATGTATTAAGTTTCACTCTACTATTAAATTTACTATGCACCATTCTCCCAATGAAATCAACTTCCCAGACATGACAGTATCTATTGAAGCAGGAAAATTAAAAGATTAATCTTTACAGAAAACTGACAGGCAGCCACAAATACCTAGATTACACTGGTCACCACCCGCAGCACTGCAAACAAGAAATTTTCATCGGACAAGCGAGACTATAAGAAGGATCTGAAGCCACGACAGTGACTGCGTTCCCCACTTGACTAACGTAAAGGTTACTAGCTAAAAAGCCCCCTTAGCACAACCCAACCAGCCGCCAGCATTTATAATGAAATACTCGAATGTGCTCCCAAACATAAATAATATTGTTCGTAAGTATAATGCTGTATTGACAAGCAACGAGCACTTTAGAAAAGCGTTTCTTGAAGTAAAGATCGTGTATCGCCACAACAGAAATTTTAAAGACATGTTAGAGCATGCAAAACTAAACTCTCATTCTACTGCCAAAGTAACACCTTGCTCCCGTCCAAGATGCAAGACTTGCAAACTCCTTCAAGATGACATGATAGTTGAAAGCATAGGAGTGATTATGTCCACCATATAAAATCTAGTTGTACCTGCACCAGTGAAAACGTTATTTACATTGAAAAAGCAGGACAGCTTAATAATTTTAGATTAAACGGTCATCGCGTGGACACGGCAAAGAAATTACCAAAAGCAGTGGCACAGCATTATAATGTAGCAGGGACACAACTCTGACGATTTGAAGCTCTACATTCTTCAGTCAAACTTCCAGTCCGCAAGAGACAGAAAACATACAGAGTCGTAGCTTATTCACAAGTTCAATACACTCCCTCCAGTCCGCAGGTATAAACGTTTCTAAAGGGACCCTTGAATCAATTCAATATAGAACATACTAAAAAAACACCACTGCGAATTAAGCCCTTCGTCTAGGAATTTCAAACCGGCCATTGTTGACTTCTGACAACCGGTTCGACAACCAAGAGCCTGCAACACGTGTAAATCCTCAACTCCCCACTACTTTTACCAAGCAACAGATCACCAGGCACAGAGCATTCCTTTTGGCTGCAATACCTTTTCACAGACATGGAAAATGGGGATATGCTTCCGAATGAGCACTTTATTGTCAGAAAAGCAAAATGACAAGGTGCCTCCAGCTTTGTCATTGTAAAACATAGGTAGGCTGTAGGAGATGAATGGCCTCAACATGAAATGACTATGTCATAGCTAACAACTCTGCAATGATAAAGATATATGGTACAACCAGCAGCTTAACAGGACACCTCTCAGGCAGCAAACATTGGCGGGCTTTACGGTATTACGTGGTTGGGATCCACTCAATACATCACCCAAGAACAGCAAGGAAAAAAAACAACACTTGCACCAATGCAGTTTTCCTGGAAATTCTTACCAACACTAACTACACAAGGGTAAAACCTTTCCTTCAAACAAGCTCATAAGATTGACACAATTATGTACAATTGTTCAAGAAAAACAGATCAGCTGATTGCCTGCTTGCAGATGCAGAGTAAACCATCACATCTGTCTGATATAAGAATTTTGCACATGCCAGTAATAAAATCAGTTCATTAGATTAAGTCAAACAAACTACAAATGCATGTATATCAAAAGCTCACAGTTCAGAATTACAGTATCAGCATAAAAGTATTTATTGGCTTGACAAGAATGTAAATCTCATGTTTCTTTTGATTCACAGCTAACAAAAGCAACTTGGACAACCGCCGGAAGTCTTTTTATGGGGAGCAAAAGAACTTAATTTCAGCAAGCTTTGCATGATACAGGCCTGCAATACATTCCATTAGGTCTGACGTCTCAAAAACGGCATAGCAGTGCACGAATTCACAGACAAGTGGCCATTCCAAAAAGTAATAAAGACATATGCAACAAAACTACATAAAGATGTAAAACCAAAAATATACACAAAAGGATTTCAGCCGTGTTGTGCCATGATCAGTGAAATGTGAAAGATGAAACAAATATTTGTAGTAACAGTGAATATCAAAAGGCTGATGTCTGTGCCAATAGCATGTTTTAACAGGCTAGCACAGATTGAACATCATCGACACGCACAGAAATCAACAATTTTCTGTTCCAGTGATAATGTGCGGTAGAATAAGTAAGGGGAAGGAGAAAAGAAATGAAGAGTTAAGCAACCAATGAAGTACAGTGCAAAATTAGGACAGAGAATTCTAAACAGACTTATTGTACAGAATGTTGGCCAGTAATGGGGCTCGTTCAAGTGCTGGTGACTATAGCACACACATTACAATGACTACTTTTGTCTACAAGCACTTTCTGTCAGCTTACCACCTGCTCTGTATTCCAGCCAAATATAAAATGTCCTACAAAGCCAATTGAGAAGCAGGGCACTGAGGAAAAAAATAAGCATAGGAGTGACTGATGCAGAAAAACAAGGGTTTTTCTATCTCCACAAGAAACAAATAATAACTTTCAACTAGACAGATGCATCTTTGTACTCTTTCTATATATATACATGTGCTACACTATCCTCGCCTTATATGTTGCCACTCAACATGTAAATTATTTCACTGTGAACAAACATGTCAGCCAACACATCTGTCAGCAATATTAAAAGAGGACATAGTGGGCAGCAATAACTAATGATGACCACGCAAACAGTTGTGGCAGGCAGAAATGAGCTTAGGATGCCCTGCATATAAAGCAGAAAGAAAAATGTAGGGAAAATAAAGAAAAGGATGAGGAAGAGAGCCCTGATTACAAATGAAGCACAAAGTGAAGTGAGGTATCCTACGGCAGGCTAAGTCGCAACGGGTGGAATGATGGTGTGAGCTCAAAGTGCATCACGTAATGCGCCTGCGTTTCCTTTCCACAGGTGCAGTGGCAGGAGCGGGAGGAATGCGTGCTCTTCGAGAAACGCCATTCGTGCTGCCGTCACTGGGTGTTCTTGGTGAAGCTGTGAAAAGAAAGGAGGAGACAACCCCCGAGCTGCACTACTGCTGCTACACGAGAACTCACCAAGGTACACGCACAAACCTGTTTGTACAGAAAGCGAAACACTAGCAACAAAGTGCCACTAAGGGCTGTAATCGCATGAAAATCTGGTGAAGCTACATTAAAATACCATTAGTCCTTACATAAATCTTAAAATGCAATTTTAATCGCTTTTTGCTGTGTAGCAGTTAGCTGACGTTCATTGCATGTGATGAGAATGTGAACACACAACATTATCAGTTTTACTACAGTCCTGAAAAGTGCTCATTCATTCCTGCAACATTGAGATTTTTGTACATTTAGAGCTTCTTTCATGTATGACAATCAAACCTTTCCAAACACAGGCACTCAACTCACGACTCACCTGGAGGGTACCTGCTGATTGGTACAGCTGGCAGAGACTGGCGCCTAGGCGAATTTCTCACGAGGTCTTGCACAGGCCGGTCATCATGTTGGCCTGAACCCTGGAGGCTTGCAATGCCCTCATCCACCACTGCCAGCTCCTTCTTCAATTGCTCGTAGTCATTCTTCTTCATCACAAAAGTGGTGTCCTTCTGCTTTTGTTTCTCCAGTTCCGTCCGTGCATCTCGCTGTTTTTTCATGGCCCCACTTAGCTTCTTCAGGAGCTCTGAAAATTGGGACAACTGCAATCACAACTCTGTGTTCTCACAGTTCTACTCGTGCTGATCTCGTGAATAAGCAGCTACATTGAGTCACTTCCTGTAGGCTTCCTTAGCGCACGTTGGTCCAGAGCTGTCAGACTGATAATAAAGAAAACACATTGTAATGCAGTTTGTGAAGCATTAGAACCTGAAGGTTGTTGGTTTGGTCGCAGCCAGCAGCAAGTTATCTTTTTGTCCACCTTTCTTCCTTCACATTACAATTGCTACAATAACATCTCTATACTTGCCTTGGCATCATTGTCTATTTCTCCCAATTATATTGTTCCTTTCTCTTAGCACTTACAAACAAACTAGCGGCAATTCTGTACACAAGATATACTGTTAATGTGGATGTCGTAATGAATGCAAACTAGATTTACGCAAAGTAGTGGACGACCTGCAGGCAAAGTCTAATAACATGCTTACTAATATGAACTCAGTGTGCTCTCTGGTACACGCCAGACTTTTCTACATGCGCAGGAAGCTCTCTAACACCATGGAAAAGTCTAAAATGCTAATTGACCACACCCAGGTACCAACTGTACCAACCATGCAGGCACTTGGTTTGTACATCCAAGAAAAGCCTAGAATTCAATAACAGCTAAAAACGTCAATACAAAAGCCCATAATTTTTTAATATTCGAAAATGCGACAAATCTGAGTGAGGTACTTATCCTTCCCTTAGGCTGTTTGATTCAATAGCAGATTCTAATATATGTGACTGTGTGCAATACAATGCACCAGTACATGCATCTCATGGTGCTTTTATTCAAACAGCAATATGCTTGCAATTTGCATTTAACAAGATTTTAGTGCTGTGTAGTGTGCAATAGAAAGCACTGGTACATACACTGCATCATGCTTCTTGTCGGCACCATGCTTGCCAGCTTATGGCCCCCTAGCTTTGGAGGCTATGTTGGAAGCCTTGCCAGCTAACTTTGCCACAAGATGAAACCACACTGCTCTTCTTCAGTGGCTGCTTAACACTGTCTAACATGAAAAGGTGTATTTGGAAACAACCACAATTACATCACCAATTTGATCTCATACCTCCTTATAGACAATGTTCATTGTCTATATTTTCCTGTGTGTGGCAAAGAAAAAACTATGTTAAAATTGTAGATAAACGTCATAGATACTCAAGTTAAAAATTGTAGATACTCAAGTTAAAAATGCATGGTATTTATAGACGCAAAGTAATATACATGTGGACTTTTTCTATTAGATATTGTAGTTCATTATTCTGACACCTTAAACACAAGTTAACTCTTCTTCTTCTTCAAAAAAAAAAAAAATCTTTCACTAGCAATGTTGCAGCACATAACTTTGAAATAGTATGCAATGTGCGTCCACTTACGAATTTGGTCTTGCACTATGTCAAGGTCCTTCGTGGGCGGCTCCCCAAAGACGTTGCCCTGAAGCTGGCCGATGGGAGGTGCCCGGTTTTGGTGGCCACCAAACTTACCCGTGCTTGCAATGCGCTCACCTGTCTTGGCCAGCAAGGTTGGGCAGGCACAGAACTTCGTCACCTGCAGGGCCAAGTTGTGTGTCACTTTACATGAGTCCGGATTCACCATTCTACAGACCAAAAGCCCTTAGCAACATGAGGAAAACAAACAATCGTATAAAATTAAATTAAAATCCCTAGAATACGAAAATAGGCCACTATAGCTGAAAGCCAAGGCTTGGTAGTTTGGCATGACAGGAAGCAACACAATAGTAGAAAGTGAGTGATGACATGTGGGTTAATTGTCCAGTGCAGCTTCCCACCATATCAAATTATGTCTACAATTATGGTCAAGAAAGTCAGTTGGTTGGAGAGAACAAAGAAAAGCAACTGAATTGGCTTCATATAACATCAACTTATTAAGTTCGTAGGCATTTCAGGACAAAAAAAAAAAAAGTCAGATGCTCAAGTCTGTGGCATTACAAGACCACACTAGCAGTAACTACTGGTAGATACAGTGCAAGTATGCTTCACGAATTGGCACAGGTAATTTTGGTGAATAATAATGACAGGATCCTTACGAAATGTCCTATATTTATTTTGGTTTAGTACATACTTGAAGTAATTCACAAGGCTGCATTAAGGTTGAAGTTACAGAATTATAGTATGCACATGCATAACAATATTTTTCCAGACAGTGTTACTTGCCTCTGTCCTATACTTGGTAGCATCATCCAATGAGTCTAAGACGATGGTCTCCCCAATGAAGTTGGCAAACACTGAAATTCAAGAATGTTTAAATTCATAAAGCTTTTGAATGGTGACAAGTAAACATCAAAGCAAACTAAATCTAGACACACCAGCTTCACTAAGACTTTGACCCTGTCACTGATGCACCAGTGTGTTCATTGTGCATTAAAGGGGTACTGACACAAAAACTGTGGCCTCACATTTGTCTGCTGCAATGTGTTGCTGTGGGCCTGTTAGTCATGACACAACACATCGTTTGCTGCAGCACGCGACAGATAATTAATCACCGGGTCCTCATTATCGACCAGTTTCTGTTTCAGTTTGAGAGAGCTCCAAAAATTGGGTGTAACTATCGCCACCTAGCGTGTGCAGCTCTTGATCACACCAGCACACAGATCTGTGACAAACTTCCACACGGTCCGCATGAAGAATTACTTTCAAATATGAAACGGAAATGCAGTGTCCCCGAACACAAAACTGTCAAAGTGTACGCCACGGCCATGCCGTCGCAACCAGCAGCCAAGAAGTTCAAACTGCGAGAACAAACACTGCAAAAAAAAAAGGGGGGGGGGGGGGGGGCTACGACGTCATCATAGCTTGTTTTATTGACTGAAGCATGATGATGGGAGAGAAGTAGGGGGTTCCCAAAGGGTCCCCTGGGGTGTCAATGGCTCGATGGAGTCGAGGGCTTGCACAAACTTCAAAACTAATTTACCTTACAAGCTAAACAAGCTGTTGATATTTTGCAGATGATATAGGAACGTTTACGGGAATCGACAGTGCAGGCTATCTCAGCTGAGAAATTTTGTGTCAGTACCCCTTTAAAAAATTTGCACCAGAGCAGAAAACTGGCATGTTTATCGTGACTCTACTGGTTTGGCGCGAAATAATTGAATCTCTTGAATCTTTCTCCAAGCCCATACTTTCGTTCTTCAGTATGTTGGTACATGTACTGAAGAATACAGAGTGACCGCGCCCACTCTTCTTTACTCCAGTTACTTCATGCATGTTGCTCTCTCAAGTCAAGCGACCGAGTAGCATGCTTGTGATTACCCGTAGAAAAATTGTTCCGTCATATGCCACAGGCTTTCAAGTAGTTCGTAGCAGAATTTACCCTCAGAAAGTCGGGAATCCCACTGTATGCAACTCCTCCCATCACTCCCATAGCTCACCACTGCACCCAGCTTCTTTGACGCCTTGAAAGGCTCAAGACGGCCCCAGACGCTGGCACCACATTTGTTTTTTTTTTTTGAAGACAAACCCGAAGCTCTGCTCACTGGTCTGGGACCTCTTACATTCATGTTCGTTTTCTGCGTGTTTGGCAGCCTGCACGCGGCCCGTGACTGTCCAAACGTTTCTTCTCATCGTCTGCTCAGGTTTTCAAGTTTGAAGGCTAATAATTTCCATTACGGTGTACCAATTTCGATAATCTTTTTTGCACTCATCTAAGTATTGGAAACTACACAAACTCTAGTGCTGCGGAATACAGAAGAAAAAGCGTCGCAGGGCCCAAAGACGAAGCTTAAGGATTCCTCAAAATTTTTTTTTTGCATATGTCTCCAAGCATAAAGATTTTTATGGGTCAAAAATGTAGAAAAAAGGACACAACAGAAAGCCAGCAAGGCCTGAGCACACATGTTATGGAGAAGGCCGGCTACCTTGACAATGGCTCTAGTGAAAATGTGCAGTCAGCATTTAATATGTGTAAGTAAAGTCCCCTTGTTCGCACGTACTCTGTGATTAGTCTTTTTTTTTTTTCAAATTAAACACAAATTTCAAACTCTCGTATGAGTGTCTGATAATTGTGGTTAATAACCAAAAGCTGAATTTTTTCCTAATCCCGATGAAAGCTTTGCTTAAACAGATTCACAAATCATATGGCATTTACACATTTTTTGCTCACCAGTTCGACACACTTCAGGGTCCTTCCGAAATATAAAGTAGTCTAGTGCAAACTTCGGATTCCCTGTTGGAGTGAATGACTTGTTCCTTAGGTGAGGCAACGCCCTGTGAAGATGCAAAAATTGGTTGTCATGTTTTGCCATCAATTACAAAAGCGTTTAAACCCATTTTTTAGACAAGCAATGATAATTATTTTTAACAAGATGCAAATTCTCCATTTAAGTTCAATGAGAAGGCAACCATGGCTAATGGGGCAGTTTGCACACTTTCAGTACAGTGATAATTTCCGCATCCCACTGGATCACGCAGCAAAGATCCACCCTTTTTTAAAAGCATTGGCTGTGCTACATTTCAGTGTTAGAGTTTAGCTACAATATACTGTTCAGACATGAAGAAGCAATGCTGAAAAGGTGTGAGTTAATAGTGAATGATGACTTAGATTCAAGAATTTCACAGCATCACAGGAACACACACAACTCACTTCGCTGTATTCCTCTTAAAAATTGAGTCCAGAGCGATGACCTGCTGTTTTCCATTAGTTTTGCGGTAGATATCCTTCGCCTGAAAAAGAAAATATGTAAATTAGGACAGTGTCGCAGTAAAATTCAATCCAAAGAGGAAAATAGTAAAGTGAAGCAAACTCACAGAAGTAACACATATTAAAATTTTTTTTTCTCACATGTTCCTAGATCAGTACACATGTTTCCCTAAGCACAACTGAGCCCTGAAGTCAGTTAACACTGTTCCTTTGTCTTGACTGTAACAATCAACTTTCAATAACACCAGCACTAGATTGGGGCATGTACCTGTGCTACAACAATTAAAATATTGTTAAATAATAAGTGAAAAGTGTTCCCCCGACCTACTAGCAGTACTTCGTGATAGTTTTTCCTGTCTTCAATTTTCGATTGTTTATTATATTTTTATCTGACTTTATTGGCTTGCTCAACCTTTTTTGCATAGCTCATCATTCGTCTTAAGTTTGTTGTTTTGGTGTATATAATAAAATTCTCAATAAATTCAGTTGAAAGATAGCGCTCAGCCTTGTTTGTCTCTGTGTTCTTTTCTTCAGCTCATGCTTCAGCATTCATGATGACACACCAGCTAGCCCATGACACTACCTTATTAGCAGTCCTTTGCCACCCGTGAAAACAGTTTTTTTTTTTAAATATGCTCAGATATCGAAACATTCAGATTTGTTCTGCAGCAGAAATATCTTCTCTATCTGTTTATATTCGACCACTACGTCAGTTTTTACAACTACCGATAGACCTCCCTGAAACCAATACCGATGTTTTGTGAAAACAAAGCCTACTTTTTTATCAGTAAAACAAACATATTTGGGCAAAAATTCGCAGGATACATCGGGATCAGTTTGTAATCACAGTAATGCATTGGGTGATACAGACAAGTCTTAAACACCAAGTTTCTGAAAACCTCAGCTTATCCTTTGTGATGGCATGCTTGCAAGTGATGGCACCCTGACACATCCCTTTCCCGCATGAGGAATCTCTCTACGCACTGGTCTTAGTCGGGACAAACAGTGCCACTTTTATCGAACTTGGGTTTGCAAAGCTGAGTACGGCCGATGCGTAGGCTAATCATCGCAGTTACTGCAGTGCAAGCAGATATGTCCGTAGTTTCCATCTAATTGTGTTCTTTTTGTGTTTTTTCCAGCATGTCCCTAACGATGTGCATGCAGGCCAGTGTGCTGTTTTGTTTGGACTGTAGGATTGAACACCTATAGAAATAGTGGCACACTAAGTATCTTGAGCCAGACTGACGTTGACCCTGGCTACTACAGCTCAGTTGCTTACATACACAGGCACTGAACTCACTTGAACATGCCACTCACCAATCAATGGCTGACAAAAATCAAGATAAAAAAAAAAACTAGGAGCTGGTAATTGACCAAACAGGAAACTTATGGCAACTGAGAGAGGTCCAAGCTATGAGCCTGACGACTTTGAGTCTTGCAACCTTTCAATAATATACATGACCTTTTTTAAAAAACTTCTTGTTTTTCTGAAAACTTTTCAATGATCCAATACTTTTCAATGAAATTTTCCATGCTACTTGATGGAACATTTATCTATGCATTGAACTAGGATAATTGAAAATCAACAATAAATCGGTGTTACAAGATATTGACTCAATTAAACTATCTAAAATGACACAATACTGGGTTTTTTGCCTATACTAAATACTGATGACAGCACAGAGATTGTAGTTCATTGCAAAGTGTTAATTTGCAGCTAGATCGTTTCCAAGTGATTTTCATTTTGTATTAGAGGACCGATAGCTATCACCATTTAAGTGATGGGCATACTTTGGGTAATTTTGCTAAATCAATTAGTACTTGTCTCCCACAGAATATTATCTTCAACTGTGTAACATTATGAAGATACATTACCTGCATGCATTCCATGTTATGCATTAATTTTATGCGTCCTCGCCCACTGTCAAGCATTTTATTACCCCAATCGCACTGCTTCAACAATACAGTAATCCACGTACACGCTCCGCTGACCTATGGCTTATACCACGTTTCTGTACTTCTTATAAACTGCAGTCCTTAAAACACAACCTTCCATCAATTCTTACACAAGATATAAGAAAGCCCACGTTAACATCTGTACGTCAAATATTTTTAGGATTGTCAGTATGAGTACTTCATTAGGCTACAGGCAAAAGCTAATGAAACATCTACATCATGTTCAATAAATCTTGTAGCGAACTAGCTCAGTCTTTCTTTCATATTTGTATTTTAGTGTTCCATATACAGTCTACTGCCGATTTTTCGGACACCCGAATTTTCGGACATGCCCGATAATTCGGATATTTTCGCGGCACTACCACGAGCCCCATAGAATCAGTGTATAAGGAAGCCTGAAATTTCGGACGCTCGAACTCCCGGAGTCCAATTTTCCAGACTTTTTGACGCGACGGATGGTCCGAAACCACCAATGACCTCCAGTGGAAACCACCACAACTGCGTCACACGCAATTACGATCGCATAAATGAGCGCGCCAATCTACTGTGGCGGCATGTGTTGCTTGGACTCATTGATCGTTAGCGGAGAAACACACACGGCCTCCGGGATACCCAACACTGGCTGTGTTTATCGTGCAAGGGTGCTTCACTGACAATCGAAACTATCCACCCGGAAATTTTTGGCACCAATAAAGTTCCTTTCGCTTTAGTGCTTGTGCTCGTGCGTGCCTCTCTGGCTTCCCGCGCAGCGCTTTCGCGAAGCGTTTCACCACTTCGAATTAGAACTAACCGTCACACACCGATTTGGTCTGCCCACACTGGCTACCTTGAATGTTTACCAGCGCCACCTCTGGAGTACCCGAGGCACCGTCGCCTGCCGTCGCACTGTTTTGTTTACGCAGCCCACATGGTGTTTGGTTAGCCTAGTGCGTGGTTGTGGGATCGTGTGAAGTGTGCTCTGCAACGCTAAGCCTAGGTGCTTCGACGCTTTTCAGCAAACTCCTTTGTTCACATCGTGAGGATTTCGCTTGCCTGCGATGGCCCCCACTCCGCCTTCATCGTCCTTGCCGATGGCATCGAAGCGCGGAAAACAGCACCCTCGGTTCACGATGGAGAAAAAAACCAGCGGACGCATGGAAGGCAGTAGCGCAAGACACGCTCCGCAACTGCTTTAGCCACGCGGGCTTCGTACTCGACACAGAGGCACCAGACTTGCCTGAAGAAAGCGACAGCGTGACTGACTTGTGCCCTCTCGTAAACGATATTATCAACGACCTCCGCTCTGCTGGTGCATCCATGCCCACGGAAATAACTTTTTAACAGTTCGTCAATGTTGACAACGAGCTCGACTTCTGAGCAGAGCTAACCGACGACAAAATAGTCAGTCAGGTTATGGCGGATTCAGACGATTCCAATGTCGAAAAAGAGGAACCAACGCCTGCGCCACCTACGACCGCCGAATTGATGTGAGCATTGATGACGCTGTCATCAGTGTACAGTGATGACATGACCCTTGTTCAGATCGAGGCGAATGTGATCACATGCAAGCGGAACGCCGTTCAAACAAGGATCAACAAGTTTTTCAAGCCACTGCGGCTCTAACACCGGCTGCCCTGATGGCACCCACTGTTGGCTGCATGCATTTTTTTTAACGGCTTTTTTTAGAGCCACCCCATTGATGCTTTGGCAGAGTTGCGCAAGTCTGGTACTTCGACCTTGACCCTCTTGATACCAGAAATATCAATGAAATGATGCATTTTTCGCTTGCATTGAAAATTATTAGTAAAATAATGTGTTTATTTTTTGTTTGCATTCATTTTTTCCGACTGCCCGAATTTTCGGACGGTTTTTCGCTCCCTAGAGGGTCCAAAAAATAGGCATAGGCAGTTGACTATAGTTTATGTTTATTTTTGTTTGTGCCATGTACATATTTACCTATATTTCTTTTTTTTTTTGGTCTATACACCAAAAACCCCCATAGTGTCCTCTAGAAATCAGAGAAAAAAAGAAAAAAAACCTCAAGGGGCACCTTATGCATTCGCCTAAAACAACTTGAAGGCGAGAGTTATTTTGTTTTTATTGCGATAGCAATTACAATTATATCAACACCTCGAATGGATTTTGCCATCTCCAGGGGAGCAGGAATAAATATTTTTCAGTTTTTTTTGGGGGGGGGGGGGGGGGGGGGCTTTGAATTGAAGGGGATGGGCAGGCAGGCAAATGGCCATTTTGCGTGATATGTGCCATGGCGAAAATAAAATATCGGGGGGGGGGGGGGGGGGAGCGTTCCCAATGTCCCCCCACCCCCCGGCTACGTCACCGTCATGTTTTGCATACTGTCCAAATTAATATCACCCTCTTGCGCATCGTGTTATGAAGCTTGCAAGCGAAGGTGACGAATGCAGCTAAAGCAGAGATAAAAGAGCTGACATATTTCGTTTGAACGAAGGACAATGTTAGGCCTGCCATCGATTGTTACTCAAGCAGAAAGGAATGCGCCGCCCGTTTTCAAGGAGCAAGAAGGAACTAGGACTGCAAAGGGGGTGGAGGGCCTTATTATATGAACTTTCACTTTAAGGGTGTGATCGCTGGCATGCTCGCTACTTCGGTAGGCATTAAAAACAGCTGGTATACCCTTCTACCTTGTACTCTTAACGCGAAGTCACTGGGCAAAAGTACTTCGCTTTCTGGAACGGCCATATAGCCATGTGCACTGAGCCTTGATCGCAAGGCAGCCACACCATAGTCCTGCCATTTTGGAGGTCCATTCCTATGCGCCATTCGCTGTTCATAAAATAACACTTACCTAGAGCAGCAGAACGCATGCCTGTCGACAATGTTGTTGGCCACGGCTTTTATCTCACGTAAGCTACAAGCTTCCGTTGATACTAACATCATAGCACAAGGACTTAACATGCAGTATGACCATGTTTGTTATCATTACGGCGTCTCTCTTTACATATTTCTGAAAAAAAAAAAAAAAACAAGCTCGGCAGCTGGAGCAGCCGACTGGGCGATCTAGACAAGTCTGATTCTATCTGTACATGCGTTGGCGTGCAAGAAGTGTTCCGTGGATCTCTAGTCATCCAAGTCGCTATACAGATATTGAACAACGGCGTGCAGAAAGTTTGCTGCGAGTGCACGGACCTCCGAAATGGCAACCCTGCCGCTAGTGCACTTCACGAATGACCCGACATCGTGCAAGTCAAAAGAACACTGGGTAAAAGGACAATGATCACTCCAGTTGCCAAAGCTGCCTTTGTGCTGTCAGTTATCCGAAAAGCGAAGCAGAGGTTAGTAGCACAGAAAGTTTACAAGCAGTCTCATTACGCTTCAAGATATAGCGCGCGTCAGCGAGAGCGCCCTTCGAGCGAGGCAGCCTTCCCCCACCCACACCCCTCAAAAAAAAAAAGCAATGAATGCGATGCCATGATGTTCCTTTTTTTTTTAACCGTACACTACTGACCCTGGAAAGCAAGGGGTGTATGTATAACATGGCGTAGCCGCTTCACGGTGGGCCTTCCGTCAGCGGAACTGCCAGCGATGGCCTCACTACTGAAAGGTGCATGTATTAAAACGGAATTGCGGCTGCTCCGACCAGGATGCATGCTTTCATTAATGAGACAACACTTAAAAGAAGCATGCAGAAAGTTTTTATTCGGACCCTAGCAATATCGAGTTCGAAAGGCCAGGGTTTTTTGTGGGCTTTTACTGAAACAAGATTACAAACTTGGATTTGCTACGGGAAGGTGTCAATACGTTCCAATCGTTTACGTGTTCTGTGAATGCGAAGCACAGAAAACTAGAGCGCGATGTCCAGAAGTAGACGTGACAGATGCTCTGGCAGCAAGCATTAAGTTATTAGTGAAAGTCCCTTTACATACGTGTCGCGCAACTCTTCAAGCGAGTTATAAGCTGAGTTCCTGGAACGGACGACGTCCGCTGAGGAATCGCCACCGCAGTTTCACGCTACCAATTGGACTAGACGCCAGAAGCCCTTGCGGAGAGCGTATTTGGTCATTAAGCCAATTTGTACAATAAAAGTTGCATCGGCACCAAGCATAAAATCGGGGATCATTCAGGACGCATGCGCGACCGCTGTTTATTCAGCGAAATAACTCTAGGCACGTGATTGTGACTATGGTGGTCACGAGAAAAAGATGCACATGTTTTGCCGCCCCGGCATGAATATTGCCGGTGAAACTCTCTTCCAAATCTGACTTCGGCACAGTTTCAGTTGATATTATCAGGATGGTACAGTAAATTTGATTTGGCACACTTCGGCACAGTTGACGCAAGAGTCGGATTGCTCTCTTCGAAGCATCGGCATTATCGTATTTATTTAAACCTCGACCAATAGTTTTTTTTTTGTTTTTTTCAAATTTCTTTGCGTCAATCTAGGGTCGGCTTACATTCGAGAAAGCGGTGCAAACTAGCGCCACCTAGATAGCATTATAGCCGTTAGTAAGCCAACACCTGTTTTAAGTACACACGTGAGGCTGCCATTTTGATCAATGTGGCGAGTGCCAAGGCGAAAGTTCGTCATTTTAGGTTGCGCTTTGAGTGGTCTGTGTGTGCTCAATGGCACCAAAAAGGCGGTGTCATTATAGTACCGCTTATAAAAGGAACGTTGTCCTAGCCGCAGAATGGTCGTTGAGCGTTCAAGCTAGTCAGGACTCTGGAGTGGAGTGTCGCTGGAGGGGCTGCAGCATGACACGACATCCTGGGAACTTTGATTGTGCGCTTTTTTTTAAGAAGTGCGGCATATCCAATGCACTTGATGGTGCCGAGCATTGCACACTTTTGAGGACAAAAGTGCGCAAGTGCGAACAGTTGTAAGGAAACCGCAGGTAGATGCTTCGCTTAAGGCCAGCTGAGAACTTAACGTCTAAGTGTAGCCAAAGTATCCAGATTGACAGGAACAGCTTTACTTATTTTTTCAAAAGGAACGCCGAACCGCCTTTAGCGTTTTTTACATCTTTATGACCTCTACCGCTGCGTTAGCTGCTTCTGCAATTGCGGTTTTGCATGCGGCAGTTGCGGAAACAGGTAGCTTTGTTTTCAATCCACATGCGCTGGCTGTTACCTACCTTCAAAACTATGTCGTATTTTGCTGTGATCGCATCTGCCAAGATTTTGTTCGCCGCATTTGTGAAACACAACGTCGCTTTAACTGGTCGAGCGTTGAAGGCGTGTGCACTTTCGGAGTTCTGTAACGTCGTCTCCACACATGATCGTGTTAAGAGCCACCACGGTTTCGTCCACAGCGGTTGGGGCAAACGATAACCGCAGTTCTGACAATGTGTGCGCTGACCGAGCGTGTCCTTCTGAAGTTTCGAGCACTCTGCTCCCGGCCTTGGTTCCACGGTTTCGGCACTAAAGCACATATGACCCACCACAATGAGGAAAAGAGCTTCAGAACACCAGAGCTTTGGCCCAATAGACATAGTGAAACTTGGCTGAGGAATTTCACGAATTCGTATATCTGCTATTTCACATCATTGAGATTCTATTGTATGTTTAGATGATTGCCTCCTAAATTTGTCCACAATAATATGCGATGGGTTTGCAAAAAGTTTGGATTGGATTGGGCTGCATTTTTTGTCAATGTAGCCAGATCACACAAAATATTTCAATTCCCGCGAGATTTTCCTTACAACCGTATAAACTTAAGAACTAGTCAAAATTCGGGAAACTTGGCAGATATGCCGATCTACCACATAAAGGAGGCCGCAATGTCGATTGGCAGTGCTCATAAAATTCAAGGATTTTCAAGGATGGGAAAAAATTCCAGGACTTTCAAGGGCCTTAAAAATGCATTTTTAAAATTCAAGGGTTTTCAAAGTTTTCATGAACATCTACACACCCTCATTTTAGAGATATCAAAGGTTTAAACAAGGGCAGATTTATGGTGCTCGCTTTCCTAAAGCAAAAGTTGTCAAGTCTCCAAGTTCTCACTTGAATGAGTGAGGAAATGCACCTTTTTTTATTTTAAGGTTTCCAAAAATTCATAACCTCCCAATGCAGCATGTGGCACCCTATTTTAAAGGCTCGATCACACTGAAGGTGAAGTTGCAGAGCAAGCTTTTTCAAAGAAGCGAGGTGGCAAGTGACGCCCTGTTCAGACCACACGCCTCCTGCAGCGGGGCATATCGCGCATGGTAGTGATTCTTCCAAAAGGACACCGCCACATGGCATTCTGATTGGCTGTGACAAAGCGGTAAAAATTCCGTCACCCGAGCGATCCAGCTGACTGCCTCGTTTCGCCGCATCGATAGGAGCTTTCTGCTCCGTTGTGTCTGAAGCGTGCCGATTTTTAACAAGGCAAGGATGATCATAATTGAGTGTGGCAAAGCCAAGAAAAGCTTCTCAGAATATTGTTAGCTCATGAAAAAGCCAAACAGGCAAAATAGCAATAAACAAAACACCGTTAGCTAAAATGATTATTTCAGATGCACGAAAATTGGTGAGGTTACGTGTGAGTGTTGGCAGAATTCAAAAATATAATTTAGAAAAAAACAGATTTTGGGCATTTTTATGTTTCTTTAATAACAACATATTTAACTAGACATTCAGCACCGGCGTGGCTCAGTGGTAGACTACTGGGCCAGCGTGCAGTGGACCCGGGTTCAAAACTAGAACAAATAAGCGACTAATTGAAATCGCCCCCCCCCCCCCCCCCCCCGTACACAATTACATATAAGTTCACAGAGTTTCATAAAAAACAACTAAATATAGCAGTGTCTCTCCTTCACAGTGTTTGTTCACTTCAGCTCTATTCACCTCAGGTTTAACAGAGTAGGAGGCACCCTCCCTCACCTTGTCCATCGTCTCCGTGACAACAACATCAATGTCTCCTCTCATGTGCCACGACAGGACAGCAGACACATCATCCTCTTCCACCCAAGCAAGGTGGCCAACCTGTGAAAATCATCATGGGTATTATACAACATGCACACTGACGTGAAGAAAAAAATGCTATTCGCAAAGCTAAGGCTTCAAAAAAATCAGTTTAAAATTATTTTCTTAAACAGTGCCAATCAGCAACAAGAAACTTCAGGCCTGTTCAAAACACACAGCGCATGAACGACATGAGCTGGTGAAGTAGCCTACCAAGAGGCCAGCATAAACTCTTTTAACATGCTCACTGAAGGAAGTGGCCCTACGTATACTGTTTAGTTGTGCATAAATCTATTGAGATACGATCAAGCATGCTTTCTGGATAGATAATATGGTGCAAATAACACAGTAGAGACTCCTTATAACGAAGTGGGATATAACGAACTAATGGGTATAACAAAGCAATCATAATTCCTCTTGAAATTCCCATAGATGCCTATGTATTTAAGTTCTCATTTTAACGATGCTAAAATTTCCTCACAATAGATATAACGAACCGTTTTGATCCACGATGGCCATTTACTGATCATTTTGTATCCGTCAAGTCAATTTCTTCAAGCGCGCAGCGGTTTACGCGCCAACACGCATATGGTGATCCAAAACTTGTGCTCTACAGGAGTTGCGTGCCAACACGAGCAATGGTGCGCGTCTGCTTGCCTCCCCTTATATAAGCTACGGAGCACATGGACTCGCCCGCTCTTCTGCACGGTGGGATCGGCAACATGCGCATGCATGAGCTTCATGCGGCCTTCCCCTCTCCTGTAGAACTTATGGACCCGCCCTGCTCTGCGCCACGAAGGAAGTCGCTTCCTTCCTTCAAGGCTGACAAGCATGCACGTCACTGGTACCTCCCGGCCTCATCCTCATGCCCACATCCCCTTGCTCTTTTCTCCCGTCGAATGCATGGAGTCCTCGCGCCAGCCCGCTCTTTTGCTGCACCCTTGTTCAACCTGGTTCAACTTCCGTTGCTGCTCATAATTCACTGCGTGTACACATCAGAACAACCAGGAACACAGCGTCTCTGTCGGTTGCCGCCACTACATAAGAGATGGACGACGGCAACGGCAAACGAAAGAGCCAATCATTCACCACCGAGCAAAAGGCGGCAATGTTCAAAGTTGTTGAGTCCGGTGTTACCGTATATACTCGTGTAAGGGCCGCCCTCGTGTAAGGGCCGCACCCCAACTTTGAAAGCGGATATTTCGAAAAAAAAAAAAACAAAAGTTCAAAATGTCCCGCCAGAAAAGTGTAGTTAGTTCATTTACAGCCAGATGGCGCTGCACGCTTTTCCGCTTTTATTCTACTTCCGCCGACGCGCCGACCACGCTGTTGACAGCGCGCCGCCATATTTGCCTTGTGCGGCCTCTTTGTTGGCATCGTTCCTAGCATCGTGTCGATACGTTGGCAGCGCGACTTCAGATCGGTGTCGTCGGTGTCACTTTGTTGGTTGTAGTGAACCCTGCAGAAGCCAGCGCACGTGACGGACGATGGGCCGGCATCTGAGATCATTCACTGCAGCATTTAAGCTGCAAGTGATTGACTATGCCGAGGAGCACGGGAAGCGGGAAGCTGGACGAAAGTACGACGTCGATGAGAAGCGCGTGCGTTACTGGATGAATCAGAAAGATGCCCTCGCCGCTACTAACAGGAGCCGAAAGGCGTTTCGCGGGAAAAAGTGCAAGTACCCGCAACTCGAAAGCGAGCTCGTCAACTACGTCGTCGACACACGAAGGGACGGCTACGCCGTATCGACTGACATGATACGCGTCAAAGCCCTCAGCATCGCTCGCCACATGGAAATACCCCCGGCACAATTCAAGGCAAGTCGGGGCTGGGCTACGCGGTTTATGAACCGTAACCAGCTTTCTATTCGGCGCCGAACGACGATTTGCCAAAAACTGCCGCGCGAGTACGAAGACCACGTCATTAAGTTTCATCGCTTCGTGAATGCTCTCAGGAGGGAGCATGAATACGACCTGTCCCAAATTGGGAATGCGGACCAGACACCTGTGTGGTTCGATGCACCGGAAAGCACCACAGTGGATTTAAAAGGTGCGAAAAGTGTGTCTGTGCGCACGACTGGTGCAGAACGCCAAAGGTGCACTGTGATGTTGTGCATCACGGCAGACGGCAGGAGGCTTCCGCCGTACGTCGTATTTAAAAGGAAGACTCTCCCAAAAGAGAAGTTCCCTCAGGGAATCGTCGTACGTGCGCAAGAGAAGGGCTGGATGTCCGAGGAACTGGTCGTTGACTGGATTAAGACCGTCTGGGCAAACAGACCTGGAGGGCTGTTACAACGGAAAGCCCTCCTTGTTTTGGACAGCTTTAGGGGCCACTTGACCGACCGCGTCAAGAACCGAGTTGCCGCAACTCGTACGGACTTGGCCGTCATTCCCGGTGGCCTGACGAGTGTGCTGCAGCCGCTCGACGTATGCGTCAACAGACCATTCAAAGTGGAATTTCGCCGATGTTACTCTGAATGGATGGCTGGAGGCGTCCACGAGAAGACCCCTACAGGACGGCTGAAGCGGGCGTCGCTCCAACAGGTGTGTGAATGGATTTTGAATGCGTGGCGTGCCATGTCAGTAGAAGTAGTTGCTAAAAGCTTCAAGGTAACGGGAATTTCGAACTCCATGAACGGCACCGAAGATGACCGTCTCTGGGAAGACGCGGACGCCGAGGCGAGCTCCTCCGAGAACGAGGACAGCGAAATGGAATCCGAATAAAAACATTTCTGGCATGTCATTTGTGACTCTTGCACTCTGCTACTGTTGCATAAACAGTACAGACCTTTGGCCTGTACTGCCTGTACTAAATCGGCCTGATTCGTGTAAGGGCCGCACCTAGCAAAATTTTCGAAAAAAAAGTGCGGCCCTTACACGAGTATATACGGTATGAAGCAAAAAGTGGCCAAGGATTTCGACGTAGCGTTGAGCACGCTGTCGATTTTGAGCAGCAGAGAAGCTATCACCGGTGCTGTCGCATGTGGCGTCAAAGGAGACAGGAAGAAGCTGCAAGCCCCTGCCTTCGAAGCTGTAAAGAAGGCGCTCTTCAAGTGGTTTTTGGAAGTGCGATGCTCGCATGTGGCACTCCGGTGAGTGGGGCACTTTTGCAGCGGAAAGCGAGACTTCGCATGTATCATGGGGCAAGACGATTTTGTGGCGAGCGTCGGCTGGCTACAGTGCTTCAAGGAGCGCCACAACATCATCAGCAGGGCTGTCAGCGGGGAAGCGCAGTCTGTCGACCGTGAGGCTACAGTGGTGTGGGTGGAAAAAAAAACGTTAGACATCTCCTTGAAATATATACAACGCCAAGGATTTATTTACTGAGGGTGAAACAGCCTTGTTTTATCAAATGCTGCCACAAAAGCCCTTGGCCCTCAAAGGTGACAGATGCCAGGACAGTAAGTCACACGGACAGTAAGGTCCGTGTGACTGTGTTGCTTTGTGCTAACATAGATGGATCTGAAAAGGTGCCGATCCTTGTGGTTGGCACAAGTGCATCACCATAATGCTTTAGAGGCAAAGGAAAACTCCGAGTGAGTTATGTATCCAACCACAAGGTTTGGATGACGAGATACATTTTCGCGCAATAACTGCACGAGTGGGACGAGTGGCAGGGCAAGCAAGAGAACAAGATATGCTACGTCCTGGACAATTGCTCGGCCCACCACACTGCCGTTGTACTCAAAAACATCGAGCTGTGCTTTTTGCCTCCAAACAGTACTGCAGTAGTACTACCCCTTGACCAAGGGATGATCATGAACTTTAAGTCGGGCTACCGCAAACGAGTAATCGACCGAATTCTTCTCAAAACTACGATCGACCTATACACGGCAATCGAGATGCTACAGGCTGCTTGGATGTAGCTAACGTGGTTGCTTGGGCGAGTCATTTCTTGAACATTGGGCTCTTTTAATTGTTACACCGTTCAGCCATGTGTCATCGTCACCATGTACATCTATGCCGTGTGCAATGCCCGAAAGTTCTCTTTTCTTGTCCGGTCAGTGCCGCTGTCTGTCTCCTTTTTTTTCTGTGTTTTTTTCTGTGTTTTTGTGTTTTCTGTATTTTTTTCTGTGTTTAACCTTCAAACTTAGATAGGACCTTTTCCAATGTTATCGAAGCTTCTAGTCCTTTCTTGTTTGTTTTCTAAGGACTTTCTGTGATTTATATTATCTCAGAGTAATTATTAATATATATCTAGGAGGGAGCACCTTCATTTACCCCTAGTCTATAGTTCTATTTAATATATGTTGCCAAAAGATTCTGTGTGATGGCTTTTACATTGTGACCTCGGAAATAAAGGATTTTTTGCTTAGAACTTTAACTGTTCACTGTTGCTCTTTACACGAATGGCAACTATTTGAATTCGCTTTGAAATTATTCGTCCTTGAAGGCTATTTGTTTTGAATCAAAAAAGCCGAAATTTAAGCTTGTGTGAATATTCGAATGGTTCGAATATTCGAACGAATAGTAGAGTATTCAAATTCACTTTGATTCGAATTTAAATTATTGAAAATTTCGAAGTATTCGCAATGAATGAAAAAAATGTAGATTAATCCGCATGTAACTGCCTGTAAAGGTGGTTTCACTGCAACGTAAGAGTGCTAAGCCGTGAAAGCATTTCTCAGGGTGTCTACCAATTACATTTTTCCAAATTCCCTGACTTTTCCAGGTTTTCCATGACCATTTCAAGCAAATTCCATGACCGGTACGTCTGCTTGGAAGAAACTGCGCACTGGAAAACAAACTCCTGAGTGGTAAAAAGAAATTATGAGGCGCTCATATAAAATGGAAACCATGCTGCTTTATTGCATTCCCTTGTCTGAAAGCATTTTTTACAATAAATAAAATATTCAAAGACACAATAATTGTCCCTCGACAAACAGAAAAGCTTGTTTACTTGCATCGGCAATGCCTTCACTGTTTCAAGGATTCAATCTCTTGCTGCAGCATGGAGACCTGAAGCTGTGCGTCTTCCATCAGTTTTTGCTTCTTTGATTCAAGCTCTTTCACAAGAGCCGCAGTCCTCTTCTTTTTCCTTTCAGCATCCAATACGTCCAACCGTTCCTTCTTTTTCCTCTCCAGGTCTTTCTTCCATTTGATGTTGGAACTTCGAACCATGTCTATCATCTTGTCTGTTACGTCAACTTCTGCAACACCACCTGCTGCAGACACCTCATCGTACACTAACCTTTGTGCTACAAGTGACTCCTCCATATTTTCCACAAGACATTCCTTGTTCACTGAAAATCCCCGCTCCACGGAAGAATTTCCATGTGAAAGGCACAGCACAATCTTCACAAACAGCAGTAGCTCTTCATGAGAACTTGCACAGAGTTCCACCCACAGCTTCTCCAAGCGCTCTCTTGCACGATCAAATTTTCGCAAACGCACTTGTGCAGTGCTGTTCGAGCACACTTGTACATATGATCTACTTGCTCTCTCTCCTTGTAGGCCTGTAAGGCGCCCATGCTCTATAAGTACTTCAAGTGCAATGTTTAGCTGCTTCTGGCCAGCTTCCACAGAAGCGGCACAAACTGCTGGGTTTAAGCAACTGGCCCCCCTTGTCAGCTTGTATTTCAGAGGTGATCTTTCGATTATCTTTGCTGAACAGGCCTTAATAAATAAGATGCATTCTTTTTTGACACTTACCACCGCAGTGTGAGATGGTTTAGTGATCTTTCGCAACTCACTTTTGGCGGCAAGGCCTATGTCAAAGGCAGCTATACCAATGATGTTGTTTGGGTTCTCCAGATCAATTTTTATCAGTTTTGAAAATGTGCCTGCAGCATCCAGCTTTTCCTTTAGCACGATTCGTCCCAGCAGTGACCGCAACAGGCCGTCCAGTGCTGTTGCAAGAAAAGGTAGCATCGGTTTTCTGTCTGAAACTCAGCCCAAAATGGCTCCAATTCTTCTGAAACTGAAAGCATAAAGGCCAGCTTTACTGGCAGCATCTCGTCTTTCACAGCCGTCTCGACATGAGCATAGCTGCCACAAGCTGGAAGTTTCTTTTCTTTCTTGACATGCTCAACATATTTGACCGCATTTGGGAGGACTTGCAGTGCCCTAGCAAGAGCCTTGCCATTTTCTAGCCAGCACACTGAGCAAAACTTTAGCGGAAACAGTATGCTCCCTGTGAAATTGACATAGTCAGCTCGGCGTGCAGGGACGTTTTTGAAGAAATTGTACAAGCTTCTAAGAAACACTACTGTGTTCCACTTTGTCACATTGTGGCCTGTTTTAAATGCACCACTCACACCGTGCAGTCCGCAGCTTCCAATGTCCACAATATTCTGATTTCCATCAGACGCAGAAAACTCTTGCTTCAACGACTTCAACAACTTCAAATTGACGTTTGGACCATCCATCGAAAGTTGAAGTATTTTTGCTGGCTCAATGTTCTCAGTGGCCTTTTTGAAAGCGGCAGCTAAATCTTCTGCGCGAGTGTGTCCTAAAAAACAGGACGTCAGGTAGCGGGTTTTGACAACGTCGTCAGCTGGGTCCCAAAACCTGATCAAAACGTCCATTTGCTCTTTCTGAGCAATTTTGTTCAGGGACTCGTCAAAAGCCACGACCACGTGTGGGACACTATGCAGCTTTGATAGCAGCCTGTTTCGGAAGTACGGGGCTATACCGTAACAAATTGTATAGCCAACTTTGTCCTTACCAAGTTGCGACTTCTTCGCGACGTCGCACCTGGGGAACATGATGGGAAAAAGCGCCGCTGACGCTGCTGCTGAACGAAACGATCCATGGGTCGCTATAGTGTTCAGACACCAAACAACTTCTGCTTTCGTGACACATTTTTTGACCAGAAACCCATTTAAGGATGCCTTCCCGTCAGGCACGACGGCCACCGGTTTAGCAGGCACGCTTTCAGCACTCGTGCTTGGCACAGTCGATACACATTCACTCGTAGTCGTAGCAGTCATGGAATGGAACACGGCAAGTTGGGTCCAGCACCGAAAAACGCGCGGATGTTTGTCTGGGAAGCACTTTGCACAATGCTCACAGCAGTTAGGTGTTTCTTGCTCACAGCGTGACTGGAGACAGCAGCGATGCCCATATTGCTAAGCGAGAAAGTCTTCTGGCATGCTGCACAGTGAGCCTTACTTGTATCGTTCGGCACTGCTCTAATCCATGAGGCGTGCTCGGATATTTCCGCGTTCACCCAATCAGGGTTAAACGAACACTTCTTCGCAAGAGGCATAGCAACTCACTGCATGCTCACGGCATCACAAGAAGAATGGCAATATGGCTGCAGCCCAGGCATCTTGATATGTGGATTGGATTGGATTGGATCCGATCTGGATTACCATATTTGCTCTACTACTGTTTTTGTATCCCAGTCCAATTTACGCACCTGTAAACTACACATTTCAGTAAAAAAATAATTACGACTCGCATATTCTGTGCACCTTGCCCTCTGCTGATGGCACTTCCAGCCTAACCAGAAAACCCTCAAGCCGAGCCGAGATCGCGGCCAAGACAAACATGCACAATTTTATGCGCGTGAGTAACGTTGTACTCGGAAAGTAGAAGCACCAGCTATTCACTGCTTTTTTTTAACTATGCTTCTGCTTAGCTGTTCTGTGTGGTTTAAGGAGCGATTTTTAAAGCTTTGATTAATGCTAATGAATATTTTCGTGACGACCTGAAAGACTACAGTCAGTTTCCATGACCTGGCCGGATTTTTCAGAAATTCCCTGACTTTTCCCCGACTTTTCCAGGCGTGTTCAAATTCCCTGACTTTTCCAGGTTTTCCAGGTTTTCCAGGTTGGTAGACACCCTGTTTCTACAGGAGAAATGCACCCTGCCGGGAGCCTCTTTCAAATTTAAAGGGGCTCCCTGCAACACTTTTTGAGCATGGTCAGAAAGCGCTGCCATTGGGTAGTCCAGGCTACCAAAAAAATGCAAACCAGATGTTATAGCGCAGCACGTGGCCTGCAATTCACAATAAATCTCAAAGTGAGCTGAAAATTGCTCTTTTCTCTCGGCAAATGACGCCACAAGCTCAAAAATCTCTTGTCACAGCCATTGTATCAGCCATGGGCATGGTGTGCTCAGTCGTTCCTGGAACTGCCACTTGTCCACGTGTATGTGCGCATTCGCACTGAAAAAGCCGCGCATAAAACGAACGAGAGAAAAAGTGGCGAAGGTCATGAGGCACACGTGATCTTCCCCCACGCGCTTTCATCGGGACGAGAAGAGAGAGCAGCATGCAACAAATCTTTGCAACTCCACTCGTACTGGACGGATTCTAAAAATGTTTGCAGCGGTGAATTTGTGAGGTAATAGGCTTCTTTAGTGAATACATTCCATGACTACTTGAAAAAGTGTTGCAGGGCCCCTTTAAATCAACCTATTATCCTCAAATCAATTTCTCATATTATTAAGCTCAACAGCTTGTTAAGACAGCTTATACGCTAGATGTATTGTTTAAATTTTAAAATGTTACGTAATTCCCAGGTTATCACTCGCATTTTACCAAAAGTGAAATCCTGCTACTACTCAAAATTGTTTGACTTCCTTTGGATAAGAAAAAGAAGGCATTTGCATACAGCCTCTAATTCAATTAAAGAAAATATATTGTGCTAAGTCAGATCATGATAAATATGCCCACTTTTCTTAATATGTCATATATACTATTCGAATTCATTTTGAAATTATTCAACCAAAATCAATATTCCCTTCTAATTCACTTCGAACCGAAAATTCACTGTTCGCACAAGCCTACCTAAAATGTTTCCTTGATTGCTTCCGCGTGTGCGTACGTGCATGCGTGTTTGTGCTTTCTTTCAATAATTCTCTTTACAACCATATCTATACATGGCATGCTGTTGTCACAGAACGAGCGCTAAAAACGGGCGCGCCGCCAAATTCTTGTGATAACGCGCCAAGAGAGACGCAGCGAGGTCAACGAAAAAAAAAAAAAAAAGAAAAGCGAAAACAAGCATCCAAGGCTCCCCGGGCGCGCGACGCCTCTCCTCTCGGAAGCGTGGCTTCGCCGATGAACCTCCTCACCCCACAACGGCGGCCGGGCAAGCGCTAGAAATTTCCAGAAGGAAAGGGGCGTTTATGCCGAGTTGAGTCATCTGTCGGGGACCGCCCCCGTACAGTCTCGCGCCTCTCCCCAGCCTCCGCTGCACATCGCGCCGACGAAATGAGGAGAACTTTCTGGAATGTCGCGCGGAAGGTATTTAACCGAACAGCGGAGATGAGAGATCAGGAGAAGACGGAATTTAGCGCCAGAGTGCGTAGGGATCCCGCCGTGTAGTCGGCGAAGGTTTCGTCCGTAGGGACGAAGCAGGAGATGAAGAGGATTTCCACCTGAGGGGTGAAGGCTCGAGCTACAGGCAAGAGCGTGTGTTTTCCGCTATCGAGCGAAGACGCGTGGCAACAGCTGCGTGTGTGAAGCCGACGTGTTCGGGCGAAGAAGTTTGGAGCTTGGAGAGTGGCCAATTGAAGACGCGAGGTTTCCTGGAAGAGAAACTTCGAGGGCGCGGAACGACAACAACGCTGGACTTTGAGTGAGTGATTCTCGGAAGAGTATCATTCAGACTTTTGTTCCAAGGACTTTGGACTGGATAGGTTTCTATCTCTTTAGTCTTAAAGTGTCTTGGTTGTTCAATGCATGCGACTGCATTGTAGAGCGTATCGTTCGTTGTCTATGTCCGTTGTTTTGAGTGTGGCTGATTGTACTGTGTAGTACGTTGTTTGATTGGTGACGTATTGTATGTAACTATTGTGGAGTGTGCATACGTGTGTATTGTTTTTGATCTGCCGTTAATGAGAATATAATTTTGTTTGTTTATCTACTCTCGGCTCTGACTTCTTCTTTGGACCACAGCCGGCGTCCGCTGGCGCGCCAAAAAGGACCACTTCTAAATTGTCCACGCTTTCGTGGTGCGGTTCGGGGGGCCGATACTTCGACCCTTGGATATGCCCTCCCTAATAAACGGGACATGTGTGACAGCTGTGACTTCTGTTAGCACTGACAATGAGCACAGGTACTAGTTGGTTGACTATGCTCAATATGCAACAAATGCTCCAAAGAAACATTTTGGTAACCAGTCGTCACACAAATGGCTAAAGTTGCTGCCTATTCTAGAACAGTGAAAAAATAGTTTTTTTTTCCCTTACCTTGCCAAGTACACCGGGCTCATCTGGGTAGGGTGGAGGCACGTAGACACGCCTGTTCTTATTGTCCAACGCCTGCTTCTGCGATTCGCAGATCTTCAGGGCAGGACCAACTTGTTGCTCCTGAGATACAAAAGCATAGACAAACATGAGATGGAAGCACTCTGAATGTAAGAATAACAGACTGGCCGTGTTGTTTAAGCGCAGCTGGAAATCGGCACAGAAAAACAACTACTGTGTCCCAATTTTATTTCAGCAACTGTGCAGTCGCTACAGCTCGGTCACGCACCCTCGCACCACTTTTCTTTCCCACACGCAACGTGATGACAGTGTCCGGCTGCTGTTGTGCGACAGCGAGGCCATCACATGACTTGCCCTCCTAGTGAGTTAGCAAACATTCATAGCACGATTCACATTGTTCACAAATCCATACGAAGGGGCACCTTGGAGAGCCATCCACTGCGTGTCTTTGTGACTTGCTGTGTTTAAATGAGCACTAACTTGTAGTTTGGAGTCACAGATAAGGCACATGTAAAACGATGTCTGAATCTTCAATGTGCCTTGGTTTCAATCGATGTGTACTCCGTTTCATACATTAGGTGCAACTGCGCAAGAAGTTCGGTCAGTGATATGTGTGACTGCACGTGTCTCACGCTTTACCTTGATTGTTGTAAATGCTCACGTGAATGGTGCACTAAAGCGCATGCACAGTATCACGACAGGCTGCAAATAAAACACTAAGAAGTGAGAACAAAGAGAATGTGAGTGATCCAGAACAACTTTTTGACAGCAGTTTATTGGGGCGTGTTTACCTCCGATGCACAAAGCATTTTCATCGATTGCCAAGCTCGAAGAAGAAATGAAACCTTATCTCAGGCACGAAAATTATTGTACTATTTCTTAGTGTGAACGCATTCACTGCAAGAAGTCTCGTTAGCCTGCAGAGCGTTCCACCTGATGTATGAAATGGAGTATAGTGAGACGACTTTGTGACGACCACGCACGTCGATAGTGAACCACTTTTTCCCTCGACGTAGCACTCTGAATGGTCTTTTGTAGGGTTGTTGGAGTGGCCGATGAACTGTGTGATTGTGCACAAACACGTGTGTACTTTGCGAAGGCGCTGACACCCCCTGTAAATTCGTTTGCCCCTTGTAGCGCATGTCTCTTTCGCAGAAGCTGCATACAGGGGTGACAACTATCGAGCGGTAGGTGGGGTTATGCACGCGAGCGTTTGTCACCACTATCATCACCAAGTTTAGAACGGCGGCGCCGACAGCGACGCTTGGCGGCGAGAGGAGAGATGAGTGAGCCTCTTTGGCGGGCGGCGGTCAGTGCGAATGGTTCTCTCTCGTGGGGGTCCCCGGTGCTCGGCACCACAGGATGCGCACCGGGGGCCCTTGTGGTGAATCAAGCGTTGGCAAAGCCGTCTTGTGTGTGCCCATGTAAACGTTTGTCATGTTGTTCAGTGTTGCATAATATTGTGTAAGGTTGTTTAGCGTGTTGATGACAATATATGTTATAATAATTTGGTGGACAATGTCATCGTTCTACAGGTAGTTAAATAAATGTCTGTTTAATTCGTTATGACCGCGTATGCTGTGTCCGCTCACTCAGCGTTGGTGGTGCTCCCCACAGCGAGACCCCACAACTTGAAGCAAGCTCTGATGATATGGGCACCACGCGTGGCACCGCCCGTCGTGGCATCGTAGTTCGAAGTTTTGTCGTTATGTCTCGAAGCCTAAGTGTGTATGCCGCGATGGCTGTACAACCGTCTAGCAAACTACCCGTGAAAAATTCTCCAGGAAGGTGTAGTGTCGTTCCGCAGACCAGTCTGGCTGAGCAGAAGCTGATTTCCGCCTTGACAGCTGTTTGGATTCCAAATAACCAAATATAATGTGTGGCAGCGCATATATGCAGCTGTGCTCTTCTGCTGTGGTGAGCGCGGACTTAAGCTGGCGGTGGAAACGCTTCACCTTGCCGTCGCTCATGAGGTGGTAGGCGGTTGGTTTGAATGCGAGAAGCTCCAATGAAATGTGCAATGCTGGAAAATAGCTATGATTCCAACTGCCTTCCTTGGTCCGTTGTTATTATGAACGGTGCACCGAAATTGTTATTGTGGATGGTGCGCCAAAGCGAGCAACCCAGTGGTGCACAAAGGCGCGGGAAGACGTGTCAGTAGTGATATTTGTTATCGGCATGCCCCTGGCAAAGCAGTAGAGGCCCGACAATGTCGAAATGTTTGCGGTTGAAGCGCGCGTCTGGAAGCGCCAACTCTGCCAACGGCAGTATGTCGATGAACTTTGGACCGCTGGCATGGTATGCATGCTCTTGATCAGCAATGCATGTTTCGATTAATACCTGGCCAGATAAACCTTGCTGTGAGCAACTTTTGCGCAGCTTTGATTCCAAGGTGTGATAACTTGTGAGGAGAAAGAAAAATGCGGCAACATAAATTCGCGGGTACGAATGGCCCTGGCTTGCCTGTCAAAGTGTGCAGCATACCTGATCACCTGATTTCGGAATCTGCATCCACTGTAGTTTCAAGGCTGTTTTTTTTTTTCTTTGATATTAGGCTTTTTAGCTCTTCATCTTCTTTTTGGGCTGCCGCCAGCGCATTGAAGTTAAATCCTCCTAGATTGTTGATGACATTTATAGCGCTCCTAGACAGGGTGTCTGCAACGACGTTGTCGCTCCGTTACAAGTGGCGGATGTCTGTCGTGAACTCCGAGATGAAGGCTAGCTGGCGAAGTTCTCTGACCGTGTGTGTGCCACCGTCCGAACGCATAGAGCGAAGAGCATAGGTCAAAGGCTTATGGTCGGTTGAGGAGGGACGCTGTACTTGAGACGAAATGCCAGATATTTTCAAGTGTTTAAAAAGAAAATTCACAGTGTGATTGCGTTTTTGATGCTGATTTCAAAAATATAATTACTGTTCCTCTAACCCAATCAGTTTTTGAGATATCCTAAAATTAATTACCTATTGTTTGCCAGTATAATGACAAGAAATTTGTATTGCAGAGCTACTATTGGCACATGCCTGTGTACTACTGAACATAAGCTACACAATGGTAGGAGTGCTTTTTTGATTTGATAATTTTAGCAAGGTTTGTCGCACCTTGCATTTTAGTGTTGCAGACACACCCACTTTATGCTTCAATTTCTGGCAAAAATAAAATTTCTTGAAGATTTCAATCAAAAATTAACACTTACCATTGTGCAAACTAAAGATACAGCAACATGTCACAACAAAAATGACAGTCCTAGCTGCTCTGGAAGCATAGATATCTTTTAGACAAGTTTGCAACGGCAGCAAAATTTGAATCCTGCCTGATAAATCATGCAAAAACACAAGTTTATTTTGGCAGACAATAGCATGGAAAAGCTGTTTATTTACAATGATTTGCAAATTCAGCTTTCTCAGTAGCCACCAGGCATGTAGTCCTTCTGTTTTGTGTCACCTATATGGCGTTTTTTCAATGCCCGCTGCAAGTTGTCCGCAGAGGCACACTTGCGAGCTGATGCGCTCGCCAAGTGCTTGTCTGCCAACTAGGCCACTTATCAGTTCAGTAATGCTTAAGTGCGACGAATGTGTGCGCGTAATCCGCGATCCGTCGTATAATAAAGCGGTTTTCCGGCTTGTCCAGATTGAGTTGTTGGTGTCGCAGACCGAACTCTTGCACTCGCTCATTGATTTCAAGGCTCCAAGAGCAGCGAGGTGTTAATTTTTCTTTTAGCGTAAGATTGCCACATTTTCGAGTGGAAGCCATGGCGCAATATGTTCATCGTTGCAGACACGTCGTTACAAGCACTCTACCTGTTGCCAGTAGCCTCCGTTGCACGGGCGGCGAGCACGTTCACCGTAAACAGATTGATTTTCTGTTATTAGCCGACGCACGGCGAACTCCACTCTGACGACTCGTCAGTTCATGTCAGACAGGGGGAACCCGCGGCATCGGCGCGTTTCGCCGCGGCATCGGCGCGTTTCGTGATAAGACTGGGCTTCCGTTCTATCGTTGCAAAGATCGCTATCTCTCATAGCTTCACTTCTGCATTTTTACTTGCTGTCCTGTAACTGTTGAGGCTCCAAAAGATTGCCACTTTCAGCGATGTTGTCGACAACCGACGGGATCGTACGTGAGTTAGGCCTACACCGGTGACTCGGCGACTGTCGTTGAACGCCGCGAGTTTGCTATTCTCCCTGTCCTGAGTAATAGCGGGGCTCTTTCTGAAGTTCACAGTGAACGAACGATCGCCACACCCGCTTCACAAATTAGTGCGGCGAAGAACTTCTTTACTGCGGCAGGCAGTCGACAGCACCATGACAAAGTGGCACGTGTTCGTGCGCGTCACAATGAAGAAGCAGACGCGGGAAATGCCACTTGGCCAATCAGGTGCCTAGGTTCTTTCACGTGCCCCAAGCGGCCAATAGAACCGCATGGTGGTGCTTCTCGATGACGCGTTTTTCCTAAAAAACCAATGAGCAAGGCGAGCCACTGGTGGCGAGAAATTGAAGATGAAGAACAACCCTTCCAAACGAGACCAAAATGACCACGATAGCTCAGGTGTAACGGCAATGGTTCGGCGTAGAAAAAGCGTTACTTTAGCGTCCATTTGTGCTCAGATTCATCTCACAGGGGTGTTATAAATTGATTTTGTGCCAGAAATAATGACGCCAGAAGCTGGAAACTTCTCAGATAAGTGCAAAAATAGTTGCAAATTCTGAAAATGTCAACTTCAAAAAGTCCGGTTTTTTTTCGCGATTTTCGGCCTTTTAAGACTCGTGTCCCCCCTTAAGATGAAGAACTCGACGCCTTTAAAGAAATGCCAGAAGCTGCGTATACTTCAGCACACTACCAGTAGTTTGCGCCCAAAGGTGCAGTTGCGGTGCTCAGTAGGTCTCAATTTTCTCGAGAAGATGGCGGTTGGTTTCGAGGTTCCATCACTCAGCTGTTGCAACATGGCACCGACAGCTATGTCTGAGGCATCCACCATTAAACACTGGCGAATTCCTGGCCGTGGGTATGCGAGGAGAGCGGCATTTGCCAAGGCCTGCTTACTTTGGTTGAAAGCCTTTATCGCTTCTTCACACCAAGGCAGGTCGTTTGAAGATCACTGCATTTCCTTCAGATGTCCGTGAGCCGGTTGTATGATATGGGCGCAATTAGTCACGCATCGGCAGTAGAAGTTGAGCAATTCGAGAAATTCGTGGTTGGTATTGGAGAGTCTTGTATGACCTGCACTTTAGATGGGTGTGGCCGTGCTCCCGAGTACGAAATGATGTGTCCCACAAATGATAACTGAGGCATGCCGAGTTCACTCTTGGCCGCATTGACGATAACACCATGCTCAGATAGGGGCCGAATAACGATCCGCAAGTGCTCTTCATGTCCTTCTGGGCTGGCGCTTGCGATAAGCAAGTCGCCCAGGTAGACGTGGTAAAAACTGTCTCGTAGAAGCAAGGTGGAAAGGTGGGCATGTTGGTATTCAATGTTTAAGAAGGGTAAGAGCGCACTGAATACGAATACACAAAGAAAGGACACACAAACACACACATAGTGGTATGTGTGTGTGTGTGTCCTTTCTTTGTGTATTCGTATTCAGTGCGCTCTTACGCTCCTTAAAAATCTCGTAGAACACTGTCGATAAATTTTTGAAATGCTCATCCTGAATTGTGAAGGCCGAAAGGCATGCGCAGGAATTCGAATAAGCCAAAAGGTGTTGTGATGGCAATCTTGGGGACGTCTTCCGGTGACCCAGGTGCACATGATCACTTTTTGAAAAAAAAAAAAAAAACCCAGTCCTGCGGGAAAGGCGCAGCACAGTCACAACGGAAGCTTGATAAGCGACCTTTCAGAGCCTTTTCAACACACTCATTGAATAACTACCGCAAGCACACTTGCTTGATACTCACTACAGCATTAAAAATAAAAATTTTTGTGTAGTAGGCTGGCATTCGCTATGCTATATTTCGTCATTCTTCTGAGAAGTGTGGTACCCGCTGAACACTTTTGTTCATGCAGTGGCTGGTGATGATGCGGAATTGTGCCTGAAGCGGGTATGCACCACAGTTAATAGGTGAACAAGAGCAAGTTTTTGTAATGGGTTGGAGATTAGATGACCCACTTGATACTCTATTCGGATTGTGGGAAAACTGGTCATTTTTTCGCTGTTTTAAAACGCTTTATTAGTCAAATTAACGCGACTGCTTTCCTGACACCAAGCCTGCCTAAGGCAAGTTTTCTAACAAGTCCCAAGCATTGAAATGACTCAGTGGTAGGATACTGGGCTGGCACCCAGCAGACTCGGGTTCAAGCCCCACTGTGTCATTGGTACTAGGTTGTTTTTTTCTAATTTTATGTGTTGTGGTTACAGGCGCTGGCGGCAGCGGTGGACAACTACGGCAGCGCGTGACCCTAGTTTTGATCTCATAACAGCTTTCGCTATAAAAAATTGTGGCTTCAGGCAGGCCTACCAGTATACCGTGAATATGTGGCACGGGGTTCCTGTCGGGTGTTGCAACACTGTTAAAGGGACACTAATGGCGACTATTAAGTGACGGTTCAAAAAACCTTGTAGTGTTACTTTTGGGCCAAGGAAGTGCTTATTTTGAAATAAAATCACTAGGCTTGTGCGAATAGTGAATTTTAGGTTCGAAGCGAATAGAATATGTCTTGTGTAAGGAAATAAGCTGCACAATATATATATTTTTTAACAAGGCCTCTATGCAAGAGCTTTATATTTCCATTCAAAAGAAGTTGAATTAACTTTGAGAAGTAGCAGTATTTGACTTTCAGTAGAATGAAAGTGATAACCTGTAAAATACACAATATTATTCATTACAGCTAAAGTGTATAAGCCGGCAAAAAAAGCTTTTAAGATTAGAAAATGATCAATCGAATTGAGGATAATATGTTTATTTAAAGAAATCCTGCAACATTTTTTCAAATTGTCATAGAATGTATTCCCTAAAGATTATTGCCTCATAATTAACCGCCGCAAAAACTTTTAGAATCTGTTGAGTATGAGCGGAGGCACAAAGAACTGCTACATGCTGCAATTGCATCCTCTCTTCTTGTCTTGACGAAAGTGCTTGAAGCGAAACAGCAAGGAATGGTATAGAGAAGGAAAATATGTCACTTGCGTGCCGTGACCCTGAGCACTCTTTCTCTCTTTTTTTCCCCCTTGAATACGCGAATTTTCAATGCAATTCTGCATGTACACGTGGACATGTCGCGGCCAAATGCAGCAGCTTTAGTAACGACCGAACGCCCCATACTCAAATCAACCAATGGCTGGAACAATGGCTGTGGTGAGCAATTTTTGACATTGTGGCATCATTTGCCAAGAGAATAGAGCAATTTTTATTTGACATTGACAATTTATTGTGAATTTCAGGTCACGTGCTGCTCTATAATATTTAGCTCGCGTGTTCTCGGTAGCCTCGACTACCGATCGGCAGCGTTTGCTGACCATGCTCAGAAAGTGTTGTAGGGCTTAAATTTGAAGTGGGGCTTCACGGCAATGCAAATATTTTTTGAATCGATGTTTTTATGGCTTAGCACCACTATACTGCAGTGAAACCACTTTTACAGGCGGTTACATGAGGTCTGATATACACCTATTCGTTCATATCGAATACTTCGAAATATTCGATAATAAAATTCGTATCGAAATTCAAATATTCTACTATTCATTCGAATATCCCAAACATTCGAATATTCGCACAAGCCTAAAAATCAACTTTTAGTGATCCGCATCAAGTTGGTACACTTCAAATTACTCGCCCAAGCAAAACGTCTCACATCACCGTTGCCGTGCACAACGTTGCCCGGCTTTACTACACGGCCGCCAACACTAGAAGCAGCAGAATGAAAACAGCGGGAGTCACAGCAGCCATAACAACAATTCAGCAATTTCCTGCCATTCGCTCAGAGATGGCAGATGCTTTTGGTTCAACTGGGGCCCGCTAGATAGCACGACCTGTCCAGTTTAACCATGCAAAAATATAAGTTTTGAACCACTCACGCCATTCCCCATAATAACGCCCGACGGTCTTTTTTTTCCATGAATCAAACAGAAATGAACAAGCAGCGCAATATTATGTCTCTTGATGCACGAAAGGTTCTTCATTTAGTGCAGCTAGTTCGATTACTAGTGATCAATTGATGATGGTTTGTCTGACGTCATTTGGATCATTGAAGATGTCCTACTGTGGTGCATGTATTCTTGTGCATTTACCTTAATTTCTTGGTCAGTAGGGCCCTGCTGTTGATAATATAGTTGTTTTAGATGTTTTCATACATCGAGCTTCCACTCTGATGTAAATTATTATTTGATTCTAGTGTCCCTTTAAGAGCTCGATAGTTCCCACAAGGGCACCAGTCACCCTATGACCGTTTAATAACCATGCGAAGGGGAGACACCCAAGAAAAGGGCAGGTTTGATAATCCCCAGCTGCAAAATGTGGTCAAATCTGCTGTGCTACTGCTAGTGTTTCAGGTGACAGTCGACGTGGTCGAGCGTGGACTGGTGGCCAAGTAGTTGTGATGTGGTGGAATAGGTCGTGCTTTACTGGGGATCAGGTCAGAAAATTCACTCAGTATAGAGGTGAAACGAACAGAGCCTGCTGGCTTGATCAGCGTAGGGCTGAGATGTGTATGTCTTCAAGGCTGGCCTTTTACATCACTTTGTAGCACAGGGCCCTGAAGGTTCACATGTGGACTACCAGGGCAAAGTGGCACAGAAAATCCGCCCCAAGAATGGGGAGCCTCACGTCAGCTACTACGAAGACCCATTGAAGTTTTCTCTGCAGGCCCAAACTGACGTTTAGGGAGCGGTTGCCGTATGTGGCAATGTTCGTGTTGTTGATTGCTTGCAAAGGCGATGTGTTTGAGCGCTTGCGATCCAAGGGCGATGCTGAGAATGCACTCACTTTGGCACCTGTGTCGACGAGAGAACGAAAGCCGCTGTTTAGGTCAGTTAGGAAGAAGACTGATGAGTGACAAACACCATGGCAGCAACGCTGGTCGCCCTCAGCGCCTGCTCATGATGTTTCTCGAGAGCTTGCACGGGGGTATGCATTTGCACACAGTGTTGCCAAACTTGCAGTGGTACCAACATAGCTTTCAACATTTCATGACCGACTGCGAAAAACTTGGACTGATCGACTGTGACGCTGTGTGGAGGGCGGCCACGGAGTACACGAGACGCGAGATTTCGCTCTTCATTTCTTGAAGCTACTCCTGTAGAGACTGTTCACGTGTGATGCCCACGACAGATGTGGGAGCTACCGCCATGAGCTTGCCGGCTAACTCAGCCAGTTTGAGTAAATCGTCCTCAGTGCAGGATCTGCAGTGCAAGTGCAGGATCTGCAGTGCAAAAAAGAGGCCGGAGAGTGTCCGTGCGTCGGTGCCTTGAGGGGTGTCCATAGCCTTTGCAGCTTGTCCGGGTCGCCAATGTCATGTGTGATGTGAGCGCAAATGGAAATCAGCACATAGGAGTGACTAGTGCATCCCCGAAGATCAAACAACAATTGACTTTACTTCAGCAACTGTGCGGCCACTACGGCTCAGTCGCCCACCCTTGCACCACTTCTCTTTCCCACATGCAACGCGATAGCATTTCACTGAAAAGATAAAAAAGGGTGCCTGGCTACTGCTGTGCGAAAAGTGAGGCCGCCACAAACCTATTTAAAGTTGTCTTCTAACACTTTTAATGACTTCATAGGTTTAAATGTTTTTCTGGCGTACACTGAGGGCTTAAGAGATAAGTGCCGCAAGAACGGCAGCGATAGAGCCATGCCGTGCGCAGTTATTCAGCGTTGAGATATCAAAATACAATGAAAAAGATGCTTACCCTCAACTGGATTTTCGCAGGCTCACCTTACCGTGTTTCCCTCGTCCTATGACGTCGGAAGGCTGCCCAATAAAATGAATTGAAAGCCCTACCGTACAGGAAGCTCGCATGACATATTGCCTGTTAGGTCCAGCATATTAAAAACGCCGTTGCGATGGTAACAAAAAATGTGGTACTTGAAGAGGGAACGACACAAGCGAAACGAGCCAGCTTGCGAACACTTCTATAATGTTTTGTAGCTTTACTGATCTTTCTTTTTGCAATGACATATATAAATCAACACTCTTGCATTTTTTTCTTTTAGTTTCTTTAAATATCAGCGCCCAGACCGTCGCCGGTGCGTTTTGTCCAGGACATAGCGCTCGGCGCATTTTTTGGCCAGCTTTACAGTTTTCAAGCTGGAAAAGTCGGAGAGCTTTATTCTCTGTCGCATTGAGTAAAAAATCATGCTAATGAAAAAAGAAATTTTAGTAATCCTTACTTTTATGCAATGCCACAATCACATTTAACGTTGCATTTATCCAATCATGCGGCGGCAACCTTCCGGCATCATTTCCGCTCGCAGTAGTTCTGGCGAGCACCACTATGAGCTATGCTGTCGGCACTGATTTTTTCAAGTGTTATAGGGCCCCTTTAAATGCGTGAATATGACGAAGGTACACACACCGTGCGCGCGTACCTTTTCACGGTGTATGTGCACCTGAAATTTCAATTGCTCTGAATGTGTGGGCAATAGTACTTACATCTTTGATGAAATTGCTGTTGAATCCAATCCTCCTCAATTCGCCCCTGTACTTGGATTCTTCTGCCTGGGCATCTCGGATCACAGCTGCAACAATAAGTTACCTTACTTGAAATGTTTCATTGAGACTATCTTGCAACAGCAAAAGTATGGTATTTACTCGCATATTTTCGCACACGTAATATTTTGTCAGCTTTATGAAAAATATATATATATAATTACTCGCATATCTTGCGCTCCCCGACCCGCTCGAGTCAGCTCAATGGCACGCACGAAGACTTTAGACCTTTACATAGACATGCGTCCTGTCGATCATTGGGAAGTCCCTTTACCAAGGAGTTCCCTTAACTAGAGTCCCTAGAAAATTATAGTACACGAACACTCGAACCTGTTGACGGGTCACCAGAACATCTGGAGCGTTTGCCCCCCTTTATCTCTCCATCTCTACCACCGTGAGAATGAACGCCTTTAACACGGCACGGACAACTTTCGGCACCGGAGACTTGCGAGGGCTTGTTGGGCCTGTCATGCCAACTGTTCCCCTCATTCTCTGCGTCTGCGCTGTAACGCACACTCGGCTGATTTTGTATTACTCCATTTGATTTCGGAAGTTAAGATTTCACCATATGTCCTTTGCGTTGTTACTGCTCCCTTGCGAAAGGCTACAGTAATTATATATAAGTAAAAATTCAAGCTCGCTGTTATGAAGTTTGCCAAAGAAAATGGGAATTGTGCCACTGCCAAGCACTTCAGTGTGAAGTTGTCACAATGTGAACAATCAACGCGATTGATACGGGAAAAAGTAGAAGTTGAGCGGTTGCTAATACAAGTTTCCTGCCGCTGAAGAAGGCTTTTTCAATTATGTGCAAACACTTAGGCCTACTGGTATTGTCATTTCGTGGGACCTAGCTTCTCCAGAATTGCTGAGAAGAGCTTCAATAAAATGGGACATCTGAATGCGCTGAACAAAACCGAGGGCGATGCGCTATAGGCAGTCGGGGACAGCGGTTGCGACGATGATTTTTCAATTGAACCTCTCCATCAGTGATTTCGACTAGAACGCATGTGACCGGATTGACTGATATGCGGGGTTTAACGTCCCAAAACCACCATATTATTATGAGAGACGCCGTAGTGTAGGGCTCCCGAAATTTCGACCACCTGGGGTTCTTTAACGTGCACCGAAATCTGAGCAGACGGGCCTACAGCATTTCCGCCTCCATCGGAAATACAGCCCCCGCAGCCGGGATTCGATCCCGCGACCTGCGGGTCGGCAGTTGAGTACCTTAGCCACTAGACCACCGTGGCAGGGCATCGCATGGGACCGGATCTGACTTAGTTAAAGTACATGCCAATTCTGTTATATAAACAAGAATGCTTTGTGGTACAATTTATTTCATTTTCTTTTATGTATATACTGCGTGCACTTGGACTATTGCACATTATTTTGTATGCATTCTCGAAATCGCTGCATAATTTGTGCACCCCCTTTTCGGAACCCAGAAATCGCGAAAAAATTGAGCAAATTATGCAAATATGGTATTTACTAGCGTAATGAATTAACTTTTTTTCTTGAAAAAAGCAGAACAATGTATGAGTGTGTTTATTATGCAAGGCAAATTTTATGAGAACTTTTATGGGAGGAGAAAAAAATGGGGTACTGCAAAAAAAAGTTAGGTCACTTAGCCTTTCGCAATGGGCATACACGTACACTGCTTGGAAACAGCTTCTTTGTTGCACTTTACCTACCTGATGGCGCCATCTTCTGCAAGCTGTCCCCGCGACACCCACACATGCCATAAAAGCGTTTTGTGGCTATTTTTTCTCGCAATCGAGAAAAGTACTATCGGCTGTGATCTCGAGGGGCGCCCAGAAGCGTGCACTACGACGCACTTTGCCAACTTCGCAGCAACCTAGCACGACGACCGCGATGATGTTTCCATTGTTGCAAGTAGCCAACATTGCAGCAAGCTACCCTCGAAGCACCAAAACAAACCGTCGATAATAAGATTAATGAGAAAATACGGCTGCCGCCTCGCTTTCACATAAGAAGTTCCTGTATGCACGGATAACAAGCGAAGCAAGAATCGGGTGTGCTACTAAAGTCACGGAAATCTTCACGATCTTTTCCGGGCAACAAGCGATTTTTTTCTGGTTTGCCGGAAACCTGCGACGCGATAATGATGAATGCCCTTTTGCAACAGCAGATCCTTTTATTGCCGCTCGAAAATCGCGGGCTAGGCTTTCAAGTTTTGTATTCGCGGAAAGCAACTGTCTGTTTGCGCGGGCAGTTTCATGACCTTCGCTCACCGTGTGCTTATCAGCTGCGATGTCTCTACACTTGCACTGTTCGTGAACCCTGCTGTGACGCACAAATAAGAAAGACGGGGAACGCGTCACACACCGGTATAAGAAAAACAACGTGGCACATGGCAACTAGGTGAAGGGGGAGAGGGAGCGAGCTGTGGCTGAGGGGCTCGGCATAATAATAAAAAAAATAGAAGAGATCTAACAGGTAAGAAGGCACCAGGTGTCTGTCGATTAGCGGGACTGCAGCAGATGAATGCAGGGAGTGCGTTTATTATGCGGGGTGGGGGGGGGGATCCAACTTTTGCCGATGCATTTATTATGCGAGTGCATTCATTGCACAAGTAAATACGGTAAATACAGTATGCACGTATTGTGTACATTGAAAAACTATGCTTCTTCTCATCCGAAAATTCGCTATTTAAAAAAGGGCATTTTCACAACTGTTGCATGCTACACAATTTCTACCACAGTGAAGAATCCTGTGTTCACAATCTCATAGAAACTACAGTGAAATCTCGGTATAACGAACTTCAGGGTTTTCATTATTTGATTTGTTCATTATTTTGAAAGGTCGTTATAGTGAAAGGCCAAAAATTAACTACAAATACTTAATTTCCACCCACCAAAACAACTTGCCTTTACAACGGTGGGTCCTTGAACTAGTTTTTCACAAGAAAAAACAAATGCACAAGTGAACACCAAAAAATGCATGTTTACTTTATAGAAGTCCGTGTTTTTTGTTTTTGTTTTTTAACGCATACAGCACAAAATTTGCAGCGCATAGGCCTTTAGCTCATCCACATTCCTGTGGTGCAATTTGGTACTTTGGTCACAACAGCCTGCTCTTTGCCTTCCAGTTGCCAAAGAATAAACACTTTCTTGCTTAGTGAATACTGCTTCCGCTTTTTCGTCGCAAGCAGATAAAGAGATGAACTCATTTGTAGTAGCACCGCAGCGTGAACACCGACTTGCTTTGCGGACGTGATAAGTAATAATCACCGAAAAAAGATGGACACGACTGACAAACAAGGCCTCTTAGGGCACATGTAGAAGTGACACGGAAAGAAAAGCCCGAAGCATCACGGTTGTCATCGCCTCTCACGAAGAAAAAAAAAAGTGCTAAAAAATTTCTCGTGTTTGGTTTTCTGCTCCCTCGCTGTCTCAGGTTTTCCACGCCCATGCTTCCTGCTCCGCAACTCTCACTCTGCCTTGCTGACCTTGCCCTCTCTTGTTGCCCTTGCCTCTGCGCTTCTAAACTTGCAGCGTCGGCGTTTCAATAAAAAGGCAAAAAAGTCACCCATTCGTTTTCTTTTTTCTCCCTCCGCACAGTCGCGCGTCTTTCAAGAGGGAAGGCGTTCGCTGCGTTGTCTGCTTGTGTACCGCTCTGGTGGTCGCAATTGATTTCAGAACTTGAGTTCGTAGTACTAAAGTGTTGTTAATATAGCGTGGAACTAAATTAATGGTCATTATTCTGAAAAGTTCAGTATTCTGAAGTACGTAGTAGTGAAATAATTTTACAATGAGACTATTAGCAGTCAGCACGAAAGTTTTTAAAAGTTCGTTAATCTGAAAAGTTCATTAATGCAGGGTTCGTTTTATTGAGATATCACTGTACAACATAAAGCTCTTCACACCAAAATCATTTTCTGAGAAGTATATATATGTGAACAAGTAAGTCAGGCAGGGAAGAAGTGTTTGCTCAAACTTGCCCAATTGAATTTGACAAGGCACTGTGATCTCCATACAATGCGTGGCTTGCTGCTTAAGACTCGTGCTTGTAACATGCTTTGAAACGTTACATACAACTAGGAGTGTGCGAATATCAAGATTTTCAAATACAAATCAAATACAAATACATTGATTTGAATACGACTCAAATATCGAACAATGAAGAGGTGCAATTTTTCCAACAGTAATCTTTTATTCAATCATATATCTATGTTGGAAACAATACAGTTATTATAGTCAGTTATTCTGCACAAAAATAAAAAAAAATGTCACCATCTATACTTGCCAGAAAGCATAAGACTGTAGTAATTGAGCTTGTCACTGCAATGTCTTGGGTTCAATTTACATGTTGAATAAACCTTTTGTACCTTTTTTTATGTGGTAGCGCTTTACTACATCAAAAAAAAAAAAAAAAAAAAGCTTTCGTACTTGCCATGATCACTAGTGAGCATGAGGCCACTGGTTTGACTGTGTAACACTTATCGCCCGTTTGCTTAAATCTAAACGTTTCTTTCATTCCCTGTCGATGTGCCATAAAGTTCTATGCTTTCGTATTTCCTCCAATACGAACAACTTCACAGCTGCATTTTATATTGACGAAGTCTTTCATATTGACGAGCAAAAATGATTCAAGTTGCAGCTTTCTAAAATTTTTAAAAGGGGTTTTGATGCCTCGACAAACTATCAAAGTTAATTAATTTAAGAAAAAGCACATGAGAAGCTGCTTGGAGCAGGCTTACCAGGCGCGGCGGAGTCTTGTCGCGCAACGTAAACAAAACAAAGCCACCATGCCGGCGATACTCATGTCGATGCAATGCGCTCTCACACTCATGTAGGTTAAGCGAAAATGTTTTGAATCGTGTCTTCATACAAGCAACATGCATAATTTGATTTTTGTAGTATGTCTAATTGTTTTTTACGAAGCTTATGAGAATGTTTTATTGTCAAGAATAACTGACTAATGTACGTACAAAATGGGACCTGCGAAGCTAATTCCGGCAGGGAGCAACGAGAGGTTCAGGGTGACGGCTTCTGGCTTGACTAGGGCTAGGTTCACAACAACTTGCATGCATTGTTTCCTGAAGCTATGGTAAAGCGAACAGTCATATCACAGCCGGCAATAAAGTGCAAGTGTTTGTCACTTGAAGACAAGGCCCAGATTATCGCAGATGCTGAGCCAGATGTTGAAGAGCAAGGATGCTTTAAACAAAGCCGGGACGTCGGCGAAGCATAAAAAGTTGAACGAGCCAGTGCATGAAGTTTTGGATAAGGCAGTCAACATATGGTTCGTGGAGACGCAGGCCAAGAAAATGGCCCATAGCAATGATATTCTGCGGCAGAAAGTGCTGGATTTTGTTAATATGATCGGCATAGACGCATAGACAATTTCAAAGCCAGCGTGGGCTGGCTGAATTGATTCAAGTAACGCCATAGTATCATCGGCAAACTGTTGTGTGGCAAAGCCGCTTCGGCGGATAAAGACGACGCTGCCACTTGGATGTCACCCAGCCTCGGAAGCCTCCTGGAGGACTTGCATCATCGGATATCTACAATGCCGATGAGACTGGATTGTTCTACGAGATGCTTCCAAAAAAGAATCTAGATTTCAAGGGGTAGCGCTGTCAGGCAGGTGAACAGCAAAAAAAAAAAAACTGTGCTAGTGTGTGCCAATATGAACGATCACTGTTGGTCATTGGCAGAAGCGGAAAACCACGCCGCTTCAAGGGAAATCGGCGCCTTCCATAGAGGTACGTAGCTAACAGCCGCACGTGGATGACACTTGCAATTTTCGGAGACTGGGTCCAGGAATTCGATCAGGACATAGGCAGCCAAAAACGAAAGGTTTGTCTGCTTTTGGACAATTGTTCCGCACATGCCATTGAGGATACACAGATCTCCAGAATGTAAAGCCCAAGTTTTTTCCATCGAACTGCACTTCTATTATTCAACCACACGGCCAAGGAGTCATCCAAAGCGTGAAGTGAGCTTACTATTGTAAGTGCCTTATTCAAAGGCTGCTTTTAAACACCCAGTTGAGTCGCGAAATGAAAATCGACATGTTTATGGCACTCCAAATGATTGCTGCTTCATGGAGCACGACAGGAAGTGCCGTTGTTGTGAACTGCTTTCGCCATGCCAGATTCGATTCGCAGTGTGATTGATATGTGGGGTTTAACGTCCCAAAACCACCATATGATTATGAGAGACACCGTAGTGGAGGGCTCCGGAAATTTAGACCACCTGGGGTTCTTTAACGTGCACCCAAATCTGAGCACACGGGCCTACAACATTTCCGCCTCCATCGGAAATGCAGCCGCCGCAGCCGGGATTCGAACCCGGACCTGCGGGTCAGCAGCCGAGTACCTTAGCCACTAGACCACCGCGGCGGGGCTCGATTCGCAGTGTGTTGAGACTTCAGATTCTGATATAGACGCTTGTGATGACAAGACAGATCACGATGAGAATGAAATAATGGATGAAGAAGTCGCTCTCGCATGGGCAGACCTGCAGGAAAGTGATGTGCCGGCCAACGTCCATCTCAGCGAGTTCATGCAAGCAGACTCCTGCTTGGTGATGCAGGAGGAATTAGCAAATGAAGACATCATAAAGAGCGTGCAGGAAGATGGTGTTTCGTCAGATAAAGATGACACATCCGCACAGCATAATTATGTGCTGCCTCCGACTTCACATGTGCTGGACACATTTGACGTCATCAAACGTTGCATTGGAGCGCAAGATGACCACGAAGCGATGACTCTGTTGGCGGCATGCGAAAGTCGTGTTGTACCAATGCTTGGCAGTAAAGCTTTTTTTTTTCCCGTCAGTGAGTCGCGTGACTCAGATAAGCTGTTTTTTTCCCCCTCAAATTGCGACAACGAATATTTTTGCCCGCCCCGTAATTTCGTTGTCGCGGGATTCAACTGTATCAGTTTTGGTTCGAAAGCCCTCAATATTATAGTTTTCTTGCTAATTTTCTCCCCTGTTCTCACCAGTAGAGCCACCAAGAGAAATAGAGGTACCTGGGGCGTTTTTCAACAACACAGCAATACTCGTTACCTCGCTTGCTTCCATTGCTTTTCTCAAGAACCGCGCTCGCCATTCTCTGATCACGAATGCTGTGTTGGGCTGATAGCAGCACGTTCTTGACTGAAATGTACCGGGCGCGCAGCAATAACGCAGAGTAAGTGCGGGAGATAGAGGATTACTGATGTGTCATAGAAAGACACCTCCAATACGGCTTTTGATTAACGAAGCCATAACTCCCAGCAGTGAGGGCACTATTTTGCCACATCGCAACACCTTTCAGCGCACTGGCTGCCGACGGCAGCAAACTGACGTTGGCAAAAGATCGAGATTGCAGCAATGGTGTAACAGAGGGTTGATTGCAGGATGCGCAGCATGAGCACAATGCACGCACGACGGATTTTCAAAGGCGCTGTTGGGAACACAGTGGAACTACACAATAATCTGTCCATCACCTTACGAGCGTCACCGTTAGCAACGGAGAACAATATGTGATGATGCCATTGTAACGTTTTGGAAAGTGCATGACCTTTTCTATGTTTACCGTTGCACAAAAAAACACTTAAGCTCATTCACATGACCATATTCCCCAACATGACATTATTCTGGAATTATGAAGAAAATGTACATACTGAAGTAGCGACACAGCTGACAGACAACTCATCAGGCTTCAACACGTGTGCGTACGCTTGTATGGTGATCCATTAGCGAAAACTGGCATGGCTATACATGAAACGCGTTACTATCCTATGTCAAGCTGAGTGCGACCCTAACTAGTTGCGTGCAGGGCATTGCTCACTCTATCAGCGCTGTGATCTGTAACGTAAATGCGGGCATTTGCCCATGCACAGAGATATATATATTTTTTTGTGCTCACTCAGCACGGGACGGAGCAAAGGTGTGAAGACTATTTTGTCGAGCCAATGCGGCAACGGTGAGTTGCCTTCATTTTAACGAGCGAAACGCACTTGCGATCCAGCGCACAAGGTCGCAACAGTGAACGGCGTAGTCAGTACGCTTGCATGAACCATAACAGCACTAAACCACTAAGCCACGTGTACTGCCGCACAGATGATTTCGACTGATTGAGATGTTTATCCTTGACAAGTTTGTCGTGATGATGTGCTGCCGCATTCGTTGCTAGCCATCATTACGCTCCCGTGAATTTCCATGCAGGCGTCATCGCACTCGCGCCTAAGTCGTAGTAATCACTGCATGAACTACTGAGGCTCTTATCGCAAATCCAAGTTATTCACAGCGACATATGCGAACAAATATTCGTGAACATCGAATATTCTGAATTTCCGAATATGTCCAAATATTCTTATTTCAAAATACAATCAAATCTCCAATCACTTTTTCGCCAGACAGTCAGTTGACAACAAAACTTCCATCATTACATTGCAGCTGGGGAGTTTCCAGTTAGTCTGAGCAATGCAGAGGAATCACACTTTGTCCCCAACAGGTTCTGTCACGTTTGTGATGCTGCACACACACGACAGTAAGTCAAAGTGCTACTAGTGCATAAGTGCTATTGTAGAGGGTGAATACCACAAGGCACACAGCCAATGAGTCCGGAGTAAAAACAATACTGCTGTCACAACCACTGGCCACAAAACAGCAGTCACTGTCAAAGCGATCAAGAATTGCACCCATTCTGTGCCAAATTAGGGTACTGACAGGGTTTAGAATCCTTATGAACAGTTTAAATTTTTCTACGGTAAATACCTTCTCCATAAAAACAACACCCCAACCATTTCAGAGCTTCTCAAATATAGTTTAGGAATAACATTCTATAAATAAGCAACCGAAGCACTACCTCCAATCTGCTCCTCATCTTCTGACTCGATTGCTCATAGCAAATCAGTCGAACCCTGCTACAACGAAACTTTCGAAAAGTTCGTTGTAGTGAAATTGAAAAAATATAGCCGATCTGAACTAGCAAAAAAAAGAAACGTTTATTCTCGAAATTCAAAAAGTGTCTGCTGCTTTTTATTCTATCCCAGCAGCAACACGGCGCGATTCTCACCCATGCATATCGAGGTCATGGTGAAAAGCACGCTGAAACAGTGACTATAACCGCTTTCGTGAAGGAACCAAACAGTTGCATTAGCACGTCAACACCAGCAGCTGTCCGCCGTCAAAACGCCGAGATGGCTGCAGGGTATCCCGAAGCGGTGACTTTTGCCTTATTTTATGCCATTCTTATCATCCATCACTCGCGGCTAGCCAATTTTGTTGATAATGCGGACGAACAGCTGCTCTGATTAGTTACCACACTCGCCAAGCGCGAACAAAATGATAAGCATTGGAATCGGAAAAGGCATCGTTCCGCAGATGCACCCAGCAGCTGCACGAAAAAAACCATGAACTAAGCAACTGAGCTTCAGCTTCGGATCGTCTGCGGCTATACAGTAAACTTAATTTTTAACATTTTGATGCATTTTCAGAAACTGAAAATACATCGACGAAGTCTAAAACACGCGTTGGCACCACCAGAAACCACCGCTTTCAGCAAGCATAGGTATCGCCATCGCTATAATGGCGAAATAATAGTAATAAAATAGAATAGAATAGTAGAAACTATAATAATAAAATAAAGGGGAAATGAAATAGATGCACCCTAATTCTTCACTCAATCGACTTCTTAAGCAAAGCGAGCAATACACTCTACCTTTCTCTGTTCGCACAATCACTCTGCACATGCTCTTTACGATTCTTTCTAGATGCTTGTGTGCAAAACACTAGCATACGCAGGTATGAACTGGGCGTAAACGCTCAGCTAAAGGTGCTTAATGGGTACAGACTACAAACTCTACTCTCGTCCTGATGGTGCACTTCTAGCCAGCGCCTTATTGTTCCAAGCCCGCTTTTTACAGCTTCCAAAAGCTCGTTGCAAGGACTGTTTCAGACGAGCGTCTTCGGACATGTGGACCATGTAGAAAAAAGCATAAGCATGGTGCGTCGAGAAACATGCACTAGTGAAAAAGCAGATGCACACGATCAGACAACCACGGCGGTGAATGACGAAAAAACAAAAAACGCATTGGTCACGCCAGCCAATGGGAAATACAGAACGGTGCACTCGAAAAGCATGATTCATGATAGCCAATCATCGACCTCGATACAACCTTCAGAAAACCCGTGATGGTGGCCATTCTGCTTGTCTGACGCCATTTTGAGATGGTACAAATCACACAAAAAAGAAGCAGCTTCAAAGATAGCTCAAGATGGTGGCACTTGGCCTGCTGCACACTCATGTCACGCGAGGAAGTTCTAACAAATTTCGTTCTTTTTGGAGGCACTACCAAGGTGCTTTTGAGGCTCATTTTATGGCGCTTCCAGTCAAATTTGGCCTTAGTAACTTGAGAGTAGGTGCTCAGAAGTACAAACGCCCCGAAAATAGGTTTCGCAAAAAAAATCTATTTTTTGGCCATTTTTTTTTATTGTTTTAAGAGCTGTGTCTCTACTTAAATCTGTCAGAAAATGCAGTCACCAATGAATATTTAATATTTTAGACTTCGTGGAGACCACCAAAATAGAGAGCTCAAATAGAGCTCAAAGATGCTAAATGAACACAACAGTTTTTTTTTTTTTTTCTCTCAAACCATATGCCATAGAGCCTAGCCCCATCTTTTCTCAGTGTTTGGCATTTAAGGATTTCACAGCGTTGTGCAATGAACAAGAATAAAAGTGTACTATAATACAGAGGTGTCTGTTACAGGAAACAAGAGTGCCGCCAGAGCACCATGAGAAATGTCTGTGCATCAGCGAGAAACTACAAAAGTCTTAATTTTAACACCCATGTACTGTTGAATGAGTTCATTACAAACAGCAAGTATAAATGCACGCAACAGGAGTGAAAGCCGCTCACCTTCGAGTTCAGTATAGATGTTCTCAGTTGTCTGAAAGAGGTCCTCAAAAGTCTGCAGCTGCTTCAGCAGATCTGTCCTCTTCTTAGTCAATTTCGCCATCTCTTCTTGTTTTGATGCATCTGAAAGAAGTGCAACAAGTTACATGTGTAGTGAATGTTTCTAAACAAATAATAATAATTATTGGGGTTTTAACATCTCAAAACCACCATATGAGAAGCCGTGGTTGAGGGCACCAAAAATTTCTACCACCTGGGTTTATTTAAAGTGCATCCAATAGGCTTGTGCAAATATTCAAATTTTTCGAATATTCAAACGAATAATAGGGTATTCGAATTCACTTCGATTCGAATTTAAATTATTGAAAATTTCAAAGTATTCGCAAGGAACGAATAGGTGCATATTCATCCGAATATACCGCCTGTTGAGGTGGTTTCATTGCAGTGTATGAGTGCTGAACCGTGAAAACACCTATCCAAAAGAAATCGGCTTTGCTGCGAAGCCCCCCCCCCCCCTAATAATTTAAAGGGGCCCTGATAATTTAAAGGGGCCCTGCAACACTTCTTGAGCATTGTCAGAAAACGCTGCCGATCGGTAGTCGAGGCTACCAAGGACACGCAATCTAAGCATTATAGCGCAGCATGCGGCATGAGATTCCCAATAAATTCTTAAAGTCAGCCAAAAATTTCTCTCTTCTCTCGACAAATGACTCCACAAGCTCGAAAAGCACACAGGACGTATTTTCTTTCCCCATGCCATTCCTCCCTGCTTAGCTTCCAGCGTTTTTGTCGGGCTGAAAAGAAAGAATGCACTTGCAGCGTGCAAGAAATTTTTGCAACTACACACGTACTGGACGGATTCTAAACATTTTTGCAGTGGTGAGTTCATGAGGCAATAAATAAGCTTCTTTAGTGAATCTATTCCATGGCTACTTGCAAAAGTGTCGCACGACCCCTTTAAATGAAAATATTACTCCCAAACTCATTTATTTTATTAAGCTTAAAAGCTAGTTATGAATGACAGCTTATATGCTCCAAGTATAATAAATTTTTAAATGTTGCGTATTTTAAGGGTTATGACTTGCATCCTGCTGAAGGTCAAATCCTGCTACTACTCAATGTTCTTTCAAATTTCTTCGAACAAAAAAAAAAAACCAGCATTTGAATAGAGGCCCTAATTCAATTTTATTAAAATATTGTGCAGGTTAGTAAGGTCATAATAATTATGCCCATTTTTCTTTATATGACATATATATTATTCGAATTCAATCAAACTTATTCGACCAGAATCACTATTCGCACAAGCCTAGCCTCCAAATCTGAGCACACGAGCCTCAAGCCTTTTCACGTGAAAGTCCATCAAAAATGCAGCCACCGCGGCTGGAATTCGATACTGCGACCTGCGGGTCAGCAGCTGAGTGCTTTAGCCACTAGACCACCGTGGCGGGTGTTTTCAAACCAATCATTCACAGAAAAAAATCCCAGCAGATATGCCTACAGCAAAATCTACGTAACCTGAAATAGCAGATTCGGACTGCCACAGATGATCCTGGCAGAATGATGTGCACTAGGTTCATGCAAATAGTAAGGGGTGTGCGAATATTCAAACTTTTGCATATTGTTGTATTAGTGTTTGTTATTCAACTTGATTTGCACTAGAGTTCTGACTATTCGAGGTAGTCGAACTTGCCGAGCCAAAAGTCATTACCCAATTCACAGAAACTCCTTCAGTTTTTTTGTTTTTTTTATGCTACACCTTTACACAACATTGTGGTAAAGCTGCCTTTCGGACTTTGCTACGGTAGCAAATGCACTGACTCAAGATAACGCTGGTTCCACATAGAGATGCACTGCACCATGTGGGGGTGCTGACACTTCCTGTAAAGTTGTTTGCGCAGCATGGCGTGTGTCTTGCCCAGAAGCCACAATTCAGGTTACAAGTGCCGGGTGGTAGGTGGCGTGTTCGCGAGCGTTGACCACCACTATCATCATCATCATGATATAGCGCCGGCGACGACAAGCCTTGCTAGCGGCGAGCAAGAAATAAGCTGGTCTCTTCTGCGCGTGGCGGTTGCCGCGAACGGTTGTCTATAGCGTGGGTCCCCAGTGTGTGGCACCTCAGATTGCGCGTCGGGGGCCCTCGTGGTAAGTCAAGTGTTGGCGGCGACGCCTTGGGTGTGTTATTGTGTTTGTCATGTTTTGGAATATGGTAATATTGTATAAGGATGTCTTAGCGTGTTGATCACGATTGGTGTTATAATAATTCGACGGACGATATCGTCGTTCTAAAATTAGCACTATAAATGTATGTTGTTGTTTGGGTTGTTCCGGCCGTGTCAATTGTGTCCGTTCACTCCAAGAGCGTGGTGATGGCGCTCGTCATCTCGAGACCCCACAACCATTACAATGACTCCTTCATATTTTTTTTATTATGCTTCAACGCAGGACAATCTAGTAATGCGACAAAGCTGCCTTTAGGCCTACGTTAGAGCTGTGAACAGATTGACTCACGAAAATGCTGGTTCGAACCTACTCGGCAGAAGTGGGGACTTTATTTAATGTTGTTTCAGACAAAAAAAGTCAGATAAAAATTTTCATTTAACTTCGATTTCATTCAAGTTTAAAGCGAAGCTTTGCGGCAGTGCAAATTTTCCCTGTGTAGGTGTTTTCATGGTTTAGCACTCCTTCACTGCAGTGAAACCCCTTTTACGGAGGACAGCGGCTTGATATTTATTTAAGGTGAATTCCATCAGAACAGGAGCACTCAAATGCAGACTGAAAGTTTTCTCTTCAGAGCTGCCGTGTTTCCTTGGTCAAACAGGAGTAAGAGCACTGCCATCCATTGGTAGAGTGTGAGCACTTTAGCTGCGCTGAGAGCAGTCAGGAGCAGTTTATGGTGCTGTCGCTTGAACTGCAGAGTAGGCGCAGGGACGAGTCACGTGACTGAATTTGTCTACACCCGTTGAGCGCAGCGGCAATGGCAACCACGTGCATTTTGACACCACTCTTGCTTGTCGCATTGGTACATTAATATTCTAGATACATTAGCATTTGCACCATTTGTACTAGTGGCGATGACGGCTGGGAAGAGTACGCAGCGACATCCGCAGAACGCGTCATTGCAAAAATGTACTATGCAAGTGTGAATTAGGACAATGGCGAAAACGCGACTGGCACATTTGAAGCATACTTTGCTGCTGTCCTGCAGAGAATGCCGGCGTATCAAATGTTTTTATCACATGGTATATTTCCTCTCACCTGCTCTCCGGAAACATGCCTTAACCAGTGGCAGGTAAAGGGGCCCTGCTCTCTGCACTCTGCCCCAAACTGCACTACCTCTCTACTCCTGTTCTCTCAATGCAATTTGCCGTTAGATAAGTGCTTTCATGGCTTATAACTCCTACACTAAAGTGAAACCACCTTTACAGGGGGGTAACATGCAAACAAACACTGCACACATATTTGTTCATTTCGAATACTTCAAAACTTTTTATAATTTAAGTTCGAATAGAAGCAAATCTGAATAATGAACTATTTGTTCGAATCGTCCCACAAGCTCAGTCCCACCCCCACAGTAAATTCAATTTCCAAGGAATTAAACAACTATAATGCCAGAGCCACTGCTGCGTCCAGTATTCATTATAAGCCCCTTTGTTTCTTTTCACTAAGTGGCAGCTAAAATCATGGTTCTCTTGCATGACCTCTCAATAATACAAAGTAGTGATGCTCGGAAGCTTTCCAAGACTTTAATGGACAAACATAAATTAACAAGCGAGTAGGTTTGTGTTTAGTTGTTCCTCACGGACGGACAGCTATGCCTCACACAGTGGTTCTCCGCCACGAATGTTTTGGAGGACCCCTTCTTGACTAGTGAAAGTGACTGGCGACTCCTTCCAGTGAAAGAAAATTCAAAGGAGGGTTATAAATTGAAATGACATGCAGCGTGAAATAGGTGATTTTTATTTCTTCCTAGCAAAGAATGATCAACATAATTTGCCCCACCAATTCAATTTCAACAGCCTGTCAATAAGTTGCACTGTTTGCAGCCTGAAAAAGTGTGCTCAGGTGCATATGACGCAGAAAACTGCAACAAAAGCTCTACAGCAATCTCATAAAATAGAGAAAGTGTAAGTCAGCTCCACTGCAATGCAATAATACCTTGTAGAGAAACATTTAAAAAAAAAACATGGTAAGGGCTGCTGTGACAGAACATAGTGGGCTTCCAAAAAAAATTCCCCCACCCCCTCTTCAGGGATGCATTTTGTGGATCCTCAAAAATGGCTTGTACCTTGGACCCCATTTAAGAATCACTTGTCTAGTATGTTTCTACAGGACTGCTTGTATATTTCCTGAAGGAGACGTTTCTGAGGGTCATAGTGAGGGTTCCTCTATATGCAACCCCAAAGGATTGATTTCTTTCATAGCAAGTTCCCAATCTTCAGGCATTCTTATATCAAACTAAGGATTGCCAAAAGTTATTTAGGGGGGCAGTAAAGCGAACAAAAATATTTTTTCTCACAGCAGGGGTGGAAGCGGGCTTCAGTCTCTTGGAGCAGCTTTGGAAGAAGGATCGATGCGGTTTTGGAGCAGCTTTGGAGCAATAAAAGGGAGTTTTAGAGCAGCTATGGAGCAAAAAAAGGTGTGTTTTGAGGCACACCTTTTTTTGACACATAAGTGCCGAGCGATCGCCGAGCACAGCATGCGCTCAGTGGTTGCTCGGAAATGGTGCAATCGAGTTTTTTGCCATATAAACTGAAAAAAATTATTAATAATCATAAAAAGCATTGTCACCGGCATAGCGATGACTGCAATAGCAACAATTTGTTATGTTGTATTAGTTATGCCGCACACATTCCTTTCTTTCTATTTTTTGTTACTGCGCCATTATGCATCTAACGCTGCCTTGCGCAAACCGTGCCAGACGCAGAATTTTATATGGAAGCGGTTGCATCCTTAGCCACGCATATTGCTCCGTCGATAATAAAACTCTAGACTAAATCTGGCATTGCACGTTCAAATTGCCGTTTAGGCACGGCGTGGCGCAGCAGGTCAGATTAGCACAGCATGGCACGATTGGGGCAGCACTTCCACCCCTGTCATAGGTACAGATGCAATGCTAATACTAAAGGTGGCATGCCCACACACAGAACTGCTCGAATTCAATGCACGCGTAAGCGTTTAATGTCCTGACTGTAACAACACCTACTACGGCTGTGTTACACGCCATTGATTTGCCGTGAATACTTGCCGTTATAAAAAAGGAAAGGCACTTCATAATTGGGAAGGGCCGTCTTGTGCAATTTGGGCGTAAATCGCAGGATGTACTGGAAACCATCCACTCCCTCAGTGTTCTCCTGGATCTGCAGGTTCTACAAGCACAGAAAATAATTAAGAAGGTCAGGTTGGCCCTTTCAGTCTGTGGGTACCTGAATTATTCATTTGAAAAACATGCACTGTGTTCCTATATTTGCAGTCTGCTTGATGAAAAGTGATGTTACTGTAAGCGGAAGCATCAGTAAACAAAATGCTCACGACATGTCACTGCATCCCATCCATGTGCATGCTTGCAATCAACCAGGGGAGATGAAATTTTTTAAAATATATGAAATGCGACATATATATTGCTAAGCAGTGACAATCATGAGCACGAAAGACTAGAGAAGGTGCGAGAAAATTTTGGACTAGTTGCTTTGAGTTGCCTCTGAGATTGCACAACTTACTAATGTACCCTAATTCGGCACTTAAGGTCACTGCGTTGAAAATACATAAAATGCAGTGGAAGTCCCGATCACACGACCGTTACGGGATCACACAAAGCCATCGTGTGATGAAAAAACTAAAAATACAGGCTGTGAAACTTAGCCTTGCACGCAAAACGGGTACAAACCATATGAATAAGCCCACGACACGACCTCGTGCTGTTGCAAGGAAGGTAGCTTTAAGTTATTCTTGCCAATGGCAGCACTACGATCTCCTGGAGTGAGCATCGGGCCAATGGCAAGGCGAGCTGGGGCACCATGACAGCCACAACCAATCAGGGGCCTCGAAACAATCTTCAGACATTTGCTTTTAGTGCACTTGTTTTTAAAGGGAGGAGCCAGCTGAGGCATGAATTTTGAACATGGAGAAATGCTCTTTCCAATGAGCTCAAGAAGCCAGCTCCTGGCCAAACCATCACAAAGCTATAACTTTTTGAAAATTCCTGTTTTCTCACGATTTTCAGAATAACTTTCGCTAGAGGATGAAACAAATTTTTCGACGAACTTCTGCATAGTTAGTTTTCAAGGGAGATATTTTGGAATCAAACAAAAAAAAAGTTCCAGGAACTGGAAGCTTGATTTTCAAAAAAATACAGTAGACTCCCAATAAACAAAACATTCTTAAATGAAATTGCTGTTTAAATAAAACAACTGCCACTAATATGTTTGGTTTCCTACTTGAATATTGTACCCCTGTTTATCTCTCAGTAAACGAAACTCCTCTTAAAAGAAACACATTTACCTTGTCCCTTCAGGTTTCATTTAAAAGGAGTCTACCGTAGCTTTTTCAGCCATTTCTCGCAATACGAAAACCACCTCCCCCCTTAGGTAGACTATTGTTGAAACAGGGGTCCCGAAACCTCGTACTGCTACTTTTGTTCCAAGAAAGTGGTTATTTTGAAAGTGCTTATTTTGATATAAAATTACGCTTAAGGAATCCGCATTGGGTTAGTGCACTTCAGATTAACCGCCTCAAGCAAAGGTCTCACGTCACTGTTACTGTGCACAATGTAACCCGGCTTTACTGTGCGGTCGCCAACACTAGTAGCAGCAGAATTAAAGCAGTGGGAGCCACAGCAGCAGCAATGGTTCCTGCCATAGACTGCGAGATGGCCGACATGCTTGGTTCAACTGGGCCCAGCTAGATGGCACGACTTTTCCATTTTAACCAGGCAAAAATTGAACTTTTGAACCACTAACGCCATTTTCTTTTTTCCGTAAATCAAACAGAAACAAACAAGCAGCCTTTCATTACATCTATTGATGCACGTATGGTTCTTTATTTAGTGCAGCTACTTTGATTACCAGTGATTAATTGTAGGCTGTAACTCTGATGTCAACGGCATCATTTTGAAAATGTCCTACTCCGGCACATGTGTTCTCATGCATTTACATTAATTTCTCAGCAAGTAGGGCACTGCTGTTGATAATATTGTCGTTTTAGTCATTGTCATACACTCAGCTTTCACTCTCTTGTAAATTATTGTTTGTGTTTGGTGTCCCTTTTAAGACACGATTGCATGTTTCATGCTGAGTGCCAGCAGCCACCATGTGGTCAGAGCCTCGCAGCCACTGGTGCCAGTGCAAAGGCTACTACTCCGTAGCCTAGGCAACTGCCCTTACTCACTCAGCAAGCCCGCACAGCGCTGCCGAGGTCTCCTTTTCTTTTACTTTTTTCCTCTCTGTCCCTTGATTGATTACTCCTTTGCCCTCTTCCTTCCTCGTCTTACGTAACGACCTCGTTGCTATACCCCCAGCTGCACACTCACTGCGTGCTTGCTAACAACTTCATCAAAAATGTTTTGCCGCGGCAACCACATTATAAACGGTTTTTCACCTTCGAGGACTGTACAATAAGCGGCATTACATGGACTATCATGGGAAGATAAACGAGAGTCGAAAGAGACCAAATTGTAACCGCTCCTTCCTATAAGCAGCTATGTTATCGGTGTTCTACACTGTACATCGTGGTTGGATGGTACAGCTCAGTGTAATTACCGAGGTCAGGGAAAACTCTGAAGCTGCTGTCGGTGCCAAGAATTTGGTTACCTGCTTCAAATGCATTAATATGCTGCAGATTAGCCAAAAGATGGGCCATGGTAGCTAGACAAGAGACACATTCCTCTAATATTTGATCAAACAGTAGACAATCTTGACCACTGCGTGCATTTCCAATCAGGCATGCTTACTTGCACTACTGCGCATCCTTTGCTGATAGGCACTTGGTACTGGTTTACATTTCCTTCAAAGTGCGGAACTTCCTTGACAGATGGGTCAGGAGAGATCACCTGAAGTGTCAGCACGCCAGTCATATTCATCGCTGTGCTGTTGCCAAATCGGTCCTGAAACAGTAAGTAGTTTAAATACACATGCATAGCACACAGAGAAAAAATATTATACAGCTACAAGCACTAGTACAAACTTATATCTTCTCATAATTGAAAATTTGGTTGAAGCACGCTAAATACAGACGGACAGAAGAGGCTGTCCTCGTCAGAGGCTGTCCTTGTCAGCCTCTTCTGTCCGTCTGTTTTTAGTGCGCTTCAAACAAATTTTCAATTATGAACATAATCCAACTGGCCCAACTTGCCTAACAGCAAGATGGCAAGTTGGGCCAGTTGGATTATGAACATTACACAAATGACATCAAGCTCATTTGAAGGAAAGAAGTAGCTCATTTTTCTTTGTCAGACACAATATTAGTGAGACTTAACAGAAAATAATGCTAAGAAAAGTATAAAGGATGTTATTAGAAGTAATCGTCATGTACATGTGTAGAAAGAAAAGTGGCCAAAAAGATAACTTGCCGTGGGCAGGAACCGACCCTGCAACCTTTCAATAACGCGTCAGATGCTCTATCTACTGAGCTACCACGGCGTCCACTTTTCTTTTTTCCCATTTACATTACAATTACTTTGAATAACATACCCTGTACTTTCCTTGGCATAATTGTCTGGTACATCACACTAATACCGTGTCACAATTTTTTCCATGATTCGGATGTCTACCAATTTGCTTTTTCGGAATTCCCCGACTTTTTCGGGTTTTCCATGATGATTTAAAACAAATTCCAAGACCGTTACGTCTGCTTAAAAAACTCAGTGCACTGAAAAGAGATCTAAGAGTGGTAAAAAAAATCAGGCAATCCTACAGAATGCGTAAATAAATGTACTGCACGCGTTCAGAATGTTCTGAGCGCGTACGGTAAATTTGAAAAAAAAAAAATTATATCTGGCCAAAATAGTACTTACGAGCCAGCAAAGTTGGCTGTTTGGCAGAATGCATACACATGAGCTAAAATTAACCGCAGCTGAAAGTTTGAAGGAGCCCACAATATTTCAGCAAAGCAGCTGCAAGAAAATGTAGAAGTGGCACCATCTCGCGGCATCTGTGTAAAAGGAAGACGCCTGAGCCCGGCTGCTTTCGCCACTGGAGTATACTATATAGTTCGCTATAATAGTTACAGCCCAGACCGCTTAAGGATGTGGATTGAATTAGATTAGATTGACCTGTATTTATTAATTTTACTATTTAGAATGTTGACTGGGTTGAATCTTATGCATCCCCACCTAAATTGTACACCTCTAGTATATACCTTTCAGCAAAAAAAAATAACTATATACTACTCGTGTATTCTCTGTGCCTTGCATTGACAATGACTAACAATGTTGCAATAATGAAGCCGCACCGCACACTTTTCTTTCTTTTTTCTACGACGAGCACATGCATGTTGATGTTTTATTTCTCTGGGCTCTGACGCCTAGAGTTCGACAAAGTCCTCAGATGCCTGCAATGAAAGCTAGGAGTAGTGTTGAAATTGATGGCATTCAAATATGTGCTGGCAAGAAGGAATCTGCCTGGTCACGCCAGCTCCCTCAATTCCACAGATTTATCACAGATGCAGGCGGGTTACCTTCGTTTGTGTACTCTTCTATGGATATAACGCTAAAATCTAATCACAGATTTAATAAGACCGTCTCAAGAAACTAAAACGAGAAATTTAGATGAAGCTACCAAACTATACCTTTGAAACGCAAGCTACTAGCAATAAGTGCCTAGCTGAGGACATTTGCTGTTGCATTGCCAATAATAATAATAAAAGGCATCACACAGCCAGGCAAGCCTCTGCTAATGGCAGTGCTATCCAAACCAGAAGGCCTTCAAGCCGAGCTGAAATCATCGTCAAGACAAATAAGCACAAATTTATTGACGTGTGTGATGTTTTGGTTGGAAAGTCAGATATACTGTGTGATATTTAGAAGCAACAGACATCAAAACAGTGAAGGTACCAACATGGAAGTTAAAAAACGCTTTAGACAATGTGAAAGAAAAGTTGCCGAGCAAAATTCCTATGGTCCGTTTACGTTTTAAGGTTTAGGCTGCCACAACCACTAATTTCAAGAAAAAAGTTGAACAACACGAACATACTGTCAGGAAACAATGCGTGACCTCCTATGCCCTCACTAAACAGGTAGAATCTACAGGCCACCAAACTGACTGGTCAAGTGCGCATGCTCTGGCCAAAGAAAATCTTGTATCTGCATGCACCTGGAATAGCAGCACATGCCGACCACTGCACATATGCTGAACAGGAGTGATGAGATGCTTCCAACAATGTACTTCCAGTGCTTATGTCCCACACTTAAATACCCTGTGCCTTTCTTATGACTATTATCGTGAACAAGGCTCCCATAGTGAGTGCCGAAACATCAGAAAACTTTATAATCTTTTGGTAGGTGTATCCTTCCGTGTCTACACTAAGAAGCAATCGTTGCGCACTGCTTTTTATTTTTTCATGCATATTGTCACGTGCATCCTGCGAGAAAGACGAAGGCAACAGTGCATACGCGCATCTGCACGCTTTTATGCAGAACGCAACAACGAGAAAGACGAGGAACTCTCTGGCGCACGGAAAATAAAAAGACCGCCCCGCTGCTGCTTTCTCAGCGTCTTCAAATACGACCTCTGTCTTCACGTCGCGACACTGGTGGAGGTGCTGGGGCCTGCAACCCGATGCAGGAAAGAGTTGTTCGGACCCTCAACATCTTGTTACAACTCCAGTACACCGATTCAGCCAGCGCCTACTAGACCTAAGTCCAGAACTCTTGACTGCATCTCCTCTTACCAACATGGTGGCCCCTTCAACGTCTGCAAATCTTCCTCCAGCCCAGACGACTCCTCCTTACCAGGTAACTTTTGAGACACCTCATGTTCTCGAAGTCTTCCGTGGAGAACCGTATGAAGATGTCGATGACTGGCTCGACCAGTTCGAGCTGACCGCTGTGGTGAATCGTTGGAGCATGCAAGAGAGACTTGGCCGTGCCTACTTCGCAATGGAAAATAGCGCTCGCACATGGTATGAGAACAGGGAGCCTACTTTCCAAACCGGAGACAATTTTTGCCTAAAGCTTCTTGAGACGTTCCTGAGTGTGGACCGACAGGATCTCACACAACAAATGATTGAAGCCTGCATGCAAAAGCGTCACTATGTTCGCTGAGGATATGGCCCGTCTATTTTGCCGCGCTGACCCTGACATGCCCGAGGCAAGGAAAGTTCGTCACCTGATGCGGGGAGCTAAGGAACCGCTTTTCGCCGGCCTTGTACGAAATCGCTTTTCGCCGGCCTTGTACGAAATCCGCCAACAACAGTGGATGAATTTATCAAAGATGCGACTGTCGTTGAGCGGGCGCTCCAGCAACGATGCCGCCACATTGACCGCCTGCACGAGCAAATGCTTGTTGGTGCCGCAGCTCAAAACGCTGCCGTATCCGAAAGCTCTCTACGGCAAATGATTCGAAAGATCCTGCAGGACAAGCTGCGGGCCTTCGGCCTTCCGTCTACCGAGCCTCCAGTTGCTTCTGTTGCCGAAATAGTGCGCCACGAACTATGGCAAGCCTTTCTATCACCGGTGCCACCACCTGAACCACGTACATTGACCTATGCTAATGCCGTCCACCCAGAAGAAGCACCCTTTCAGCCACCGCCCGTTACCTTGCCTTCGTGGCAGCGGGAACCTGTGCGGCGACCACCAGTACACCGGACCGACTTGTGGCGCACTGCCGACCGTCGGCCCCTTTGTTTCCACTGTGGCGAACCAGGCCACATTTCGCGCTACTGCCGTCATCGAGAAGCCCGGTTGGAAACATTTCTCATCCCGCTTCATTTCATTTTGAAGACCCTCGTGACCATGGTGCTGATCACCTGTCGACCAACCAAGCGTCTTCATCAAGTCGTCGCTGGTGGTCTCCCTCACTTGTACAAAGTCACACTTCCCCGAATCACCAAATCTACGCTGACGCCGTCAGAAACCGCTCCCCAAGCTCGTGCCAGGGAAACTAACTGCTGCGACCTGCGGGGGCAAGGTTGCCAATCGCCGAGACGCCAAAAAGACCCCCTTGCCTTTACACTAAGACGACATGAAGACGGTGATGACGAAGACGACGACAACCACAAGTACTAATGCCAATGACTTTGTACGTGCCGACCTTAGCGTTGTTATAGACGGACACTACGTAACAGCACTGGTTCACACTGGTGCTGACTTCTCTATTATGCAACAAGAGCTCGCCGACCGTCTTAAGAAGGTCAAGATGCCGTGGAGTGAGCCGAGCATAAGAAGTGCTGGTGGACAGATAATGACACCAACCCGTAAATGCACCGCTCGGCTCGTAATTGGTGATTCGAGCTTTATCACCACACTTGTCATTTTACCAGACTGTTGTAAAAGAGCTGATTTTGGATATGGATTTTCTGTGAGAGTATGGTGCTGTCATCAATATTCCAGAACGTATCGTCACCTTTTCCACCTATCCTTACGTCGACGCCACCACTGAAGAACAACTGCAACGTTTACGTGTAGCCGATGATGCGATGCTCCTGCCGAGATCTTGCTGCCTTGTGTCGGTGTTATGTGAACGGCTGTGCTGTAATGAGGTGATAGCGGAGCGAATAGACACGCTATTGCTTACGCAAGGTGTTTCAATAGCGATAGGCGTTCTGGCACTAACTGATGGGCGGGCAGAAGTACTTCTCACCAACTTAAGCAACGAGCGCCATCACATCCAGAAGGGCACCGCAATTGCCTACTACGACGACGTGGACCAAGCCAGAGATTGCTTCGCTTTGCAACCGGACGAGGCGACCATCCCAGCCACGACACCTTTGTCTGTCAACATTTGCTCAACCCTGTCAGCCTCGGATAAACAGCGCCTACTAGAGCTGATACACCAGTTCAAAAATTGTTTTTCGTGCACGTCGAAAGTCAAGCAAACACCACTGACCCGGCACCGAATCATCGTTGAAGAAAATACGAGACCGATCCGTCAAAACCCATACCGTGTGGCTCCGAAAGAACGTGAGGAGATCCAAAAGCAAGTTCAGAAGATGCTCCAAGATGACGTAATACAGCCTTCCAAGAGTCCCTGGGCATCCCCCGTGGTATTGGTTAAAAAGAAAAACGGCAGCTTGTGTTTCTGTATAGATTACCGCAAGTTAAACCAAGTCACGAAGAAAGACGTCTACCCACTGCCACGCATGAATGACTCTCTTGATCGGCTGCGGCATGCACGCTATTTCTCATCGATGGACTTGCGAAGTGGCTATTGGCGAATAGAGGTCGACAAGAGAGACCGTGAGAAAACTGCCTTCATGACGCCCGACAGTCTTTATGAATTTAAAGTGCTTCCATTCGGGTTATGCTCAGCACCAGCCACTTTTCAGCGTTTAATGGACACTGTGCTATCAGGACTGAAGTGGCAGACATGCTTGGTCTATCTAGACGATGTTATTGTCTTTTCAGCTACATTCGAGGAACACCTAAGTCGATTATTCGCAGTTCTACAAGCTATACGTTCGGCTGGCCTGACTTTAAAACCAGAGACGTGCCATTTTGGTTTTAGCGAACTTTGCTTCCTAGACCACGTGGTCAGCCACGAAGGTGTTCGAGCTGACCCGGGCAAAATCGACACTGTTGCAAAGTTCTCGCACCGCATGACAAAAGAGCAGTGAGACGCCTCTTAGGCTTCTGCGCTTATTACCGACGATTCATCACCAACTTTTCGTCTATTGAGGCGCTTTTGACGCGGCTCACACAAGAGGATGTCCTCTTTCTTTGGGGCAAAAAGGAACAAACTGCATTCAACGAATTACGCCAACGCCTCTGAACCCCTCCGGTTCTTGCCCACTTTGACCAGGAAGTGCCAGCAGCACTTCACACCGACGCAAGATATGTAGCCCTGGGCACCATACTAATACAATGGCAAAATAACTCGGAGAAAGTGATAGCCTATGCCAGCACAGCTCTCTCTAGCACGGACGAGAACTACTCGACTACCGAGAAAGAGTGCCTCGCCGTGGTCTGGGCGGTTCTCAAATTTCGACTGTATCTGTACAGCCGCTTATTCAAGGTCGTCAGCGATCACCACTTGCTTTGCTGGCTCACTAACTTGAAAGACCCATCCAACCGTTTAGCACACTGGAGCCTTAGGCTTCAAGAGTTTTATATGACCATAATTTATAAATCAGAGAAGCACACTGACGCTGACTGCCTCTCACGGTCACCCGCCAAGCCTGCCGCTATTAATGACGAGTCTATGGACGCCTGATTCTTGAGAGTCATCAACGCGGCCACTATTTCACAAGAGCATCGCAGTGACCCTGACCTGCTTTCGCTTATCGACTTCTTAGAAGGACGACGTGAAGACGTGCCGCAAGTTTTTGCGAGAGGATTGCCATCTTTTTGTTTAAGGAACGACGTCCTATACAAGAAAACTTTTCTCCCACCGGCAGCCCATACTTGCTTGTCCTCCCTGCATCACTGCGAAAAAGATTCTGGATGCCTGCCATTCTGAAGTCACCTCCGGTCATCTCGTCTACACTCGAACATTGTCCCGTCTGGAAAACAGTTACTACTGGCCGAACCTACCTGCTGCTGTAAAACATCACGTCCAAACCTGTGCCGTCTGTCAAAGATGCAAAGCACCCCCCGGCAGGCCGCCAGGCTTATCACATTCCGTCCAAGTACCAGCAAAGCCATTCGCCCAAATCGAAATGAATTTCCTGGGCCTATTCCCAACTTCTACCACATGGATCATTGTCGCCACCGATTACTTGTCTCGTTACACAGAAACTAAAACCATGCCGAGGGCCACAGCAGCAGAAGCGGCTCATTTCTTCATAAAAAACGTCGTCCTTCAGCACAGTGCTCCAACAGTCCTCATCACGGATAGAGGAACTGCGTTCATGGCAGAACTTCTGGAGTCGGTTCTCAGGCTCAGCGGTACAGCTCACTGGAGAACAACGGCGTATCATCCACAAACGAACGAACTGACAGAGCGACTTAAGAAGACCCTCGCAGACATGCTCTGCACGTATGTCAACACAGAACACATGAACTGGGATGAAATCCTGCCTTATGTGACCTTCGCCTATAATACCGCCCGGCAGCAAACTACCGAAATGACGCCGTTTAGTTTAACACACGGGCGCGAAGTCACTACAACGTTGGACGCTATGGTGCCGCACGAGTGTGACGACACTCATGCTGACGCCGAAGATTTTGGCCAGCGCGCCGAAGAAGCCCAACAGCTAACCCGCTTGAGTATTTGTCACCAGCAACACAAAAATGCGAAACGGTACGACCTTGGACATAAATTAGTAACCTACACACCAGGCGACAAGGTATGGGTCTAGATCCCAATACGTCGAAGCGGACTTTCAGAGAAGCTATTATGACGATAAACTCGCCCTATATCGAGTCACCCGACGATTGAACGACATCAGCTACGAAGTTATTCACGACGGCGATTGCAGTTCCCCTTATCCAGATGAAACCCTACTTGTCCAGCTAACTCTCGTTTGTCCTGTGGGTGCCGGTGCATATGTGCGTTTTTATAAGTAGAGTGCTTTGGCTGCGCATCGAGACGATGCCATTTTTGGAGGGAGGCAAATGTCCTGTGCGTCCTGCAAGAAAGACGAAGGCGACAGTGCATACGCGTCTGCACGCTTTTATGCAGAACGCAACGAGAAAGACGAGGGAATCTCTGGCGCGCGGTAAATAAAAAGACCAACCCGCTGCTGCTTTCTAAGCGTCTTCAAATACGAACTCTGTCTTCACGTCGCGACAATATTCTTGCTCTTCACTGTAGATGCAGCTGAAGAAGTGGCTTTTTACAACACTTTGACAAATGTAATGTCTATCTTTGTGACGACCGCACAGACTGCCGTCAGTTTACGTGACCCGGCCAGATTTTTTCAAAACTTCCCCAACCTTTCCAGGTTTCCCAGGTTGGTAGGCGCTCTGTTATTTCATAGTAAGGGTCTCGTTGGTTCCGGCAGACTTAGTGCCTTTGGGTATACAAGGGATTATCGGTCAGCTGCAAGCTCGTAATAAGTTAGCGTGCTATGTGACACCAAACCGGTGTTGTCGCTGACCGACACTCCCACGTTTAATGCACATATATACCCCACAAAGTGGACGGGGGCATGGCTTCCATGGTAGCTCAGTTGGTAGAGCATTGAATGCGTTACAGTTTAACCCCTTTATAAGAGGCAGGCTCCGGGCAGGAATTCTTGTCTCTTATATGAGATGTCTCTTATAAGTAGGGTGTCTTGTATGCATTTTCTTATGAACCTGTATTTTACTGTAGGGCTGGTGGCTCTTATACCCATTTGTCTCTTATATCAGTGTCTCATATAAAGAGGTTCAACTGTATTCGAAGGCCGGAAGTTCAGTCTGTGCCCATGGCAAGTTGTCTTTTCGTCTACTTTTCTTTCTTTACATATATACATTACAATAACTTCTAGCAACATTCCCTACACTTTCCTTGGCATGATTGTCTGTTAGATTTGATTAATTAAGCTTTGGAGCATTAGAAAAGAACTTAATAATTAAAATCGTGAGCTTTCACAGGCCTTGTAATGCAATGCTGTGTCAGTGTTGACCGTCTAGTTGTGTATGTGCGTTTGTGCACTGTGTAAGCATTTTTGATGCTCATGCTGCCGTAAATATACACAAACCTGCCACCACCAAATTAAACACCCCCTAGCCTTTGATCAGATCTATTTTATGCAGTCTTTCATAGTTTTTCCGGAAGACTTGCCTTGCATGGCTTTTCCACCCAATCCAGTAGTTACACATGTTACTTTTGCGTCCTGTGTGGCTTCGATTTCACTTGATAAGGCTGGATGACTAACGTGCAAAGCAATACAGTTCAGGATAGATGTTTTCTTCCAACTTTCCAATGTCACTGGAATTGTTAAAGCATTGCTACCCTTATCTTCCAATGTGTTCATATTAGTCCTCATAATGATGAGTTTCTTTTAAAGGGCCAGTAAACCCGCTCCTACTTTTTTTTTTTACACCCCTCATACAAGCTCGGCAATTAGTAGATTAGACCGCAGCGATCACGTTTTCTGACTGTTACAGCGCTGCGCGCCGCGCGGAGCCTCTATTTCAAAAAACAATTCTTGCGCATCTTTCCTACGCCTGACCGACACCCTTGCAAGCGCATCGACGTCAACTTGGCGATCGGCGACGTGACGTAGCACACAGCTCGCCGATTGGTCTAAATCAGGTGTGGAAAAACAGAAGTTAAGTCAACGGCAGTTCCTGTTCCCACATACAGCTACGAAACTGTCCCTTGTTTCATGGCACTGCGGTGAAAGAACCAGCCTCGCAGTTGTCGCGTGCACGTGTACACTCCTCGCTCAACTACAGCACCTGTGCGCACGTGCGAACGTACTTCACTCTTGACAAGAGCAACACTGGTAAAAAGCGTTGCTCAGTCGTCGGATGAAAATCGAGCAACTGGGCAGCGAAGAAGCATCGACACCGGATGCCTCACGATGGGACTCTGCACGCTGCATGGCTGAAGCGAATCGACCATCCAGCGACGTACGTGGGGGCCTGATCGTTTGTGGCCGACACTTCGCACCTGATGCTTACACGGTTGACCCACGGCTGGTGCGGCAAACGATAAACAAACAACCACGCTTCTCAGCAAGCGGAAGTGCGTTGCGACTAATCGAATTCACCAATGATGTCAATCACTGACGTAGTGTCACGTTGCCAAAGTGGGTGGAGTCACGACGATGGGCTACACCTTCCCTTTCATGAAAGAGAGAAAGGGGCGAGCCCACGTAAAAATTTGAAACCAGCTTAGACCGATGTTCAAACTCCTGTAACTTTCATAATATAGCACATATTCGCAAAATTCTTGCGGCAGCATGTTCGCAAAGAAAAACTGCACATATATCGCCTTTTAAAAATTTCTGGACCTCAGGGCTGTTTACTGGCTCTTTAAGTCGATTAGATGCTGCTGTCTTTCTTTGCTGCTGCTCCTAAAGTAGTTACAAAAGTAAACAAGAAAAGCAGCTCCTGCAAGGCTAACGGCACTGGTTTCAGCATGGTCATCACATTGTAACCTGCTGGGCATATGATGTCATTTTAAGGAAAAACGCTGGTTTTAAAACTCCACCTCCTTTTTTATATTCTTGATAGATTTTGTAGAAACTTGGTGAGCTGATGTCTCATTTGTGGTGGTGCTAGTTATAGAGGGAATAAACAGTGGCTAGAAAGGCCCTACTTATCAGGCATTTCAGTGCTCGCATGAGTGAGCTTGATACCTATCAAGGAGCCCCCTGACATACATCAAGTTTCACTTGCAAATTTGTGTCACGACGAGTGTCGACAATACAATGCAGCAAAGTTCTGAAGAAGTTATGGCAGTCTTGCACGGTTGCTATACAAAGGAATGTTTAGAAACAACATTGTAGAACACAAATGCTGTGGCACAAGCAGACGACTCGTCTAGCTTTACCTGATGTATGTTCATGCGATGTGAAATCATACGAAAATCGCTGCTGCTTCACTGAAACAAGCAGACTGTTCCAACCTGTGTGCAGCATGTTGCCTCAAGCTATCACTAGTAGGGCGCTTGCTGCATCATATGCAGGCATTTGGCGTGAGGGTGTTCTGTCATCCGTTCCTGACTGCGATGATGAGTGATGATGAGCTGCTCATGTTTCTGAAAGCAATGCATTTGTGTGGCGCATTTGGTGATCTTACGCAAGGGGCTGCGGTGAGGGGTGGTGGTGTAGCGTGTTTCGGTTGTCACCTTTTAATGTGGCTTACAAATGAAGTTAACTGAAGGCTTTATGGAAGAAATAAGGCGCAAACGAAAAGAACACAAGAAGAGGCATTGAAGAACGCCTAATCTTGTGTTCGTATCGTTAGTGCCTTATTCCTCCCATTAGAGATGCACCAACTAGCCCAACAAAAAGCTCTACTTAACTGAAGGCCACTGTGAGGCTATAAAATTCTTAAGATGCACTTACTGTGAGATCCAACTTGAGGTACTTGAGCAGATTCCGACAGGAGGATTTGGATTGGTTAGAAACAGAAGGTATGACAGGGTCCTGCTGGGGTGCCAGCTTCACGGGGATATCCGGCACAACTGTTAGTGATATCTATGAGAACGAGAACATCCTTGTCATGTACCTCACAGCCAAATGTGGCACCAAGAGCAGAAAGATGTTACCAATATAATCACATGTGCACTTTGCCAAGGACTTAAATTGACAGCTTTCAGAATTTTCAATCTTCACTCAGTACTACAATTCCAAATATCCAGAAAAAAATACAGCTGTAAAAAGTGCTCTAAAAATTAAAAGCACAAAATATAATCTGGCCTCAGAGTATTGATTGATTTGTGGGGTTTAACGTCCCAAAACCACCATATGATTATGAGAGACGCCGTAGTGGAGGACTCCGGAAATTTTGACCACCTGGGGTTCTTTAACGTGCAACCAAATCTGAGCACACGGGCCTACGACATTTCCGCGTCCATCAGAAATGCAGCCGCCGCAGCCGGGATTTGAACCCGCGACCTGCTGGTCAGCAGCCGAGTACCTTAGCCACTAGACCACCGCGGAGGGGCGGCCTCAGAGTATTCTACAGTAGCACTACAAGAGCAGAATAATTCCAATTTAAAAAGGCCCTGATGGTCCTTTTATGCAAGTAATCATACAACATTCAAGAGCTACCACTATGACAGCTATCTGCTGGAAGCTGCCAACTGCAGCCATCGAGTGTCATTTTGTATTCTCTTTTCGCTTTGATTTATTAGTAGTACTAATTATGAAGTGCTCGAACCATTATAAACAATATTTGTTCCAATTGATCTGGAAAAATTGACTGAGATGAGTGTGGCACATCAAATCAAATCAAATGCCAGGGCAACATTGCCCAACTGTGGCATGCATCATAGAAAAGCTGAGTGAAACCAGCAATAATATGATACATAGCAATTCGCAGATTTGACACCTTAAAATAAATGAGACACTTTGTACAGATAACTTAAGGATGACCACTAATGATAACAAGAACTTCCTCTGCTAGCTCAATGCATTTGTGCAAAAGTGGCAATACCATTCCAAGATCATTTTAAATACCGAGTATTGATATGTGGGGTTTAACGTCCAAAACCACTATATGATTATGAGAGACGCCATAGTGGAGGGCTTTGGAAATTTTGACCACCTGGGGTTCTCTAACGTGCACCCAAATCTGAGCACACGGGCCTACAACATTTCCGCCTTCATCGGAAATGCAGCCGCAGCAGCTAGGATTCGATCCCGCGACCTGCGGGTCAGCAGCCGAGTACCTTAGCCACTATACCTCCGCGGCGGGGCTTAAATACCGAGTAGACTCTACTTTCGGCAGCATCGCCATAGTGTGTGGTGCAGTCAAATGATTAAAACGTTGGGACGAATCCCTGACCTAGTCTCATTGAGACTAATGCGTTCACTGACTACTGCCACAGTGGTTCGTTTAATGCCAACCAGTAAGTACGTGCCAGCTGTCCACAGCGATAAGATTTTGTGCTAAAAGTATACAGCGACCCTGAACTTGGACCCACATTGTGCCGCAAACGGTTTTCGACATTTTGATAAGTGCGGAGATCAATCGATCAATTATTCTAAACTCCACACGATTACGGCAGCACCTTTGCGGGTAATCATACAGGAATAAACGAAGGCGAGAGAACTATTACTAACAAATTCACCAGTGTGACTTCTTGCCGGCAAAAAAGCCTTATTACGGAAAGCATCCTCGGCTATCTGCTACGGCACGAGTGTGGTATAGCACTACTTTAAGCCTACTGCATGCTTTTAATACGTAGCTACCTGAACACGCTGGGCCACCAATCACTGCTGCCTGGGAATGCAGGAATGTATTCTAGTGCGCACAGCTTTGCAGAAACGCAAGCAGTTCGTTGCAGCAGAGTTTAATATTGTGGGTCGTGGCCACCGAACAACCTTGCTGTATTGACACTAACACCTGCACGATACAGGAAGAATGCACTGTTGTAGCCATACGGCACGCTTATGCAACAGCCCCAAGGCATCCCCGTCCGCTGACAGGACTGTAAAGCTACTAAAGCATAGCGGAGTGCTGATCACTTGCAAAAAGCTCATCATCACCGCGTTCTCCCAACAGGCTACTCACCGCATCTGTGCACGATCTGAAGTGGAGTGGGCGTTTTCTACAACAAGCGGATCGGCGAGTAGATGAAGTGCTTCACGCAACTAGCCAGTAGACGATATGGCTCTCTGAAGCCGCACCTCATTTCAAAATAAAAAATGTGTCAGTTTTCACTTAGAAGCAGACAACACAACACAAATGTATTGAAGGCAGCTGATTATGTCCTTTCCATCACTATACATGCTGCGTCCCGAATCTCGCAGTAGTTTTTAAATGTTCCTGGAGTATGAATGAGCTAAATTTCCATTTATTTAATCCCTTGCTCTGTGTATCTACTTTAAGGTTGCCAACAAGTGCATTTTTTGTGTGAATTCTTGTCATGTTGCTGCTGCTATTGTATGGGGAGGTGGGACTAGTCAAGCTGCCTTTAAGCAGCTTTTATTCCGCCATCCTTGCTACTTATGCATGTTTTGTGTTTATGTAGCAATAAACTTCACATATATATATATATATATATATATATATATATATATATATATATATATATGAACGGAATGAAAAGCAAAGCTATAGCGGCGAAGCTGCCCGCAAACGTGCGGCCAATGCTTGCGGATATTCGTTACTGCAAACAAAAACTGAGCAAAAAAGAGGAACTTTTATTCTCAGTGCCGCGAAATGCGTTTATTGCCGAGGCCCAAGGCACACGCACACAATGCAAATGTTCAACGGCTTCACAATAGGCGAGCTTTCTTGGTGGCGATGGCAACTTTCTCGCGGGTTTGAAGGCGTCGGTCGACATCCCTGACGTAAAAATGCATTCGTGTCACGATGAAAAAATACAGGACCTGACACGTGAACGTGGGCTTGTGCTGGTCGCAACCCAGCCTAGTCAGATCGCACTCATCCAACTCGTCCAAGACCTTCCAAAACAAGTCCGCACAGAGACCTTCCTCATCAAGAGAAAATGCAATAGATTCATTTACAACTCTGATGAAGTGTAGCATCTTGATGCTGGGGTGCCTAAGGCTGCCTTCCTTGAAGCTCCGGTATGTAGTTAAGTATGCATCAGAGCCAATGACAGGAGCTTCTGAACTAACGTCCTGTAGACACAACTGGAACTCTTTACGCTTGGTCATTTTGTGTACAACATATCCAGCTAAGTAGTACACAACACTGTCGTCTGGTGAACCTCTGAAGTAGCTGTGCTCATCACTCATTTGGTCATCACTCATTTGGTCAGGAGTTTGGTCACTCATTTGGTCAGGAGTAGGCATCGTTACCAGCTCACCACAAATGTTGTGCTCGAAGACTTTCGAAATGTCTTCATCGCTGAAGTGAAGGTCACAAACAGAACACGTGCTTTTTGTCCCGCCTGGGTACTGCTCGCTGCCATAGTGCAAGGCGTCTCGGGGCGGCCTGAAAAAATGTCTCACCCGAAGGTAGAACGGAATCGTACCCGCTTTTACACCCGGGCACGAAACAGCGTGGCATGGTTCATACACTTGCCAGCACAGTCCACAAACATCTGCGGGTACTCGCGCAAACGTTACCAAGCACACTGCAGCGGGCTGTTTACAACGGTCGTCCGGCCGTCCGTGTCTGTCGCAACTTGCCGCAACTTGTCGGGCAAACTCCGTCGCGCGCGCCCCCACGCGGAGCGCAACAAAACGGCGTCAGGCGGAGCTCCGCAGTTTGAGAACTGGCAGGATCTAGTAACGTTGACATGAACGGCCGTTCATGTCAACGTTACAGGATCTAGTAACGTTGGTTCATGTAGGCTCCCTACCGCGGCGCGTTTCTGCTTCAAACACCCAGAGTGGATCTACTAACCTCTCTCGCCACTCGCGCTATTGCACTTTCTTGTAGAGGCGCCTTCGTCGGGGCCAAGTTTTATTTTAAAATGATCAAATACTACATGTTTGCGTACCGCTACACATAAAAAAAATTTTGTTCTTCTAGCAAGTAGTTTTTATTAAACATGTGCTGCGTTATCTACTTTTTGTAATAGTTTCTGCTCCAGCTGACTCGATGTCAGTAGCAGCCTATCGACATCATTATCTTTATTTCAAAGTTTGCGGAGGCCAACGGTTGCGGTGGCAAGTAACGACTCGCGGTACGTTCAGAGGTGTCTCGGACTGTTTCGTTTCGCTGTAAATGTTTCGAGCCTCTGCCGACCAACACGCTGTTTCTCGTTCTGTTTATTTTGACTCGTTTAAACGCTTTCGCGAAGGGAATTCGAGTGACTTTCGGGGAACGAAGTGACCGTTGAAGCTTTCATCGGATGAACACCCGTTGCAAGCCCGGGCCGGTGAGTAGAAACCACTACAGCTTTTTAAAAATGGTTCCTTGCGGGGCTAGTTGGTTCATATCAACATATGTAGTTTTATTTTTGCCAATTACTGCGTAGGCGTCACACGGTGGCAGCGCATTGCATCATTAAATTTTAAAATTGTTGAACGTCTCAATCTGCAACCGGGAAAATGTGCGTGGCTTGCGGCGTGCATGGCTTCACGTGGGAACGAGTCGCGACTCAATAGTTAATTCTGAAATTTTATCACCAGGTAACACCAACCAGGCCGTTGCGATAAAAGAAGGCAAATAAATCACTGTCGCCTCGCATGTGTCTTCTTAGCTAGCCCATATATTAGTGAAAAAAACCTACTATTTAATAGTTTACTGCAGTCGCGTTTGAGAAACATCACATAATTATGGGTCTGGTTTTGCTATAGTGTGACAAAGGAAGCATCACATAAATGAGAAGTACTTCTTTTTCTGCCACAGCCTCCTGGCCAACCTGGCACGGAAGCAAATGTGTACAATTGGCGAGGAACCTGCTACATGACATGCCTTGCGAAGAAGCAGCCCTGAGTGATATACGTGTTATGAGGTACCACTACATATATGTATAAAATACTGCTGTTTACTAATTAACTGAGTTTGTTCACTTTGGAAAATTTCATGCATTGATTATGCATTGATTTCATGCATTCATATCTGGTGATGTTACTTGTTTTTCCAGACTGCCATGCAATGACAGGATGACCACCCCCGAATGTCCACTCTGCAAGCACGTTGAAACATCTGAATGTCCACTACAACAGGTCATCTCTAACCTCACACATGTAATGCTGTATTTGTGTATGTTTTACTGCGCATATCGTGGAGAGGTGCTTTAGATTGGCAACAAGCATTGTCTGCCTACCGTGGCATGGAATCTACACTTCAATAATGTTGAAACTGTAACACTATTAGTTAGATTGTGTGGCGCTGCTGAGCTCAACAACATATTGTTTGATCCCAGCCACTGTTGCCATATTTCTATGGGGTTGAAACGCTAAGACGCTTGTGTGCTTAAGGGTTCGTTCGATTCGCCTGCACCACATGATCCATTTTACAAAGTGCTGCACCTTGCCATTCGTTTCAGTGGCACAGCAATGGCATCTTTTAAATCTTGCCATTCATTTCAAAAAGCGCAGGAGAGGTACAGCACCAAAACTATTTCATGACTTTCCTGTACCTTCTGCTCTGACAGCGCTGGTTTGGTGCAGCCGCTCGCACAGCTTAACTAACAACATGCATTAGACGTAGGTGCTGTACACCTCTATAAATGCGGCGTGTTTTGCCAAGATGTTTGCACCTCAATAAATTAAGCGAACAAAAATAAGGATTCCACCTTGTCGGCACCTTGTCATTCACTTGTGATGCCGCACCGCTGAACTCCTGCCGCACAAGTTCTGAACTTTTCGTGCACAGCTGTGAACCAGTTCGGATTGGTGCAGGTGAACTAAACTGACCCTTAAAAGATGGAAGCTTGAAAATATCAAAAATATGTTAACATAAGGGGTCAAAGCAAATGTTTCGACAAGCAGTCTTGTCCCCTATGAAGCTACAATGTCATTTGTTTGAACCCATGGAAGCCAGAATCAATCTAAATTTGCCCACTACTGTAGGACTCATGATCATTTCATAGTTGGCATGTGAATCGTCCGAATTTATTATTTGCACTACATAATGAACACACCCACAATGATGGGCATTCACAGGCTTTCCGACATTTAGTTGTGCCTTGTGACAGTTTACCAACAACACACAGAACTGTTTTGTCTTAATTAACTGTGTTTAGCTCATACAAGTTTACAAAAAGATGCACCAAAGCTCATAAGACTGCACTCAATTGCTTTAGCTTTGCACATATGTTCAATGGGATCCTAAAATAATAAATCATAGAAGTGATGATCACTTGCGGCACAGCTTCCTGAAAGACGTGAATGCTGTCGTGAAGAGCAAGATTGTGTTCATTGCATGTGGTACTGTTTTTTTTTTTTTTTTTGCAGAAAAACGTTCCAGATTTCTTTGTGCACATCTGCTTCTGTTTAAATGAAGTTGTCATAACTATAGTGTCTACCACTACGAAGTGAAATTCTGTGCACTACGGTCATGAAAAAAATCTAGGAAATCGCACAGGTCGTTGAAACATAAATGATCTTGACTTATTCACAGCCACACTGCAAGATAGTACGTATTTCAAATGCTAACCTCTAAAAGTAGCAGGGAGAAAGCAACTTCATTTTCAAGCACAAGTATAATGAAAAAGTAAACATAATAACAAGTGTGTAATAAATGTGACCTTTATTGATCCAGTATTCGGACAGATTTACATCATGTACCACCAATTGATTTTAGGAGTGCTTGCTTGCAAGAGAGTACCCAAGTTCTATGGATATGTCTATGCAAAAAAAGAGATTGTGCTAAGGGCTGAGCAGATAGTGTGATGTAAGAGTACAAACAAAGATGTACAGACAACAAAATTGTTCGATGCATACCTGAAGCTTATTTTCTTAGAATTGGGCCTTTTAGATCTGTAAGCACACACCTCATAAGTGTCCCTTTAGCATACATGTTCGCTGCATACTCAGCAGACTGGTCATTACATGCGACGAGAAATTCTAGCTGTGGTAACTGTGTAACTTAACTCTAACAATAAATGTAGCAAGCCTGAAATATTTTAGGCCCATCCCCTAAATACATAATACCTATGATATGGGCTCACGGCTGAGTATTGAAACTAGAGCCTACCCTCACGATGCGACATTGCAGAATTGTGAAGTACTCAATGTAGCATTGCAGAGCGAGAATGATTCAGAAATGCACGCATCCGCAATTGATTATTTAACCAATTTTGCAAAACCACATTGCTCTAACTGCGCGAGCTATCTATCGGCAATGTGCAAGTTTCCTTCCCGATTCCACATCATGCATTCGCTTCAAGATCAACACTATGGGGCAAGCGCCGCATCTGACGGCAGAATCGGACCCTTGTCCTGAAGCCACGCTATTAAACTCGAGCGCCGCAACACAATGAGAGCAACGTTCATTCAGCGATCTCGATGTTCAATTATATGCATATGCTTGTTAGCTTTCAAGAGTCTTTACACATGGGTTGAAAGCTTTCGATATGTATGAATGACTTGTTTTGTTCGGACCCGACCGTATACATTGATTATACCGGCTTGGGCACTCGCAATAAACGATGCAAACCTTACTTGATTGACGTTGTTTTTGCCAGTTGAGGCCAGCTAGGTCCCCTGGCGATAATTACAGACGTGAAACGCGATTGGGCAACGAAAAAAAAAAAAAACAGAGGAAGCGAGCAGCGCGAACCAGCCGCGAGCCCCCCACCTGCAACAAAAAAAATGCGTCTGTTTATTGATGATGATAGCACTACGAGCGCCATCTCGCCTCGCGGTATTGCAGTTCAGTACGCCGCCGCTACGTATTTGCATATTATTTTGATACAACAGCCCAAAGGTACAGTTTCCGTTCTCTAAACTGGTAGGTGTTCTGTGGCCATATCCGCATCCAAATCCAATCCCAGTCTGTTTTCTTTGTGTTCATGATTTGCTTCTGATCTGTTCAGAGTTTTCGCTCCGCTTAACATTGCGCTGAATTTTTAGTGGACTTTTTTTTTTCGTTCACTGAATTGCTGTCAATCGTGCTCTGATTATATCAACTGCTTATTTAGCTATGGTTTCTCTTCCTTAATTGATGTTCCAACTAGGTGTGACACTGCCGGTTCTTGCACGTTAATAGACCACATATTTTCATCATCAACCTCTGATTACACCACCGGAGTGATTGATTATTCCATTACAGATCATTATCCCCTGTTCTTCGTTCTTGGTACCGGAAAACGTGCACAGCACCGTCAATATACGAAAAAATTCCTTCAATGAAGCTTTATTTGCACGAAAAGTGCATGACACATGCTGGAATAACGTTTTTTGAGAAGATTGTCCTGAGAAGGCATATTCGATTTTTCTATCAACAATAACGAATTACATTAACGATTGCACAACCCATGTAACCCATAAGCACACATTCTCGTCTCCTAGGAATCCGTGGATTACAAATGCGCTGCTGCGCTCAATAATAAAGAAAAATAATCTTCACAAAAAGGTGAAATTGCAGCCTTTCAACGCATCTTTGCGAGCTAGATTTAAAAATTATAGCAACATTCTTTCTAGCGTCCTCAAACGTGCAAAACGGGAATATTATGAACGGCGAATAATTGAAAACAGAACAAATACTCGGCGTAATTGGGAGCTAATTAAAGAATTTCTGAATGTTAGGGAGTCCGATGCCAGCATTAAAAAAATAATTTACAAAGACAAGGAATACTCTACCGAAGCTGAAATGTCAAATGTTTTTAGCGATCATTTTGCCGCGTGCCAAAATACGCTCTCACTTAGCGTTCCAGCCCATCTTCCACGTAACCCTCAGTCCTTCTTCCTTTGCCCGGTTTCTTCTTCAGAAGTTTTTAACGTAATTTCTTCCCTCAAAGTTACGGGACCAGGCCTGGACTTCATCCGGCCCTCTAGAATAAAACTGGTTGCTGCAGACATATCATTAGTTTTTGCAGATATTGCTAACAAAATTTTCAGAACCGGTATATTTCCTGAGTTGTTGAAACGTGGTAAAATAATTCCTGTGTACAAAAAAGGCTCTCGTGATAACATTAACAACTATCGCCCCATTTGCATTTTGCCATTTTTTGGCAAAGTCATTGAAAAGCTTATCTACAGTCGTCTGATGGACTATCTAAACAAATTTAATCTTCTTTCCCCACACCAGTTTGGCTTTAGGAGTGGTTATTCAACGGAACAAGCATTGCTCAAATTCACGGATAACATTAAACAATTTATTGACGAAGGGTTCGTTGTAGGTGCCATATTCATTGATCTAACAAAGGCATTTGACACACTAGAACATTCTATTCTTCTGGATAAGCTCGAGTCTTTTGGTATTACTCGCCCAACTCTAAATCTTATTCGTAGCTACTTGTCTAACAGGCCACAAGTCGTATATCTTAATGGTCAATTTTCATCGACTAAATTAATTAACTGCGGTGTTCCCCAAGGTTCTATATTAGGTCCGTTGTTATTTCTACTATTCATAAATGACTTACCTAATACGCTTACGTTTTCTAAGTGTTTGCTATATGCTGACGACACGACCATTTACTCACCACATAAATCGCTCACCACACTTCAAGACACACTTAATGCAGATGTTAACAACGTGCATTCATGGTGTAGAAATAACAAACTTCAGATTAATCCTACTAAAACAACTTTCGTACTCTTTCATAGCGCACAAACTGTGGTTTCTTCCTCCATAACTGTCTTGCTGGATAATTATACTTTACTGGCATCAGACAATGTTAAATTCCTTGGTGTTACTCTCGATAAACATCTTAAATACAATAGTCATGCCAATTCACTTATAAAAAGGGTTTCATTTGGTATCCGCATTATCATTACAACACGTGCATTTTTTCAACCTCATGTTCTCATCTCACTTTATCATGCTTATATTAATAGCCATTTATCATACTGCTTATCATCATGGGGTAACACATACGCCATTCATCTCAAACCGCTTCAACGTCTTCAAAACCAGGCGATCAAGTTAATGACTTTTAGCCCATTCCGTTGCCATTCTCTACCTATCTATCAACATCTTCGAATCCTACCCATTCAACAATTGTTTTATCATAGATTGTCGCTCATCACATACCGTCTCATTCATCGCGAAATATCACTTGATAATATTCCTTTTCATATCTTCGTCAACAGCAATAATACCAGGTTTTCAGAGCGTAATAACTTCCTTTTACCTAAAATTAGATCAAACTATGGCAGATACACAGCACGCTTCTTTTGTGTTCATCTTTGGAATAATATCCCTCTTCACGTTAAGTCGTCTCATTCATTGCAGTCTTTTAAACATAACATGAAAAGCATACTGTTAATTGAGCCCCTTGTTCATTTGTAATAAAACATTTTCATTATTACCTCTACGTTTTCAATTCCTGCTTTTACGTATTCTTGTAGTTTTGTATAATGTTGTTCTGGTAAATTAACTTTTTCGATTTGACTATTTATTGTTCTGTGTTGAATGCACTTTTTATTTTTGTTCGCACTTGTAGCTTTCGCTGCTGTTACTTACCTTTTATGTACCCCATTAACGATAGGAGGTCCCCCTGACAGTTTCTTACTTTGGGACCTCCTGACGCTGTATATATTATGTGAGCTCATTTTTTTTTTTGTACTCATGTACTCAGCAATGTCTAGCGGTGAGAGGAAGCAGTACTCAGCTGCGTTTAAACTAGATGTTAAGTTCACAGAAGCGAACGGGAATATGGCTACTCAGCGCCGCTTTGGTGTATCATAAAAAAGCATGTGCTATTGGAGGGCGCAGAAAGGGAAGCTGCAGATGTGCAATCCTCGAAAAATGTCGTTTCGTGGACGAAGTGCCGTTCATCCGCAGCTGGAGGATAAGCTAGCGGACTTTGTGCGGGAAGTTCGTGCGCGCTCGCTGCCAGTGACCGTGGATACCATTCGCAAGAAAGCCGTGGAACTCGCTCGGGAAGCTGGGTTAACGAGAGAAGAGCTTCGTGCACCGAACTCTTGGATGCATCAATTTATGCGACGCAAAGAATTTTCTCTCCGGTGGCGCACATCCATCTGTCAAAAGTTGCCAGAGGAGTTCGAGGACAAGCTCATAAACTTTCAGCGCTTCGTAAACCGGCTTCGGGAGCAGAACGACTACATGATGGGGCAGATTGACAACGCCGATGAGACCCCCGTGTGGTTTGACATGCCTTCGTCGACCACGATCACGCAGCGCGGCTCCAAGGATGTGAAGCTGCTGTCCACTGGCAACGAGCACTCGCGCTTCACCGTCATGCTGGCAGATGGTAGAAAGCTTCCGCCCTTCGTCATTTTCAAACGCAAGACAATGCGATGGTGCGACAGTTGGTGCGACAATGCGAGAGTTGCAATGGTGGTAGAGGGGAGCTCCGACGATCGGGATGGGGTGCGCCCAATTCGCAAATAAATGTGGTTCGGCAGTTTTGGGTTGTTTTCCTTTTTTTTCTTTTTCGGTGACCTGAACTTGGGGGGCCGACCTATGTTCCCACTCGACCTATAGTCCGGTTTATACGGTACATCGATGAAGTCTAAAACATGCGTTGGCACCACTAGAGACCACCGCTGTTCAGCAAGCATGGGTGCCGCCATTGCTCGATAGCGATGGTAATGAGACTGCCGACTGCCCTGCTTTTGCCACTGGCTTGCTTTCGAGCCGCAGACGATTCGAAGCTGAAGCTCAGTCACTCAGTTCATGGTTTCAGTCACGCAGCTGCTGAGTGCAACCGCGGAACGATGCCTTTCCCGATTCCGATGCTTATCATTATGTTCGCGCTTGGCCAGTGTGGTAACTAATCAGAGTGTCTGTTCGTCTGCATTATCAACAAAATCAGCTTGCCGCGAGTGATAGATAAGAATGAGATAGAATAATGCAAAAGTCACCGCTCCCCGATACCCTGCCTCCATATCGGTGTTGTCGGATACACTTTGACGGCGCACAGCTGCTGGGGTTAACGTGTTAATGCAACTGTTTGGTACGTTCACGAAAGTGTTTATAAACGTTGTTTCAGCGTGGTTTTCACTGTGCGTGACTGTGAATCGCGTCGTGGCCCTGCTGGAAAAGAATAGAAAGTAGCGGATACTTTTTTAATTTTAAGAATAAACACTCCTTTGTTTTGCTAGCTCAGATCAGTTATATTTTTTAAATTTCACTACAATGAAATTCTCGCTTCAACGAAATATTTTCCACGCCCCATGAATTTTTCGCTGTAGAGCCCGGGTTTTTTTTTTTCCCTAAATTTTTGGGTACGAAACTTCGGTCCCTTCCTATTGCAGGTCTTAAAAATATTAGGCCGAAATTCAGTTTTGGTATCGGCATAGCGTTGTGCTATCATAATCATCATCATGTGTTTGCGCGCTTCTGCACTAGGTGCTAGGTAGTGTTATCGGCGGTAGCAGGCATTAGTTTTATGGCTTTTCCTTCAACTTGGCGCCCATAACGACGGCATCGATTTTGCTCCTGTGATTTTCTGCCATGTCAGACCACACGAGCAGAATTCGGCTGCTTTTAAAAAGAAAGTTATAGCTGCTGCCAAAGCCATAGGCAACTGTGCTGCGGAGCAACAGTTCAAGTCAATGAGCAGCGGAAGCAGAAGGACGCCCTTTTTGTTTGCAGCGGCCAGCGAAAAAGTTTCCGCGGACCAAAAAATAGAGCGTTTCCTGACGTGAAACGAGATCTCGCAGACTTTGTGCGGGAGCAGCGAGCTGCTACAAGCGAAGACAAGGGAGATCACCTGAGACAGTGGCATTCAGCCGGAGGATTTCAAAGCAAGCAAGCATTAGGTGTCTCTCTCCATGCGTCGCGCTGGGTTTTTCCTATGTTGGCGTACGTCAATTTCGCAGAAGCTATCAAAAAGCTACAAAGAGGACCTTGTGAAGCTTCAAAAGTATGTGATTCCGTTGCGAAAGGCTATCCCCTTTCAGCCAGACCAGATCGGCAACAGGGATCAAACGCCGGTCTACCTGGATATGCCCTCGGCGCTGACAAAGACTCCAGGCAAGTTATCGCGCTATCGACTATGAATGAAAAAAACGTGAATGACTGTAATGTTGTCCTGCACTGAAGATGGTCGGAAGCTACCACGCTACGTGGTGTTCAATCAAAAGAAGCTGCCGAAGGGGGAGAAGTTCCCGAAAAATGTCGTCGTCTGCTGCCAGGACAAAGGGTGGATGAATGAGTCACTAGTGCTTGACTGGATAAAATACGTGTGGTGTTGACTAGTATCGGTGTCACCTGACCAACTCCGTAAAGTGAATGCTGCACGACTCCCACACCACGCTCGTCGAAACCCCCAGGATGACATCCCAGCTGCAGTGCTTGATGTGTGCCTTAATAAGCCATTTAAGGACCATGTCAAGCACCTGTACACGGAGTGGATGGAGTCCGGAGAACCAAAAGTGACCCCTCCCAGATGGCTGAAAAGGGCCTCGCCAGCGATGCTACGCTCGTGAATAGTCGAGGCTTGGGCCTGCATTCCCGAGGCATTCATTTGCAACGAGTTCGAAAAGTGCTCCATCTCGAACACACTTGATGTCAATGAGGATGATGTGCTGTGGGACAAGGGAGCTTCAGAAGAGAGTGCGTCCGACGACGACGATGAATGAAGTGTGTCAATACAGCAGAATCTCAATGATACCATTACAGTTGATGCGAATTTCGCGATGATACGAATTTTAAGGTTGTCTCGAATGGTCTACGTCATATAAAATAGGCTGTCATTCGGTCATATATGAACAGTTTCCCCAGCTGCCGCAGATGACATGAACGCACGAATGACCACTTCACATGAGCAGCGCGACGCGGAGTGGCCACCGGCCCAGTGTGACTGCCAGCAATTTTTTTCACCCCACTTTTCTTCATCTCTTGCACTGCGCCAGCCACAAAAACAGCGAACAAGCGTTGCGTTCTCTCCTTGCTTGCTCCCCGCCACTGCGCCGCGCTCCACTTTGGCCGCATGCCACCCGCGAAAAAGGAAAAACCACTCGGGCACAGCTCGGGAAATGAGTTTGCGAGGGGAAGAGGTGTGACAGACATGCGTGGCCCGACAAGGTACGTCAGCCCTTTCCATGCAGCTCATTGGCTTTTTTTTATAGATGCGAAGCAGTTCTTTCACTAGCCCGTGTAACCCTGTCCTTCCGCACCAGCATGGTGCCAGGTAGGCCACGCCTTCGCTCGCAGCGTGGGCGCGTGACGTCACTCTCTTCCTAGCCTGTCGCCGCTCGCCACATGTCATCTTCCTTGCTTCAGCCTCTCCACCACTCGCAACGCTCGAGCCCACTCCTCATGTCGGCATCATCTCCTCACCCGCGCCACCTCTCTCCATCTGTGGGCGAGAAGAAGCCACGAGTAGGTGCGCTGCACACACGCGGCGTCATCTAGCCCGGCTGTGATCCCGCGGTGCCGGCAATCAGGACATCATGCCGTGCGATCATGCTGACGGGCGGGAAGTCGCCAGAGCATGCTCCCCGCTAGTGTGCGCGTACCATTCCCGGTCGTCGCCTGCGTTGCGGGTTAGCGAAGCGTGTCGCAGGCGCGAGCCGTGGAAGCCAAATGCAAGACGTGAGCCGAGGAAGCCAAGCGCGAGCATCTTCAACACGTCTCTCTTACAGTGTCTTTGAGTTTCAAATAAACGCTTACTCCAGTAAGCGCTACATCGAGTTTTGCTTCAAACCATTCTTTCAGCACCTACTTCGACGCACGTTTCAACCGGGTCAACGCCGTGCGCACCGCTGCTGCTTGCCATTCCATCAGGGTTCCCTTCGGGGAGATGGTCCATAGTTTTTTGTGCTCTTCTTTTTTTTTATAGCATCGCCGTTTTCACATGGTGTGGGGGCTCTCGTAAACACCAGTTTTGCTGCTCCAACTGCTGTGTTCACATCGTCTTGAGAGTTTTTTAAACTGCTTAAGCTTGCACATACAGGAAGACCGAAGTTTTCGTTATGTCTACGAAGCGGAAGGCCCTTTCTTTCAAGGAGAAAATCGAAATTCTCAGGAAGACCCTAAGAAAAAGCGCACTGTCTTGGCAAAAGAGTTGGGCATAGCGCCGTCGACCCTCTGGACTATTGTTGGGCAGCAAGAAGTAATCTTGAAAAATTCCCAGCACTTCGGCGTAAACGTGAAGCAGGAGAAGACGGCTACACATATTAAGCTGGAAGACGTTCTGCTTACGTGATTTTGCGTAATGACGGCAGCCGGCACCAACGTGGATGGCAAGGTGCTACGTGAAAAGGAAGACACCGTACCGCTTTCTCTTGGCATTGACAACTTCCAAGCTTTTGGCGGATGGCTGCACCAATTAAAAGCATGGATTAATTTACCAGAGTTGTCAGCGGTGAAGCGTAAAAAGAAGGTGAGTCGCAGGTGAACGACTGGCTAAACACACTGCCGGCTCGGATTTCAGACTACGCACCGTGTGACATATTCAACGCTGATGAGCCAGCACTCTTCTTCAACCTTCAGCCAGAGAGGGCCCTGTGTGTTAAGAGGCAGGCTTGCCAAGGTGGTCAAAAAAGTAAGGAGCGTATCGCCATTATTTTTCGCATAAATGCTGACGGCTCCAAAAAAAATACAGCTGACTGTCATAGGCAAATCAAAACAGTCAACGTGCTTCCGATCAACAGGACATTTGCCTTGCTTGTACAAATGAAACAAAAAAGCATGGATGACGTCAGATTTTTTCCGAGAGTCTCTGACAACTTTGGACCGGAAAATGTCAGAAAAAAAAATTTTTATTTTTGTTGACCAGTGTTCAGCCCATCCTAAAGCCTACTTGAAATTTAACAATGCCAGTGATGGAAGCAACATTTTGCTTTTTGGAGCGGATTTTCGAGCAGAAAAAATTGTGCTTTGGAGCAACCTTAAGTGTCTTCGGAGCAGAAAAAAAATGTTATAGCTTAGGTTTGCTAAAGGTGTTTTCAGAGCAGATGCATGTTCCTAATGACTCGTGAAGTCTACAACATCACTTAAGCATCGAATGAATATTTACATTTATTAATAAGCATGTCGTGTGCTAATAGGCACCTAGTATACAAGCAGTATAGTTGGGGTAAATCATGGGAGGGGAGGTCAAGAAAATCCGGACATTTGTGTTCAGGTAAGAGAGGACACCTCTTGCAAGCGTCCTACTTGAGATTTAGCTTCAGCAAGTGATATCATAGAGGTAACAGTTAAGTATAGCACAATTAACTTTTTAAAAGGCTTTTTATCTTCTACTGCGTACCTGTGTTAAATGCCCCTCAGCTGTGTGAACTATGAAAATCGAAAAAAGGTAAAAAAATAAGAGACTAAAACAATGTAATTGCTCGAGCTCGGACCACATGCTCATTTTTAAAAATTTTATTTGAACGCATGATTTATTTCTTATATAGATAAAAATACAACCGATATTAAAAATACGAATTGGACACCATGGCCAATTCGTATTCTGGATTTCTGCCACTAAGTAGCATACTAAGATGATAGTGCGTACAGCCTGCCTTTGGTTTCGTTTAGGCTCATGGGAAGGTCCGATGGTTCAAGTTCATTCTTTTAAGTTTGCCTACACCATTTTGGAGCAGGTTTGGAGCAGTTACTAGCAAATATTGCACTTCGGAGCAGCATGGAGCAGCATTTCTCTTTTGGAGCAGTTTGGACCAAGTGGAGCAGCACTTCCATCACTGCAATGTCGCCATAAGGTTCCTTCCCGCAAACACGACAGCCGCTGAACGTGAAAATGATTCGAAACGTCAAACATCATTTTGAAGGATTGCTTGTGCAGAGGCTTCTGGCGAAAATTGAGTGCAGAGATGAAAACTTGCAGATTAGTCTGCTGGATGCGATACATTTCCTTGCGATGTCCTGGGATAATGTGGCGCAGGACACCATGAACTGTTTTCACAAGTGTGAATTTTTTTCAAGACAAGATGCGGCTCCAACAAAAAATAAGGAAGAACCTGACGCTGATCTACACATCATGGGCTGGGAGAACCTAGAAACTGAAGCTTCGGTGCGAAACTTCATCACCGCGGATGATAACGTCGCAACCTGTGGGCTGCGATCTATTGAAGAACTTGGTGACGAGGTCAAAGAGACGGAGTCGACAGTGACGGTGAAGACGTCGACGTATGTGACCTGCCATCGATGTCGGAAAGCCACCACTGCCTTGATGTCCTGCGCCGCATTGTAAGCGCTGGTAACGTGAGTGAAAAAACCACGGCACGGTTTTGTGCCTTTCAGGCGGCGTTCTTAAAAGACGGTAAAAGTAGAAAAAAAGCAAAAAAACATTATAGACTTTTTCAGCAAGAAGTAGTTGATCGCAATAATGTTATCATTCATGTTTATGATCACCTGTATTTTGTTGTGGTTCATACGAATTCGGGATGATACGAATATTTTGAGTGTTCCCTCCGAATTCGCATCATCGAGATTTAACTGTAAATGTTTTTTTTTCTGTTTTACTCGGGACTATACTCTGGTGAAAAGTTTTTTCTCGCGTTCGCTACCCCCAAATTACACCCCGGACTATATGCGAATCCAAGCTATATGTGGTATTTAACGGTATGTATTCACCAGGTTTCATTGCATACAGCAAAACCTTGACAACAGAATCCCAATTTGCACAATTTCCTGGTGCCAACATTCGTGAGAAAACAAAAACTTAACGCTACATTGACAAATTTTTAGTGTTTTATCGCATCGATCAATTTGACCCTTGGCGAACCACCGGTGAGATATTTGACGTATTTCAGCATGAAATGAAGCAACTAGAAGTAACGTCTTTAGCTTATTTCGGATGACAAGCTACAATTTCTGGACTTCGAAATGCTTTTTTTTGGTGAACCAAGTCTGTTCGCGGTACGGGCCACGCTCAAAAAAAAGCCTTCTTCTTTTTACGGCCGACTATTTTAAGCTAGTCAAGCAAAGCATCGCTTTTACATGTCTAAAGGCAGCTTTAACTCACTCCTGTCACCACCAGATAGAATGCAGATTTTCGCACCAAATTCAACACCGCAGTTTCGCCACACCAGTTTCACACCGCTTTCAACAAGCAGGTTTTCCTGATCCCCGGCTAACTTTCATTGCCGAGACTCTCCCCACATCACTAAGAGTGCCTGATAAGGGACAAAGCAACAGCCTACTCAACAAGCCTCATTCTAGCACGGATGTCATTCCGTACGTACACAAGGTTTCCCATTGGCTAAAGAAGGTAGCTGGCAAAAATAGGTGTAACAGTTGTGTCCTGCGCACGCGACAAGCTCCTAGGGCTATGTCGCAGGGTCAACAGTTAGGGACCTAAGAAAGAAGCATGCAATAAGTAAGACGCTACGCGCTATATTGAACGTGTCTTAGGAAATGTATACAAGATATTGTTTACTTGCGGGCTCTGTTACATTGGCCAAACAGGCCGATGCATAAATGATCGGTTGAGAGAGTACACTAACCCTCTAAAAGGCTCCGTTCCAAGCCACTTGTCAGGCCATTGTAAAAAGTGTGGTTGTCAGCCCATTTTTGACAAGTGTGTGATCATGGGACGATGTAAAAATTAGCGTGAGCGCGAGATTAGCAAAGCCTTTCATGAATTCAACAACTTAATGCTACCTGTGTTAGCGTACTCTGAATTTTTCTTCACGGTTGAGAAATTAGTTATCTGGGGTTTACTGATATGACTGGCTCTTGACAAGGTAAGCCGTTTGGCACATGTATGTCTGATTTTGCTGATGTGGCGTGGTTATGCGCAGATTCTGTCTTCCAATAAATTGCAGTTGGTTTGCAATAAACTTTGCCTGTTAGTTCAGAGCTCTGTTCTCGTCTTTTCTATCCCCTCCCGTCGTTTGCGTTGTTAAGCACTTAATTCGTCTACTATCAGTACAATGGACTTGCACTTTTTTATAAGTTGATGCACTCAACACTGCCTACACCAATAGAAAGAATTATCCTATTATACATTTCCTTGTGATCCATCAGTGTAGAGCAGGGCTTGGCAACCTGTGGCTTGCAGAATGGTACTATGTGGACACCGGGATGAGGTCATAACACTAGGCTTGTGCAAATAGTGAACATATAGGTTCGAAATGAACAGTAATATTGTTCAAACAATTTTGCATCAAATTCTCATAGTATATATCGCATATATATTAATGAAAAATGGGCATATTTGTTATGACCTAACAAACCTGCATCATATTTTCAAGAAATCGAAACAAGGCCTGAGCAGATATCATTATTTTTGGTTCAAAAAAAGTGGAAACAGCTTTAAATACTAGCAGTATTTGACTTTTGGTAGAATCCAAGTGATAACCTATAAAATATGTCACGCTTTAAAATTTACTACATTTACAACATATAAGCTGGTATAACAAGTTTTTAAACTTACAAATGATGCATCGATGGGAGGGTAGTAAGTTCATTTAACCTTAAAATGAAACTTTGTGACAATGCAAATTTCCCCTGGACAAGTGTTTTCACAGCTTAGCATCCCTTTACTGCAGTGAAGCCACCTTTACATCAAATTACATGCGACTGATGTACACAATATTCCGTTCATTTCAAATACTTCAAATTTTGAACAATTTAAAATCAAACACAGTAATACTAGTTGGAATATACCCACAAGCATACAAAACACCCCACCACCCTAACAAACTGATGAATTCCTCCAAGACTTTTAGCATCTCTCAGTAAGCAACCTTAATGTGGATATTTGCACGTTGGCTAAGAATGTTCAGCAACAAGTCGAATTCAAAGAGCTGTATCCTATTCTGCCTGTAACCGATGTAAGGAAACTGAAACTTTAGGATATGCATACTGAAAATAAACGTGATTTATACTCCGTTTGAATGCAAAGCCCCAACCTCGCCCCGCTTCCGATTTGAGCCCCTACTGTGTTGGCTTCATGCAACACTGCCTTCCACCTCAAGAGGCTGCCGACCCTTGGTGTAGAGTATTGAGCGTGGGGACCAGTCCTTGGCTTCTGACAACAATGACTTCACACAGTTGTTTTGGCAGACACTACCTTTAGGCATGTCACTAGGTATAAACCCTATCGCTGTTTACAAAAACAGGCGCTGAATGGCTTCCGGTTCTGTGTGCTGGCGTAGCCTACCAGTATTGGTGAGGAACAGAAGCCCTAAAGAGTAGCCAGTTCATTTTCAAGAGTTTTCTTCCTGTGTCTGGTCAAATTATTAAAATGCACTTTCTTGCTAGATAAAACACTATAAAAGTTAGTCCTTAACTTTGAACACCTCTCTTTTACCTGAAAGTGGAAAAAGGGTCTTCCTTTACTCAAGCACAACTTAAGATGTAAGATTTCTGCTTCGGTGCCTGAGTGTAATAAATGAGGTGAGCGGAAGTTTCTTGGTAGCAACACGTGCTGCTGCTATTATAATGTTGAAACTGACCAAAAAGGCAAATACAGTGTGTCATATAACCACCACAGTAAGCTGACTTATGATGAAAAATGCAAATCGCGTGCCTTTGACAATAAAGCAACAACACACAGACTCACAATTGCACTGCTGATTGCATGCTTGCCATTGTTGAAGTGGAACTGCATGTTATATTCTCCAGACTTTTCTGGAACCCTCACTTTCCTGAAACAGGAGAAAAACAAAACAGTGATCGTACAGCCTAAATTGAACAATAATCTTATGCAAAGGCACATGAGATACCTGAAGTGGTAAAAGCCGTTGGAAGATGTGTTTTCAGCCGGAGCTACTGTGAATACCTTGAGAGCAAAATATTATGAAGGGTTTAGTGATCTCTCATAATCCAAATATCGTGCGCTTACCACACAGTTAGAAGATCTTTCAAGAAATGTTACGCACCTTTTGGTGATTCTTCGGGGCACAGTCTATACGAGTCAACTTCATGCTCAATTGTTTACCCAGGACAGAGCACATGACGTTGCCATCTTCTGCGACCACGTGCACAGTTGTCTCTGTGAAGAAAAAAAAAAGCAAGTAGAGCACAAAAACGTGCATTACATACTCGGCCAATGAAGCTCTATATATACAGTCGAACCCCTTTATAAGAGACACTGATATAAGAGAATTTGAGTATAAGAAACACCAATGTGCCTACAGTAAAATACGGGTTGATAGGAAAATGCATGCGTGGTGCTGTGCTTATAAAAACATTTTATATAAGAGACAAGAATTGCTGTCCAGAGCATGCCTCTTATAAAGGGGTTTAACTGTATCCCCCACCACCCAATGTCTCTTTTCATTCAACATTTCACAAATCCTTCAAATTTAAAAAGAAGTATGGTCACTAAACAGGGCAATGGCATCATTAAATAGTCATCTTTAACATAATGGCCTTGACATTATGGTGTTCATTAACAATAAAGTATGGACAAATGCTCATTTCCTTAAGTAGCAAATGTAGTACAGTCGAGCCCACTAGTAACGATACCATTGATGATGACCAGCGATGACACAGTCCACTTTTGTATGCTTTGTATGATAAAATAAACCACTTATCACCATGCTCCAGTGCCATGATATCAAATATAGTGATTGAATCTGGCTGCAGCGCTCATCGAAGATGGCTCTCCATGTCGAGTGCGCCCTCACGGTGCAAGGCTATTTCAGGCAGGCAGGCTTCATTCAACAACGTCGTGAGAAGGAAGTAGGCAAGGAGGACGCGATACCAGGAGATGCCTGCGAAGCTGCATCAGGTCTGGATGACCTTCTTCATGCATACAATGTTGCGGCAACATCCTAATGCCCCAGTGATGAGGAGAGCATTGTGTGTATATGTGCTGCTGAGTGCAGTAGGAGTGGTGGCTCGGACGACATGGTTGAGTAGCCTACCAAGCTACCATGATCAAAGGAGGCCAGATTGATGATACAGTGCTTTCATTCATAGACTTCCCTAAATTTAATGAGAGGCGCTGCAACTGTTCAGCGACCGTGGGAACGATGGGTAGTACAGAAATTTGCTTACTCTTCATGCTTGCGGGCTTCGAACCTTGAGACACCCATTTCCCTCTAAAACACTAACCTAGCTTGTAACCACACAGTGACATTTCAGGAATTCAGCCTTGAGACACCCATTTCCCTCTAAGACACTAACCTAGCTTGTTTTCCTCTACTTTTCTCGCCTTTCTATTGCGAATCACGTCGCCATTACCAATACATTTCTGACTAGCGTCTGCAACACTTCTCCCGCTTCCCGCTGGATAACTCCCTTCTATGAAATTCCAGAAAAACAAGTATGGCCTTGCCCGCATGATCGGGACAAGACACTAACCTAATAGAGGAAGAAAGACACGCTGAACGTGGCACATTCGACCCGAAAATGCACTCAAAGTCCGAGCAAACACATACAAATGGCACAACATGAATTCCACATGCATGTTATTGTGATGGCCCTGTCATAAGGCTGCCAGCGTGAAACAAAGTTGAGCCAACAAGAATCAACAAAGTGCAACTTGCCTTACCAAGGTTCGTTGGTGCTCGTTTATAGGAGTGCTGGTGAACAGTTACATTAGCATTTTGTAGCAGAAATAGATTACATGCACATGGCCAGACGACTTGAGAATAAAAATTTGCATAGCCTTGCTACCATGACAGTCACTAATTCAGATAAGGGCAGATTTCATGAGGTACCCTTAAAATGTCCTAAGATAGACTTTTGAGAGGTCCCTTTACATTTTCTGAGGTCACATAATAAAAGGCTGCCTTTATGAGTAAGGAAAGAAAGTTGTAGCTTTACAACAAAGTCAAGCAACTAAACAGCCACCCTAACCAAGTTGCAACACTGGCAATGTGATTTATTCATAAGCACAAATATTGAGAATTGACAGGTCTAATCAAATCATCCAATTGAAATTTGAAACTAGAATACTTGCATACCCCTATCACAAATGCACATAATGGTATTGCCAATTCAATCCCTAGGTGCCACACTGTTGTGGCGCACACAGCAAGCGTCATTTAGCCCAAGTGCCATAGTGCGTTCGTTGTTGTTCTTCCACTACAACCGAACAGTATCGAGCAGAATTCTTGCACCAATTGGTGGCATTTGAAGGTAGAAAACTGAATAGGTATGGAAACAAGAAAAAAAAAAAAAGTGGATAAGTGAGGGAGGGCCTGCCCTACACATGTGTTCATCCGTTCCAGTCCAGCAATTCTTTAGATTAAATAATGAAGAGGATGAGAGTACAGGGAACACATGGAATGACAGGTGACAGAACATTGTCCTTCCCTTCTGAGAGATAACTGCCAGAACAAATATACAGTGCAGTCCACTTATAACGATACCACATATAACGATATATCGGTTATAACGATGGGTCGACTTAACAGTCTCATTTTATGCATTGGGGCTATGGGGAAAAAAACCATATATAACGATATGTTATCCACCGCATATCGGATACAACGATGAAAAGTTTGCCGTGGACGGCATGTTTCATTCAGAATAATCGTAACATTTAGATTGATAAGTTCCTCTGAAACGAACTATGCCGAGACAAGACGAAAAGTTAGCGTAGGCGAGTACCTGCCGCCACTGCAGCACAGCACCGGCAGCGCGTCCCGGCCGTTCAAAAAGCCGAGGAGAGCATCGGGAGTTGGCGCGACGCGCTACAGATGGCGCCAGCTGTGTCACGTTTTGCGCCTCGCCGCGCGTCGACCGCGGAGAGGCTGAGAGAATTAAAAAAAAAAAGCGAAAAGCAAAGCGCCGCGCTCCGCGGCTCCCCGCCTTCTACAACGGCAAGCCGGCAAGCTACTCGTAGCTTGCCGAACGAAAGCGGGAAAGAGAGAGAAAATAAAAAAAGCGAAAAGCAAAGCGGCGCGGCGGCATCGGGGCGGGGCCTCGTTGGCATTCCGGCTGTGTACCTCTGGCTGTGCTTTCTTCCTCCCACTGCTCCCACCCCGCCGTCGGTCAGTCTCTCTTCCTCAGCGAACCCGTGATGCGTTCTTCGGAGTAAGAAATAAAGTCTTGTTTTTGACATCCTACTATCTACAATATTTATTAATTGGTGAAAATAGCGAAATGAAGCCTGGAGCTACGAAAGGTACGTCCGGCGACGATTTTTTGGCGGCAGTCCAGATATAACGATCACCGGTTATAACGATCATATTTTTAGGTTTTCTCGATATCGTTATAAGTGGACTGCACTGTACCTGGCAATTCATCAGCCACAGTGTAGGTCTTTTTCCCTTTGTAGTCCACGTTGAGCTCCACTGGCTTTTCTGGGTCACAAGTCAAGTGCAGTTTCAGCACAGGGCCATTGATGATAGTCCGGCCGATGGTAGCCTTTGTGCCAAGCGTGAAGAGACCTCGGCAGTTGGTGGAACAGATGTTGAACTCGCACGGCTTAGGAGCGACTCTGCACAGAAGAGACAGCTGCTACTGCTCACGTGACTCGGAAAGGAGCCAGCAGTGACTGCACACACATCATAACAATCAAGGTGTACCTAAGCAGAATGTGGTAAACAAAATCAGCAAGAATTCTGAAATATACACTAGTAGACAGCTTATGCTTCGCATGCAATGTGTAGTACTTGCCTGTTTCTTCCCTAAACTTTAAAAGTGCACTACAGCCTGTCTGCAAGAAGTGCCGCATTGTTTTTCTGCCAAGTTTTATGCATCCCAAAGGAAATGGTTGACTTCGCCATTTTCTTGTGCACAGTTCGAAAACACGGATAGGCACCAAACACTAAGCACAAAAATAAAGTGATCTGCTGACACAACTGAGATGACTTGCAGGTTTTCCCAAAAGAATATGACCGCGGCACGCTTTGATTATAATTTCACTTTTTTGTCACGGGCTGCCCCGGTCTGATGGAGCAGAGTTGACGTGCTAAAGCTACTAGTAAACGTAGAAGTGGCACCACATGGCGGTATTCGTGTAAAAGGAGGATGCAGAAGCCCAACCGGTTCCGCCACTGGAGTACACTCTAGTTCACTATAATGACTACAGCCCAGGCCGCTTAGGACGTGGATAGTATTGGATCTGATCCAACCTGGATTGCTGTATTTACTATTAATTTCCATCTCCACCCATTCTGTACACCTCTAAAACATACTTTTCAGCAAAAAATATTAACTACTACTAGCGTATTCTGTGCACCTTGCCTTGATGCCAACTAACAACAATGCCGCTAGAACAGAGCCGTGCTGCAAAATTGTTTCTTTTTTCTTACTTATTCATTATTGTTAAGCAGAGATCAAATGAGCTGGCCCATCCCTATCGCTTGGAGGGCACATACAACGATAACATCCCCCTGCGTGTTAGAACTGCTGTTGAATGCAGAGAAGAAACAAGCCGCCTTGAACGAGCATGAAAAAACACGCGGGGGGGGGGGGGGGGGGGTCTTTTGAGTAGCAACAGTGAACTTTGACTTTAAGGGTGCAGTCGCGATCGCTAGCGCGCATACTATCTTGGCAAGCATCCGTGCACTTTCAATGCGAAGAGCTTGTACTAAAAGAGTGCTTCTCATTGGAGCGGCCGTATTTGCTTATACTAACGTTTTGTAGGAGTTCCTTGTTGTCGAATCAGAAGAGTTGGCCAACAGCCTTACTTTGTATATTGTTACAATATGTTGCTATCGCATTCATTGAATTGCATTCAACGTGCCATCGTGTTGTTGCCAGAGCTGATCGACTAATCGCGAAGGCCACGATCCCATGAACTCGCGGCACGGCATAAGATGGAAGTGCGTGACAAGTCGACCTTCAAAGATCCGTCATTGTCATCGTGGTTGCCATCAGCACCTCATGCGACATCTCCTCAGTAGTGACAAAAAAAAGAAAGAGAGAGAGAAAAATGCTGCCCCTGCATCTTCACACAAAGTGAACTCAAGTAAATGCGTCGCAGAATGGTGGGGATATCGCGCGAATGTTAAGCAATTGGGTACGGTTTGGGAACGCTCAATTGTTACTTAATCTTTATTATTCTTATTTATGGAATGAAGGAGAAGTGTTGCCTTTAATGAGTTGTGGGACACTGAAGTGCGATCCAGTGCCTACATGTACGGGGTGTCCAGTGGTTGTCCATCTCGAGCAGTCGCTCTTTAATAGCAGACGCTGCCTGCGTCAGCCATGCAAGGCGAGATATGGGGGGGGAGAGCAAAAAGTTGGCATTAGATGCAAGCATGCAGCATGATATGTGAGCATGCAGACTGGAGATGTGGACCGCAGCAACACACGATGCGTGACATCGAGCGACTAAGAAATGCTCCGCATTTAAAAGCAAGGCTGAACATCGTCCGGGACCACACATTGCACACAAACCATGCATGCATGCAGTGGCGCTCAAGTAGATGCAGAGTTCCTTGACTTCCGGAAAGCCTTCGATACCGTCCCACACAATTTGTTAGAATTTGCAATGCTCTCTGCAAACATAAACCTTAAAGTTATCAATTGAGTAAAGAACTATCTAAACGATCGACAGCAGAACGTAGTGCTTAACGGATCAAAATCATCTGCGGTAACCGTTACGTCCGGTGTACCACAGGGGAGCGTATTAGGACCTTTGCTTTTCCTGATTTATATTAATAGCATAGTCGATGGTATTACCTCTCCGATTACTCCGATTAAGTTATACGCAGATGATTGTGTAGTGTTTAGAGTGATTAAATCACACAAAGATGCTGAAATTCTGCAGCATGATCTGTACCGAATATCAACGTGGTGCCAAAAATGGAAAATGAGTCTAAACGTCCATAAATGTTGCTGTGTATCATTCACCAACCGGATTAGTAAACTAGACACAACATACGAAATAAATAATTCATTAATTAGCAATGAATCCTATTACAAGTATCTGGGCGTCTATTTTTCCGACAACTTCAAGTGGAACAAACACATCGACATAACTGTGGCCAAGGCAGGCCGGATGCTATACCTCATACGCAGAAATTTTAGGCAAGCTTCACAGACCGTGAAACAAACCCTTTATCTCATGTATGTAAGACCTATTCTAGAGTATGCTTGTGTAATCTGGGATCTCCATCAGCAATACTTGATTGACGCATTGGAAAAAGTTCAAAACCAAGCAGCCAGATTTGTTAGCAACAACTATAATTCCTTTGCAAGCATCACAGAAATGAAACGAGCATTGAAATGGGAGACACTGGGAGAAATGGTAAGGAGGCAGAAACTGAGGCTTAAATTTCTTCATTGTATATATTATAAGGAAAATGCCATTAATCCTCTTGATTATCTGTTCAAACCAAGATACGTCTCTAATCGTCAAGACCATTCACGAAAAATATTAGAATACCATACGAAACCCACTCTTTCGGTAGTTCTTTTTTCGTAAAAACAATACAGGAATGGAACCGTCTACCGGATGATCTCGTCAATGAAACTGATAATGAATCCTTTTTTTCTTCTTTGTAACAACTCCTACAATATCACTGCCACTAAGAATGGTTTGCTGTCTCGAAGCGTGTGGGTGTTTACAAATGCATGACTGTGACGTTGTTTTCACTCACCAATACTTGAGTGTTTTTTTTTTTTCTTCTCTTAAAATATTTTGATGCTGAGTTATTTGTTGAATCTATTGTTTCGATTAAAAACTATGTAGTCAAATTATTATGTGTACGGCGATGTAGGTGAAATGTAAATAAACAAATAAATAAATGCATGCACAGCGTGGAAAACAAAGAGCGAACGACACGTATACCGCTGAAAACTATTCGGTAAAGCACCCTTCATGTGCAGCCTGGCCCCATATATATGACACTAACTAAAACAATGAAACTGCCGAAGCAAAGTAGTATTTTAAGGGCGAAGCTCCTTATAGCGGCACCCATTTGTCCCTCGTAGCCGTTTCAGTATGTAAAACGGATAACATTTTGACCTCCAAGGTGGTGCCGGTGAGAAATTTCTCCTGTGCGTTGTTGAACAATAAAAAATAGTGCTCAATGTACATGCCAATGGCTGCGATTTAGGAATGAGAGACAGGAGCATTCGGCTTTTATTTAACGAGCACGCTGCGATCCCCATTGGCTGCCATTGGCATGTATATTGAGCACTATCTGACAAGAAAGGGTTGCTACGTTATACTCGCTGGGTGTAACCTCCTTAGTTTTAGAAAGGTTTAGCGAGCGTTGGGCCGCAGTGCCATGAATACAGTGAACTAGTATATACCATGAACTCGAGGTGGTTAAAGGTGGGAAGTAGACCCGAAGCGCAAGCCGTAAGAAAGTGTGCGTGTGCCACCTCTCGTTTAGTCCTTGCAATGTCCGCTGGATGGCGGTGCTTCTATATGGGGAATATATGATGAAAAGATGCGAGATGGTGGTACTTGGAGTGATGGATGAACGGATACACAGACGAATGCATGGATGGACGCATGAACGGACGCAGGGGCGGATGCATGGACGAACGCAGGGACGGACGCACGAACAGATGCACGCACGGACGGGAGGATGGACGCATGGACGGTCACACAGACGGACGCATGAACGGATGGAAGCAAGGACGAATGAACTGACGAATGCTTCGCCCCACTCTCCATCATTCACTCCGTGGATATGCTGCCATTTTCTTTTGTGTGTGTGTAGTTTGGAGGGATGGGGAGAGCATATCTGCGCATGCGCCGCGGCGGCAAGAACGGTGGAAACGCTGGCTCATGGGGCACAGGCCTAACTGCCTACCTAGCGCACACCCGTGCACAACAACGAGTGCTCCCTCTCGAATGGGAGTGGCCGGCGCCACGCTCTGACTGCAAAGTCCGCCGCCGCCGCGTCAGACTTCGTCGGACGCAGGGTAACCTTGCCCCGCCGCCGACGCATGCTCATGCCAAAATGACGAAATCCGGGGCAAAATTCCTAGATTCTCCGGGCCGGAAATTTGTTATACCAAGGATGTCTCCTGCTGTTACTTTGTTACTTCATCGTCATCATCATCAGCCCGACTACGTCCACTGCAGGGCAAAGGCCTCTCCCATGATCCGGCAATCAACCCAGTCTTGTGCTTCCATTGCCACATTATACCCACAAACTTTTTAATCTCATTGGCCCATCTAACTCAGTCTCCCCTTTGTGTGTTTGCCTTCTCTGGGAATCCAGTCAGTTGCCCTTAATGATCAGCGATCATCCTGCCTACGTGCCACGTGCCGGACCCATGTACGAAATTTTTCTTCTTGATTTCAAATATGATATCCTTAACCCTGGCTTATTTCCTGACCCACTATGCTGTCTTCTTGTCTCTTTAGATTACACCTATCATTTTCCTTTCCATCTCTCGCAGCAACATCTTCAATTTAAGCTGAACCATTTTTGCAAGCCTCCAGGTTTCTGCTCTGTAGGTAAGTACTGGAAAGATGCAGCTGTTATATACTTTGCTTTTGAATGTTAGTGACAGGTTACCCTTCATGATATGAGAATGCTTACTGAGTGTCATCCACCCTATCCTTATTCTCCTAGTTAATTCATTCTCATGGTTCGGCTCTGCGGCTCCTACCTCTCCTAAGGAGATTCCTTTACAACTTCCAGTGTCTCTCCATCTATCGGAAAGTGCCCCGCCACGGTGCTCTAGTGGCTAAGGTACTCAGCTGCTGGCCCACAGGTCGCGGGATCGAATCCCAGCTGCGGCGGCTGCACTTTTGATGGAGGAGGAAATGTTGTAGGCCCGTGTGCTCAGATTTGGGTGCACGTTAAAGAATCCCAGGTGGTAGAAATTTCCGGAGTCCTCCACTACAGCGTCTCTCATAATCATGTAGTGGTTTTGGGACGTTAAACCCCATATATCATCATCACCTATCGCAAAGTGCTGTTTTCTGCCGAGATTGTTGCACATTACTTTAGTTTTGTGCATATTCATTTTCACACCTCCTTTTATGCTTTCAGTGTCCAGTTTTGTAATCGTGAGCTGCAATTAGACCCCTTAGTTACTCATCAAGGCAATCTTATCAGCGAATCACAGGTAACTAAGATACTCTCCATCAACTCTTATCCCTAACTCTTCCCAATCTAGGGTCCTTAAAAGCTCCTGTAAATACTTTCTTACATAGATGTCGCAAATACATGTGCTTCTATGAAGTAATGGTAGAGAATTGAAAACTTCATTATATCGAGGAATTCATAATATGGAGGTTCTTAATAAGCAGGTTTAACTGTATACTCCTGAGTAAGTTCCTTCACAGTTTCACTCCTCCCCTGCAGCCAAACCGCCTTTACAGGAAGTTACATGCTGACTATTATAAACATTATGTCGTTCATTTCAAATACTTCAAAATTTTCAAAATTGTAAATTAAAATGGAAGCAAACTCGAATATGGTAATATTGGTTAGGATATATGCACAAGCCTAACCAGTGTCATTACAGTTGCAGCAAAGTATTTCTGCTTAACGTAGAGTACGTAAGAGAAAATGAGAGGAGCTTGGCTGTCATATATTTTAAAAATCTGTACCCTTTAAAAGCAACAAGAAAAGTCCTATATTCTAGGCACTACACTTTTTATAGAAAGGTATGCCTTGTTGAGCCTGTTTCATAGGTTATGGTCATGGTAGGCATTATAAACATTCTGACCAGCAACAGCTTGATTTTTCTTGAGAGGCTTATTTTATCCTCGATAACTACTGCACCCTGAAGCTCGGGTCTATAAGTTGAGAAAAAAGCTGTAGCCACCATGCAAATAAATACTGTATTCACTTGTAATACGTACGGAGTCTTGAGGGCAAGCGTGAGAATGCCGAAGGAAGCCTTTCCTTTGGAGTCCGTCTTCACTGGTTGCTGAGGAGGTATCGCCTGCAACAAAATGCAAGAAAAAAGTTCTATGCGATGGCTTTATACATGCATGAACCAGTGGTATTTACCCTGACACACATACAGCCAAGCCTCATTAAAGGGACGCCGCGAATGATAAGTCTACATTGATGGCCAAAATAACGATCAAGAAACCTTGTAATGCCACTTTCGTGCCAAGGAAATGTTACTTTAAAACAAGATGACCTTTTGGTGGGCCACACGGCGTTAGTGCACTTCAAATAACATGCCTAAAAGGCCTCCTGACGTAGCAATTGCATTGCCCAAGGTTGCTCGCCTTTACGGCACAACTGTCGACATACGCAAATGGTTGTAGTAAGAAATTCGTAAACTGGGGTTGTGTCGAGCTAGTGTTTTGACAGGCAGACTAGTCTTCCTCAAGGATAGAGCAGAACTAATTTCCTTAGCGCTAGCGAGTATGTTTCATACCCTCTCCTCCATCCTAACGAAGGAGGTTGGATATGCGAGTGTGAAAAGGCAGGGCAAGGGGAGGGGGGTACTAGGACGAATTATGTGAGTGATGAAGCACGTATTTCGTGGGAAAAAAAAAAAAAAGAAAAGAAAGTAGGTGAAGATGTACACATGCCGCATGGTGCCCCAGTTGTGAGAAGTTAACAATGGCATGTTTGAAATTCCTAGACGGAGGGCTTAACTGGCAGTGGTTTTCTTTGTGTATGTTCCACACCGAATTAATTCAAGGGCCCTTTCAGAAAAGTTTATACCTACTGGCTGGAGTGTATTGAACTTGTAAATAAGCTAGAGCTCTGTATATTTTCTGTCTCTTGCGGACCGGAAGTATGACTCAAGAATGTAGAGTCTGAGATCGTCGAAGTTGTGTCCTGCTACAATAAAATGCTGTGCCACTGCTTTCGGTAATTTTTTTGCCGTGTCCACGCAATGACCATTTAACCTAACATTATCAGGCTGTCCTGTTTTGCCAATGTACATAACGTTTTCACTGGTGCTGGTACAATTCGATTTTATGTGGTGGACATAATCAGTCCCGTGTTTTCAACTATCATGTCATCTTGAAGGTGTTTGCAAGTCTTGCATTTTGGACGGGAGCAAGGCGTTACTTGGGCAGTAGAATGAGAGTTTAGTTTTGCATGCTCTAACATGTTTTTAAAAATCTTATTGCGGCGACACACGATCTTTGGTACTTTGGGAAACACTTTTCTGAGGCGCCCGTTGCTTGTCAATATTGCATAACACTTACGAAAAATATTATTTATGTTTGGGAGCACATTCCTGTATTGGGTTATAAATGCTGGTGGCTGGTTGGGTTGTGCTATGGGGGCCCAAAAGGAGTTCACATACTAATGCCAAAACATTGTAGGTAGTAGGTCAAATCATACTCAAAATAATTAGGCATCAGGACTAAATCGAGTAATGAAAGGTAAACTTTAGAATTATGTGTCTGCTTGCTTTCTGTGAGTGACTTTGACACCGCTTCAATTCCTTCGGTTACAGGTATATTCATTCACAAAGAGCATACGTCTAATGTTATCAGAATGGCCTCATCAGAAAGCATTGGTGTTTCATTGATGTTATTTATCATTCGAAGAAAACGAGGTGTATCCTGAACAAAGAATAGCAGGTTGGATGGTATGTTAGATAAATGATGATTTAGAAATTTTCATAGTTTGATATGTGTAGGAATTTTTATATGTGTAGGAACCAATGCTCGGAAGGTACGATAAATTCCCTGGCTAGAAAATTCTGTTATAATGTGTTGTATGCTATTACTTATGATGTGTTGCAAGCTATAACATACTCTTCAGTTGGGTCTGAGGCTAATTTTCGATACTGGCCATTACTGCTGAGTTGTATGCCTTTTTATATTTTACTGTAGACTAGATTACTGTACTACCACCCTTTAATGCTGGTTTTATAACAATGTCCTGTATGTTGAGCTGTTGTTTCAAAATGTTCGGTTCAGCATAAGTTAGGTTCTTTAGTTTACGACTCTTAGTCTTTAGACTTTAGTTTAGTTGTACTCTGGATTTCTTTTGAAACTACTTTCACCATATTTACTTGCGTAAAGAACCCACTCGCATAATGAACCCACCGTCCATCTTGGTCCTTGAAAAAACGGAAGCAAAACTTTATGCGCATCTGTTAATTTTATTTCAGTACGATAGCCAGTGCTGTTGATGATCGATACAATGTTAAATTTAGATATAATATCAAAAAATTACAATGCAATAAAAAAGTGTGTTCGCATCACCTGCACCTTCTGCACCGATTTATGGTGCATGATACCAGACCTCGATTCTCGTGTGCTCGATTGCAGCACAGTGCAGGAGTGGTGCCAATGCAGGGCAGAGAATTCCTGAACCTGCTCGATAAAAGGTGCTGTCACGGTGCAGCTCAGAAGCAGACGACACATTTCGCTGGCGCTTGGTTAAACATGGCGTTGATCGTTTATGTTAATATACGGTGTCCAACATCAATTGTAATAGTGTGATAGTAACAGACGGCAGTGCGGAGATTCACGCAGTGGATGGTAAGAGAATTTCTTCGGCTGAATGCGGGTGCATGAGAAACGAGGCCTTCCGAGTGAGCAGAGCAGGCGACAGGTGATGCTCCAGTGCCCTTTATATAAAAGAGAAAAAAAAAACAAAAAGCGATGGCGCACCACCCGCACTACCTGCACGGTGGTGCACAGCAGTGGCAACACCTGAATTTTTGCAGCACAAGTTCTGTGTATCACACTGGAAACGCACCTTAAGTCAAAACAGTTTCGCAACCATGCTGAGCAGTGCGAGCGCGGACGACGTCATTAGAAATTTGAAGGTCGCGCCTTTCGCAACAAAATGCCATCTGTCGAATGCAGGGGAGAACCTATTTGCTGACAGCACCACACAAGCCCAGCGGCACAAAAACAAAGTACATGGTTTCCAATATGGCGAGGCGCGACATAAAAACACTGCATGTGCCTGCCATCGTGAAGGCCATGCGAAGCGCAACCGCAACTTCACCCACCGCACCGACGGTGCGTCGTGCAACCGCACTGTCTACCACAATGTTTGTGCCCCGCCCTACGACGCTTCATTTTACAGCAAAAGCTGTTATGAGATCAGAACGCAGGTCACCCACAGCGCCTTAGTTGTCCGCCACCACCCCAGGTGTTCGTAACCAGTATCAAAAGAAAAAAAACTAAATAAAAAACACCAATGACACAATGAGATTCGATCCCGGGACCGCTGCATGCTAACCCAGTATTCTACCATTGAGCAACGCCAATGCTTGGAACTCATTTCTAAACTGGCCTTAGGCAGGCTTGATATCGAAAAAGGAATCGCGTGAATATGAGTACTAAAGCATTTTACAACATCAAAAGAAGAAGAGCCAGGCACCATACAACGCGAATTACTTAACGAGTGGGTCATCCAATGCTGTGCTGCGCATTCTGGGCAGGCCTGTCGTTTTCGTTTTGTTGTCGGGTTTGTCGTCATTAACTTCTATGGGACACCTGCTGCGCAGGGTGCATTTGGCCGGTACGCTAACTACACGACTGGTTACAAACAGCGTGGACTGGAGCATGAGAACTGAGCGGCTGGACGATACTGCGGCGTCGATCCATGCGGTTCCATTACGAGAGCAAGCAAAAAGAGCTTTGGGCCTACAAAAAAAAATATATGTGTCACGCATTTCATGGGCCAAAACAACCAAAGCTGTCACGCAAAATATTCGCTGTTATAACTCCCGTGACTTCTTTCTCCCGCGTAATGAACCCTCCTCCCAAATGAGCATGAACTTCTCTGGGGAAAAAAACCTAAGGTGGGTTCATTATGCAAGTAAATACGGTATGTATTGATCTAGCTTTTGGTATTGTATCTCTTGTTCTTGTAGCTCTTGTTCTGTGTATCTGGTGTCCAGGTGCTCGGTGGTCGCAAGTAGTCATGACTAACATCTTCTGTGTCTGCCTTATCAAAAAAAGAACTCCTTTATGAGCAAACGTCTTGAAAACTCAGCTAGACCTTTGTGGAGATTAAAAGTCAGATATATCGTGTGATATGTAGAACCAACAGACATCAAAATAGTGCATTCACCAACATGGAAGCTAAAGAATGCTTTAGCCAACGCAAAAGGAGCAGTTGCTAGACATGCGCAAAATGTAAGGCCGCGCTTGAGCAGGTAAGGCCGCGCTTGAGCAGATCTAAATCGACTAGACTTAAGCTTTTTGGTATGTCTACAACTTCGCTTTTGCCTTCTGAGTGTCACACTGGGGTCGCAGAATTTGGTGCCGTATTCATTGAATTATTCCGGTTTATGTTTACAGCATGAATATCGTTGTGCTTAATCTTTATCAGCAATTTATCTTCTCTACATCATATAAATAGGGTAAGCGCTTCAGTCTCCTCTTAAGATAGATTGACACTATCAAGCTGGTTGGCTACTACAGAAAGCTGATTACCACAATGTTTTTTTTTAAATGTCTAATATTAACAAAGACACACTTCCTAAAATGCTGTCCCATTGCTGTAATAGTTAAGGAGGTAGGGTACCCAGAGCACGTCAGATTTTAATTATAGGACATTCCGAAGTTCTTTCTTTTGTGTATCTAGAGTATTTCTTCAAATTTATTTCTTAGTTTGTTTAGCGAAAAGTTTGCAGGATTGGAAGAAACAACAGGTTCGACCAGGATGACTGCCAGTTGGGCGTGTTGGTAATGGTTCATGATGAGACAAGCGCAAAAAATACACACACTCAGAAAGGACACATACAACATCATGAACCATTACCAACACGCCCAACTGGCAGTCATCCTTAATGTAATTTCTAGTACAAAGGGCCCTTTTCCATGTGTTAACACCGCCTTCCTTTCTAACCCTGCCACCATCACCTCATTAATCGCTCTCTACGTTTGCAAGATTCGCATTGCCTCTTGGTATAACAGAGCGTCGCTGTGCCCCCCGGACGTGCAACTTTTGTGCGGGTTGCTGGCTCCTACTCGTGGAAACAGCAGACGTTTATGCAAAAAACTGTCCTCGGAATGGAGCCATCAGGTTAGGTACTTCAAAGACTGCTTGCGAGTGGCCTGTCGCACTCAGAGTGGAAATGGACACCGATATTACCGAGAGTGGCTACGGCTGTCAGAAAGTGCCACAGAGGCTTTGTGGAACCATGCATGAAGAAGTTTACCCAAGAAGGAAAGACGCACAAGTACGGAAGGAAAGGTCATGATCCTAGGAGATCTGGCTTTGCCCGACCATCATAAAAGGCTTCTTCAACACGGACCCAAGTTCTGTGTGGAACCAGTTCTCTCCCGTGCCGAGAAGGTGGAAGTGGCCAGGTCCGTGGCAAGCCGTGTGAAGGACGAAAAAAAACTGAGGTGCAGTACTGATTGCGTGAATGTGTTTTCGTCTAGCAATGTAACACCACACACGGCAAAGAAAATGGGACCTGTGATTAAGTTCCTGTCTGCTAGTAAGCGCTTGTATGTGTCCTCTCTGAGTGTGTGTATTTTTTGCGCTTGTTTCATCATGAGGTTCAACCAGGACCCCGCGACACTTGTACATCTTCACCTACCCACCACTTCCCCCCCTTTTTTTTCGTGAATACTTGCTCCTTCACTCCCACAATTCGTCACAACACCTCGCCCCCCCCCCCCCCCACCTGCCTCTTCACACCTGCATATCCAAAGTGGCCCCTCCACATCCTTTGTAAGGATGGAGGAAAGAGTATGAAACATAGACGCCCTAGTGCTAAAGAAATCAATTCTGTTCTAGCCTTGACGAAGACAAGTTGGCTTGTCAAAATGTTAGCTTGACACAACCACTGTTTATGGATTTTTCATCGCAAGCTTCCATCTTCTCCCTTCTACCGTCTTTTTTTTTTTGCAAAAGGTTGCAGGAATGCAGGGTTACTGGATGATGGTGTAGACAACTTGTGATGCTTTGTGCAACCAGTGATAGACACGTTTGCATTTGTCTAGCGTTTTTGAGGGAAAAGATGATTGAAAAGACAACATATTCGTAATTAGGTCACTGCAAGATTCACACTAGAAGTACAATGCAAGATGTTTCTGCAATAAGAATTTCGTGCTGGCCCCGTTTGCTAGTCATAGAGTTTCCTACACCACTTACAAGAGTACAGAGAACTCTGGTGCTAATGTCTATAAGAGCTGCAATGCACAGCACACGGAGCGTGAGAATGATGGGTAGTACACAAGTTGGTCTAGTCTTCGTTCTTTCAGCTCCACTGGCTTTGCTGGTTGTCGTCTCGTGGCTGTCGCCTCGTGGCTAAGCGCCCAGAGCCGCTTAGCCACGAGACGACAAACAGCAAAGGTTAAGCAGTTGCATTTCACCACCTTAACCTTTTAGGCTCACCATTCAAGTTGGCTAACGAAGTTTACAATGCTTAATTTTCTTCATTCGAAACAAACAATAAACATAAATCCACAAGTGCGCTTGAAGCCTACAAGCTCGAAGAGTCCGCAAACTTGTGTACTACCCGTCATTCCCGTGGTGGCTGAACAATCACAGTGCCAGCGTCCCCTCTAGTTAATTTTTAGAAAACTCTATGCGCTACATGGCACGACCTATCAAGCCTAACCAGGCAAAAATGCAGCTTTTGAACCAATCACACCACTCCCCATAGTAATGCCAAGTGGTTCCTTCTTCCATGAATCAAACAAACAGGCAAGCAGCATATTATTTCATGCCCAGAAGGTTATTATTATTGCAACTGCTCTGATTACTAGTATTTAATTGTAGTTGAGCCCATTGACTTGCTTGGGACCATTTCAAAATGTCCCACTCGTGGCACAAGGTGTTGTATATTTACCTTAATTTCTCAATAAGTAGAGCACTGCTGTAGATAATAAAGTTCTAGACGTTCTCAAACATTGATCTTTCACTCTGACGTGAACTGTTATTTGCCTCTAGTGTCCCTTTCATACATACCAGCTTTGAACATAATGTTTGAAACTTACTTTTAACATATCTTGACCGAGCTGAGCTGTAGAGGCCTCATCCCATGCCCCTCGCTAAACAATTCACAAAATAGTAAACAGCGCTTCTTTTCTCACTGACGTAACGGTGCGCCATGAAAGGTAATCCACCTTCTAAATAACTGCATGCACCAAAAATTCTAAGGGGACAGACAAACAAGCACAAGAGACTCTCATCTAATCTTCCTTCTGAGTAGTGTTCATCAAATACAATGAGGCTTCCCTCCATCCAGTGATAGATACGACGAGGAGTGTCCATTCTGAATGTACCTTGATAGCCTCGTCGGTGCCCAGGATGATCTTGATGTTGGACTCCAAGGAAGGATTGCCTCTGGCATCCTGAAGCTGTACCACCAAGGGCTTGGGGATCTTTCCTTCCGATGTCACTGTCACAGGCTGCAAAGCCACATGTGCATGGTCCACTGGAATGTACCCACTAAAACACTCCCTCGCCTCATTGAAAGCTTCACACCTACTTTGACTACCAGTAAATGTACAGACGAACACGGATATATCGAACTCAAAGAGGATCGCGAAATTAGTTCGATATATGAAAAGTTCAATATAAAGATATAAAAAAATACAGGCCCCAAGAGCTTAGATGTAGTGGATCATCACCTACAATAGGTGCCTTCCAGAATAACAACTAATTCCGCACACACGCCGCCACGGAATGATTTATTTGCGTGAAAAAAAAAATTGCTTCTCTTGGCCTGCTTCTTCATTTTTGAAATGTTGAAGACGCTAATCTTAATCTTATCATGGCTGTCCAGGTGCAACAGCCCAGTTCCCTCCATGTGGCCAATAAAAAGCGAATGATACCGAACAATGCCGCCACTTCAGTAGCGGAGTTTGCCCGTGTAGACAGCGCCTCATCCGGACAATCCTCGTCGTCCGGACGAGGCATCGAAAATGCGCTGAAACGGGCATGAAAAGATGCAAAGGGGTGTTGCTCAAGCAGCGGCTGTGAACTTTTTTTCGAATAGCAGTCACGCTAGCTCAACAACCATCGCAGCGCATACAATTCTGTGTGCTGCGCTCTCATAGCGAAGAGACTTTGTGCGAAGTGTTGCTCACTACAGAAGTATTTGCGTATGTGAGATCGTATCCAAAATTTGTTGCTATTGCATTCGTTGCTTCATCCTTGCAATTGAAGTGACATTTTTGCGGCACATTTGTTAGACTTGCACACACAACAAGTGTCAATTGCCAAGTCGATAAGCGTTCCATAATGCACCACAGCAGTGAAATAAATACAGTCGAACCTCGATATATCGAACGGCGCGGCGATCGCGAAAGAGTTCAATATATCCAGAATTCGATATAAAAAAATCACGAAAAAAAATGCGTCAACAGCTTGCTGAAAACAACCAACGAACCGTTCAAGTGTGGTGCAGTAAATGCTCACTTGAAGATTCAAACATAGTATTCATTGTCTTGGTTTAAAACATTGAAAAAGAGTAGCCTGCTTTTTGTTGGCCATGGCGTGTTTGACGACTGCGTCCTCAATATAGTCCAGGCGGTCCATAAGTGATAGGCCGGTGCCTTCAATCGCACCGCAGTGGCGGCGCACAAGGGCCAAGGCAGCTACGACCTCAGCTGATGTCGGGAGCGGGGCACCATCAGCGCTTGCGGGATCCACCTCGGCAGAGTCTTCATTTGGCTGCTCAGCAGTAGCTTCGGCGACAATCTCCACATCCGTGAGCTCCGCCGTTTTGGAGTTAGGCCTGTCGCGCACCACAGCGCGCGACAGGCCTAACTCCGAACGCACGAACACTGCGAGCACAACGACCGATTCCTGCCGATGCTACGGGGGAGGAGCTTGCAACAAGTGCGCAGTGTGCCGTTGACACCATAGAGACTGCAACGACTGCAAGCTGCAAGGCTGCGGCGTGAGTCCGGGTGTAAAGCGCGCACATGGCGCGCCCATGCTGGCTTGCTTGACTGCTTTCCCTTTCCCGGCGGCAGCGCAAACCGCCTCCGAGACAGTCGTCTGCGTCCTTTCCCTCCTATACTTTTCTCCTTAATCTTTACCTCCCACTTCCCCTTCCCCCGTGCGAAGCCGTGTCGGTGCCTTCGTATCGAAAGACGATAACAGCTCTGCGCTTTTCTCTTCTCTTTTCACATTTAAGAACCTCTACCGCAAGGCTGCGGTGCGCATACGCCGCTACGTTAAAGTGGCGCTCTCGGCGCCATCGATGTGTGCAGCATTCGTAAACGCCCGCCGCTCTACCGCTACTTTTGAGAGTTGCGAGAGTTCGAGAGTCAATGGAGCACGGGTGGTTTGGGGTGGCTGAGTTCGATATATCCATTATATGCCAAACTTTGTTCGAAATAAAAAATCAATAATGCATGCGATTTCCCACGTGATATAGGAACCGTTTCGATATAGGCAATAATTCGATATATCCGTGTTCGATATATTGAGGTTTGACTGTAAAAGTACGTGCGTGCACTCGACAAGCAGTCTTGTGCACCTGTTTTTGCTAGGTTTTTCCAGGAATCGGATTCCTACCCCACTTCTCTTGGGCACCTTTTTTCCCTTTCTGAATGCTGCCAGTACGTAACAAAAAAAAAATCAAAGTTCCCCTGCAAAGCCAAAGCAATAAATTGCAATACTATACGAAGCAAGGCCACCTAACTTTTCAGAATATATCACATAACTCTTCAAAACGGTGGTATATGAGAATAAGGCCACAACAGGGAGAGATGCTCTTTGAGCAGTCTCTTCGTGTCAAGAGCGCAGCACAGGGAAGAGTACATGAGCCATTCACGCTCATGCCTGCCGAGTTAGCATGTGCGCCAGCAATCGTGACCACACCCTAACAAACCAAAACTATTACCCATTTCACACGAGTACTCAAAAACTCTTCTGCATAAGGCGTCTTATACAAAGTTGAAAGACTTTTACTGAAGAGGCCTCATAGGCACACAACACCAACGATCTCTTTTTAGTGTTTTCTACCGTACACACTTTTGAAAGCAAGCGGCTAGCTTTCAAAGACAGAACCAGTGAAAACAAAATCATGTATTTCGATATAAAAGATTCCATGTCCTTCTCTAATCACTGTAGCTAATGTTTTTTGCATTCAGTAACTGGCATTGCCCCTACAAGTTACAATGCCATGCTTCTTGCGACCGTGCGTGAGATGCGCTAATTGTCGCCGTGTATACCCAAGCCCATCGACCTGCTTACAATAGTACTCAAAGAAATGAGCTTTAAAGGACTTATTATGCCTTTTACAAGATACAAAATTAATTTGCATAATGAGCCTAGGTGACATAACTGACATTTGACAATTTTTTCCATCGATTCATAATTACTGGTGCCCAATGGTTTCATGGCTACTCTTTCACGACTCTGAAAGAGATTTACTAGTGCTGTATCCAAATAAGACCACTTCTAAAAGATCACTATTTGTCGTGTGCATGCAGGAGAAACTCTTTTTCAGAAGAAGTCTTCTCACTCAAAAACTTTTAAGTACTCATGTGAGAGGGGTATAAAACAGTTTCGAAGAAATCAAAAACACGATGTTTTCGCCATGTTTATGGGCATGGGACTTGATAGTCGTCGTTCCTTGCGACTAAATTTGGGTGCTTTGACATAGTTAAGTGCCGATAAGCAAGTTTGGCGCAAGGGGGGGGGGGGGTGGTTTGGCACAGGATGGCACAAGTGAACAAGTTTGGAACACAATAGCACAAATGACACAGCTGTTCCACCCCTGAGAAGTTCAATAAAAAGAAGCCACTGCCACTCTCATGCAGTCACAGACTTCGTAAGTTAGCTTTGCCACAATAGCGCGCTGCTATGCAATGCAGTATAACATGAATCTGAAAGGGTGCTGGGGACATTAGGTGTTGTGGGCAGGGGTTCAGCCCCCTTGGAATTACTTTTTTTCTTCTTCCTTTTAAAAGAATTTCATGCTCCACTACTTTCCAGAATGCAGCAGGTTATTTCATCATAGAAAACATACAAAAGTTCAGGGTGCAGCAGCTTCTCATTGATAGAACTGATCTATTATTAAAAATTAGTATCGTTATAGGTGAGCTCAACTGCAGTATCTATCTCCTGAGGGATGGTGGTACATTACTGTTCATGATCCAAGAAAGCCAGCCAGGTTCACTCCCCATCATTTTAGTTCTTTTAGACACAATCACATGCTTTGGATCTGCAATCACTACTAGATGCATTCTTTTACAAATTCCAGTGTCCCGCTACATGACCCGAACTGGTGTTCTCTTCAGCCATAGTTGAACGTTACCTTAGTTTCTAGTCTTAGCAGTGGACATGCCTCACTACAAAACCTGCATCACTGGCGCTGTATCCTATCCTTCACTTTTCAATGCTCTAAAATTAAAATAAGTTCGACATCCTGCTTTTGCACCCTACCTCTGCAGGGTTGTAGTTTGTGTAAGCGAGGCTGGCTGGTGGACCAGGAACAATATTTAGCCGCAGGTAGTCTTTGAGCTTTCGCCACTGGAAACACACTTCCTTGCACCCCAGGCTGCTGTCCATGAACTTGAGGCCTTTCACGTGAAAGCCACAACTCTGCACAAAAAATTCAAACCAAGACTTTGAAGAGCCACACAGTAGACTGGACATCATCTCACCTCCTAAAACTAAAAGGGCTACTGACCACGTTTTACAATTCTGAGCAAATGAGCACAATGCATACATGACCTCCGTATTGCCACAGCCGAGGATTGCAAGCTCCAGCAGGCGGCACAATTCTTTCAGGCTACATAGCCAAACAAATAAACGTTCTCACTTAAACTAAGGTCTTACTATGAGGTGCAAGAACTGTCAGTAATGGACAGCCTGTTGATGCACTTAGAATGCGTCGTAGTTCCAGCCAAGCTCACAGCTTGGGGAGGGAGGGGGGGGGGCTGAATTATTTGCTTGTATTTTTTTTCTGCACCAAAAAAACCAAGGACAAATAAACAAACAAAAAGCATTGCAAAAAACAAAAGGGTGAGGGGAGTCTCAATCGCAAGCGCAAACATCGGTGTTGTGGTCGGCTTGGAGTGGCCGAATAGACGAAGGTAGTGTTTCCTACTAAGGTGAGAGTCTCAAAGGATCAACACAACCAGCAGAATTTATTTCCTTCAAAACAGCTCGTGTATGTCTTAATGGGACACACGTGAACAGACGGCACGGCGCAGCTGGCTGCCGCAAAAGCGCGGGTCAAAGCTTTGCTCCCTACTAGATTCTTTTGACAGGAACGCCAAAACACGTCTGGCCCCTTTGTTATTGACAGTCTAGGCTGACTTTTTGCTGTCGCCGTCACCTCCATCATTCACCGTATATGTATACCTATCTATATATATTAACACTGTTGAAAGAAAAGAAAGCCGCCCGCGCTAGGTGTCACACTTTGCCCCGCGGAGGAGAGGAGGGGGAGTTGATACTTGTGCGTGCGCGCTCGTCTTTCGGTGGGGAGAATCATGTGCCTTCGGCTTTCACTGGAACGATTGCGTTATCTTCGGTCAATGCACAGGCCCCGTTTGCGTAAAGAGCGCACTTTTCACACACAGCGACGTATAACTAGGACACGTGTTAGTTTGTACTCATCCGTACCTTAGTTATGTGTCAAGCATCGCTTTTTTTTTGTTTAAACAGCACGTTAACGTGTCGAGCCGTAAACGTTGTTAGTTTACTGTCGTCTTGTGCATATTGTTTTCGTGCGTCATTTGTGTGTGAGCAGCGCACTGTGCGTTTCGATCTGCTAGCCATTCTCAGTGTGACATTCCAAGTTGTTGCTGTCGCATTTATTGCTTTGCTCTTGCAGCGAAACTGTGACCTTTTTTTACGTATTTACTGCCTTTAGTCTACCGCTGCGTGCCCTCGAAGCTCGTAGATTGCTATCGCAATACCGCGACCACGATGTTGTGCGCGGCGGTTGCGGCAAATGGTAGTTCCTTTTTCAATCCCCGTGCGCTTGACTGCGCACACGCTTTCAAAACAAAGTCGTTTTATGCCGTATAGGACTGCATCTGCCACAAAAACAGCCCTAGCCGAACAAAGCACCCGCTGTCAGCGCCATGCCGAACGTAACTTCTATTCCGGGAGGGGTCGCTACCGAGCAAGCGCTTTCTATCAAATTTTTTTTACTTTGGCAAAAGTATGCAATTGCTAAGGAAGTATCGCATTAAAGGGGGGGAGGGGGGAAGTGGCACTAAAAAAAACAGTTTTGTTTGTTCACCTAGAGCAATAAAATTTCGCATGCTTACTCATACATGTCTTGAATAGGGAAATATGCAGTTTCATCATGATACATTGAGTATTTTTCAAGTTACATCATGCTATGTCGTACGACTTATATGGTCTGCTCGTGGAAAGCCTAGCGCAGTAACAAAACAAGCCAGGAAGCTGCAAATAGTGTTGATCTTTACTCAAAATTAGTTCTCTCTTTTTTTGTTTATAAAGATGATCATGGCTGCCTAAACAAATTGTCAGAAGTGCCATGTACAAGTCATCTTTTAGAAGAAAAAACTGGGCCATAAACGCGAATTCAAAGATTGTCAGACCCTAAAAAAATGCTTTCGGATTCAGGGAAAAAAACTGCATTGAAATCCGTTCAGTCATTCCCGTGCTACACTTTCCACAAGCAATACACAATGTCCAAAACACACTTGTGAGAAAAAGCCTGTCGAAGTTTTCTATCAACTTTTTTTCAACAAACTTTCTTGTTTCTGGTTGGATATTGATGAAAATTGGCACAGACACTAAGAATTGTCTCCCAGTGCTTCCATAAAAATTTCGAGGTGGTACGGCAAATACATAATGAGAGAAATTATTTCTTCCTTGAACCTCGTGGAGAAGCTGAGCATAATGCCAAAAAAAAAAAATCAGTATTGAGAAAACTGCGTGCAAGGTTTCACCTTCTCTTCAGATCTCTAAAACACCTAAAAATTGTGACGTCAGGTTTGTATTTCTTGCGATATTGGACTTCTCAGGCATGTGGTCCTTGCCCAATGGGCCTTTCTTTAACTTAGTTAAGTACTTGATTACACATAATCACTGAACATTATTTTTATATAAAGAGGTTTATTGCATCAAAAAAATGGCTAAATAACAAAGTTATTGGAAGGAAACTGGTGGCACAGGAATTTTTTAGCAGTTTATTTAAAGGGGCCCTGAAACACTTTTTAGAGTAACCATGGAATTAATTTACTGGAAAAGCATATTACCTCACATATTCAACGCCGCAAATTTTTTTTAAGAATCCGTCCAGTACGAGCGTAGTTACAAATATTTGTTACAGGCTGCAATTGCATCCTCCCTTTTCTCGTTCCGACGAAAGTGCTGGAAGCTAAGCAGGGAGGGATGGGAGGGGCAAATAAAAATGTCACTCACGCCTCGTGAGGATACGCGGCTTTTTCAGTGCGATCGTGCGTGCACGCATAGAAAAGTGACAGCCTCTTGCGGCGACCTCTGTAACAACGGAGCGCGCCATGTTCAAATCAGCCAATGGCTTGTGGATGGGCTTACTACGAGTGATTTTTGGGCTTATTTCGTGATTTGCCGAGAGAAGAGAAAGCAATTTTTAGCTGAATTTGATAATTTATTGTGAATTCCAGGTCGCGTGCTGCTGTATAATGTTTCGCTCGCGTGTTGTTGGGAGCCTCTACTACCGATCGGCAGCATTTTCTGACCATGCTCAAAAAGTGTTGCAGGGCCCCTGTAATGATGCGAGACGGGCACATAAAAATTCATGCCCCTGTTTCATGCATGCTCTTTTGCCACTATAGCCATGAAACACATGATCATACGGCCGGTCGCACAAACGCTAATCTACAAGCCTTTCATTGTCTCGGAACATTCATAGACGCTCGTGGCGATACCAAACACAGCTCCAAGCATGCATAAATCACATCACAAAAGCTTATTGCTGCATATAGCCGTGGAGTGCGCGACCGCGTGGACAGTGCAGCCGGCTCAAGATGCACTCGGCGGCGTTCAGTGACACTGCGCAAAATGTGTAGCTACGATGACAAAAAATTGGCATGCACTGTGCTTGGTATCGCATTTTTTGAGTGATGACGCGCGAAACTGGTAGCCGCTGTTCTGAGTAATCCTTGGAAGTGGGGGGAGGGGGGTGACAAGCTTGACAGCGGAGTCCGCTGCCGATGCGTAAAATGCTTGTCAGCAGCTCTAAGGAGCTAGCGAGCGATATACTTCGTTGCTTGCAAAGAAGCACGTCATTCTTTCCCGTAGTCTCACAATCAGCAGTTAGGCCTAAAAACGACTCCGTTGACGCGCCCGTTCGCAATGACGCGACGTGCTTGTAGACCGCATGATCGCTCATAGTAATCTGATCGTGCATCCGCTTACAGCTCCTAACTAAAGCGTAATTATATCCTAAGTGATCATCGAGCCGTGAACACGTCATAAAAAAGCAATTTTCGATAGCCTTGTCCTCGCGACGCACAAGCAGCAGACGACGACCTCCCAGAGTGAGCATCGCGCCAATGGCGAGGCGAGCTGAGGCAACACGACAGCCACAACCAATCAGGGGCCTCGAAGCGACCTTCAAAATGTACTTTTTGTGCGCTTGTTTTTAAAGAAAAGAGCCAGCTGAGACGGGAAATTTAACCACAGAGAAATTCTTTTTCCAATGAGCCCAAGAAGACGGCTCCTCGCTGCACCATCGCGAAGCTATCATTTTTTGAAAACCACTGTTTTCTCGCGATTTCCAAAAAGTTTCGCTACCTAGGAGGGCGAAACGAATTTTCCGAAGCACTACTGCGCGTTTTTCAGTGTAGATATTTTGGAATCGGGTAGAAAAAGGGTTTCAGAAACAGAAAGTTTGATTTTTAAAAATCCACTTTTTTTCCATTTTTCGCGATACTGAAGCCGCGGTATTCCTTACTGCTTTTTTTTTCTTTTTCCGAGTCGACAAGCACACTGTTTCTTGCCTTCATAACACAGTAATCACTTAAAATAGTGCATTGATTTTCATACGATGCATTAGCCATTAGTAGTAGTAAGCCACATTAGCCACATCGATCCAAGCCAAGCACGGCAATCTCAAAATGGCCACCACCCGTGTTGACACTGCAGGCACGCTGCTCCCGTCCTGGAAGTATGCCAAGCGATGTGAAAAGTCCATTATAAAGGAGTGCTGACTACATTTCTGGCCTCTTGTTTCGGCCAATTATATCCCAATGACCGTTGTACTTGGATCCATTGCAAACGACTCTTGATTAATGGTACCAATAGGGAGATCAACATAACTCTGCAAATTGGTATGTAGTATTCGAATGCCTGTTATAAGCAGATCCGTTGTAACGAGGTTAATGCAATTGGGAATCTACAGAGCCACTCCTCACAGTAACACAGGACTCTCTCATGCAGTGCTTCTACGCAGCCAACACGAGAGGACATTCTTGGATGTCATTGGCTCTCCCACTGCGAGCTTCTGCACAGACCTCGCTCAGGAGATGTCCTCGCTTCGGAAGAAAGTGAAAGAGCGCCAGCTTAAAAGCAAGAATTAAGTTGACCAACGTGGAGCTCCTCGAGTACCCAAGTTCCAAGTTGGAAAGCACATGAGAGTCTACTGCTAGCCAAGTTCAAACATCCAGGTGGATGAACAGAAGAAAAAGTGGCAGACTTACCTGGTCTAAGGACTTCATTACATCGTCATAGTTCATGCCCTCAGCTATGATGAGAAGCTCAGCAAGGTCCTTATGCTGCAGCTGGAGTTAAAAGGAAAAAAAGAGAGAAGGAAAAGAACGGCATCAGAAAATCAGAATCTGGTAACCCTCCAACTGTACATTACAGCAGTGCAGAAATGGGAGCCTCTGTTGAGCACAACTTTTGTAGCTAAACCACTGGCACATTTTGTGGAGGGGCTATCACCCCCTGTAAAGCCAGTTGTGCCTCATGGCGCACGTGCGTCTCACGGATAGACCACATTTAGGGGTTAACAACCGCAGAGTCACAGATGGCGTTGTGCTCGAGAGCGTTATATCATCATAATCATTATGGTTAGCATAGTAGCGCCAGCAGCGATGCCTATCAGCGAGACTGTGTGGCGGCACATGAGACATGAGCGGCTCTTCAAGGCGCCTGGCGGCTGGTGCGAGCGTTTGTCTCCCGCGGTGGGTCCATGGACACGACAATGCGGGTCGTCTCCTGTGGGGCCCTCATGGCGAGTCGAGCGCTGGCGAAGCCGTTTTCGCGTTACCTTATTTTCGCGTTTGTTATTTTGATTGACCGCAAGAGAATATTGTATAAGGTTGTGTTAGCATGTTGATCACTAGTGATGTATTTGATTCGGCTGACAATATCATTGATGTAAAAGTGGTTCAATAAATGTTTTTGTGTGGTTTGGTCCGATCGCATCTGACTGTGTCTATTCATTCAAAGAGCAGCGATCTCCTCGCGAAACCCTCCCAATTCGCAGTTGAATTTTGCATGGAGATGTCATTTCATAGTGAACAGTTTAGTGTACCCTCCTATGTAGTACTCGGTTAATTATTCCAGCATGAACAAACGAGCATGTATCTGTGATAATGAGTCAAATACAAATCAATCTGGCAATGAACCATTGGCATCACTGGCGTAGCCACTCACACACACACGAACACACATAGAGTATGGTTTAACACCCCCTTCCGCAAAACTTTCCAGTTAAGCATTATTTGTTAAGGTCAAACAAGAGACACTTATTATCCCACTGAGATGGTGAAATATTGCGTTACTAAGGCAAAAGCCTTATGCAGGGTCTTTTTTCAAAGCAATACAGATTTCTCCTTAAAAAAAACTATCATAGGCACTTGTCGTCTGTGCAGCCAATTTCCAAGACGAAGCGTAAAAATATTGCCACTAATTAGATCACTTAGAAATGATTAATTGATAAAAATAATTGAATTAACAGTTTCTTATTATTCTAATGTGGTTGTTTATATCGCAAAGTTGTTCGACGTCACAAATTATGGTGAGCCTAGTTTTTGAAAACTGAAACTACCACGCATAGTTTTGGAGATCTATTGTTGAATTTCCAGACCACGGTGCAGGTGAAACTAACGCACAGAGTGCATTAGTTTTGATGCACTTGAGTGGTTTCGCCGCACTCGGAGGGTTAGTTAACACAGACCTTCTTTCCAACACTTTCACTGAGAAGCGAGGCTGGCAAACGAATGGGGCTTGATCTTGCTATCGTATTTCAAGGCTCAAGGCGAAGCTCAAGCGCCCACAAGCTTTTTATGGTTTCGTTCATTGCCATGGCAGGATTACCTTTTTGATTGGATTCTGGTACTTGTCAGTGAGACTGATGAGAATGTCCGACTGGTGGACTTCACCGATCCGTACATCCGTCGTCCCTTTGCATGACACTTTCAGGATGGCAGGTTCACCATTCTTTGGCCTGTGAATACAAAAATTGGCCAATGTTTTGTGGTGTGACAGAACTGCTATTGACATGCTCATAACTGTGCTTGTACAAGGCATATGCAGAAACTAGCCTGCGGATAAGGCCCCTCCCCCTATGGAGTTGCTCTTCAATACCAGACACACTAGTCGACTCCCAATGATTACAAGCCGCTTAATTGGAAGTAAGATGGGGTCTCATCAGTTTTGCAAGCAAATCAACGAAAAAAATGCTCGTTACTTGGAATCTAGAAGTCTGAAACTTCAGTTTATTTGAATTTTCAATCGAATTCCCGGAGGAAATTGTAATTTTAAAGCACAAAATAACGATGTCTGTGCTGCCGGCACACAAGGGCAACACAGCTGACCACAGCGCCACAGCTCAAAGCTTCCGGCAGCTTACTGACACTGTTGGCATCGCAGCTGCTAACAGTGTCACAGACCACAAAGCGGCAAGGTGCGAGTGGCCTATGCAGTGAGCACGCTCTGGGCCTAACCGTTTGTTTCATTCAGCAGACTTAGGGTTTTCACATGCAACGGAGCTCTACATGTATTTGAGGTGCTAAGGGAACTAGCGGGCCTTACCAGACGCTGGACTTGGCGATGAAAGCAAAAATTTTGAAAGTGAAACTAGAAGGCACTGCCAAGAGAGATATTTCCTTGAAACATGGCATCAAGCTTAATACCCTGTCAAACATCCTAAAGAGCAAGCGCTCGGTGCTGGACGTGTTTGAAAATGACCAGTTCAATACGTCTTGCAAGAGAAGCATGCGTTGCTTGTCTGGATTCAGGAGGGATCAACTTTCCCTCAGGGGCAAGATCGTTGCAGCGAAAACCTCATTGCTTGCGACCATGCTAGCCATCGTGAACTTCGCTTTGTCCGATGAATGGCTTACACGCTTTAAGCAACGCCATGGTATAGTGTTTAAAAGCGTGAATGGCAAAAAACTGGCCGTCAATGTGGCAACATGTGCTATGTGATGAGAAGAGAAGCTTCGCGAATACTTGGGTGAATATCGGCCGCAAGATATCTTCAATGCAGATGAGACTGCACTTTTTTACAGATGGTTGCCAGAGAAGACGCTCGTAATCAGTGAAGTCGCTAAGCCTAGATGTTTCAAAGGTGTGAGAACACTGCCTGTAGACTATGCGTTTAACAAGACAGTGTGGATGACCGCAGGCATATTCAAGGATTGGCTGATCAAATTGGATCTCAAGTTTGCATTATCCAAAGGCAAGGTGTTGCTGCTTGTTGATCAGTGTACCGTATAAACCGGAATATAAGTGCGATTTTTTCAATAAAATAATGAGCTAAAGTCGCCCCTTGTCTTATATAGCGGTGTCTAGCCGAAAGTGCAACACTGTCTGGCAACATATGGCTTGCATGTGCTTGTGAAGCCAGACGCGGCCATATCCGCATCCAAATCCAACCGCAGTCTGTTTTTTTTTTTTTTTTTGTGATTTGCTTCTGATCTGTTTTGAGTTTTCGCTCCGCTTGACTTTGCACTGCATTTTTAGTGGCCTTTTTTTTTTGTTCATTGAATATGTCTAGCGGTGGGGGAGGCAGTACTCAGCTGCGTTTAAACTAGATGTTGTTAAGTTCGCAGAAGCGAACGGGAATATGGCTGCTCAGCGCCGCTTTGGTGTATCAGAAAAAAGCGGGCGCTATTGGAGGGCGCAGAAAGGGAAGCTACAGATGTGCAATTTTCAAAAAATGTCGTTTCGTGGACGAAGTGCCGTTCATCCGCAGATGGAGGATAAGCTAGCGGACTTTGTGCGGGAAGTTCGCGCGCGCTCGCTGCCAGTGACCGTGGATACCATTCGCAAGAAAGCCGTGGAACTCGATAGGGAAGCTGGACTCACGAGAGAAGAGTTTCGTGCACCGAACTCTTGGGTGCGTCGATTTATGCGACGCAAAGAATTATCTCTCTGGCGGCGCACATCCATCTGTCAAAAGTTGCCGGAGGAGTTCGAGGACAAGCTCATAAACTTTCAGCGCTTCGTAAACCGGCTTCGGGAGCAGAACGACTACATGATGGGGCACATTGGCAACGCCGATGAGACCCCCCGTGTGGTTTGACATGCCTTCGCCGACCACGATCACGCAGCGCAGCGCCAAGGACGTGAAGCTGCTGTCCACTGGCAACGAGCACTCGCGCTTCACCGTCATGCTGGCATGCACAGCAGATGGTAGAAAGCTTCCGCCTTCCGTCATTTTCAAATGCAAGACAATGCCGAAGGAAGTGTTCCCGCCCGGTGTTGTCGTTCGCGTCAACAAAAAGGGATACATGGACGAGGCCATGATGCTCGAATGGATACAAGTGGTGTGAAACCGTCGGCCAGGTGCACTGCTGCGTCTTCGCAGCATGCTGGTGTTGGACGCGTTTCGTGGCCACTTGATCGAAGCAGTGAAACGCGCATTCGACGACGAGAAAACGGACCTCGCAGTGATACCAGGTGGTATGACGTCACTCCTCCAGCCGCTCGACGTACTAAACAAGCCGTTCAAGGACCAAGTGCGGCTGGAATACCAAGAGTGGATGTCCGGCGACAACCCCAAGACACCGACGGGCCGCCTACAGAGGCCTCCGCTTGCGACTGTTTGTGGCTGGGTGCTTTCTGCCTGGCGCTCCTTGCCGGATTCCATGGTGGAAAATTCTATCAAGAAATGTTGCATCAGCAACTCGCTGGATGGCATTGCAGACGACGCACTGTGGGAGGCAGCCAGCGACAAACTCTCGTCTTCAGAAGACAGTGGTGCTTCGTCGGACGAATAGGAGCAGTTGCGATGGTGGTAGAGGGGAGCTCCGACGATCAGGATGCGGTGCACCAATTCGCGAATAAATGTGGTTCGGCAGTTTTGGGTTGTTTTTCTTTTTTTTCTTTTTCGGTAACCTGAACTTGGGGTTCGACCTATATTCCCGCTCGACCTATAGTCCGGTTTATACGGTAGTGCACACATGAACATGCCACCCTTGAGCGCCATCCGTGTCGCTTACTTGTCAGCGCACACATCAGTATTACAACCGATGGCCCAGGAGATTATGATGAATGTGAAAGTACTTTATCGGAAACCTCCTCTTGAGCGGATGCTGTTGTGTATGAACAATTCAACCTAATATGAGGTGAGCCTTCTCAGCGCTATACATATGCTTGCACAGGCATGGGGTCGTGTAAGGAAAAGACCATAGCCACTTTAGCTTAGTTACCAATGCTGCCGATAATGATTCGTCTTGTACAGCGGGGGAAGCAGACAAAAGTTAGATTGAAGGCGACAGTATCCTGCCAGCTCTCCGAGACGTCCCTTTCGAAAAATATGTTGCTCATGACAGTGCTGTAGAAACGTGCGTTTCGTTGACGGACGCCGAGATCGTCGAAATGGTTCAGCCCAGCGAGGATGGTCACAAAACTGAGGTGGACGACAATGACGTTGCAAGTGAGCCAAACTGCGAGCTGCTGATGTAGCCGCGAGCCTTGCCCTTCAAAGGTGTTTTTTGCTGCCGAGAGCAACGCCGGGGAAGGTTTGGGGCACAAATACAAGGACTTGCTTTATGCTGCAAGATTTAGCAGGCAAAAGCAAATGGCAATCAATGACTTTTTTTTTTAAACTGCTCTGAAGTAAGTATATTTTTCCTTTGTTTCGGTTAAATGGAATTCCGTTTGTTTGGAAGTTTTTGGCAGTCCCCGTGAACTTCGTATTAACAAGAGCCAACTGTACACTGTTTTCCCAATGTTGCATCAGGGTTTCAGGATAGGCAGTGACTTCTGCATGAAAGAACTGCCAAAACTCATTGTGCCAGGCAAATTGCCCCCATACTTGTGTAGGGGCCGCACTTTTTTGTTTCGAAATTATTGCTTGGTGCGGCCCTCACACGAATCACGCTGATGACAGCTCACCAAAAGTCTGTACCGTTTCCACAACAGTAGCAGAGTGTAAGAGTCACAAATGACTAGCCAAAAATGTTTTTATTAAGATGCCATTTCTGTCTTCGTTACCGGAAGCACTCGCCTCTGCGTTGGCATCCTCCCACAGATGATCACCCTCAGTGCTGCACATGCAGTTTGAAATTCCGGTTACTTTGAAGCTTTTGGCAACTACTTCAAATGACATAGCATGCCATGCACTCAAAATGCACTTACAAACTTGTTGGAGCGATGCCTGCTTCAGCCGTCTGGTTAGCGTCTTCTCATGATCGCCCCCAGCCATCCATTCCGAAGAGCAGCGGTGAAATTCCGCTTTAAATGGACGGTTAATGCACACGTCAAGCGGCTGCAACACACTTGTCAGTCCTCCAGGAATAACAGCCAAGTCTATACAAGTCGTGGCGAGTCTGTTCTTGACGCGGTCTGTCAAGTGGCCCCTAAAACTGTTCAGAACAAAGAAGGCTTTCCGCTGTAGCAGGCCTCCAGGTCTGTTTGCCTAGACGGTCTTCACCCAGTCCACGACAAGTTCCTCGCACATCCAACCCTTTTCTTGGGCATGCACAATAATGCCCCAAGGAGACTTCTCTTTCAGGAGAGCCTTCCTCTTGAACCCGACGTATGGCAGAAGTTTCCTGCAATCTGCCGTCACGCACGGCATCACAGTGCACCTTTGACGTTCTGCGCCGATCGTGCGCACAGCCACACTTTTCGCGTCTTTCAAGTCCACTGTAGTGCTCTCTGGTGCATCGAACCACACAAGAGTCTGGTGCGGGTTGCAAATTCGGAATAGGTCATAATCTTCTTCCCTTCGAAGACCATTCACGAAGCGATAAAATTTTAGTCACCTAACTTGTGTGCTCACTTGAAAGCCTTGGACAAATCCTTGTTCGGCGCAGATGGCAGATGAAGAACTGGTTGCGGTTCATAAACCGCATAGCCCATCCCCAACTTGCCTTGAATCGTCCTTGAGGGATTTCCATAAGGCCAGCAATGTCTAGAGCTTTCTTGCTTATCATGTCAGTCAATATGGCGTAGCCGTTCCTTCGAGTATTGATGACATATTTGAGAAGTTCCCCTACCAGTTCTGGATATTTGCACTATTTCCCGCGAAAGGCTTTTCGGCTACGATTGGTAGCAGCAAGGGCATCTTTCTGCTTCATCCAATAACGCAAGCGCTTCTCATCGTACTTGCGTCCAGCTTCACGCTTGCAGTGCCTCTTGGCGTATTCAATCGTTTGCCGTTTAAACCCTGCAGTGAACGACCTCAAATACCAGCCAATCGTAAGTCACCTGCACTGGTTCAAAGACAAGACACCAATTCAACGAAAACGTATTCACTCGATGCGAACGGTGAGCCACACAAAACAAAAATGGCACCGCCCCGTCCGCCACCCGGAGGTCCGTCACTGGCACAACGGCGAAAGTGGAAAAACTGGCAGCGTCATCTAGTCGCAATCAAACTAACTACACCTTTAAGGCGGGACTTTTAGCATTTTTTCCCCAAAATTTCTCTCTTCACGGTAGAGGTGCGGCCCTTACACGAGTATATACGGTAAATGCTAGAAAGCTACGAGTAGGCAAGATAACAATATTGGACTTACTTCACAGTAAAAGAAAAGTCCACAGCACGACCAGAGTTGATGGACATGTGGCAGAAAAGAGACTGCTTCACAGATGATGGGCAAATAATGTCTGGCAGGCGGCCTGCCAGGACTTGGTCCTTTGGGATGTCGGATGCCCAGTTAAGTTTGAGCTTGGAGACAAGACTGCTGGTCAGAGTTATGGGCTTCCCTATTTCATCACGCACCTCAAATCCTGCAGCCAACACAAAAAAAAAGAGATTAAGTTCACTACCATTAGTATGCATAATACAGACAACAACAAAGATATGTTCGCACCCAGTTGCCCTCCAACCTTTCATAAGTGGCTAATGGGTTTCCACTGATTGATGTAGCCAAAAATCTTTTGCAACAGCTCAAGGACTAGAAAAGTTCTTTGCTTGGGGGCAGGAATTGTCCATTTTGGAGCAGAAGAGACGCGCTTCGGAGCCGCTCTATAAATCTCATAGTCAATCTGATAGAATCGTTAAAGCCTATACCACATAGCACTTGCAAATGTGCGCCTGCGCACAATGTCAGCCACTGGAGATTATAAGGTGCTTCAATAAGCTACTCTTCCTCAGTAGAGCTGGTGTCTAAAAAAGGGCACACACTGCATCACGTAAAGCTGCCAGAAAAATACAAGCGCGTACACAAGCACACTGTGCATAGCAATGTGCATGATGAGCAATCATGCCCAGTCATTCATAGTTCTGTATTGGGCCCTCAACAACACTGGTCATCTCCAGAAAATTGTATTTCTCTGGCATGTCTTCCATCCTGGTCTTCCATTGGTCTTCCATCCTGAAAAAGCACGCTTGCTGAAGATTCGAGCTGTCCATGTTGGCAAAATCTGTTTACAGATCACTGGTCAGAAAGCTTTATTTTAAATACCAAAGTTTTATTATTCATAGGCACCCAAACCAAAGAAGTACTTCATGCCCATCTTTGCAATTGTTCAGGTAAGAATGAAAATTTTTATTAACAACATTATTGTAATAGATGCACAAGTATTTTACATTTTAAAGCCCCCTGAAACTGGAAATTATGGTTTTTCCACATCAGGCACTCGGGACAACAATTCTGAATGCATGAAAGGTTGAACATTGAGATCCTCAAAAAGTTTCCTTAAAGAAGTTCAGACCCAAGTACAGTAGAGACCACTTATAACGTAAGGTGTGGGAGTCACAAATATCCACACTATAAGTAGTATCGCACTGTAACCAAAACAACATTTTCCAAGGGCCACCATTGTGCAAAATGGTGTTGACCAAGCAGCATCGCGTGTTTAAGAATTGAAGCACGCAATGCATGGTGCTTATGACCTTTTAAATTTCCAAATGTTGAAAAAAACTGTAACGTCCAAAGACGCGTTGCCAACGAATTGAACACGAAAGGAGGGGAGGGGGAGGTCTCACAAGAGCATGTATCATTGCGGAAATCAGCCAACTGCTTATCAGACCCCCTCGATTATGCGCACTACACGAAATGTCGAATCACACCCGGAATTTCACGCTCTGCATGACGCCAATCGTTCCATTTCAAGGACGTGTTTTCGGTTTCAAGACGTCGCAATCGAATCGCAAACGAACGTTCGAGCTCTACACATGCCACCCTCGTTTAACAATAGGGAGTTTTAGTGCTGGGTACCCAAGCGGCTTGCGTACGCAGGACGTTGAGGCCGCGGTATTGCGCATGCGCGAAACCCCAAACAGATGCATCGCAAGATCGCTGGGGCGATGGGGCCATGCGTCCGCGCGGCCCACCTTAGCAAGAATTCACGGTATCCGCACTGCGGATACTCTAGCCGTCGAGTTAAAATAGGCCAAAATGCGAGCACTTATAGCGATTACATGGTTTCAGCCAGATTTCCAAAGCTAGAATGGCCTGGAACATCGAAACTAAAAAGCATATGCCAGCCCCCGACTAGCTGAATAGGTGGCGCCATCTAGCGCAGCCATAGTGAAACAGACAACCACAACTTTGTTATTGCAGAAACATTGTGCATTGTACATCTGGTGCAAAAACTGCGCAGCGACAATACTACAAATGAGTAACCTTTTTATTCATTTTCACCTCAAAAACATTACGTGTAAGCTAACATGTTTTATGACTGCGGTTGCACGAAGTGTCACAAGATGTAGACACTGTCGTTACAATAACCTTGTATTTCACTTTTTTGCGTATACCAGAATACCGTACACTATAAAAAAAAGTGTCCTGATCACTATGTATGTTTAATTTAACATTTTAAATCATAAAAAGACTTAAATAATACTTACGCGACAAGACGCTATGGCTCTGCGAGCGCGTGTGAACTTCGTGCGGCTTGCGTTTGCGTGCGTGCCACCGTGGCGCCAACTAAAAGGCATTCCGGTTTGGTTTGGGTTGGGCACGCAACGCCGCGCGCTTCCAAGCCCGTAAGGCCCCAAGAGAATGCGTACCCAGCACTAAAACTCCCTGATACGTATCCCTTCCCATCAAGTGCAGCCACGACAAAGAGTTTTGTTGATTCCGTAGCAAACCGCGACTTAGATTGCACAAGAATGTTACTGAAAAGCCTGCCGTTCGGTATGTTGTCGCGGCAAGTTTGTCCAAAACATGAAGATCCAGCGTTCAAAAGAAGGCATTCAGGCGATGAACCAAAAACAGCGTGTGTGATACAAAGTTGCATGCACGATCGGCAGATCAACAACGAAAACCCACCAGGCCTACGTTTGACTGCGCACTGGCAGCAAATGTGAGAGCTCACGTAACAAAGTCGTAAAAGGTTTCAAATTTACGGATGAGGTAGTGAATGCGATCTCTGTAGTAAGGCCGGTAACACCGAGGAAATCGTCAAGTGCAGACAAGGATAAGATCGCACGTGCCATGTTGAGCCGCATGCTGTCGAAGCCACACTCCTTTTCCTTACTTGGCGAGCCCCCGCAGCATGCCTCGGGTTTTTTTTTTTCTCTTTTTTTCTATTTTTTTCTTCCCACATTTGTTCGCTTCGCATCCCTTCAGCCCTCCATAAAGACTTCGTCATTAGCTCCCTAGCAGTGCACCTGGCATGTCTCCTTTCACGGGCACGATCGCTACCGCAATTGTCAAAAAACTTTCCGCCTACTGCATTACAGTAGACTACCAATAATTACAAGTTAGGTAATTTGAATTTTTGGTTAATTAGAAGTCAAGAAGTGGTCCCGTCAATTTTGCATGCATGCCTATGGAAAAAAATGCTCGACAATTGAAGTTAAAAGCCAGTAATGTTGGTTCATTCCAAGATATTTTTCAGTCAAGAGGCTCCAGACAACTGTAATTTTTTAATAAAATGGGAATTTTTCTTGTGCCATGACAGCTGTCCAATTGCGTTGTTGTCACCATTGCCACTGCTCGTAGCACCACGGCTCATGAAGTGGCCATCTTGCTTAGTCAACGCCGGGACATCGCATTGATCGCGTCAACTGACTAGGTATTTCATTGTGATGTGTCGAGTGCTTCAGCCGCACGCTGGGTTGAAGAACAGCATGAGTGGAAGCTAGCAGAAAAGAGTGCTCACACACACACACAGTGAAGAATGTGTGCATATGTGCATGTTCTGCTTCGTCCGCGTCCAGTTGCAATGTTCAAACATAGCATGATAAACCAACTAGCCCACCAACACACTGTGGGTTGATTCTGCTTTCAACAACTGATTTTGAGAGTTGCGGTGGCGACGTTTGATAATGACAACTCAAGGCCTCTACCCAACACTTGACCTAGCAACGAAAGTCAAAAGTCTTGAAAGAAGTGACCAGGAAGGTTCTGCTAAGCGAGACATTGCACGAAAGTATGATGTTAAGTCTAAGTTGCTCTGGAATTTCACCAAGTGCAAACAGGTGAACTCGACGATGATAGTCTTGGGGCCGCAGTAAGTGATGCCCATTTTAAAAATTCCTCGACGTGGACAGCAACATCAACAAATGCGATCCACTAACGAACAGATAAACTGTGTAAATAGCTCGGCTAGTAGACGACAACAAAGAAATGGACTGCCACTGAGGACTACCGATGTTGCTATTTTCTAGGACAACTGTCAGGCTTGAAACAATACAAGTGCATCTTGTGCATTTTGCTTAATTGCAAGTTCGTTTATTTCAAAGTTTTTGCAGTTCCCATCAACTTTGTATTAATGAGAGTCAACTGTATAACCGGTATTTTATCATGGGGAACTGCACAATAATCGGTATGCATATACAGTGAAATCTCGATATAACGAACTTCAGGGGGCTGCAGCAATTGTTCGTTATTTTGAAAGGTTGTTATAGTGAAAGCCCAAAAACTAACCATAAGTACTTATTTTTCACCGATTAAAACGACTTACCTTTAGAACGGTGAGTCCTTGAACTTGTTTTTCACGAGAAAAAACAAGTGGACAAGTGAACACTAAAAAATGCCCGTTTACTTAAAGAAGTCTGTGATTTATTTTATTTTATTTTATTTTATTGACGTGTGCAGCACGAACATTGCATTGCGAAGGCCACATTCCTGTGGCGCAATTTGGTGGTGTGATCCACTTTCTCACTTAGCGAAAACTGCTTCTGCTTTTTCGTCGCAAGCAGATGTTAACTCATTTAGTAGCATCGTAACGCGAACGCCGACTTGCTTTGCGGACGCGATAAGTAATCCCCGAAAAGAGATGAACATGACTGACAAGGCCTCCTAGAGCACATGTAGAAGTGACAAAGATAAGAAAAACCCAAAGCGTATGGCTGTCATCGCCTCTTCAGTACAGTGTGCCTCTTCCGAAGAAAAAAAGAGCTAAAAAAGAAAATTCCTCACGTTTCGTTTCCTGCTCCCTCGCTGTCTAAGGTTTTCTACACCCATGCTTCCTGCTCCACAACTCTCACTCTGCCTCGCCGAACTTGCCCTCCCGTGTTTCCCTCGCCCGTCGCCTAGGCACTTATAAACCTGCAGCGTCGCCGTTTCAACAAGAACAAAAAAATCATCCTTTCGTTTGTTTCTTTTTTTTTTCCTCTGCACCATTGCGCGTGTTCTGAGAAGCGAGGTGTCTGTTCGCTGTGTCGTCCGCTTGCGTACCACTCCGGTGGTCACTATGGATTTCAGAAAATGAGTTCGTTGTACTGAGGCATTGTTAATACACCTAATTTTCTCGCCTAATCTTTGCACTTGCATAATTCTCGCACCCCCCACATGGCCCAACAAAAATGCGATTTCTTTTTTTTTTCCTAGAGTACTTATTGCACCCTTGAAAACTGCCACAATAATGTTGTCTGCTCGTTCCAACCACTAATGATGATAGCAGCCGCTATCTGACGCCATCTCTTAAGAATCCAGCATACTACTATTGCAAGGAGATTCAATCCAATCCAAGCAGAGCTAAAGTGGCAAGTGCGCATTGCGGCGTATTTTGTATGTTGTGTAGGTAATCTTGTCACGTTATGGGGCGATACTGAAGCTACACGGCTGCTTTCCAGTTGAAAGTGATAGATCATGCACTAAACAACAGCAACAGGGCCGCCGATAGGCTTTTCAGAGTCTATGATATGAGTTTTGTGTTTGCTACTGGTGACAGCAGCTGAAAGCCACCAAGACGCGTTGGGCCTGCCGTGTGCCTAAAACTGGGATTGATGGTAAGCTTTATTTCTTCAGAAGAAAACTGAGGACGATCCTGTTAATTAGCCATGAGCCCAATACTGATGTCCTACACTTACCTTTTGGGGGCTCCTGTTGAGCGACGAACGCTACTGCTACGCCCGCAACACCCACAAGCTTTGCGTATGGTATTCTAATTCTCGACTATTTGCTTGTGCCTTTTGTGTCTCAAGTAAATCTTGCCTTGTGTTGAACCAGTGCTTTTATTGTTGAGGTAACTCTTAATTAGTTTTTCTCAAAGCTTGCTGTTAGTTGCTGGTGTGAGAATCCCGATTCGCGGCCACTTCGTTTTTTTTTTTTTTTCTGCTCTGTACGTTCTCTTGGAAAGTTTTCCCCGTGTGATTCTCGCACCCCCTAATTTTGCATCGAGAAAAAAAGTACGAGGATTAGATGAGTAAATACGGTAATGCAGAACTAAATTAGTGCTCGTTATTCTAAAAAGTTCGGTATTCTGAAGTAGGTAGTAGTGAAATAATTTTACATTAAAGCTATTAGCAGTTGGCAAGAGATTTTTTAAAAGCTTGTTAATTTGAAAAGTTCATTAATGTGGGGTCCGTTCAACTGAGATTTCACTGTACTTGGGGTTCTATAGGAGGGTGAATGGGAGTTGAAAAAGACGGACTGTAACCCGTTTTACACTATAAATTATGTACACTGTACTACAGTCAAACCTCGTTAGTGCATGCCCACCTTAAGCGTACTAACAGTTAAAACATAGTTGAGACTAATCCCCTATTGGGTATAATAGAGATTAATGCATTTGCGGAACGCTTAAGCTGTAGTGTTCCCCTCATGCCTACCGGTTAGTGCGTACTAACTGGGTGCCACGATAACATTTTGCGCCACAAAACTATCGCGTTGCTGAACTTGCAGATGCCACAATGTGCCGTCAAAGATTTTCCATCATGTTGATAAGTGAGAAGATCAGCTAATAAGTTACTCCGACTCTCGTGCAATCGCGGCGATGACACTGTGAGTAATCATCATGGAAAAAACGAAGGCGAGATGGCGACCACCAATACAGTCGAACCCCTTTATAAGAGACACTGATATAAAAGACAAATGGGTATAAGAGACACCAGTGTGCCTACAGTAAAATACGGACTTATAAGAAAATGCATGCAAGGTACCCTGCTTATAAAAGACATCTCATATAAAAGACAAAAATTGCTTCCCGGACCATGTCTCTTATAGAGGGGTTTAACTGTAAACGCACCGGTATGACTTATCCCCGACAACAAGCCTCATCACAGTAAGCGTCCCCGATTATCTACTCAAGCACGCGTGTGGCGTAGCGTCACTTTAGGCCTACTGCCTACTTTTAGTAGGCGACTACCTGAACGCACTTGGCTACCGATGGCTGCCACTTCATTGAGCGGGACCGTGTTCAAGCACGCACCGCTTTACAGAAATGCAAGCAGATTGCTGTCAGAGTGTTTGTTGTTGTAGGTAGCGGGCATCGGGATACCTTGCTGCATTATGCCAACACTCTCATTGTAAAGCAAGCGTAGCACTGTTGAAACCGTGTGTCACAAAACGAGCGCTCAAAAACGGGCGCGCCGCCAAATTTTCGCGACGAAGCGCCGAGGTCAACGATAAAAAAAAAAGAAAACAAGCATCCAAAGACTCCCCGGGTGCGCGTCCTTCTCCCCTCGGAAGCGTAGGTTCGCCGACGAAACCTCCTCGCATAGGCGGCCGAGCAAGCCCTAGAAAATTCTCGATGGAAAGGGAAGTGGTGATGCCGGGTTGAGTCATCCATCGCGGACGGCCTTCGAACCGCCTCGCCCTCTCCCCAACCTTCGCTGCGTATCGCCCCGATGAAATGATGAGAACTTTCTGGAATCTTGCGCGGAAGGTATTTAATCGAGCAGCCGAGACGGGAGATCAGGAGAAGACTGAAGTTAGCGCCAGAGCGCGTAGGGTATTCCGCCGTGTAGTCGGCGAAGGATTTGTCCGTAGTGACAAAGCAGGAGAAGAAGAGGATTTCCACCTGAGGGGTGAAGGCTCGAGCTACAGGCAAGAGCGTGTGTCTACCGCTATCGAGCGAAGACGCGTGGCAACAGCTGCGTGTGTGAAGCCGACGTGTTTCGGGCGAAGAAGGTTGAAGCTTGGAGAGTGGCCAAGTGAAGACGCGAGGTTTCCTAGAAGAGAAACTTTGGGGGCAACGGAACGACAACAACGCTGGACTTTGAGTGAGTGATTCTCGGAAGAGTATCATCCAGACTTTTGTTCCAAGAACTTTGGACTGAATAGGTTTTCTATCCCTTTAGTCTTTAAGCATCTTGGTTGTTCAATGCATGCGACTGCATTGTAGCACGTATTGTTTTCTGTGTCCGTTGTTTCGAGTGTGGCTGATTGTACTGTGTAGTATGTTGTTTGATTGGTGACATATTGTACTCAACTATTGTGGAGTGTGAATACTTGTTTATTGTTTTTGATCTGCCATTAGTCAGAATATAATTTTGTTTAGGTTATCAACTCTCGGCTCTGACTTGTTCTTTGGGCCACAGCCGGCGTCCGCTGGCGCGCCAAAAAGGACCACTTCTAAATTGTCCACGCTTTCGTGGTGCGGTTCGGGGGGCCGATACTTCGGCCCTTGGAATTAGCCCGGCGATCGCCTCCCGAATTAACGGGACCTGTGACACCGTGCTGCATGCTTTTATTCAGTGACAGCCCAAACGCGGCTTCCATATGTTGCCACAACTTTTAAGGCATCTCTGAAAGCACACTGCTGGCTGAAAGCTCTTTGACGTTGCGTCAACCCAGCAGGCTACTCACCACATCTGTGCATGGCTTTAAGGGGAGACGCGGGTCGAAAAGTCGCGTTTTTTTTCCAAATTTCACCTTTTCTGTTTTTTGTTGCTTTATCATCTTTATACATTATATTTTGACATCTGAAAATATCACAGCGAAATAAGCATCAGAAGTCAGTGAAAAACGCGTCTGAGTGAGCGGCAGTGACGCGCGGCATCACGAAATTTACACAAAACGGGCTGCTGTTCGCGTGCTCGCGGGGCCGCGAAGAGAGCTGTCCGCCATATTGCGGCCGCTGGCTCGTGTAGAGTTGTCCTTACTCTCCACGATCCCGGTTCTTGAAGTCTCGTACGTTCACGAAAAATCTAAAAAAAAAGCAACAAAAACAGTCTTTTCCCGCCGTTTCAAACCGCGCGCCACTAACGCAGGGAAGCCATTGGCTGACAGCACCCGTGTTTTCTTGCCGTAGTTCGCTTCACTGTTTTCCGGAGTTATTTTTCGCTGTTTTCGTGCGATGGCAAGCCCGAAAAAGGCCGTTGCCGACCATCGGAAATACAGAAGTAAGAACAAGTTCAGAGGGAAGCGGCGGAGGACGTACAAGAAAGCCACCGCCAACGAAAATGTCCGCGACGGGCCAGCGGCCGGTAGGCCTAACATCGACCACGGCAACGTCGACCATGGCAACTGCGACGACGAGATCAACGCTGCAGTGAATTTTGTGAGTGCATCGCAGAAAAAGATCGCGTTATTCGAAAACGACGTCAGGCCGAATGCCGATCGTGCCGAAAGCGTAGTGCTGTGCGAGTTGGGTGCATTGACGGCCGTCGTCGCAGGCGCGGCATGCCCCGTTTGTCACGAGAGTAAACTCGCAGTTCGGGCACCGAATAAAAAGCGGAAAGGCCTTTCGGCGTTTCTGGAGCTACACTGCGAGAATGCGGAGTGCTCGGAGAGCATCCTTTCGTCCGCGTACTCGTCGAAGCGGGTCGCGTCAGATGGCGGCCGCGGTGCAAGCAGAAGCTACGACAGCGGGAGTTCGCGTGACGCCTTTGCCGTGAACCTGAAAGTGGTGCTTGCAGCGCGTGCCGTCGGTATCGGGCATGAGCAACTTTCACGATTTTGTGCAGTAGTTGGATTGCCAAACCCTATGCACCATAAGACCTTCCATGCTATCGGCAAAAAGATTCACAGTGCGGCAGTGAAGGCTGTCTGTGAAAACATGCAAAGGGCACGCAGCGTCACCAAAGAGGTGGCTGGTAACAGTGACGTGCCAGTCATGTTTGACGGCACATGGCAAAAAAGAGGCCACAAAAGCCACAATGGTGTGGGAACTGTAGTGTCCTTGGACACTGGTTTGTGCCTGGACTATGAAGTGCTTTCCAACTTCTGCCTGGCGTGCAGTTTGCATAACGACATGGGAGGCGATGAAGAAACATGGCAGGCGTTTCATCATCCCGTTTGTGAGAAGAATTGCGACTGTTCTTCGCATGCCATGGAGGCCGAAGCTGCAGTGCGCATTTGGCAGAGGACTGTGGACTATGAGACACCCCTGCGGTTCACCATCTTCCTAAGCGATGGAGACAGCAAGGCCTACAACGGGGTCTGTGATGCCAACGTGTACCCTGACACTCCAATTGAAAAAGAGGAGTGCACCAACCACGTAGCGAAACGTCTGGGCACCGGCCTGCGGAAGCTGCCAACGCCACTTCCACGAGGGGAGAAGCTGAAGGAGACCACCATCCAGAAGCTTCAAACTTACTTTCAGGTGGCCATTGTGAACAATCGGGGAAATGTCCACAAGATGTACACTGCCATATGGGCCTCATGTTTGCACTCGTGCTCAACAGACGGTGCTGGAAGTCACAAGTTCTGTCCTGCAGGCCCAGACTCGTGGTGCAAGCACCGACGTGCTGAGGCGCAGGGCCAGCCTGCACCGTGCCACACCCCCCTCCTGACCAAGGCCCAGGGTTTGGCAGTCCTCCCAATCTACAAGCGTCTCACAGATGCGAAGCTGCTTGCCCGGTGCCTCCACGGCAAGACACAGAACGCGGCCGAGTCCCTGAACAGCAAAATATGGCTGCTGTGTCCAAAGACCCGGTTTGCTTCCCGGACTGCTGTGGAAACAGCCACAGCCATTGCAGTCCTGTGGTTCAACCGGGGCCACGCGAGCTTTGAAAAGGTGCTGGAAGAGCTTGGGGTGCTTCCTTCGGAGGCCCTGGTTACCCTCAGCGACCGCCGAGACAGCATGCGCATGCACAAGATGAATGTGCGTCAGACCGCTGAGGCGAGGGCACACCGTCGCAGTGCAGCCAAGAGGGCCCGGGTGGAAGAGTCCTGCCGCACCAGCCGGGAAGGGAAAACCTACGGTGCTGGAGAGTTTTAGACAACTGATATTCCCTCTGGACATGTGTGTATGTGTTCAGCACAAGTTTCGTGCTACTGCGTTTTTCATTTTTGTAAATACAGACTTTCAAACTTTCAAACGCGTTTTTCTCATTTCGCAATTTTGGCCAATTTGCATTTTTTGCGGGAAGTGTTTCGGGCACTTAGAATGGTCATACGACGACGAAATTTGGCACACACATTGAGGAGAGTGCGTAGGGTGCCGATATCTACTTGAATCAGCACAACCTATCAGCTGTAAATATCTATTAATAAATTTAATGGTGGTCGAGTGGAAAAAAAAGGGTAGTTTGCTACACAGATGTTTTTTTCATAGTTTCAAAGTTGGAGCACAATTTCTAGCTAGATATCGGCACTCTATGGCTAATAGGGAGCAAAAGGAGCCATTGAACAACTCTCTGCATGAACATTTAGTATGCGCGAAAGTTCCCGGAAAACTTATCAAGTTTCACCATTACTTGAAACACAACTCCCAAACTATTGCACTTATGTAAAAACTGATTACAGATTTGGAATCAGGAGGAAAAACTGCATCAGTGGTCCAATTTCTGAAGCTCTAAGTTGAATAACAAAAAAAAAGTGCTTTCGAGGAGCGTCTCCCCTTAAGCAGAGAGGGCATACGCTACAGCTGCATGTGTGCACCGAGTGTGCGAAGCGCTGCTCGCAACTAGTCATGCAGTAGAATTCTTGGCTCTCTGTAACCTTACCGCGCTTAGAAAGTAAAAACTGCATCAGTTTTCGCTTAGAAGCAGACCCCGGAACAACTATCACGGACAGCCGGTTATGTCCGTTCTGTCACTGTACCACGCCGCATATTCCATAGCTCGCAATAGTTTCGAAATGCTCACCGGCGTCGCCACCGCGTGCTATCGGGCGGTTGTGTGACAGTTTGAAACTTTCTTGCACTTTGACAAAAAGAAAGAAATGGCTTCGCGGTGGGCACTTCAGGCAATGTATCCCGAGTTTATTCCTTTGTTGGCGGTGATGGCACATGTCAGGAGATGCAAATTTGTAGCTGGTGGTTAATGCGTAGTGCCCTATGTCGCCATCCCCGGCAGGTATGTAATAACGGGGTTTCACTGTATGACCAAGTTTTCTGAGAAGCTGATTTTGGCATGGGTACTTTTACACAAAGAATATGAAAGCAGCACTTACTGAGCCCCGTGAGTGTCTCCCCTGCCACCCACGGAAGGTCTCGGCCATTTTCTATTTCCATTTCCTTCCCATCTTCTCCAGTGCAAGAAAGGCGCAGAGCAGCTGCCTGGTGACTGGGCAGCAGTGTCAGCACTCTCTCCACATGTGCTATGTTCTTATAGTTCTGTAAAAAATTTAAACATGAACAACAATGTGAATAGCTGGGCCAGTTAGCACATGATGCAAGATAAAAACTAGCAGTAAACGCAGCAGACAAAGAAGCAGAAAGCACCAGGATGACCTACTGCTTCCTTCTTTGTCCTTTAGGTTTAAAGCTGATTTTCATCCCGATTCAAACAAGTATGCTGCGAGACAGCACCGCAGCCCAATATGCATGCAGGGACTTTGAAAGACTAACTCTAAAACACACATGTGCAAACACCCAAGTAGAAATGCTGATATAATGAAACAAGCTGGATATAAGACGTTGCTTTGGGCAGTCATAAAGTTGAAGTGTCTTAGTTTTCAACAAAATACCATATACCGTCTACGCTCATAACAACAGACCCGGGTAACACAGGCTTTCGGATACTATGGACTATTATTCAGCCTAAGTTTGGTCTGTGAATTAAATTAGTGGAGCGAAATTCCCTTTTAAGAAATCGTAATATAACGAACTATCAGCTACAGTGGAAGAAATCGATGACATTTTTTGTCGAAATTCGGTGCATAAAGTGTACTTTTGCTGCACTGACACAAGCTAACAACAGGCTTGACCAGGCAAGATCATCCCACTACAGCCGCAGTATTAAGGGGGGACGTGGCAATGGGAATTGTAAATTTGGTCAAAATGTTCAGTTTTTCAATTAAATTTTTTCTGTAATACTGAGACCATGTTTTACATCGTAGTGTGAGTTTAGATCAAAATTAGCAGTACAAGTTGCATACCTGCCAAGTTCAAAGATTCTGAATCTGGGAGATTTCCACTAGGAGGGGGGTGGGTGCGCTGAATCATTTGCTTCTATATTTTTTTGCTCGAAAAAAAAAAAACTAGGACAAACAAAACACATGAGCGGGTGGGGGGGGAGGGTGTCAATCTCAAGTGCCAACATCAGTTTTGGGGTCTCATAGTCGTTTGGAGTGGCCGAACACACGAGGGTACTGCTTCCCACTAAGGTGAGAGTCTCAAAGTATGAACAGAACTAACAGATCAACAGAACTATTTCCGTCAACACGTGAACAAATGGGGCGTTTTTCACTGTTTTTTTCACTTTTCAGCATCATTCACTGTATATGTATACATATCTATACGTATGAATACTCAAGAAAGAAAAAAGCCACCCTCGCTTGGCGTCCAGCTTGTCGTGAAACGGCAGTGCTGCCAACCTGCAGAGCCACTTTTTCCCTTTCTCGGGTGAAAAATTTCCCTTGATATTCCTGGATTTTTCAGGAGAGCGGTTTATTGAAGACTAATGTGTTTGTGCTGTGAAAAACAATTTCAAAGTTCACTTTTATGATATTGCCACGTTCCATTTCCCAAGTTTTGTTATCGTCCCAAAACACTACACGATTCTCAGCGCAAACCGCGCCTGCAGTTTTCGAGAAGCTTCTGGACTGTAGTCGATCATTTCGATAAGATCACGCCCACTCTGCGAACAATACAGATTATTCTGGAACCTACGCCACCGCCAGCAATAACGCTAGAACATTCGACGGCAAGAGTATAAATGCCGACGCGTTTCGCCGCTTGTCAGTTGTTGATCGAAGGCTGACGCTCCGTTCGCCGCTATCAGTCCAAGACTGCTATCTGTGCAAGACTGCTGCTGTAATTGGACTTTCCGTTTACCGGGCACAGGTTCGCTCAAATAAACAGTTGAATCCCAACACGAAGTCTCCTGTCTCGGCCAAGTCACGACCCCGTGACAATATGATTAAATTCTTCCACCACGCTGACTCCGACATGTCCGAGGAGAAGAAGGTCCGTCTACTTATGCGAGGAGTAAAGCAGGAACTCTTCACCGGGCTGATCATACACCCGCCGAAGACGGTCACCGAATTCAATTCAGAAGCATCTAAGATAGAGAAGACGCTCGAGATGCGCACGCGGCAATATAACCGTAGCTTCTCATCTACAAGCTACGCCGGCATTCAAGCGCTAGGAACCACTGACTTGCGTGAGACGATCTGAGCGATCGTGCAAGAGGAGCTGCGAAAATTACTTCCTTCAGCGCAGCCTCACGTGGAATCCATCGCAGACGTCCTACGCCAGGAGATCCAGCAGTCGCTGGGCGTTCCTCAGCCTCAAGAGCCGCAGCTGCAAGTCATGAGCTATGCTGCTGCAGCACGCTGCCACGCCCCTCCTCCACGGGCACGCCAAAACGCCGCCCCATCGCACTTCCGTCGCCAGACGCCACCGCTGCCACCACCCTCACCGACGACCTACCGTTCGCCAGCGGGCCAGCGCAGTGGGCCGAGGAAAACCAACGTTTGGCGCACCCCTGACCACCGCCCACTGTGCTACCACTACGGCGAGGCCGGGCACACTTACCGCCGTTGCCAGTACCGACAGATGGGAAATTGAACGTGGCAATATCTTCCGTGAATAGCACCAGGTTCCTCACCACTTTCGCAAGTGTGGTGCGCAAGGAGAAGGCCGCAGCTCTCCTCAAAACCCGCAAGCAGATGCCAAATGGAACGTGGCATTGTGTAGTGTTTTGGGACGATAACAAAACTTGGGAAATAGAACGTGGCAATATAATGATGCATACGTTTGAAAATATTCACTAAATCCACCGTGCTGAAGGTGAAAAATTCGCTGTTCATCTCTCGCAACCTGCTGAATGGTTGCGAAAATATTCGTTTCAAATATATGCATTCTTCAGCTAGCCTCTTTTTTTTTTCCAACATTTTTTTTTTCAAGAGAAGTATTTTGGTTTGGGCTAGCTGGTTCATAGTACACACTTAGAAAGGGCAGCGCAAAGACACAGGGAAAAGAAAGACAGTAGAGACAAACGGCAGGTGTGCATATTTTCAGCTGTTCATATAAACGCATACATGCATGCAGCCTATTGCTCTGGCCGCGCTTTTCACAGAACCCTAGGTGACCTTGGAGGAGCCACATGGTTCCACGGAGAAGCTCACTAGCAAATTGACAGCATTCGCAAAGAAGGGAAACCGATAAAAGGACAACAAACGAAAGAAAGAATAACGCCGCAGGTGAAAGGCGAGAAAATGGGAGGTTGGTGTAACGGAAAGCACATACTTGCCAGGTTCAGGAAAGACGATTTTTTTTTTCCTGTTCGAGCCGGAATTTAGGCAATAGAAGTCGAACATGGACGGCACAGAATTAACCGCAATGAAATGAGGGAGAGAAAAGCACTGACACAGCGTTGGGGGCGAGAACGGCCCTATCGCCCCCTTGCACCCCTGGGAATCACTACTGGGCATGACACAGCACCTTTGGGTGAGGGTAGAGGGGGTGTGAAGGAAAAAAGGTGGGAAAAGGAACAATAAAGAGGTTTTGGGTGGGGAGTCTCTCCGTCAATTTGCTTGTTCACATGGAAGCGAGAAATTTCCCTAGATGCTGATGAATTTGCCTTTTTCCCTAAGTACCACCAAACTTCTCTAGATATAAAGAAATTTCCCTAGAGTTGGCATCACTGCGATGCGCCGACGCGCGCTTATCCCATACTTTGCCTAGCGGGCTTATCTTTTGATGGGAAGAATTGTGTGCCTACGGTTTTCACTGGAACAATAACGTTAGTTGACGTGCTCACAAAGGTCACTTCGGTCTCTGCACAGGCTCTGTTTGCAAAAAGAGTGCGCTTTTCATACACGTTTTTTGGCACTGAAGGAAAAGTTACAGAGGTGGAGCTTCTCCCCATGAAGCACTACGTGAAGTAATCCATTTTGGCGCATGTTTTGCAATGCTGTGGAAAGTGACGAGGAGCACCATCAGCGTTTCATGTAGACCCAGACGCCGCTTAGCGTTTGAGGTGTACGTAAAAAGGCGGAACTTTTTCACATGTTCACGAATGCAGTGAATATTCGCATTAAAAGAAATACGAATATCTTACAAATGTGAGCTGCGTGCTGTCTCAAATAGCTCCTTGTAGAAAATAAAGAAGGAACATTTATATTTCACATTGAAAATACGTGTGCTACTCTGAGATGTACGTGATTTGGCTCCGTAGCTTTCCCTCCAGGGCCAAGAAAAGTTGTTGCCGGGTAACTCATCTGTACCCGTGATTACGTATTGTGGATCGTTTTTGTATAAACAGCGCGTAAGGTGTCTAGTGGTAAACGTTGTTAGTTCGCATTCGTCCTGTGTGTATCATTTGTGCATGAGCAGCACGCTGTAAGTTTTGATCTGCTTGCCGTTCTCAACATGACACTTCAAGTTGTTGCTGTCGCATTGATTGCTTCGCCCATGCAGCGAAACTGTGACTATTTTTTTACGTATATTCGGCCTTTAATCAACCGCTGCGTGCCCTCGGAGCTCGTAGATCACTATCGCTTGATCGATTGATTGATTGATTGATTGATTTGTGGGGTTTAACGTCCCAAAACCACCATATTATTATGAGAGACGCCGTAGTGGAGGGCTCCGGAAATTTTGACCACCTTGGGTTCTTTAACGTACACCCAAATATGAGCACACGGGCCTATGACAATTCCGCCTCCATCAGAAATGCAGCCGCGGCAGCCGAGATTTGAACCCGCAACCTGCGAGTCAGCAGCGTAGATCACTATCGCGTCGCCTGCGACCGGCGCACGCACTGTAAAAGACAGTGCGTGCGCCGTTCGCACGCGTACTTCCAAAGCTTCGAGTATGCTGCTCTCGGCCTTCATTCGAAGATTTCTGTACTAAAGTTCATATAAACCGCCGAGATTAAGAAATGTGTTTGGTACATTCGAATTTAAGCTCTATGGACATAGTGGAATTTGGCTGGGGATTTTCACAAATTTGTATTTCACACCACTGAGCTTCAACAGTACATTTAAATGAACGCCTCTTATATAATACAAAGGGGTAGGTCCGAAAAGCCTGGAGCAGACTGAGCTGCTTTTTTTGTCAATGTGGCCAGATCATGCACAGAAATTTCGATTTCCAGGAGATTTTAATGACAACCGTACAAACGGAAGAAATGGTCAAAATCCGGGAGTCCTTCGGTCAACCCGGGAGACTCATAGTAGTAACGTAGTTAGCCATGGCAACCAAGGTTCTGAGAGTAAGATGTTATCGTGCTTCAAGCAGGTGAGTTCTACTGTCAAATTAGTGTACTATTGGGAGATGGGCCTTGGTGTTGCCCAGCTCAGAACTCTTAGACCAACAGCGCCCGCATAGACGATACCATTTGATCAGGTATACCTTTCTGTCCACACAAACATTGGATCTATTCTAAGCCCAGGGATGGAACCGGGTACATGAGTTTGAAAGCAGTCCAGAGAGCAGGCAAAAGTGCTTTTTGTAGCAGGCTTGGAAAGCCATAAACATGTTTTGGAGCAGCCGTAAGGGCCTTTCCGGGCAAGTTTAGAGCAGTGAGAACATTCAAAACAGATTTGACCCCTTTCAAATCACTTCTGAAGCTCCATTTGATCAATGCTGCATTTTTTTAACACTCAGCTGAGTTTTGCAATAGAAATTATATCGACACTTCTGAGGGGTTTTCGCCATTACTGTCATGTCCCGTATCAATTCTAAATTGATAACATACTCCGGCACATCTTATGTTCCATCCCCGGGTAAAAACGCGAGTGGGCGACGAACCCGGCTGAAGCAGAGGCCAAAAGATTAAGCCCGTCTACGACCCACGAAGGGCGCATGTGATAACATCCAATACCCTCACCCAGGACTGCTGTAGTCAAAGCAGAGAGAAAGCACCCCACCAGTCTTGGAAGAGCATAAAAAAAAAAGAGTGCGGGGTACGGCAGGTGTCGCTTGTGCAATAACTATAAGCTTCTCTTCTAAGGGCATGGTTGCGATCGCTGGCGCGCACACTCTTATCGCAAAGAGAATGGGCAAAAAGTGTTGCTCTCTTTGAAGTGGTCGCATTATCGTACACTATCATTTTGACCAGTTACTTGAGAACGCATTCATATACGTTAGCTGCAGCCTACTTCACATAACCTTACAATTCGCTGCTATCGCATTCACTGCTTCACACTTGCAGTGCAATTGCGGCTTTTTTATTTTTGTACAGCCACCCTTTTTTTTTCTTAATCAGAACGTGCCAGTGTTAAACGCTGAGTCGATAAACGCAAAGCACAGCGGCCAAATTAATGAGAATATGTGCATATGCCTGATGAGCAGTCAGCATACCTGCCAAGTTCAAGGAGTCTGAATCCGGGAGATTTCAGCAATGGGGGAGGGGGGGGGGCACGCGGCACAAAAAAAAAAACAAGGACAAACAAGAAAACATCCTGAACCTGAAAAACAAAAGGCAGTGGGAGGGCGGTCTCAATTTCAAGCGCAAACATCAGCGTTGCGGCCTTATAGTGGCTAGGAGTGGCTGAACACACGAGGGTAGAGTTTTGCACTAAGGTGAGAGTCTCAAACGATCAACACAACTAGCAGAATCTATTTCAGTCAAAACAACTCGCGTGCGTCTTCCTGAGAAACAGGTGAATGGACGGGATGGCGCAGCTTGCTGCCGCAAAAGTGTGGGTCAAAGCTTTGCTCACTACTACATCCTTTTGACAGGAACGCCAAAACGCGTCCGGCCCCTTTTTATTGCGATAGCGATTACCATATGGACAGTCCAGGCTGCTTTTTTTTTCCTTTGCCACCGTCGCCGTTCTTCACAATATATGCATACGTATCTATATATATTGTCACGATGAGTCACAAGTACTGGGGGATTTATTAAACCACCAGGTAGCTAGCACTAGGACGATGCGTCAGTCGTCGCTGGCTCTCGAGCAAAGAAGAAAGCGATCTTCTTTTTTCCTCCAGATTTAGAGCCGCTCTTGCTGTCAACCCACTACGTGCTGGCGGCATTATCCCCCCTTCCGAAAAGAAAAAAAAAAACAAGTACCAAAAAGAGGAAAGGAAAGTACATAGCGGCACCGCGATGCTACTACATAAGCACGTGAAAAAAAAATGGAAATTCGGATGAAGTGAAAGTAAAAACTGAAGAGCGTGCGAACATAGGAAACGTCAATAAACGAGAAAGTAAGTTCACAAAATAAACAAAAAAAAACACAAAGAACGCTGTACGGTAAAGGAAAAGTTACGAACAACGCGCAATAAATGGCTTCATGCGCAACACATGAACGACGTCCGGCCTCAGCCGTGTCCTGCTCCGTGCATGGGGTGTTGAGTCCGGAACCACTTCGTAGTTCACGTCACTGACGCGGCGTAACACTTTATATGGGCCAAAGTACACTTTATATGGGCCAAAGTACCGGCTCAGCAACTTTTCACTAAAGCCACGGCGGCGGACGGGCGTCCACACCCAAACTTGATCTCCGGGGCGGTAAAACACTTCTCTGTGGCGGGTATTATAGCGTCGTGCGTCTGCCTGCTGTTGCTGGCCGATGTGCAGTCGCGCGAGCTGCCGGGCTTCCTCATCACGCTCTGCGAATTCTTCGGCGTCTCTTGCCAACTCGTCTTCGTCCTGACACGGTAGCATTGAGTCTAGCAAGGTCTGCACTTCCCGGCCGTAGAGAAGCCGAAATGGCGTGAATCGCGTGGTCTCTTGAACGGCGGTATTATATGCGAAGGTCACGTAAGGCAAGATCCGGTCCCATGTTTTGTGCTGTACGTCGATGTACATTGAGATCATGTCTGCGAGGGTCTTATTCAGTCGTTCAGTAAGTCCATTGGTTTGCGGGTGGTACGCAGTTGTCCTTCGGTGTCTGGTGTTGCTCAGTTTGAAAACTTCGTCCGTAAGCTGCGCCGTGAATGCCGTCCCTCTGTCCGTTATTACACTGGAAGAAGCACCGTGTCGTAAAACGATGTGGCGCATAAAAAATTGTGCTACCTCAGAAGCCGTGGCTCGTGGGATCGCCTGGGTTTCAGCGTAGCGTGTCAAATAGTCGGTCGCGACGATCACCCATTTGTTGCTGTCCGCAGACATAGGAAATGGCCCGAGAATGTCCATGCCGACTTGGTCGAACGGCGTGCAGGGTGCTTCAATGGGCTGAAGCAAACCAGCTGGCTTACCAGATGGTTGCTTTCGGCGCTGACATTCCCGACAGCTCTTTACGTACTTTTTTACGCTTGCTGAAAGTCCTGGCCAATAGTACCTCTCGCTCACTCTGGCAAGTGTCCTTGAGTAGCCCAGATGACCCGATGTGGGTTCGTCATGGCAAGCGAAGAGGACGTCGTCTCGCATGTCTCGAGGAACCACCAGGAGGTAAGCACGATTGTTCGAACGAGCGTTCTTCTTGTACAGCACACCGTCTCGTAGGCAGAACGACGTCAACGAGCGGGATAAATGACGTGGTATGATTGTGCCCTGGCCCTCTAAATGATCAATAATTGGACGAATATCTGCATCATCTCGCTGTCGTTTGCTCAAATCTGATGCACTAACGGCGCCCAGAAAGCCTTCGTCTTCCTCTGCTTCCTGACTGACAACATGAAGGGGTGCGCGTGACAGTGTGTCAGCGTCTTCATGCTTACGGCCGGACTTATGGACGATGGTGACATCAAATTCCTGCAGCCGCAAACTCCACCGTGCTAGCCGACCTGAAGGGTCGCGCAGGCTTGCCAACCAACAGAGCGCGTGATGGTCCGTCACTATCTTGAAGGGACGACCATAAAGGTACGGGCGAAACTTGGTGATTGCCCACACGACTGCGAGGCACTCTTTCTCCGTAGTGGAATAATTCGCCTCGGCACGGGATGGAGAGCGGCTGGCGTAGGCTATCACTCTTTCGATGTCCTCTTGACGCTGAACGAGCACTGCACCGAGCCTAATGTTACTAGCATCAATATGGACCTCCGTGTCAGCATCATCGTCGAAATGAGCGAGAACGGGCGCTGATTGCATGCGCTGTCGCAGCTCATCAAAAGCTGCTTGTTGCTCGTTTTCCCAGACAAACAACGTGTCGTCCCTCGTGAGACGAGTCAGAGGTTCTGCTATCTGTGAAAAGCCATGAATGAATCGGCGATAGTAGGCGCACAAACCAAGGAAGCGCCGGACGGCTTTCTTATCGACAGGAGCTGGTAATTCGGCAACAGCGGCAAGCTTGCCCGGATCGGGACAGATTCCTTCGGCGCTAACTACATGTCCAAGAAATTTTAGTTCTTTATAGCCGAAGTGGCACTTCTGTGGCTTTAGTGTGAGGTCCGCCGATCGGATAGCCTCCAGCACGCTGCGCAGGCGGTGAAGGTGCTGCTCAAACGTGGTAGAGAAGACCACCACATCATCAAGGTAGACAAGACAAGTCTGCCACTTGAGCCCTGTGAGGACAGTGTCCATCATTCGCTGGAAAGTTGCCGGTGCTGAACACAAGCCAAAAGGGAGCACTCGAAATTGGTATAGGCCGTCTGGAGTCACAAAGGCTGTTTTCTTCAGTCGTGGCTGGCTCTCGAGCAAAGAAGAAGGCGATCTTTTTTCCTCCAGATTTAGAGCCGCTCTTGCTGTCAACCCACTACGTGCTGGCGGCAATATGAACACACAAACAAAGAAACCTAGGAAACGACGTTATGCGAAGCATGCAGACGGAAAGTGACCGTGTTTTAATTTTTTTGTTGAGTGACATGTCATGAAATGATGCTAAGTATATGTACAGATGTTGCACACACAGACACATGATGAATAGCTGTAGATGTTTATACAACAAGTTGTTTGCACTTGTGCAACGATGCCAACTGGTACATGCGTATTAGCAATACGAGTAGCTGATATGAAGCGCTGATGCTCTTGAGGAAGCTGGCCCTGGACACTGCTACAAAAATCAACTTCAGTGCATGACAACTAAAATTGGCGTTGACTTTCGCGACGGTTGTATCAAAGGAGTACATATGTAATGTTTACAAGATTTGGTAGGCAGCACTGCCACCACTAACTGCGACTTTTTTTCTTACGTATTTACTGCCTTTGACCTACCACTGTGTGCCCTCAGAGCTTGGAGATTGCAATCACGTTTCCGCGACCGCGGTTGCGGCAAACGGGTGTTTATTTTGCAATCCCGAAGCGCTTGGCTGCGCACGCGCCTTAAAAATTAAGTCATGTTATGCCATCTACGATATAATCTGCCACCGTTTTGTGTGCAGAGTTTGCCGAAAGCAGCGTTGCTTTGACTGGTTGAGCGCACACTTTCGGGGTTCTGTCAGTTACGCCGTCGCCATACATGATCGTGTCAAGAGCGACCGCGGTTTCGTCCACAGCGGTTGTAGCAAGGACAATCACACGCACTGTAGAAGACAGTGCTTGCGCCGGTCGCACGCGTACTTCCGAAGCTCCGAGTACGCTGCTCTCGGTCTTCGTTCGACGGTTTCCGTACTAAATTTTGTATCACCCGCCTCGATTCCAGTGCTTTCGTCGGAATGAACATAGATAATCCAATTGCAACATGTGACAGATATTTGCAACTCCACTCGTACTAGACAGGTTCTTAAAATTTTTGAAGCAGTGAATTTGTGACGCAATAAACTTCTTTAATGAATCCATTCCATGGGTACTTAAAAGAAGTGTTGCAGGGCCCTTTTAAGAGAAGATGCTACTCGAAGGCACTTTTTTTTTATTATTCACCCTAGAGCAATGAAACTTGAGCCATTTATGGAACTTTTTATGCCGATTTCAAATATATAATTAGTTTTCTTGCAAGTTGCACACTTATAGCTCTGCAACATGACAAAGTGAAAACCTTAACCTTTTGCCCCCTTCTTTCCATCCCTAAACTTCTGTAATTTTTTACTATTCATAGTTCATAATGTTTCAAATAAAGTGTAGAATGCAAATAACTAATTAGGAAGCACATACAAAATGTGTAATACACGGGAAAAATAATAGATGTAAAAGTCCATATTTCACCTACCCTAGTAAAGGTTTACATACAATATTTTTGTTATGCAATTAAATATTGAAATTTAAACTAGCTAATTGCATTTGTCATACTTTGAAAAAATTTTGGGCAAAATTTTATGCAGATCCGAGAACTAGAAGTGCCCAAAAAAGGAGGGGCACATTAGAAAAAATGGAAAAATTTGTGTTTTGAGAAAAATGAGTTTTAAAGTTAAAATTGAGTTTTTATTTATGAAAAATATCATTAAATCTGATGAAATTTGCAGACCAAAAAGAACAATCCTTCTTGTAGTGGCCACTGCAACTAAAATACGGCAGCAACATGAGTTTGTCCCTCTCCGATTTTTTTAGCTGACTCCTCACAGACGTTTCGCTAACAGACAGGCCCATGAAACGCTTGCCAAACTTCCGCTCCATCTGGCAGAGCCTTGTGCCAACTGCGAGCTAAGAAGAAGTTCGACAGGACTGCGAAATCCATACTAAGTCCAGTGTCATGCCATTTTGCGGCCATGTTTGTGCCACATACCGTCGTACATAATGGCAATGTCGTCCCGTCTAAGTTCTCTCACTGCGAGCTCTTTCGACCTCACAAGATTGGCACTGACATCATCCATTGCCGCATCACGGACTGTCCGGCTGACGGGTGTGAATGACTTTTGACGCATTGGCTTTTGAAATCCAACAAATTAACTGCTGCAAATCGAACCAGCTACTTGTAGCTTATTCCTACAGAGCACGCCGCCCAACGGCTTTCACTTGCGAGCAGTGCCTTTATTCATTCATAACAGAGACAATTACACGAGAAAAGCATTGTTCAGCTGTGGTGCTTGACAAGACATGGACCCCGCAAATAGGTTTCACAGCACATACAGGCGCGCAGCGGCCAATGGCGGTCCCCGGTTTTACCATGTGATAAGCCAGTTGCGGCGCTTGAAAAACACGCAGAACAGTGCTTCTTTTTATTATTTCTTGCGCTGCATCAGCGAGAGAAACTGTTGTTATTTGAAGAGTGAGGCTTGGACTCATTCGACCAATAATGGCGAGCGGAAGTGCGTTATCGGCGGCAAGGTGCTTGAAGACTGCACACTTTGGATTTTTTAACAGGCACCTTGTGCTCTTTAGATGCAATTTTAAAGCATTTCCAGTTAAGTCTCGGCCTGTATAATTTTTTTTTTCATAACAGTAGAGGTACTAATCTTATCAAAACAGGCGAAAATAAAAAATCGGTAATTAAAAAAAAAACTCACGTTTTTCGACCCGCATCACTCCTTAAGTGTAAACATATTACCCTCAATTTGATTCATCATTTTATTTTAAGTTTAATTACTTGTTATATCAGCTTATATGTTCTATGTATAATAAATTTTAAAATATCACATATTTTTTACAGGTTGTCACTTACGTCCTACCAGTCAAATTCTGCTACTCTTTAAAGTTGTTTCGATTTCCATTGAACAAAAAAAAAAAGAAAGAATGGCATTTGTACAGAGGCCTTATTTAGATTATATATATATATGTATATATATATATAATGGGAGTAATAATTCAATGGGCCAGTTAGTCTTCGTGAAGGTATGGGATATGGCACAACGGGAGCGTTGTCAACAAGGATAAATATATTTATTTCCCAACAGTTTCGGGAGGGGTCCTCCCTTCATCAGGGGATGAGTTATACTGACATGAATTTCCAAACTTCGTTGCTGCTGCGTCCCTCTCGCCTTGAAACATGTTTGCGAGAGTGAGAGGGAACTAAAAAAAAACAAAAAGACAAAAAAAAACAAAAAGGGGGAGAAAAAAAGAAAGAAAAGAAAGTTTTTCCTCTTTTTTACTTTCTTTCTTTCTTTCTTTTCTCCCCCTTTTTTGGTTTTTTTGTTTTTTTTTCTCCCCGGCCTCGAGAAGAGGCCTCATACTACCAGTGAAACCCAACTGGTTCGACAACACAGGATTACCCTGTAGCAGCTCGCCGTAGAGTGAAGGGAGCAAATGCGGCCGTTTTTCACAGGCGACACTTCGGCGTCGCGATCCGCGTGCGTTCGTTACAGGAAAAACCAAGAAGTTCTTCAGGCTACCAAAAATATTCGTCGCGCATTTCGCGAGCCAAAACAGGAAAAACCGTCATGTGAAATTTTCGCTGTTATAAATCTGTAACTCCCGTGATTTTTTTTTTTTTTTTTTTCGCGTAGTGAGCCCTTCCCCCAAATTGGCGTCAACTTTTCTATGCAAGTAAAGTCAGTAAATAACACCTACAGGTCTGAGTGAGCTGCAAGTTTACTTTATGCAGATGAGTGCCATAAAATTGAGCAACTAGAATGTCAACAAAAAACACACAAAAGGAGGCACTTGTGAATTCACTCTAAAGGCACCATGTTATTGCACAGTGACGATAATGAAGTCGAACCCACCTGGACTTCAAACTTGGCAGTGACTTTCTCTTCCTTCTGTACTTGGCGCAAGGTGAGAGGAGGGCCTGTGATGGTGCCTTTGCAGCTATTTGATAGATCCACTGTGTAGACGGGCAGGCCTGTCTGACGAGGTGCCTGAAACTGGAACAGGTGAAACAAATCTGCAGGCTCCACTTATGGTGATGAACTGCTCAGTGCTTGCCGCTAGCAAGACGAACTTCTGATCACACTGCAACATGGCTCACGAGGTCACAGCGTACAAATTCAAGTCAAAGTGCTCATTCATGTTAGGTTGACATCCTTGAGTCCCCTCTTTATTGAACCAAGGTTTCAATGCAGGCTAGCTAGTACATCATGACTTTTTTGAAGGAAACATACATATGAATAGCAAGAAATGGTGTAAAAGATTAGAAGTTTGCAGTTAGATAATCTATCTCTAGTTGATGCAATACGACCGAAGGCCTTGTGACACACGTGTCGCCATACTTGAGGATATGAAGAGCCTCAGCAACTTCTCTCACTGTCCTATCTCTGTGCCGGGACAACACCTGGGTTTCGCAAAGTAAAGGGTGACACTTGCAATCTCTGCAATGTAGGCACAGATTCCACGAAGGGTGGACCTTCAGCGATGCCCTGTGATCCATTAGACGGTTATTCAAACACCTTTTCATTTAGTGCCAAGTAACAATGTTAATATGCACTAAAATTGTGCCGTACACAGGCCTTTAGCATTTTTACCACTACAGAAGTCTATAATTTAAATTTCCTATGGCATAGCTTGATGTTAATGGACTTACCTTGCAAATCACAACAAACTTGGGTTCACAGGTATAGTTTCCTGCCATATCAAGCACAGACAAGTCGAAAGATGGCGTAGCACCATTTTCAAATGACAGCTGGTCTTCACTTGCAGGAAGAACCTGCAGTTCATAGGCTGGCCCTGCAAAAATCACATTGAACACACATATGCATGCATGTAACATATTGTGGTAGAGACCACTCATAACTAGACCAGATTATAGGTAAATGCCGATTTTGTTTCTTGCGTTCCTATCACGCCACTTTGACATATGAGCATGCATTAGAGGTTAAGAACAGCTTTTATAGTGCTTTTATAGTGCCTATAAATGCCTACTTTGGACTTTTGTGCCTAAATTCCTATAAGTGCTTATTTTCAAAATTGGTGCCAATATGAGCACTATTTAACCTTAAATTTTGTTATCGAGTACAGTTGGAGACCGATATTCATGTTACCAGGCAAAACCGAGCTTTCCAAGCTCTGTGGGGTGCACTGGGTTAGAGTGCCTCGGGCGTGTGGCAGAGGCGAACAAGCGCATCTTGGCACGTTAGACACAAGCGCCATCTGACAGTTATCTTCGAAAACGAAGGCGTGCGCGACCGCGGAGAAAGCTGCGCGCCAGTCTCGGAGGTGCTAAGGTGTAGAATGCAAAGCGACGGACAGGTGCCACCACCGTGTTGTCGTAGCAAAGCGTTGGAAACACCTACTTGAGCATCGCGTTGTACTGCCAGCGCAGTGCGATAAACGCTACAGTCATTCTAGTTACTTGTGTGTGCCTCTTCTAGTATAAAGGCAGACATACAAAACATAGACCTGTTGTTATGGCGCCTCAGATATGCGCAATATTAGCTTTTTTAATTGAATATCGCACAACTATGAACGCTAAACCTTTAGCAATGTTGGTGGGTGCTGCGGATGAGGATGGCCGTTTGAGGTATTGTTAGGGCGGAAAAGAGACAAATGTGCAGGCAGACACACAGACCAAAATTTTTCTGTCGAAGGTCCTCAAGAAAGACTATCGTCTTTAATATTTCCTGACATTCGAGCCCACCATTTAGAATCCCCTCCAGACGGCCATGGATGGACACAGTGCTGTGTGCATAATCTTTTTTTTTCTTATTTACTTTTTCTCTTTGTGGAAGTATGTAATTACTAGGCACACAGGTTATTCGCAAAACACCAATACTGCCCCTGCATGCAAAAGGGACGTGAGAAGCTCACCAGGAAGTAAGCGAATCTTGAGGGTCTGCGTGTTCTCCTCAAGGCCAGGAATTTTCACCGTCAGGTTGAAGCTCTTCACATGAAACAAATGCACAAATTCACACCCAAAGGACTTATTTATAGGTGAACACACACACAAAGTAAAAAGAATAGGGAGCTCATAATGAGTATAGCCAGACCTATTTATAAGAGACACTGATGAAGGTGACAAATGGGTATATGAGACACCAGTGTGCCCACATTGAACTAGGTGTTGATTAGAAAATGCATTTGTGGTACGCTTCTCATAAAAAATACCTCATATCAAAAACAAGAATCACTCCTCGGTGCATGTCTTTGATAAAATAGTTCCACTGTCAGGAGTGCAACAGCCGAAATGGAATTTGGAGCAGTTTTTATAGCAGCAAAATGTTACTTTTGGAGCACTACAGTCAATCTCGTTATAGCGAGCCTCAGATCGGCTATTTTTTTAGATTATTGACTTTTTCGAAAATTCCCCTCCTTCCAATGGTTTTTTTTCCCTCCAATGGTTTAATGTAAAAATATTTCACTACTATGAATTTTAGAACATCAAATGTTTCAAAATAATGTGTCATATTTTATGACCCTTATATCTTCCCAACACTTCAAAATAACGAATGGCGATTTTAAAAAGTTACTCACGACTGTGAAAGTAATGCCCATCTCTGTGCCGGCCACTATCATCATCATCAAAATGTCCACGAATTTCTTTATGTGCCTGCCCTATTCAAATGTGCAATAGTACTTGTTTATTGCGCCAAGCTTTGCCCCGTTGCCTTTGCCTTTCGTCGGCCAGCTTCACTCGTGCACTTGTTACACGGCTGTTTTCTAGCCTTTTGATTGGTGGTTGAGCATGACCACGAAAAGATTGCTACGACAGAATGAAAAATGCGATGCGACGTTAAGTTGCCGATGATTACCGGTGCATGATTCACTGACACTGGAGCACTATGCACAATGAGGCGACGAAGCACGCACATGACTTAGCTGACGACTGACAAGACTGATAAAGTTTGTTGTAATAAAAAAAAAATGCCCATGAGACCAAAGACGGCATTAGCACAGTGCGTGCGAACTAACATGAAGAATCCATATTTAATGCCGATGCTTCGCAGTGCGTAGGAAGGATGCGCACGCTTAAGTGTTGTGGGGTCTCGGCGAGGCGAACGCGCGCACCGCCACGCCACGCTCTCGGAGTGAACGGACACAGTTGACACGATCGGTACCAAGCACACAACATACATACATTTATTAACTAATTTAGACGACGATATCGTCCGCCGAATGATACACCAATTTCAACTAACACGCTACCATACAAACAACATAACGCAGGGACACACTAAACACACAATAACATGATGAACCCACACTAACACACCCAACACACTAGCACATACCCAAGGCGGCGTCGCCAACGCCTGACCTTACACGCGGGACCCCGGCGCGAAGCCCGCGGTGCCGAGCACCGGGGACCCGCGCTACAGACAACCGTTCGCGGCAGCCGCCACGCGCAGAAGAGGCTCGCTCAACGCTCGCCCACCGCCAAGGCCTGCCTTCCGCCAGGGGCCACTGCCGGCGCTACCGCTCTACCAACAGTGGTACTCAAAAAGCGAACACAACGCCATCTGTCGCCCGGCGGTGGTCACCACCGAAACGAAGCCTTGGGGCGAGCCACGTGCGCCACGCGGCGCAGACAACTTTACAGGGGGGGGGGGGGGGGGTGTCAGCACCCCCACAGTGTTCAGTTCGTCTTTCAGCATTAGCAGCCCGCATTAAGGTAGATTGAGCTCTTCCTCAAAAAAAAACATACACTGGTTCCGTAATAATTAGTGTTTGCTTGTTTTTTCACACTCACTTGAGCATGAAGCTGTTGCGAATGTATACACAGTACAGGTACGCTACTCGCGTGTTTGCGTTTACGCTTTTTGCGCTAACTTCCAATTCTTTCACAATGACTTTTCAAAATAATGAATGATCTTTAGTGGTACCTTGAGATTTGATTGAGATTTCACTGTACAATATGAATTTGGAGCAGGTTAGGGGAAAAAAAAAAACATCCATTTTTTATCACGAAAGATCAAATCTGAAATAATATAAAAGAGCTTACCTTTAGAAAAAGAAAATTATGGACAAACCTAATTACTGTTCTAATGATGCATTCCACCCTTTTAAGATGCCTGCCGCTACAGAAAAAGCAACTGTCAACACAGCGAGCAAATAGCGTCTTTTGCTGATTTTTATGAAGAATATTGGACACGTTTCTTAATACGCCCTGTATATGGCACCATGGTTTAAGGTTAGGGTATGCCCACTTGGACTGATCGGTGACACAAACTGCGGGCTTCAAACATGACCTCCATGATCTCACTGACCACATGATCTCACTCAAGTAGCGCAATTGAGAAATTGAGGCAGGATAGACATTTGGCGCAGTGTGGCACAATTTCAGCAAATATTATGGTTTTGGTGCAGCTCGGCGCAAAAAAGAGGAATTGTATCAAATTGGTGCAATTGCCGCAACTGTTGCACCCCTCCACTGTAAATGCATCTATCTTTTAACACTATGAAAATAGGGCAACTTACCTTTCCCGAGTTTGACTCAACAATCCCCTTGGCCACAATTCCCTTGATTATCAGTGTGTTGCCTTTGGCTTGGACACTGTCATAGGATAATTCCAGGCCACTTTTCATAGAAAGAAGCAAATACAATAGCTATGTTATCATAGCATAATGTCTAAAGAAAGAAATTTCTTTGTTCCTGTACACTACAGAATAGATGATCAGTTCTACATGTTTAAATCGAAAGTGCTGCAATGAGGATTAGTTCACCCCAAGTCCCCCGCCGAGCAACACAACGAATAACTGCCAAGAGGTAGCAATTAAGCAGCTTACTTGGCCTTGAGCTCTGGTCTGAGGTCTGGAGATGGCTTGGTTGAGTTGCCATACTTATCAAGAAAGTCCAGCGGGATCTGGAAGGGTGTGCCAACACGAAATGGGCCCTCCAAGTAACCCACATTGAACTTGTCCGGTGCAGCCTCTGCAGGGGGGCAAAGCAACAGGTATGTGAAAAATAGGGAAAAAAATGCTTAACTAATACAGCCCACTGAATTCGTAATGTGAGAAGGCAACAAAGTACTGCAACCCCATCCCTGCAGACTACACAGTGCTACACTGAATTTTTCCAGACTTTCAATTCCAATTCTGTAGATAAAATTAAAAATTTTCAGCACCATACTCACTATGACATCTAGATTTTCTTTTTTCAATAAACACCATCTTTTTATCTTATTACTAGTAGATAAATTAGACTACTTTATTCTACCTTATTTATTCGTATCTAGGCTGATAGGTGCTTTTTTTTTTATTTCTTTGTATCAAACTCCAGGGTCAACTTACATTCGAGGATTTTAAAAAATGCACTATTTTTCATTGAAAAAAGTGGTGCACAAATAGTGCCACTTAGATGGTATAACAGCTGTTAGAAGCTGGGCGACACTTGGCTTAAGTACATATGCGAGGCCACCATTTTGATATTTGTGGCGAGTGCGGAGGCAAACTGTTTGCCGATTCGATTCGCGCTTCGAGAGACCTGTGCGTGGCATAGCTCAATAGCACCTAAGAGGCGGTGTCATTATAGTGCCCCTTATAAAAGGAAAATTGTCATAGCCACGAAGTCGTCGCCCAACGTTCAAGCCAGGCGAGACTTTGGAGTCTACAAAAAAAAAATGTGCATCGCTGGTGGGCTGCAGCGTGGGACGACATACCAGGAACATTGAATGTACGCTCTTTTAAGAAGTGCCGCATATTTAGTGAGATTGTTGGCACCGAGGATTGTGCACTGTTGAAGACAGTGTCGAGAGAAACAGAAACGACTCAGAATGAGCACAGCGTCTTCGTGATGCAAATACAGTCAAATCTCGATAATTCGAACTCGAAGGGGCCCGAAAATTTGTTCGAATTAAAAGAAGTTCAAATTAATGAAAGCTTAATACACGGAGGGCTGTCCATGCAGTGGCGCATGTGCATTGAGCTAACACGCGAGGGGGAAGTTTCAGAAGACTTACATTTATTCACAAATCACAAGACATTCGTCATTAATTGAAGTAATCAGTGATGTGCATCTGCACACGTTCGCCTTGCAGTGAGTCAATCAATTCCGCACGCAGCTTGTAATGCATTTCTACTTCGGCTTCAGCATTCTCCTGGCGAGAGAAGTTGTGCACGGAAATGTTCGCCGACATGCCGCAGCCGCAGGATGGCCAGCACGTGACGAGAAAGGAGGAGCGTCTCCACGCAAAGAGAAGTGAATCGACATTTGAGAAAAAACCAACACTCCACGGCAGCTTTTTTTGTTTTTTGCTTTCTTCGCGCGTGTCGTTCAAAGGAGAATGGTTACGCGGCAGGGATGAGAAAGAGGGAAGCGTAGCAACGGCGCGTGAGGGACCCCCCTCCCCACCTCAAGGCGCAGAGCCGTGCTCCCGCAAGGGCTGCAGAAGATAGTGCCTTTTTCCTTTCCTTCAGCCACACATTCATTCAACCCAGCGACAGCTTTCTTTTTTTTTTCCCTCTCTCTCTTCGCGCACGGCGTTGGAAAGAGATGGGTCATTACGTGGCAGGGACGAAAAAGGGAGAAGCTTAACATGGGCGCATCACAGATCGGCATTTGAGAAAGAGCACACCTTCCACCGCACCCTTTTCTCTTTTTTTTCTTTTCCTTCGCATGCAGCGTTGAGGTGTTGCAGGTGCCGCCGCGAGATCGAGCAGGGTGCTGAGAGCATTTTGGGAGCGCAGTATGTTCGAATTAACCGTCGCAAGTGCTTGCGCGTTTGAATTACTGGGCGTTTTCGCCCATTGGAATAAACATAGCTTTGACAGGACCTCATCGTGAGTTCGAATTAACCGGAAGTTTGAATTAAGCATGTTCGAATTAATGAGATGCAATTGTAACTAGAAGGGACGCGAAAAGAAAACAAGACAACAATGCAACGCACGCAACAGGAATAGCGGCTGTATAATTGTTGAGTTATTTGCATCATGCTTTGCTGCTTTGCTTTATCTACATGTTCAATAAATGTTTTCTCTTTGTGAACGCTGTCTTTGCTGTTTAGTTCGGCCTACAATCGAGGAAAGTTTTTTTTTTTTTTTTTTCGGGCTTCTGACTTTAGGGAGTCAGCTCATAATTGGGGTCGGTCTTGATCTGAGTAAATATTATAATACAATAAGCTAGCATTTTTTGGATTCTGCTTTAACCAGGTCACAACCATAGCTCCAGTTTAATATAGCAACATATTAGCAGTGGGCTTCTTTATGTGATTCTTTGAATTTTAAGCTCCGATTCAACTTTCATTGTGCGGAAAGCCTACTCTTAAAAACTTTAAAATTCTTCATTATTAAACTGTCAAAGTTTTTTTTTCCAAACCAGATTACTAAGTGTGGCTCATCACGATGATTGGGAATGTATGCAATAAAACAATAATAAATGTTCTAGACCCAGTGAACAAAAGTTACAGCATGATCAACATTTGCAAATGAATCAAATGTCAAGATAAGGTATCTCAATGTTCAATATGCAATAACTTTCTTTGAATAAATTTAGAACATCTACTTCTGTTTCCTTGAACACAGTTCTCATTTTAGATTATCATGACATGACAATTCATTTTGTAACACGCTCAGTGTCAGAATATTAATGCTCCAAAAATACAAATAATAACAACTGACGGAGCGCAACGTTATAAACCTGTGGAGGTCCTAGCACCTCCTGTAAAGTCGTTTGCACCTCGAAGCACACGTGTTTCTTGCATAGGTTGCATTTGAGGCTCACAACTATTGAGCATGTAGGTGGCGTTGTGCTCGCAAGCGTTTATCACCACCATTATCATCATCGGCGGCAAGCCTTGGTGGTGGTAGAAAAGAGAGAAGCGGTTATTTCGCGTGTGGCAGTCGGACCAAGCTGTTGTCTCTCGCGGTGGGCCCGCCAGAACGGCGCCGCTGGTCGTTGATCGCGGGCCTGCGAGTGAGTCAAGCGTTGGCGACGCCGCCTTGAGTGTGTTCTTGGGTTTGTCATGTTATTGAGTGTTTATTTATTTATTTATTAGTGCAACCTACATCGCCCAAGTAGGCATTATTATAGGGGGTGAGGGAAAAAAAGCAGTATTACAGTCGAACAAAGCGCACAGTTGCGCCGTCGAAAATGGCATACATTTGCGCAGGAGCTACTGCGCATTCACAAAAAGCACAAATCTTGTAGAGACAAACAAAAAGCATCGAATGGAAGATCAACACGTGTATCCAAATTATTTCATTCGCGAATGATCAAAGGAAAAAAAGATAAGACACCAGTACAGCAGCTGACCTCGCAGATTTTTTTTTTAAGTGATCATTTCTATGTGACACATAGTGTGGGCTCATCATGTATAAACCCTTGTTAATGCGGATTTCACCACAGAATATAGAATGAAAAAACTTTAATTGCAAAAATTTCCTGTGCTGCTCAAGAGGCTTCCATCCTAAGTTATTCTTAATGCATGTAACACTGGAGTTCAAATTGTAATTATTACTGACAAAGCGCGCGGCACGGTTTTGTATGTGTTCAAGTTTATAGATTAGAGTCTGACGATGAGTATCCCACACTGTACAGGCATATTCAAGGATAGCTCGGACATTTGTAACATACAAAGCCTCTTTCAGGCTTTTTGGGGCAGATATGAAATTGCGTTTAATAAAGTTTAACACACTGTTGGCCTTGCCAGTTACAAAACCTATATGCTTATTCTAAGATAAATCGACAGACAAGTATACACCAAGGTATTTAAAATGTTCAACATGGTCAAGTTGTGCTCCTGACAAGTTGTAGGACGAGTGAAAAGGTTTTCGTTTTCTGGTAAAACTAAGGAAGCAACATTTTTTTACATTCAAACACATCTTCCATTTTTCACACCACCTTACCACACTGTCAAGATCATACTGTAAAGCACACATATCGTCCATATTGTGTATTGATCCATAAATAACACAATAATTCGCGTACAGCCTCACGTTTGATGTTAGCATCTCTGACAAGTCATTAATATGCCCAATACCGAACTCTGTGGCAGCACGGAAGTTACGCTGACGTATGAAGAAGATTAACCATTTACTCAGACGGGCTGTTTCCTAGAAAATAAATAATCCCTCAACCAACCAAGAAAAGATGCAAGCAGACCTAAAAGAGAGAATTTATGTAATAAAAGAGCATGTGAAACGGAGCATGTGAGACTTCGCGATGGGAAGTGTTGTGTGATATTGCACTAGGTTTAGGTTGTTCAGCATGTTGATCACGATTGATGTTATAGTAATTTGGCTAAAGATATCGTCATTCTAAAGGTAGTTAAATAAATGTGTGTTGTTCGGGTTCGTTCCGACCGAGTCTACTCTGTCTGTTCACTCCAAGAGCGTGGTGCTCACCATTTCGACACCTCCACAAACCACGATATGATTATGAGAGACTCTGTAGTAAAGAGCTCCGTAAATTTTGACCACCATCATTTCTTTACTGTGCATCTGAATCAGGCCACACGGGCCTCAAGCATTTTAGCTTTCGTCAAAAAATAAGGCCGCAGTGATAGGGATTTGATCCCACGACCTGCCAGTCAACAGTTAAAAATCGCACCCACTAGCCCATCGTGGCAGTTAATACTCACAAAAAGGCACATAAAGTCTTTTGACATTAAAAAAATTACACCCATTAGACAAATACTATTGTATAGCGCGGAATATAGGCAAAGATTTTTTTTTATTGTCATTAAAAAGTCACCTCTCGCCCTATATACCGTATTTCCTCGCTTAATCCTCGCACTCGCATAATTCTCGCACCCCCCACATCGCCCAACAAGAATACGAATTTTTTTTTTCCTCGAGTAATTATAGCACCCTCAAAAACTGCCGCAATAATGTCGTCTGCTTGTTCCAGCCACTGATGATAATAGTGCGTGTCATCTGGTGCCATCTCTTAAGCACCAATCATACTATTACTGCACGGAGATTTAATCCAATCCAAGCCAAGCCAAAGTGGCAAGTGCGCGTTATGGCGTGTTTTGTATGTTGTGTTGGTAATCCTGTCGCGTTATGGGGCGATACTGAAGCTACACGGCTGCTTTCAAGTCGAAAGTAATAGATCATGCACTAAGCAACGACAACAGGGCCACCGGTAGGCCCTTCGGAGTCTATGAGTTATGTGTTCGGTACTGGTGACGGCAGCTGAAAGCCACCAAGAAGCGTTGGGCCTGCCGTGCGCCTAAAACTGGCATTGATCGTAAACTTTATTTCTTCAGAAGGAAAGTGCGGACGATTCTATTAAATAGCCATCAGCCCAATACTGACGTCCTACACTTACCTTTTGAGGGCTCCTGTTGCGCGACGAATGCTACCGCTACGGCCGCAACACCCACAAGCTTTGCGTATGGTATTCTAATTCTCAACGATTTGCTTGCACTTTTAGTGTCTCAAATAAATCTTGCCTTGTGTTGAACCAGTGCTTTTAACGTTGAGGTAAGTTTTAATTAGTACTTCTCAAAGCTTGCTGTTAGTTGCTGGAGTGAGAATCCCGATTTGCGACCACTTCGTTTTCTATTTTGCACTGTACGTTTTCGTAGAAAGTTTTCTCCGCGTAATTCGAGCACCCCGAACTTTGCATCGGTTTTCCGCCAAAAAAAGTGCGAGGATTATGCGAGTAAATACGGTACCGGCCCTTGGCATAAACTGAGTGATCGTCTGGCAACAGGGAGCATTGCATGCTTTTTGGCCATCAGCATCGACATCGCCTATATGGGCCGACACCCGGTACATTCTCTGCCGATGCCATTTTTCTTTTCTTGTTTATTCAGTGTACCTAACGAGTGGCAACCTTGCTCTGCGGCCAGCTATGAATACTGGGACGCATTGCCATTTCACCGCCGCATTTAAGAGAAAAGCCTCAGGCACTGGTGCAACGAAATATCCAAACTGTCGGCATGTAACGTGCAGAAGGCGTAGTTTCGCGGTCGTCAAGCTGTGCCCTCGGAACTCGAGGTCAAAGTGGCGGATTTTATCGGCGAGTACTGTGCCAGGTCCCTGCCAGTGAATGTAGATATCATTCGCACAAAAGCCGTCGAGCTTGCCCGTGAAGCTGGTCTAACGAGAAAAAAATTTCAAGGGGTCCATTTATTGGGTCAGCCGTTTCATGCGATGCAAGGGAATTGCCCTTCAATGGCACTCGTCAATCTGCCAGAAGCTGCCCGAGGTATACAAGGACAAGTTCGTAGAGTTTCAAATCTACGTGAATACCCTCCGATGGCAGCATGGCTACATGTTATGCCAGATTGGCAACACCAATGAAACGCCGGTGCGGTTTGGTATCGACCAGAAGCAAGCACTCGCGCTTCACCGGAATGTTTTCCTGCACCGCTGACCGCAAAGTTCCCCTGCTCATAATCTTTAAGCGGAGGACGTTGCCGAAGGAGGCCTTCCTATGGAATGTCGTCGTCCGCGTGAACGAAAAGGGGTACACGGACGAAGCATTAATGCGCGAGTGGATCCGCACAGTGTGGAACCGGTGGCCCAGAGCCCTCCTGAAGCACCAGGACATGCTTGTGTTAGATGCATTTCGCAACAGTTGATGCATCAGTAAAGGAGATGCTTCGCGACGAGAAGACCGATCTTGTCGTCACTTCGGGAGGGACGACGTCAGCCCTATAACTGCTGGACGTCGTCAAGCTTCTTAAGGACGACGTCAGCACTTCCTTAAGAAGCTTTTTAAGGCCATGTACGTGTGTAATACACTGAATGAATGGCTGGCGAAAACCTGCGGGCCCTGACAGGCTGGCTGCGCAGGCCATCTCTCGCGACAGTTTGTGGTTGGGTGTCCGGGGCATGGAGGTCTCTGCCTGAATAAATGGTGGTGCACACATTTAAGAAGTGCTGCATCAGCAATGCTCTCAACGGCACAGAGGACAACATGTTACAGGAGGCATCTAGTGAAAAGCAGATGCCCTCGGAAGAGAGCTCCAACAGCTCGGAGGACTGAATTAAGTGAATCAGTGAAACATTCCGCGTTTTTCTTCTTTTGCTAGTCAAGTTAAATGGGTCGACCTATACTCCGTCTAGACCTTTATTCCGCATTATACGGTAGTTGCATATTTGAAATCAGCACATAAATCCTCATAAACTAAGAAGGTTCCAGAAAAACTGGTCGAAAATTCTAAAAGATAGTTGTAACACCCGACTTTTAAGGAGGGACGAGGGTCCTAATATAGCAAAGAAATGTAAGAAATGGTGACTTGCGAAAATTGCATTTTGAGGTATCTATAATCGAAAGCATGCTCTGGAAAAATTTTATATGATGACAAAATACCATTTCTTTCTGTTAAAAACTTAATGTATGAAATTACAAATGGTTTTAAAACTAGAAACCTAATTTTTTTGGCATTGTTCTTTTTTTGTAAAGTGAATCTTCTGTTAAGATATCTAAACAAACTTGGTACTATTCTTTTTTGCAGCTCTTGAACTACAGGCTAAAACTTTTCTTTCCCTCTCAACCTTGATGAAATAGTAATTATAGGATAAATACCAGCTAATTTCTGGAAGCTCATTTTTACCTTCCAAGTTTAAAAATTATTTCTAATCAAAGAAATTGCCGTTTTGACATGTACAGTCGCCGACCGATTTTCCGGACTCCAAAAATTCGGACTTGTTGGATATTCCCGACTTCATAAATGCACCGTCAGGGATCCCATAGAGCTAATGCATTGTTTCGACCGATTTTTCGGGCGAATTTGCCCCTGAAAGTTCGATTTTTCGGACTAAATCGCTCGTTTTGTGCTACGCCCCAAGCCATTGTGAACGCCGCCATGTTGGATTTTCCGTCGGCTTGGCTAAGCTTGGTCTTCAGATGCCTTTCCTGCCTCCGAGACTGGAATGCGCACGCCATATTTTAAGTTTCGGAGGCCGTGTTTGCTTTTTAAAAGACGCGGTGATGGATGCCGTTTTTTCGTCTTCGGTCAGCACTATCGTCATCACATCGCACGGGGAGGAGGCGAAAGAAGGATTCTGTTATTGTAGTTGCAGCTTTTTTCAGTCGCCATTCTGCACGTGTTGTGTCGCGTAGCGTCGAGACGTTGTGTGCTTCGCAGCGGCTATCTGCGGCATCGAATTTTGTGTTCTCGGTGCCATGGCTCCGCTATCTGTGCCATCGCGGGAGCCAGGTGGTGTGAAGAAGCGTGGGAAGTATACGACCCTGACGATGGAGAAGAAAGCTGCCATAATCAAGCTAATAGAGAGTGGACGTTCGCAGCTAGATGTCGCCGAATGACGGTCGACGCCAAATGGCGTTCGTCGTTGTCGTCATCCGACGACAACGACGACCGCCCGCAGCCGTCGGCGGCAGAGATCGCCAACGCGGTGACAATTTTGTCGAGCGTTTACGGCGACGATGTCTCCTTGGCGCAAATACGGGCAAACCAAATTGCCTCCAAGCGTAGTTTGAGGCAAGGCAGCATCAAGGACTTTTTTAAACCTGCCTGATGCAATAAACTTCAGATTTTTGGCGAAAAAGAATTTTTCGGACTGTTCAATTTTTCGTACTTTTTTTTGGTCCCCGCCAGGTCCGAAAAATCGGTCGGCGACTGTAGTTTGCTTTAGCATGTGAGATTAACCTATTAGAAGAAACATGCAGTTTCAAAAACTGACTTTTTATTGCCTTTCTTTATTGCGAGTTACCATAACCACCCATAAGAAAATACCTAAATATAATGGGGAAATCTGTCATTACTTTTTTTCTAAATGAGATATACGAAATCTGTCTGCAGATTTAAAATCTCGATGCAATGGTATGCATAAGTGGTAATTTTCTTGACAGTACGATAATAACTAAAAAGCTCTTTTTAGGAACCTAGTCCCCCATTAAAACCTGAAAAAAAATTCAGCTAATGAAAGGTTGAAGAGCAGTTTTTGTTTTTTATCGCAGCTAGGCAAAACACAGACTTTACCTGTCACTGTGAACCGAATCTTAAACGATGGCAACTCCTTGCCAGATGTCATAGCTGTGGTAGAGTCGCTTAACATGGCTTGAAGGGTGAGTGTGTGGGCCCCCAAATTCTGAATGTTCTCTGCAAAGAAAAAGTAAGAGGCACTTTGCACAGGAGACCACACCAGTCAGAACGACAAGAACAAATTACCTACATAATGCTAAGCTTCAATTCAAAATGTTTATACCTGCAGCCTATTATTAAAAAAAAAAAGAACAGCCTTGAAAAAAAAAAAAACATTACAGTCAGACTGCTTACATGCAAAGTTATAGCATTTTTCGGGCACCCTGTTTTTTTGGACTCTGCCATGGTACTGTCATGTGATTCATAGAGTCAATGTATAACATTGACAAATATTTTTGATGTTTGACACCCTCTGTGTTTGATTTCCAAGGCTTTTTCTTTCAAGCACCAGTCGAAAGCTTCTAAGAATCGGCAAAAGACAAACATCGCTGCCAGTTTGTTTTTCTGCAGCTTAGAACATGCGTTGCATGCATACCATAACCTGATCTAGTCAACATCACTGGTAATCATCGGCAACTTCATCCCATAGGTCACTCGCGTCGCACTTTTCGCTGTCGTAGCATTCCTTTCGTGCTGCTTCCTGCGCTCATCTTGAACAAGCAATTGCCAACCAAAAAGCTAGAAAAGAGCCGTGTAACAAGCGTGCAGGTCAAGCTGCCTGACCGAAACAAATGCAACTGGGCGAAGCCTTACGCGAAAACCCGAACAAAAAACAAGTGCTATCGCACATTTGAGAGGGCTATCGCACATTTGATAAGATGAGCCCACAGAAAAATAAGCAGGTGTTCTGATAATGATGATAGTGCCAGCTCCAGAGCTGGGCACTACTTTTTTAGCTGCGAGTCATTTTTTAAAATCACTATTCTTTATTTTGAAGTGCTGTGGAGATATTAAGGGGATAAAATTAGATACATTAGTCTGAAACATTTGGCATTTTGAAATTCGAAATAGTGAAATATCTTTAGATTCATGAAACGGTCATTTCGATGTGAATTTTCAAAAAGTCATTGATCTGGAAAAATCATTTCTGAGGTTCACTCTAACTAGATTTGAGTGCATATTGCACATGTTTTTGTACGCATACCAAGCGTTGTACATCAATTAAACTTTTTCGCTATGATAAGAAGGTCTCATTTGTCCAAAAAATATGTGTTTTCTGGATAAATATGAAAAAATTATTAACTTGGGTCGCACAAGGATATAATTGTTGCCAACCTAAAGTAAGCAATTAGTACGAGCGGAGTATTCTAAGCCTTCTCACTGTGGAGTAATCTGAGCCACTAATCGTCCAGAACCATAAAAGTTCAGTGGCACAAAAACTGTTATTGTCCAAAGTGAAAACTATGCAACATTAGTACTATGGGACTGATTACATATTTGAAATTGGCATAAAAACGTATGTAAAGGGCAAAAATTTCACTGCTTGAAGCCTCTCTTGCTCTCTGCTTTTAATTGAAAACACTCAGTATATTTTAAAGCTTTAGTGAAAGACTGTGCATGTCGCAGATTCATACCAGCCAAACCAGGGACTTTTGTTCAAATAAGGACCGCATGGGCATCCCTTTACTTTGGTGTGTCACATAAACTCATGTCAACCGTTTTAGTTTCACTTAAGTTTTCTTTTTTTTCAGAAGTTGGGTTGAAACATTACATTTATGGCCACAATCAGGAAGACTGGTCCGAAATTTGCAGTCTCCCGGACAAATCCAGAGACTTCTTCGCAGGTGTTCAAATTATGGTAAATGGAGTAAAAAAAAATGGAAACAATTCATCAAGACAGGTTGGCAGCAGTCTCGGCACCCACGTCTAATGGGCAGATGGTTCACGAATGTGCAGGCAAAGCAGCAACTCACCCATCCTGCGAAACCAATAGCCCCAATTCTTGTTGTGAGGAGAGACGTACTGCGCGACCACCTTATCACCAGATGCAGCTGCACAGAATGAAACAAATGGCATATGAAGCAACATAATGAGCAGTCATGTATGTGTAAATAATAAACTTAAGGTCTTAAGCAAATTTGAAGCTAACAGTGACTTGGTCAAATTATTTCGAAACAATTTGAATAGTACAGTAGACTCTCAGTAAATGCAAATGTATTAAACGGAACTGCTGCTTAAGGGGAGATGTGGGTCTAAAACGCGAGTTTTTTCTTTTTTTTTTTCAAAATTACCGATTTTTGTTTTCACCTGGTTTGATAAAATGTGTACCTCTACTGTTCTGGAAAAAAAAAAAATACATGTGAAGACTCGACTGGAAATGTTTTAAAATTGCATCTAAAGAGCACAAGGTGCCTGTTAAAAGGCCCAGAGCGTGCAGTCTTCGAGCAGCTTGCCGCCAATAATGCACTGCCACGCGCCATTGTCGATCACACGAGGCAAAGAGTCGAGCCTCACTCTTCAAATAATGACAGTTTCTCTCGCTTACGCAGCGCAAGAAATACCGTAATTACTCGAATCTAATGCGCACCTTTTTTCCGGTTAAGAGTGTTCATAAATTGCATGTGCATTACAAGCGAGTACGAAAAAAAAAAATGAATACGGTCATTGTATTGCCATTGGCATTTCCAAAATGGCCGCCCCCTACGTGCGTCGGCATGGAGCGTCGGCCATTTCTGCCTATGTGTTTCCCGTGTGTGGCACTTCGTACGTGTGCTGAAGAGTTCGTCATCTGGTAGTGCATTAGCATCTACGGCATCATAGGGCCGACTCCAAAAACTCGATGAGTGCACCACAATGCCGCTTTTAAAAGAAAAGTCATCGCGTGTGCCGAAATGGACGGAAATCGGGCCGCATCGCGGTCGTTCGGAGTTCCCGAAACGTGCGTGTGGGACTGGCGGAAACAAAAGCAGAAGATTGTCGACAGCAAAGCTTATTGCAAAGGCTTCAGTGGACCACAGCAGGGTCGGTTTCCGCAAATTAAAGAGCTGCTCGGCGAGTATGTGCTTGAGCAGCGAGCGGCACAGCGGCCCGTGACAGAACTGCTCCAAGTGCGGGCTATGCAATTAGCCTCAGAAAAAGGTCTAATGCGGAGCCAGTTTAAAGCGAGCAGGTGCTGGCTAACTAACTTTATGAAGAGTAAAGGCTTTTCTCTCCAAAGGAGAACGGGCATATGCGAAAAGTTTTGCGGAGGAGTACGATAAAAAGCTTCACAGTTTTCAGAGGTTCGTCCTAAACTTGCGGCACAACAACGGCTACCTGCTTGGGCAAATCGGGAATGCCGATCAGACGCCTCTTTACTTCAACATGCCTGGCACCACAACTGGCGAGAAGAAGGGGTCGAAGCAAGTTCGCGTGCTGACATCGGGCCATGATAAAACTAGAGTGACGGCAAAGCTCCGTTGCACGTCAGATAGGCACAAGCTTCCCCCGTACCTCATATTTAAACGGAAGACACTCCCGAAAGGAGACGTTTTCGTGAGTGGTGTGATCGTGTCGGCCAACGAGAAAAATGGGCGCGCGTTGCAATCAATGTCTTACTTTTTTTTTTTTTCGTCGTGGAAACCGGGTGCGCGTTACAATTGAGGGCGTGGTAGAATCGAGTAAATACGGTAATAAAAAGAACCATGCTTTTGTGCGTTTTTCGAGTGCCGCGACTGACTTATCCCGTGATACAGGTCGGGGATCGCTATTGGCCGCTGTGCACCCATATGTGTTCTGAAGCCTACTTGCGGGGTACATGTCTTGTCAAGCAGCGCAGCTGAACAGTATTTTTCTCGTGTATTTATCTCCGTTATAAATGAAAAAAAAGCCATTGCTCGCGCATGAAAGCCGTTAAGGTGCTGCACTCTGTGGGAATAGGTTACGAACAGCTCGTCCGATTTGCGGCAGTTGTTGGCTTGCAAAAGCCAATGCATCAAAAGTCATTCACAGCCATCAGCCAGAAAGTTTGTGATGTGGCACTGAATGATGTCAGTGCCAATCTTACAAGGTCGAAGGAGCTCACAGTGAAGAAGCTTAACGGGGACGACATTGTCATTATGTACGACGATATGTGGCACAAACTTGGTTGAAAAATAGCATCGACACTGTTGTGTCTCTCGACACTGGACTTAGTTTAGATTTCGCAGTCTTGTCGAACTTCTTCCTAGCTTGCAGTCGGCACAAAGCTCTGCCAGACGGAGGGAAGAAGTTTGACAGGCGTTTCAGGCCCTGTCTGTGAGCGAAATGTCTGTGAGAAGTCGGCTCGAAAAAGCCGAGAAAGACAAACTCATGGCGCTGGCATATTTTAGTGGCAGTGGCAACTAAAATATGTATTGTTCTTCTTGATGTGTAATTTCCTAGCATTTACAGACATCTTTCATAAATAAAAACTCAAAAATTTTTTTTTTTCAAAACACAAGATTTGCCATTTATTTCTATGTGCCCCTCCTTTTCTGGGCACTTCTACTGCTCAGATCTGCATAAAATTTTACCCAATTTTTTTTTAAAGTATGATAAATACAATTATCTAGTTTAAATTTCAATATTTTACTTTATAATAAACAAATTTATGTAAACCTTTACACCTTTACTAGGGTAGGTGAAATATGAACTTTTTTTACGTCTATTATGTTTCATGCCTATTATGTATTTTATATGTGCTTCTTAATTAGTTATTTCTATACTACAATTTATTTGAAAATTTATGAACTACAAATGGTAAAAAATTATGGAAGTTTAGGTATGAAAAGAGGGGGGCAAAAAGGTTAAGGTTTTCACTTTGTCATTCCGCAGAGCTAAATGTAAGCATTTTACAAGAAAACTAATCATATATTTGAAATCAGCATTTAAAAGTTCTATAAACAGCTGAAATTTCATTGCTCTAGGGTGAATATTTGAAAAAAAAAAAGTGTCTTACAGTAGCATCTCTCCTTAAATAAAACAAGTGCTTACGGCAAGAATTGGTTTCGTGCTTGTATTCTGCATCCTGGTTAATCTCTTATTAAACAAAACTCCTGCTAAATGAAACAATTTCCTGGTCCCTTCAGGCTTCGTTTAATGAGAGTGTACCGTATATACCACCCATAACATAAGTCCAGAGAGTCGCAAATATCCGCACTAAAACCAAAACAACCTTTTTCAAAGTGCAGCCTCGTGTGCTGGAGAATAGAAGCATGTGATGCATGGTGTTCACAACCATAAAATTTCCGAATGCTAAAAAAAATTACTATGTTCTACTATGTTCAACTACAACGTCGCCTAAACTTCGGTGCTTCTAAATAAAAAACTGACTGGTGACCTTGAAGAATATGGGTGATACTGCATATTCCTCGGACTGCAAATTTCATGCAGCAACACTTGCGCCATTTTTTTTTTAGGAGCGGAGCTCCTTATGGTGTGGCTTGTGCATCCTCCCCTTGTCGTAGTGCGTAACCTGTGGCACATACCCGCATACCAGTGGCACATACCCGCCCTCAGGCACATATCCGCATGTCCACATGTTACGAAAAACTTAGCATGGCAAACTTAACAACCGCGCAGATGGGTGTATGAACGGGTGTACGTACAGACAAACTGATGCACAGATGGAAGCAGGGATTGACAGACGCTCCGCCCCACTCATCATCATTCATTCTGTGGATGTGCTGTGACTTTCTTCACACAAAGTGAATGCCAATTACGGGGAGTTTTCACAACTCATGACAATTTGTCACACCTTTCTCGGATGCCACTTGTTTAGACACACTTCCAGATTGTTCTGTGCCCAAATTTCAGTTTGATATTTCTAGAAAACGACAGCTGTCCGACCCGTGCTTTCCCTAAAGGTTCTTGTCCGAAAAATCAGGATTTGTTCCTTTTTACCTGCCAACCTGGCAACAGAAAAATTGGTAAAACCCCTGAGCAAGAAAGGAGGTGGAGAGCGGGGATTAGATTTTTTTCTTCATTTGTAGCTGTGATGAATTTGCGTTTAACGACAAGCATAATCATGTTTTGCCGCCATAAGTCAAATAGAGGCACTGAATTGTTTTACTTCATTTTTGGCACTAAAAAAAAAACAAAAAGCAAGAGAGATGGGGGAGGGGGAAATCCAAAAGGCAAACATCGGCGTTGCTGTCTCATAATGGCTTGGAGTGGCCGAACAAACAAGGGTAAGGTTTCCCACTAAGGTTAGAGCCTCAATAGGGGCGCACAGATACTCCGAGAATTTTACGTCATCAAAACAACTAGAAAAAAGATCGATTTCTATCAAAATAACTTACATATGTCTTCACACGTGAATGGACGGGACAGCGCAACTGGCTGCCGCGATAGCGCGGGTCAAAGCTTTGGCTTTGCTGGCAACAAGATTCTTCAGCGAGAATGCCAAAACGCTTCTAGCCTTTTTTTCTACGTCTTTACTGCCTTCAATTTACTGCTGCGTCATTCACGTGCCCTCAAAGCTCATAGATCGCTATCGCGTCACTGCTATCCGGGTTATGTGCGCAGCGATTCCGGCAAACAGTAATATTGATTTCTATCCACGTGCCTTTAAAACAAAGTCGTTTTATGCTATGGCCGCAACTGCCACAGTTTTGTCCCCAGAGTTTGCGGAAAAGCAGCGTTGCTAAATGGTCGAGCACTGGCCGTGCGCACACTTTCAGAGTTTTGTCAATAACGTCATGACCTTACATTGCGATTGTGTCGAACGATCGCGATTTCGTCCACCGCAGTTGTGGCAATGACAAGCACACGCACTGTAGAAGACAGTGCTGGTCACACCCTGACTACCGAAGCTTCGAGCACGCTGCTCTTAATCGACCTTCGTTCGACGGTTTCGGTACTAGAGTTTATATCACACACCGCAATTAAGAAGAGTGTTCGGACCATTTGAAATTCGGCCGATACACATTAACTTGGCTGAGAAATTTCACAAATTCGTATCTGCCGCTGTTTCGCATCACTGGAACTCTACTGTACGTTTCACAAACACCTCTCAAATTCATTTATAATAAAATGCGAAAAGCCCAGAACGGACTAATCTGCATTTCTGTCTATGCGGGCAGATCTCCCACACAGATTTCGATTTCCAAGATATTTTCATGGCAACGTACGAAAGGAAGAAATGGACGAAATCCAGGAGTCTCCCGGACAATGCGGGGGACTTGGCAGGTATGCAATGATGATAACACCAATACATATCGTTCTCTCCTAGTGGCGAAATATAGCACAATGCCGGTTCTGTGGCCTCCGCAATGCATCATAGCCAATCGAGGAAGCCACGCTATTTTACTAATTATATTACTTTAATCGAAAATGAAATATTTTTCAGAAAATTTCAGCCAAGATCGCGGTCAAAATTCGTACATTTTACAGGAAAATTGAAAGAGTTGGCAGGTATGGTACCACTTACAGTGCCAGACAATCTTCATTTCCACAGAAAGACGCTTGTTCTGAGCTCCAGGTAACTTGCTGACATTCTCCCCCTTTTTGTTCTGAATTTCCACCTTGATGTCACCTGCACAAGACGACCACAGGAAAATCTAAGCACACAGAAATTTGGATGTCAATAAGTAAAACATGCACCAAACTGAAAGTGAGACAATACACTACACTTAAAAAGGGCCAGTTTATGTAAGTTGGCAACCTGTGTCAGCCAAATGCCATATGGGTACAGTGTGTTAGAAGAGAGCAATAGAATGAACGAGGCGACCGTGCCTCTTCTTGACTGATTCTCGAGCGCGTGACATCAGCAGCGGTGCTGTAGTCATTTTGTACTGAAAATATCATGAGCGTCTGCATAGGGAGCGCGCGCTTCGTAGCCTGCGAAAGCATGTATCGGCTCACATTTAGCACATTTAATAAAGATGACTTGCCATAGGCAGGAACTGTTGCAGGTTCGGTTCCTGGCCACGGCAAGTTATCTTTTCACCTACTTTTCTTTTTTCACACTTACATTACAATTCGGTCTAATAACTTCCTCTGCACTTTCCTTGGCATTATTGTCTGTTAGACCTCATTAATATTGTGTGAGAACCCATAAAAACAAGCCCTTAAGTATACACTTCGTTCCCTAATTAATTACCGAGGGTCTTGTACTGGCAGACTTTGTGCCTTTAGGTTGTATACCAGAGACTATTCGTCAGCTGCAATCTTCTAATAAGTTCACGTGCTACGTGACACCAAACAGGCTAATAAAGAGTGTGCTATACTCGCTGCCAGGGCTACTGGCGCTGACTAACACTCCCATGTTTAATTCACATATAATCTCAATAAAGTGGCTGGGGGGATGGCCACCATGGTAGCTGAGTGGTAGAGCATCAACGTGTTAATCGAAAGTCGCAGGTTCGGTTCCTGCCCACGGCAAGTTCCTGCTCACGGCAAGGAAGGTGAATGGGAGTTGAAAAAGACTGCATTGTAACCAGTTCTGCACCATAAGCAGTTACATTATAACTGGTCTACACTGTAATGCATACAAAGGCTTGGTTTGTTGAATGTCGGCGGTCATATATGCCGAGAAGGGAGTCTGAAAACTTTGCCAAGCGAAAGCTGATCGTAAGTCTGCATACTGCCTCCCATTTCCCCCCCTTGCCCTGATTTCCGTTCTGCCAGTCAAGCAACGTCTGGAAAATTGGTGACCTCATTCGCAGCGTCCAAATTCTGCATGTGGTGCTCGCTGCAGTCCCCGATATCTTCGTCGCAAGTAATCTGCAGCTGGCACGCATGAGCACGCACCTATCACATGCTTTGAAATGTTTTTTTACATTTTTTTTTTTCAATTTGTGCGTGCCATATTTTTACCACGACCATGTCTCCAGTGTTTGTTGTAAAAGTAGGAGGCTTTGAAAAATGTTATATATAAGTGGACTCTGTTTCAAAGGGCAGCATAAGAAAATCGTTGGTGCACCGAAATTTAGTCGTTATAATAGATCGTTATATCTGGGATTGCTATAAATGGGTTCGACTGTATACTCATGGGCATACATATTTATTATGAACCCGTGAAATGGGGGTGCTCATTAGAGTTGTATAAATACTCTACCAAGAGACATAGTTTCTGACAAGTTGAGACAATAAAATGCTTTTTCTAGTTATTTCCACCCAATTTTAGGTCTACTGCATTCAGAGTTGTCAAGAAACATATTTAGATGCACTTGGCATTTTAGCATGACTTTTTCAGGGGGCACTTCTGATAAGCCCGACTCTTTACTAACAAACAACTGTGGCCCCTTCGAGTTCATTCTAACGGACATCTACTGTATGATGTGTTGTCGTGCCAAGTCGTTGGGCTCAGTGGCTTTGGTTACTTTTGAGTGCTTTGACTTCCCTTCAACTCCCCTTGTGATGAGAGTGTGTCATGCTCAATACGATGGCCGCTTCAAGAGGCATACTGTTTTGATGGCTAAAGAAATCAGTCGCTGCCCATAGTGTCTATTAGTGAGGTAACGATATAACGAATTTTGCCTCAGGCAATCTAAGAATTTCAGACCTGTTTCTGTAATTTTGGTACGAGCCTGCATCTTGCACTGGCGAGGCGGCGACAGTGCGCTTGTGGCCCCGACGACTCAGAGGCGAGAGTGAGCATTTGTTATTGCACGCAGATGTGCGCGAGGCAGGCAGGCGGGCCTGTGCCCCATGAACCGGCGTTTGCGCAGTTCTTGTCGGCGCAGGCACATGGGTGGATGTGCCCCCCCCCCCCCCTCCGAACAAAAAAAAAAAAACACTTCTGTATTGGCAGTGCCACACTTATAGTTAGCATCCCATATGTGAGGCCACGCTAAATATGGAGGATGCTTTGCTACTATCACAATAATAATGCAGTTTTTTACCACTAAATAAATGTTTTGTGCTAGCTTTGCTCTAAATTCCCCTTTTGTTTTAATTTGTGCATTTATTTTTTGAATTTCCATACTGAACCTGCATATAACAAACTCCTCTTTATGATAAACCTTTCCGGGAGTCGGCCAATTTCGCTATATCTGGCTTTAAATGTAACATCATGCAGAAGGATGCGAAATACCATGTTTGAAGACATCGTCTGAAAAATAAACGCACTTTTTCATGCATCCACAGGCTTCTAGTTACTTCAACACCCTACTTTTTCTGCTCAATGCCAAAAAGTCCCGTGTCGAGTTTTATTATTATTCTGAATGCAATGAAAAGACAGCCTTTTCACTACAATTAGGGTCCCTTTACAATTGTGTACATAAAGAACTGACACACCTATGGCCTTTCCAGCTGCCCGCTTCTCATTTGGGTAGAGCTGATCTCCCTCAGGCCATGTAACGTAGAGCTTTGAGGGCAACCTGAAGAAAGAAACAGATGCAACAAAATGGAAGTAGGCCTGATTTTGACATAACTTGCAATAAGTGCATTGGTACTGCATATATCGATTTTCCAAAAAGCCTGAAAAAGCGTGATGAGCATGCCTAGTATGCTAACGTGTTTTACTAATAAGGCTTGCAAACCTTTCACTAGCAGCCCGCAGCTTCACACAAAACAAATATTTGTTACTAAGCTAAACAATGCTTGCATTATTTCCTCACCTATTACAAATAATCAGCCATTTTATTTTTTTGTGAGACACCGCACGCAATCACTGCGAATTTAAATGTCACAGAGGAAGGAGAACTTTATATTTCTGTATCTTCCAGATTTTAGTCATTGTGAAGATTACTAATCGATGCGCTTCTTGAAACCGGATGCAAAATAAAAAATTACCTATACAAGAGAAAGAAAAAAAGCGTCTTTTCAGATGGTAACATTCGATGATATTTTGCCCTGCATCATTTATTTATATGGTCCAATGCATAAAATATACTACTGTGAAGGAAGTAACTGCATAAAAACATGTACAGTTCTCCTTTATCAGAAATTAATATTGTCACGGGGTCATGACGTGGCCCAAGACAGGAGACTTTGCGTTAGAATTTAACTGTTTATTTGGGTTAACCTGTGCCCGGTAAACGGAAAGTCTGATTACAGTAGCAGTCTTCGACTGATAGCGGCGAACAAAGCGTCGGCCGTCGATCAACTACTCACAAGCGGCGAAGCGCGTCGGCATTTATACTCTTGCCGTCGAATGTTCTAGCATTATCGCAGGCGGTGGCGCAGGTTCCAGAGTAATCTGTACAGTTTGCAGAGTAGGCGTGATCTTATCGAAATGATCTACTACAGTGCGGAAGCTTCTCGAAAACTGCAGGCGCGTTTTGCGCTCAGAATTGTGTAGTGTTTTGGGACGATAACAAAACTTGGGAAATTAAATGTGGCAATATAACGAATAACAAGTATTAAATATTCAAACAATATAGCAGTATTTTAACTTTCTTTGATTCAAATGTAAATTATAGGAATTTTCTAAGTATTCAAAACGAATGAATAGTTGTATACTAATCTGCATGTAACTCACCTGTAAAGGTGGTTTCACTGCATTTGAGGAGTGCTAAACCGCGAAAACACCTGTCCGAGAATAATAGGCCCTGCCGCAAAGTACCTCTTCAAGGTAAAATGAACATATCACCCCACATTGATTTATTTTTTAAGTTTAAAATTTTGCTATTATATCAACTTGCATGCTGTAACCATGGTAAATTTTGAAATGTAACATATTTTACAGAGTACCACAATTTTTATTGACTGTGCAATCCTGCTATCATTCAAAGTAATTTCCCCTTTCTTCGAACCAAAAAATGAATGGCATTCGTACAGGCCTTGTTTCAATATTTAAAAAATACTGTGCAGGTTGATTTGGCCATGACAAATATGCTGATTTTTCGTTATGCTGTGTGATATACAATATTCGAATTCAATTAAAAATTATTCCAACAAAATCACTCAAACCTAAAGGTCACTAGTTTCACAAGCCATATAATTGAATAGGTGCTTTCATGGCTTAGCACTCCTCCACCGCAGTGAAACTACTTTTACGAAGGTTACACGAGGACTAATATTCACCTGTTCATTCATTTTGAGAAATTGTAAATAATCGAAATTCGTAAACAAGTGGATTTTAATACCATGATGTTCGTTTGAATATTTATTTATTTGATACTGTCAACCCAGTGGTTGGGGTGATTACTGAGAGGGTGTCACATGATACATATCATTTGAACAAAAAAGAAGAAAAAAACATTCCATAGCACATGGGAATAACACAAATAACCAGCATCAAAAAATAAGAAACAAACTACAGTCATTATGCAAAGAAAAATCGACTAATAAATGGTAGTGCAGAGAATTTGCATCACTACAGAAAAAGAGTCCAATGCAAGATCAGTTGGTGTTCCATGTTGTAAAAAAAACACTTGGTAAACTATTCCACATTTCTATTGTGTATGAAAAAAATGAGTGTCGGAAAGCATTCGTGCGTGCGAAATAGGTTGAACAGACCTAGTGTTATTAAAACAACCACATCACCTTCTAGGAGGCTGAAAATATAAGTCCTTCTTTATTTAGCTATGCCCATTTATAATCTTAAAAAAAAAAACTTGAAGCGATGTTTGCACCTGCAAAACTTCAAAGACTCAAGCTCGCGGGATTTTAACAAAGCCGTGACAGAATGTGTGTGTCGGTATTCCCGCATATGAAACGGATCGCTAATTTTTTAATTCTTTCAATTTTCAAGACTTTCTAGTAAGGTGACCACACAATACTAGCGTACTCCAAGACAGGTCATACGAATGTTTTAAGCAGTTAGCTCTACATCTGGGGTGGCATGTTCAAGTTTTTTCTTAAGAAAATACAATGTTTTGTTTGCCTTTGAACAGGTGCTATCTATATATGCGTGCCATTGCAATGTGTGCATAATACTAACTCGTAGGTATTTGAAACAAATGGAATTATTTAAAGGGTGATTTTCGATGTGATACGTAAATAACAGTTCCCGCTGATCTGAGAGCATGCAAGTGGTGATGTTGTCCTTGCTATAGCTTATTTCCATGTCCCATTTTTTACACCATTTTTTTTTTTACAAAATTCGACGCATTCAATCATTTGTGCAAGCCTAAACTCTAGGTTTACGGTGGAATGTACCACAGATTTCCTATTACTTGATGTAATCACTTGCCCATAACAAGAGCCTTTACTGGAAATGATAAAACACATGGAAACACTAGGCCTTAATATAGCAATACTCACCTCCCTTCTTCTTCATCAATTATCTTCTGCAGCATTGAATCAGTGACCTTGCGATCCAACTTTGCTAGTGGGAATATCTTCACCTCATCATAGAGTGATCTCGGCTCCTGAAGCAGAAAACCCCTCCCAAGTTCATTGTTGCAGAATTTGGTTGAAAAAAAATTCATGTAGGCACCACTCACATTAATGAGAAATATTATTAATATGTACCCACTTGGAATGCACTAGTGCTCAAAAGCATAGTAGCAATGAATCTCCAACAGGGTCTCCTCACTAAGTACAATCAAACCTGTTTATAATGAATTCGACAATGATGTGAAAAGTGGTGATTACATCAGAAGTTCGTTGTACATGGATTCACCCTTCATAACATGTGCAAATTAACAACGCAGGCATTTTTTGTTTAACACATTAAGCTGGGCTAGTTGGTACCGATTGAATGCTCCTATAATACTAGCCAACTTGCACAAGTTCGCACAAAGGCTGCAAAGAAAAACTCGGGACAACCACTGGACTTCAACTAATTTTTAATCGTGATAAAGGACAGATATGTATACATTATTGAGTACAAACATCACAGCACTGCTACTTGGCAATCGTTATTAACATTCCCGATGTCTAATCCACCTTTTCGGCAGCCTATGTGCTCAATTGAGAAATCTCATTTTATGTGAAGCACCATTTCACCAGACTTGGTACTTGAACATGCACTTGGGCCCAACTCTTGTTTTTCATAAGAGGTGTTATAAGAGGTGTCTTGTTTTTTTATAAGAAGTATGAATACAATAAATCTAATAAGAGGTGTTTTTATAAGAGGTGTCTTGTTTTCTGTAAGAAGTATGAATACAATAAATTTTGCAGCTGTTGTAGAGATCAGTAACATGTGCCCAACTAAGGAAAGCAATCATATAAAAGTAATGAATACAGTAATACCTCGTTAGCTCAATGTCGTAAAAACCAGAAAAAATTTCAAGATACAGATTTTCGAGATGAGCAAAGTTTTACTAATTTCTTAATCACCACAATTTACCAACTGATGCTCCTTGTGCAGGTTTAAAAGATAAAAATTAACATACAAGAGATTTAAACCGGCTGAATTTTTCCAGCTAAATATGCAAGGCCACGGTGTCTGCCTTTTCTATTATTATTGCTGAGGTGACAGGAAGGTTGGCCGCTCTGGCATTTCGCAGCCATACCATGACCACCGCTTCAACGTCCGGAAACATTGACCCTTGAATACACTTCTGCTAGCTGGAGAAGCTCTGCTCAAATCCATCCAGGACCTTCTGCTTGTTTTTGAGCACTGTTGAAAGCATAGACGAAGGGATGCTAAATTTCTGCGCGGTGCTAGATTTCGTTCGGCCTCCTTTCTCCACTTTCTTAATTAGGGGCAACCTTTTTTTCTAGCGTTAGCGACTTGCACTGCTTTGACGCCTATGACTAAGAAGCACAAAAAACAAACGCTCTAACATGGGCACTCACTCACCCATTTGGCAGATGTGTTTCAGAGGCACTTCACCTCTGAAAAAAAACTCTCAAAACAATGAGGTGATTTACCTCAGTCAGATCCTTCTGTCTCCCGATTAGCAGAGGTTTTGCTGTGGGAAACACCGGCGCACACTGCAAGCTTCACCCCTGGTTTCATGTTAGTGAAGACCCTTTCCTACATGCTTCGCCCCTTCCTAAAATCGAGTTGATGGCAATGCTCTACACCATGCATACATGTCGTAGAACAGAAATTTCACCCAGAAGTTAATGCAATTAGGTTATGTTAGATTGAGTTGTATAAGCATAACATGAGCCACAATTGTTCGGACACGTTCCAAAGGCAAGAGCAGCCAGAACTGAGGTGAACCATGCATACCTGCTGTATCTCCACCTCCCCTCCTGTCGCACAGACGCTCTCGGAGTAGTCACCATATAAAAGGAACCTTCGAATTGAGCCAATGATGATTGGGTTTGTTCTCTGTGTCCTGATCTGAAACCCAACAAGACCGGTACATTTAAAAAAGGGGCAGCTGTTGGCATACACATGACAATATTTGAAATAGCCTTAAAAGGCTCGGATTCACAGTGGTTAAAGAATCTAAGATTAAACTTGCTGGGCACATTTGCCCTGCATACTTTCATCATTTCTTTAAGACACAAGGCCTGAAAGTTTGCAAATCTACTATATTTCTTGCCTCAAGCACCCATTCGAATTTTCCACATTTAGTGACTCCACAGTGTCATGACATAATGACTGGTTAATTTGCAGCTCAAATGAATGACGACACAAGAAAGGCACACTAGCACAAGCATACACAGCACTGAACTACCAAAAGTGTTTTATTATCGAATACCACCTTTTGGTTAGAATGACTACATGTAACAGAATAATTATTAATACATGGGAAAAACTGAACCACTATTTACACATTGTAAACATAGTCATATCCAAAAAAGTTGATTTAATGTATTCGAACTTACAGGCCCTTGCCAGTTGCACGTGCAAATGTAAATCATGTTCAACAAGAGTAATGTAGGGGTGCAACCACCGAAATAGAATTAAGAGCAATTTATGTAGTAGCAAAATCTTACTTTTGGAGCACTAAAATTCGAATTTGGAGCAGTTTATGAGAAATAAAACATCTATTTTTTATCATAAAAGGCCAAAATTTGGATCAGTATAAAAAAAGAAGGCTTACATTTAGAAAAAGACAAATACTATACGCAAGCAATTCAACATAACCTCAATCTTGCAGAGTAAACATGAGCACTGCTAGTTCAATAAAACTAGTATTTCGCGCCACCACACTGAGCAGACAATGTTCCCCATTAGTGTTTCCAGCATCTGTCAAATCCTCTGACAGAATCCTTCAATACGAATGTAGATCTGCCAAGCTCGCGACCTTGAAACTGAAGGGATTCGTGAAAGTAGGGGTGGCAAAACAAGAACCTAACGCATGGTCTTTGTTGTTTGTTTGTTTAGGGCAGCACAAGTGTCATACACTGCTCCAAATGATTGCCAGTACCTATGTCAGCCATCATATTAGTCCTCACAGTTATGTGGTAGAAATTGAATGAAATGTTCCGTGTCCCATGAGCAGTGCATACCTGCCAAGTTCAAGGTTTCTGAGCGCGGGAGATTTCCGCAATGGGGAGGGGGGGGTGCGCGCACTGCACAAAAAAAAACAAGGACATACAAACAAACAAAAAAACATCGCGAAAAAAAAAAGGGGGGGGGGGTCTCAATCGCAAGCGCCAACATCAGCATTGCGGTCTTATAGTGGCTAGGAGTGGCCGAACACACGAGGTAGAGTTTTTCACTAAGGTGAGAGTATCAAAGGATCAACACAAGAAGCATAATCTATTTCAGTCCAGACAACTCGCGTGTGTCTTCCTGAGAAACACATGAATGAACGGGACGGCGCAGCTGGCTGCCATAAAAGCACGGGTCAAAGCTTTGCTCACTATTCTTTTGACGGGAAACGCGTCTGGCCCCTTTTTATTGCGATAGCAATTGTATGGACAGTCCAGGCTGCTCTTTTTTTGCCGTCGCCAACACCGCCGTCTTTCGCAGTATATGTGTACGTATCTATATATATAACACTCAAAGAAAAAAAGATGCCGCGATCGGCGTCGAGCTCGTCGCGATGTGCCGACACGTACTTATCTCTCACGTGTACTTTGCCCCATGGATTGATGTCTGTGTGTGCGCGCTTATCCTTTGGTGGAGGAATCAAGTGCCTTTGGCATTCACTGAAACGAAAGCGTTAGTTGCCGGGCCCACAAAGGTCACTTTGGTCTCTGCACGGGCCCCTTTTGCGAAAACAGCGCGCCTTTCATACACAGCGAGACATAACAACTGGGACATTTGTTAGTTTGTACTTATCTGTACCTTTGGTTACGTATCGTGCATCGTTTTTGTTTAAACAGCGCGTTACGTGTCGAGCGGTAAATGATGTTAGTTTGCGGTCGTCCTGCGAGTATCGTTTTTGTGTGTGAGCAGCATGCGGTACGTTTCGATCTGCTTGCTGTTCTCAGCGTTACACTCCAAGTTGTTGCTGTCGCATTTATGCTTCGCCCTTGCGGCGAAACTGTAACTGTTTTTTTTTTTAATTTTTACGTATTTACTGCATCTAACCTACCGTTGCGCGCCCTCGGAGCTCGTAGGTGGCTATCGCATCGCCGCAACCGCGGTTTTGTACGCAGCGATTGCAGAAAACGGTAGTTTATTTTACAATCCCCATGCGCTTGGCTGCGAACGGGCCTTCAAAACTAAGTCATTTTATGCCATCTACGATAACATCTGCCACAGTTTTGTCCACAGAGTTTGCGGAAAGTAACGATGCTTTGACTGGTTCAGTGCACATTTTCGGGGTTCTGTCAGTTACGACGTCGCCATACATGATCGTGTCAAGAACGACCGCGGTTTCGTCTACAGCGGTTGTGGCAACGATAATCACACGCACTGTAGAAGACGGTGCGCGTGCTGGTCACCTACACGCGTACTTCCAAAGCTTTCAGTACGCCGCTCTCTGCCTTCGTACCGCGGTTTGCGTACTAAATTTCTTATCACCCGCCGCGATTAGGAAATGTGTTCAAAGCATTCGAACTGAGGCCTAATGAAGATAGTAAAATTTGACTGCCGAATTTCAAGTGATATCTGCCGCGGTTTCGCATCACTGATACTATACTGTATGTTTACATGAACGCCTCTTATACTCATTTATAATAAAATGGGGTAGATCCAAAAATTTTAGAGCAGATTGAGCTGCTTTTTTGTCAATGCGGCCAGACCACGCAGCGAAATTTCGATTTCCGGGAGATTTTCATGACAACCGTACAACCGGAAAAAACGGTCGAAATCCGGGAGCCTCCCGGCCAATCCAGGAGACTTGGCAGGTATGGCAGTGCTAGCAACACCTTACAAATTATAATATGACCTTCTGCAGGGCAAGGGTGTATTGCGGCAAAGATGGTTTAAGCAGCGTTCTGCACAGGTTAGAACAAGGCAAAATAATTTTCGAACACCGCCCCGCTACACTCCTCCTCTTCTTCCTTTTCTTTACTATGTGGCTTAGTTAGGTTTAGTGCACATCTCAGCTCACTTTCAAGGTGCATTTTACCAGATAAAGTAAAAACAGTGCAGCCCATTGGTCAGGTGACAGCACCACATATGTATCACCAGGACGACGCAAATAATGCAACTTCAAGACCGAAAAATGTGCCATTGCTATGGTGACCAACATGGTCGCCAACAACGCCGGCGTTCACAGCACGTCGGCTCTGTTTGCGCGCGGAACACGAGGTATGCACTCCTTGCTCTTGTTACAATGCCATAGCTGGTTTTTCTGACTAGGAGATTCATATTTTCCGCGAAGCGTTGGTGGCTACAGCGACGCATTATTGTCTTGAAGTTTCGTCGTCCCGTTGATAGGTATCCGCTGCAGTCAGCAGACTGATGGGCGCACGGCTTTGTTACTTCATCTGGTCCATCGCATCTCGCGAGGGCCCTGACCTAACAAAATTAAGGTTACCAAGGTTTAAGATCAGTGGGGTTCAAGCGTTTTTTTTTTTTTTTTTAAAGGTTAGCGTTATTAGGTTACTAAAGTTTAAAGTGAGAGCCTGCACACTTGAATTGCCCCGCCGCGGTGGTGTAGTGGCTGAGGTACTCGGCTGCTGACCCGCAGGTCGCGGGATCGAATCCCGGCTGCGGCGGCTGCATTTCCGATGGAGGCGGAAATGTTGTAGGCCCGTGTGCTCAGATTTGGGTGCACGTTAAAGAACCCCAGGTGGTCGAAATTCCCGGAGCCCTCCACTACGGCGTCTCTCATAATCATATGGTGGTTTTGGGACGATAAACCCCACATATCAATCAATGCACACTTGAATTGACTGACGATGCAAACTGCACGTGGGCAATATGGCCTCTGTTTTTTCCTAAAATTAGCGCAACTGAGAAAATTTTGAGGCTGGTCGGGCATTTTGGCACAGCATGGCATAATTTCAGCAAATTTGATGGTTTTGGCACAGCTAGGTGCAAAAATGGGGAATTGTATCAAATTGACGCAATCGCAGCTGTGGCAACCCTGCTAATGTACAGTTCACTCCTCTTAAACGGAACTCGAAGGGGATCCATAAAACGGTTCCATTCATCAGAAGTTTCATTTAAGCAATGTACACTTATTTAGTGAACCAAGACCTTTATTCTAACTTTACTCATAAGGATGAGTAGGAGAAAAAAAAAAGTGAAGAGTGGTTTTTTTGGCAAACTTGAGTTATTTTTTCACAAGGTATGCACTCATGCCTGACAAACTAGCTAGAAATTCTGGACAAGACTCACGCTCAAAATAGCGCTGCAAAAGTTCAAGAGCCTCTTCAGCTGATCGGTCTGGTGGCACCACTGCACTGGCAGTATTGTCATCACATTCATCGCTGAAGGGTTGATCCTCATCGTGCACTTCGGCAATCATTTTCTCGACAGTCTCTTCACAACAGGTACGAACATTTTCACCAATTGATTTGTAGTCCTGCTGCGTGAAAGGGGCAGAGGGTACGACCTGACTGAATACTCAATGTCGGCATCAGCAGGGCTTTCTTATTTATCAGATACTGCTTTCTTGCGCTTGAACGCCAGCATGGTGAAAGCATCTGCGTATTGTTGTTGCCTTCACTTGCTCCCAGACACAGGTCAAAATGTGGATAGCTGCCAATAAATCTATGCTGTAGCATTTCCCGTTGCCTGCTCTACGCAACATTTGATGCAGCTATTGTCTGCGGTAATGAACATTAATGTTCTGAATAACCCCTTGATCCATTGGCTAGATCACTGCCGTTGAATTGGCTGGCAAGAACTCCAGAGTGATGGCTTGGAGTACTTGAACCTGACTGTGGGCTGTGGGCATCCATGATGAAGACAACCTTCTTGCCTTGCCTCGTAAATCTTGCGTCTTCCTCCCGAAGCCAGTTTTCGAATATGGCCATGGTCATCAACACTTTTACGTTCCCATGGTACGCAACGGGAAGGTGTCAAGCGCCTTTGAAACAACATGAGTGCCATGATTTTCCTGTTACCAACAGCTTCAATTTCTCATCTTCTGCCACGTTTGCACCCACCAGCACAGTGATGCGATCTTTACTGCATTTTCCTCCATTACAGGCTTCGCCTTTTAAGGTTAGAGTCTTTGATGAAAGGGCCTTATAAAAAAGACATATGTCGTTGACGGTCTCGTGGCTCAAAGCTCATTAAAATTTCCTTACACCGCCCCTGTTGCCAGTTGGTGCAAATGTCCCTGTTGACTGCACCACTCTCACCTAAGATTGCTTTGAAGACTAGGCCATGGCGTGTTTTGAAGCGGCTGAGCCATCCGTCGCTTTGGACAAAGTTCTTAGCATCCATTTGCATTGCGATCTCTCGAGCTTTCTGCTCGAGAATTGGTCCACTTATGGGCTAATTGGAACTCCATGCACGCTTGACCCACAGAAAAAGAACTTTTCTAGTTGTTCATAAGGCGTCGTCCGCATCCCTTTAGATGTAAAGGTCCCGTTCTTAACAGTGCCTTCAATCTTTTCTCCGTCTTTCCAGATCCGTGACAGCGTCGATTTCGGGATGTATTTTTTCGACACCTCCATTTTGGGCAGGCCGCTTCGATCGAGCTCCTGAAGAATTTACAGCTTTTTTTCAATTTAGAGTGTATGGTGCGCTTGCTTTCTTTCCATCAGGCTGAAATAACGCCGTGATCTACCGCACTTCGTCGCACAAATAGGCCTAACACACAATTGATTGATTGATTTGTGGGGTTTAACGTCCCCAAACCACCATATGATTATGAGAGACGCCGTAGTGGAGGGCTCCAGAAAGTTCGACCACCTGAGGTTCTTTAACGTACACCCAAATCTGAGCACACGGGCCTAAACATTTATCGGAAATGCAGCCGCCGCAGCCGGGATTCGATCCCGCGACATGCGGGTCAGCAGCCGAGTACCTTAGCCACTAGACCACCGCGGCGAGGCAGTCTTTTAAAACTTCAAGTGCACTATCGCCTATCTCGAAGCACTGTTCTCTTCCAAAGCTGTTGTACATTACCTTCATTTTCGATTCATTTCAAGACCTACCTTCTGCTCTCCTTGTGTAATTCAGTAATCATGAGTATCAATTCGTACCCTGAGTTACTCAGCAATGTAATGTCACAAGCGAAGCACAGGTTACCAAGGTGCTCTCCAATAACTCTTATCCCTAACTCTTCCCAATCTATACATCTGAAAAGCTCTAGTAAGCACATGGTAAATAGCATTGAGGAGATTGCATCCCCTTGTCTTACACCATTCTCGATTGATATTCTGTAGCTTTCTTTATGGAGCACTATGGTGGCAGTTGATCCTCTGTAAATTTCTTCCAGGATGCTTATACATGCTTTGTCGACGCCCTGATTCCGCAGTATCTGCATGACTGCTGATATTTCTGCACCTCGCAAGCCAACAAACTAAAGGATGCACAGATCAGTCGCATGAAAGTGTACTAGACAAACTCTACATATGCTCGACACAAACTTGTGGTCTATCGGCAATATGCGATGGCAATGACACTATGGTATAACTGTCAGTTCAAGCGCACAAATAAACAGAAAAGAAGAAAGGACAATCACTTTTTTTTTTTTTTGTTTATCCGTGTGCTTGAACTGACAAGTTAACCATGCATATCCAACACCAGCCCAACTTTCGATTCTGTTGCAATGACACTGTGTTTGACTCTTCTGACAGGAGGCCATTGGCAATGCAGTTTCGGTTTCGTTCTCACGCACAGGCAGTTTTCGGACTCTGTTTATCGGTAAAAAGATGTGCAATGGATTAGAATTTTTTTTTTTTAATTGACAATAAAGATTCGCTCGCACCTCCTCCAACTGAGAAATGTTGCCCTGCGCTGCCTCTGGCAAGAATAATTTAATCTACCTTTCTTGCAGAGGCACAAGGTCGGGCCGTGGGCTTATTCGGGCGGTCTGTACCTGTTTTTAGGGCAAGGCTGTATGTCACTGCCTACAATTCTAGTTTTTCGATTATACGACACATGGATTATATAAAGGTTCTTGCGTGGCCCCCTTAAAGTCATATAATCGTGGTTCCACTGCAGCATTGTACTATTTGTTTCTCGAGGGGCAGTGACATTAGACATCTCTGTATAAGTGCAAGTAAAGTTTTTAGACATCAGAAGGCGTTATTACACATTGTTTGGATTCATGAGTAATTAAGCAAAAAAAAATTTACTGTCTCACAGCAGTGATACCCCTTCCCAGCACAATTGAGCTTTTCCACATGACACCGTTGCATTGCGGCAAAAGTGACACAATGACAAAGCATCTTGTTTTTTCATACTACCTTGTCTTTGTTTTTTCGTTGTCTTCATCATTACATTAATGTTGGCGCACTCATTTTGGCAAGTTTGGCCACTTTCCAGGCTGGTGATTGGCTTTAGTTCCAACTAATCATGATATAGGAATGCGAATATACAGCCAGAAGTAACAAAAGCAACCGATATTTTCAAGTATGGTCAAAGAAAAAATACGAATTAATCAAATTCATGCGTTGGAGCACTATTAATAGGCAGCTTTAAAATAGATTGGAAACATAACAGCTAAAACTAGACATTGAAAGTAGTTTCAATTAACAAAAATTTTGCATTATCAGAGTTTGATTTATCGAAAGTCTACGGTAGTTGGCACTTGAATTTTTTTGCAGACGGCATTAAGGCAGTGTTTTCAACTATGTAAAAGAAATCAAGTGATCCGAAAATTCAGAGACAACTATCATCTCTATTGGCGAGTTGCTAGCTCAGCTAAAGCCTGTTGTTAAAAGGACAGTATAGATCAAAATGCTTTTTTGCGTATATTAGTAGAGTACAATTTTACAATCCCTAAAACACCACTCTTACTGCAACACGACACTTGGTGAGCGAGAAAACGAGCGATGAGAAACTGCAGTGGAGACGCCACCTTGAGATTCCCGCACCAAACACTATGATGCATTAGATTTTGAAGCCATCTACTGGGTCCTACGTAGCTTCTAATCAATAAAATTCAAGTACGTCATAATCTGTGGGTGCCATAAAATTAGCATATGAAGTGTCAAAAAATTTCATCGAGGCAATACCACAAAAATACGAAAAATATATTGTAGAATTTGTCAAGTCATGCACAGAGATTACAGTGCAAATTTTAAATCTCAAACCTCAACCCTGATTTTCTCTGCTTATAATGAACTTATGAGTTCTCAGAGTACAGTTATCAATCTGAAACACCTTATTGTTTTATTGTTTTTTTTTTAGTGTCCTTCTAACAAAAACCACATTTACACAGAGACTCCATGAGATGCGAGTGAAGGTGCCCTTGAAGGCTAGCTCACCAGCTGTCCTTTCTTAAAGTGCTTGCCATCCCACTCAATGGCATTGAAGACGGCCCAGGGGTACTGCTTGTACTTTTGAGTGTCCCTTCGGCTGATTGTCTCTTGGTAAGACTCAAACATGATCTGCTTGTCACTGTGCTCGTGACACGACTGCAGCCACTCGAAAAAGTGTTTCTCGATGCTGGCACGCACCGCCTACGTCACAAAATACCAATGTGTTGGTGAGTAACGATACGGAAAAGCACAAAAATTTCTGGCCTACAATTAAGCATAGCAGGGGAGAAGGGGTAAGACGAGAATTGAGAAAAAGGCAATCAGTATTCCAGTACACTCAACCCTCATTATGACAAAGTTGCACGAAAATCAGTTCGTTATATCTCTGAAAATTCGTAACAACGGTTTATTCCCAGAACTACATCCATTGCAAGACCATTGTTAATTTACTTCCTTATAACCAATAGTTAGTTATATCCAGGTTTGTTATATTGAGGTATGAGTGTATATTAATTAGGCATCCTGTTTTCTGACAGGAGGTTCCCGTTCAGCCATGTGCTATGGGACTGCCTCCTGTATATTACAGCCCAATGAGAAAGCTCAGCACAATTGAGACAATGGACGAGGAACACGCCACATACGAGCACTAAGAACTAGATTTATTTGGACCAAAATGGCCTAATATATGTGTGGATAAACTTGACAAATGACACATCAGTATTCAAACCGAAATGGTTGTTTTTGGTACCAATATACAACAATTTTTTTCTTTTTGATTTGACCAACATATAACAAAAAAAAACAGAAATGGATGCTTATCAACACCTGGCTGTTGCCAATATCACAATGCACTGATTTGTAAATTTATTGAGCATGCAGGCCCAAAAAAGAAAGAGACAGAAAAGAAGAAAAAACAAAAACATGCATCGCTAAAACACTAATGAAGCTAAATATAACCATCACGATACCCGATCTCGGCATCACTCAGTAAAACGACTGCAGCGTCATAAAAATGACCCTGGCGTAAAAACTGCTCGGTAAAGCAATCGTGGCGTCGCAGTTGTGCTGAAGAAAAACATTGAGTAAACAGTGATACCTCACAGTACCAACGTTTAAATGGAATGGATTTGCTTTAGCCCGTGCAAATAGTGTGTTTTCTTCGGTGCAATTTACAAACTTCCGGACGTAAATCTTTCAATTATAGAAAAATGCATGATTTCATGTATGAGCACTGTAAAAGCAATGCAAATATCATCTTGTGCGGTAATCTCAACCTTCCCAAAATTAACTGGGACCAACTGAGTGTTTTGTCATCATGTCAAAATTCTGAGTTGATGCTTGATATTACTTTTTCGTTTTGGCTGGAGCAGCTTCTGGATCGGCATACTTGAGTATCAGCTATTTCTAAGACAGTTCTTGATCTTTTTCGTTTCGAAAAATATCAGTGCTTTAGGCTATGAAATGTCGTATTTGCCTGGATTATCAGATCACAACATTGTCCTTTTTAGTGGTTGCAAGAAGTATCGAGAATAAAGGGCAAACACATCACTAAAAAATTCCCTGATTTTAACTGTGCTAAAAATGAGAGTTTACTAGACCTGTGATGTTTTTCAGCATATGTATGCTACTAGACAATCGACTGTCGAAAACTTGTGGAATCACTTCAAGTCGGTTGTGAATACAGTGAAACTTCGTTAAACCGTACCCACGTAAACAGTAGTTTCGTTTTAAAAGTGGTGAAGTCAAATCCCCGACTCGGCAGCCATTGAACATAATGCATTTTGTATCCGCATAAGCCGTACCAGCTTATCGCGTATGTATCGGTTAATAAGTTGTTTTTCCCATTTTCGTTCTACATTCGCCGCGGCATGTCGTCCCCTACTGGGCGTCCCGACAGAACAGCAAGCCCCAGAGATCGAAATACGCCTCGCTTGTTTGTGTTGATGATGATGGCGGCTGTGTTGGTGAGCGCCATCTCTTGGATTTTTCTGCAACAAGAAGCACTCGGCCGGCTAGGCTTCTGGTGTTGTCCACGCGATGGCGCTTTGCACAAACACACAAACACGGTGTGCGCTTGCTTTGCTTTCTTTGTTCCTTTGGTGCTGTGCATAGGTCTTGTCTAGTTGATCCGTGCCGTACTGCTCTCGCGTCGTTTTTCACGTGTAGTGTATGTGTGCTTGTGCTGCTTGGTACTTGCGTCATGCCGAAGCTGGGACAAAAGCATCGAGTACTGAAAATAAAGGAGAAATTGGACATAATTCGTGCTATTGAAAGTGGCACGAAAAAATCAGCGCTGGCACGCAAAAAGGACCTGCCGTTAACCACGGTGTGTGGAATTAGGAATTCCAGAGAGAAGTTGCCCGGCAGTGCTGCTGCAACTGCGGAAAGGTGCCGGCTACGCGGTTCGGCGTTTTCAGATGTAGAGGAGGCGCTGGTGAAGTGGCTAAAAGCTGCACGGTCAAAAAATCTGCCTATCATCGGACCCTTGCTCGTGGAAAAGGCCCTGGTTTTTGCCTCGCAGCTCAACCATGACAACTTCGTGTGCAGCAATGGCTGGCTGGTCAGATTTAAAGCAAGGCACGGCATTACCCTGAGGACAGTTTCGGGAGAAGGCGCTGCCGCTGACTTGGATGGTGCGGAGCAGTGGCAAAATGGTCAGCTGAAGAACATCTTGGAAGACTACGCACCTGATGACATCTTTAATATGGATGAATCGGCGCTATTATTTAAGCTGCTACCAGACTAAACGGTCGCGTTCAAAGGCGAGACGTGCACCGGCGGCAAGCATGCAAAAGACAGAATATCAGTGGTGTTTTGCGTAAACATGACTGGAACCGACAAAACTCCGCTCCTCGTGATTGGAAAGTCGGCGAAGCCTAGAAGTTTCAAAGGCGCCTGGTTGCCATCAAGGGTCATCTATCGCAGCAACACCAAAGCATGGATGACGGCAAAACTCTTTGAGGAGTACGTGCGTCTCATCGATCGTCGTTTTGCAGCTAAGAACAGAAAAGTTGTTATTATTTTAGACAACGCTTCGGCGCACGTTGCCCTGGACAACCTGACGACTGTGAAATTGGCGTTTCTGCCACCAAACACAACAGGGATTGCCCAGCCCTTGGACCAAGGCATCATTCAAGCTGTAAAACAGCTCTACAAGAAGAATCTGCTGCCCAGATTTCTTCTCGCCATTGAATGTGGCAAATTATTCTCCATCGACCTGATTGGCGCGATTCACCTGCTCGAATACTCGTGGCGGCAGGTTGAAGCAACGACAGTTCAAAATTGTTTCAAGCGTGCTGGCTTCAGTGTGTGTGCGGGCGACGCAGATGACGCCAGTGACACCATCGATCAGACTTCGGACATCGTAGACGAAGCTTGCAAAACTCTGCTAGCTGAAGTGCTGGAGCGGCAGGGCGTTACAGAAGGCATTTCCTTCCCCGACTTCAGAGACGCAGACATCATCTCCGGACATGTCCGACGAAGCCATTGTTGCCTCAGTTGTCGAAGTGTCGCCAAATGATAGTGATGAGGACGACATGGAAAGCGACAACACGGATGATCCAGGTCCGACAGTGGCCGAAGCTGCGCATTGCATCAGCATCATGCGGGAATTTGCCGAAAAAGAGGGGGCTGGCGGAAAAGCTGGCTCACAGCATAAGTGAGTTTGAGGCCGCTGTTGTTGCTGCTAGGCCCCCGCGTCGTCAAATGAAGATTACAGACTTTGTCATGCGAAGTTAATAAATTACTGCATTTTTTGTTCTTTCATCGCACTCCCTAAAGGTTTCTTTTTTTGACAGGTAAGTGAGCGACCTGACGCTATTTCGGTAAAGCAGTACTACCGTTTAATACGTACTTTTTCCGAGCTCCGGCCAACTACGGTTTAACGAGGTTTCACTGTATATAATTAGCAATTATATCCCCACTAAACAAAAAAGCGTAATTGCTGGAATCCCTGGGTCCCCTGAGAAATATTACAGTTAAAACGTTGTGTCAAGTGACTACATTGCTTGAATATGAACAGAGGGGACGGTTCCTTAGAGCTGCTGGGAGATGAATTGCACACAAAAATAAAGCTATCCAAGTTCCACTTCTTTAATGTCAAAATGCATCATTTTCTAGCAAGTGACCCAAGAAAGTTCTGGTTGCACCTAAGGAGAAAAAATGATGCTGTTAGCAAAATGAAACTTGATGACGCTATCACTGATGACATCAACTGTATAGCCAGTGCATTTAATGACTATTTTCGTCTTTGTTTTCTCCCGTCCCCGGTCGGCCTTCGTCATGTCCGAAAACTAGTTACAGTGGACTCTCATTAAACGGAACCTGAAGAGACCGGGAAAATTTGTTCCGTTCAACGAGAGTTCCATTTACTGGGAGGTGAACTAGGGTGCAGTATGCAGAGATAAAACCAATCAGTTCCGTTAATCAGATTTTCGTTTACCGAGAGTCCACTGTGTGCTATCCCTGATATAGAAAAGCAACGAAAGTGGCATTTATCTTTTCAGCGCTACTTGAATTAGGCACAAAAAAAAATCTATTGATACGGATCGCATATCAAACATGTTACTGCGCAGATACACTGAATGGTGCAAAAAGTATGTGAATATAATTTTTTAAAACGGTATACTGACAGCAGAAATTCCTTTAGAATGGAGAACAGGAAAGATGGTGCCTATTTTCAAAAATGGTGACAAACTTAAGGTAATCAACTACAGACCAGTCACGGTATTATGCACTTGTAGCAAGGTTTTAGAACATATCATATTTAAGCATCACTGTTCTTTCTTAGAAATAATTTTCAAGTAATCCGTATGCTTTTCGGAGTGGCTTGGCTCATTCAAACTGTAAATGAACTGATCGCAATTCTCGACAAGGGCGGGCACATCGACATGGTTTTCCTTTATTTCGAAAAAGCCTTTGAGCGTGTGTCATACAGACAATGTTCCGATGCCTTTTTGACAACGCTCAGATAGTAAAGTGGCTCAACATGTATCTCACACGGCGTAGGCAGTTTGTTCACATAGGCTCGGTGCTCGGCCCGTTACTCTTTTTAATTTATATTAATGAATTACATATTAACTCACCATTGTGTTGCCAATTATTTGCAGACGACTGCGTTGCATACATGCATATTCAATCAAAGACAGATCAACAGATACTAGAAAGCTTCTTGGCAGCTGTTTACGGCTGGCGCTCAACATACAGATGTGCCTAACCTTTCCAAGTGTGTTCAGATGAGAGTTGCACGCAAGAAGGAGCCACTAGTCCACGCCTATAGCATCAATAATGTTCCACTGGTTTCGGCAGACCAATTTAAGTACTTGTGATTATACATCAATTCTATGCTAAGCCAGAGTAGTCATGTGCAATACATATTTTTCAAGGCTTTAAAAAAACTTTACAAGCTAAGAATTCGCATGACACATTGCACTCCTAAAACTAAGCTTGTGGCCTACACATTAGTTAGACCGTTATTAGAATACGCGGACGTAGTTGGAGTCCTGCCCACCAAATGCAATACCGACTGCATTGAAAACGTTAAAAAAAAAAGTGCTGAGATTCATCTTCAACGCTTACGACAGGCAGGTGTCCATTACTAACCTTCGACATTTAAGCGATTTTCCAACTCTAGAATCACGCAGGAAACAGCACTGACTGCAAATACTTTACAATATTGTAAGCTGTATTGTTACACATGGACTTTACTGGTTACATGCAGTATCACAGCACAAGGAGAACAAGATCAAAGCACAGTAAGACCATTGTAGGGCCATGAAATAAAACGAACCCATATCAGTTTTCGTTTTTTCCTCGAACGATAGCAGGTTGGAACGAGCTTCGATATGACACAGTGAGCGTATCGTCACCTCATGGCTTAACAAATGCAGCGCAACATTATCTGTGATGATTCACACAACTCTTTTCATTCTTTTTTTACTGACAAGGTATGCGGAATTTCTTTCGCGGTATGCATCCATGCGTGGAATCTATCCTTGAGTTCACTATCTTTGATTTTGTTTCGTTTATCGTAACACTCAAGTTCTGCATTAATATTATGTATGCATTTTTCGGGTGTTCTATTACTAGCTCCTGAATGTGTTATCACTCCCCTGTCCTACCTCAGCGTATTATTGCAAATGCTGTTGGACTTGTCTCTCATGCTCGCGTCTTCAGTTCCCAGTCGGCCGCAAGTGTTCTTATTGTTGATTATATGTGCTTTTGTTGATTCATTATTATTTCATTATTTCCTCATTCATTATTTCCGATAAACCATGCTCTGATAATCTTAGCATTTCTGAAGCATTTAATGACTATTTTAAATCAGTGTTCACACGTGATGATCAGCGCATTCCCACATTTCTCACTACGTCATCACCACCTTTCCCAAGCATGCTGATCACTACTGCAGTCGTTCATAACCTTGTACTTAAAAATCGATACAACAAAATGTGCAGGGCCGGATGGTATACCTAATACGTTTTTGAAACAAAATTCTGAATGAACTTCTCGGTATTTACCAGTCATATTTTTTCAAAATGACTGGTAAATACCAAGAGGTCCATTCAACACCCATGTTATCAACGCCCATGCCATTCTTTTAATCTCACCTGCTCACCTGACTTTCTGCCTCCCGCTCACACGATTGCCTTCTTTTGGAATCCCGTCTGTTACTCTTAATGACCAGCTGATACCTAGCTTTTTTTGCTGCATGCCCTGCCTATTTCTTCTCGATTTTGAATATGATCTTCTTAACACTCATTATACTGTATAGTGAAATCACAGTAGGTCTTTATTATGGTCGTACCCAGGGTAATTCAACAGTTGGTTAAATTAGACATCTAGCGTGGTCCCATAAGATCCAAATTTGTATATCCTCTCACATATAACTCGTATCAAAATAAAAAAGTGCTTAAAAAGTGAGGGTGCAAATTATATGCTTTCTTTGATTCTTTCTTTTATAAAGTTCAATTTAAAAGTGCAGGCTGCAGAGGCAGGTTATACGTGAATAAAGAAAAGGTACAGTTTGCTGTAGTGGTTGAAATTACACCTTTTAACTGAATACTTGCACTTCCAGCACACGTACTATCCACACAACCCAAGAACACCCGTGGGTTTTTGCAAAAACATGACAAAAGTGGCATTCACCAACAGGTCCCGCCCTCTAGCGTTCTTAATTACTGAATTAAAAAAAAAAGCTCTATACTTGCCTGGCCATTGACAACGCGGGCAAATATGGTGTTCTTTTCCCGCAGCTTGTTTTCCAGATCCATGAAAGTGAGCTTGTTGGTGCTTACTTGGAATGCATCATCTGTCCAGAGGACACCCGAAATCCTGATAGAGTGAAAAATGTAAACGGACCAATGCATTTACTTTTCATGTAAAATTTTTATGCGAACATTACAAATCAAAATATTTCTGACACAGCTAGCAGGACACCTGGTAATAGAAGTTGCACCCGTGTGCATAAAACCAACATTAAATGCAAATTTCGCTGGCAGAAATGTAATAAAAAGGTGAAATTGGCAACATTCAATCCTCTATTGTGCAGCTAATTTCATTGTCAGGACAGATCAAGCTATGTGAAAAGCCAACATGGTTGCCCTGCACAGCCAATTTTATCCACTCAGGTCATTTCAAAGTACCTGTTTATGACATATCACAGGGAAACAGTCCTATAGTGATAAAACAGCGTCGTTCCCAATTCATTGAACTCTATGGGAGCTAGGCCAAAACTGGCCAACCATAATGCAGTGGTTAGACACATAATAGCACAGTTCTACTACCGGTCTCCCTATCTTATCTGAATTTGAAAATTTGAAGTCGAGGGTACATTTACAACCAAACATTGAATGCATACTGCTAACAACAGCAGGACGAACAAGATATCAAACGCACAACAGCATGCTTCTGCTTTTGAGCTTCACCGATAGCATATTCCGGACTTTTGTTGAAAACACGTTTTTTTTTTTTTTCTCCCTCTTCCAAATTTCACTGTTAGCCCTACCAACATAACATGTGGTCAGGGGTGCAACAGCCGAAATAAAATTTGGAGCGATTTTCGAGGCAGCGGAATCTTACTGTTGGAGCACTAGTACGTAAACTTGAAGCAGGTTACAAGAAATAAAACATCTATTTTTTATCACAAAAGAACACACTTGGAGCAAAGAAAGACTACATTTAGAAAAACAACACATTGCAAGCCATTCACCATCACCTAAATCATGAGGAGTAAACATGGGCACTGCTGTTTCAATAAACCAGAATTTGAACTAGTATTTAAAATAAACTAGCAAATAATAATAAAGTCCGCAGATTGTGCTTTGTTCTTTGTCATTCGCTGTGGAATAGCAACACCGCCAAACCGCATCTATTAGTTTCCGCCACCAGACACGAGATGGACAACAGCAGCGGCAAACTTAAGCGCAAAAATATAACAATCGAGCAGAAGTCAGATCGATGGTGAAAGCCGTTGAGTCCGGCCTCGAGAAAAAAAAAAGTTGTCGAAGATTTCGTCGATGTCGCCAGTGATCGAGGATGCCGCGAGCAACCAGGCCCAGACGTTTTGGGATGCTCTCATCGATGCCGGCGTTGTGCCTAACTGCGACACTTGCTGCACATATGTCGGTGCTGATGCTGACGTGGTCACAACGAAAGAGTTGTCAGATGCGGAAATAGTGTGCGCGGTGACGGGGGTGCATGATGACAGTGATGAATGTGTCGGCACCACAGAGCCTAACGTTGGCGAGCTCAACGTACCAACGCCGGCGCAAGCACTGGATGCGACAGACCTGCTGCGCCACTTCTTTGGAGCTTATGACGACAACGAGGACGGATTCGAAATAACTGCTGAAGCTGAAAAAGAAATCATCCACGTGAAGAAGAGTAGGTAAAAGTCTATTAAGGACTATTTTTCTTCGAAGTGGTCCGCTATATGGTGTGCTGAAGTTGGTGGAAATAAAGTGCACTGTTCTTTATTATTTTGCTAGCTTTTTGTCTTCCGATGGCCATTTTTCTCTGCGCAGTGAGCTGCTGTGATATTCGATAGTGAGTACATTCTCTCTTGCTAGTTAATTGTTGGTAGAAATGGTTGTTGGCTATAATAAATTAATGGTTATAACAAAGTAATTATAACTCCCCTTTCAACTTCGTTATAACGAGGTTCGATTGTAAGTACACTAGAGGGAACTCTGGCACTAGTGTCTACGGGAGCTGCCACGCACGGTACTTAAGCGAACATGGGAATGATGGATAGAACATGGATTTGTCTAATTTTCGTATTTTCAGCTCCGGTTGGCTTCGCGTGGCTAGGAGCTGTTTTGTTACGAAACAAAAATCAGCAAATGTTCAGCAATTAGACCTCACTTAACTTTTCCGGCTTACCAGTTCAAATCAGGCCACGAAGTTCAAATGGTTCATTCTTTCTTTCATAACAAAACAGAAACACAGCAATAAACAAAGCCACAAGTGGGATTCAAAGCCTGCCAGTACAAAGTTTAGGCAAATCTGCTACTACCCATTATTCCCATGGCCACTGAATGATCGCAGCACCAGAGTCTCCTTTGAGAAGTGAACTTGCTATTGCGTTTGCCACAAAGTATTTTCGGCAACTGTATTATAAACAGTCTTTCATCTTAAGGACTGCATCATAAGTATGCGTATAAGTAAAAGCTCGTTAATTTGAACTCAATTAACTCGAACTAGCACGTAATTCAAACTGACGCCCTGGTTCAGGCACAGCACTATATATTTCTACAGAAGGGGAACTCCCAATAATTCAAAACCGTCGGTATCTACAACGGTTAATCCAAACTGAGAGCCGCCTTGCTTTCGGGCGGCCCTCCTTGCAGAAATTGGCCCAGAATGGTCGCCCAAATTATTCATCACTTTCATTTGGTTAAACAAAAGTAGTGATCGCTTTCCACGTATGCTTTTATAGTTGTTAGTGCAATCTGTCGGCTGCTACTGCTGTATGGGCGACACTTCCCAGTCAGGCAGTGTTTGAATTTGGCCGGGTCCCCATGAACAATTTCATTACTGTTCCAAATTAGCTAAAAAATAAAGGCTTTAAATTCTGATTGTAGTAACTCTGTCATGTATATATTTGTGTTTCAGAGCGCAAACAGCTTCCTCTATATGGCCATTAATGCTCACCGTTCATGTGAATAAAAGTTGTTTCTGGAATATCACTGACCAATACATTTCATTTACTGTTAGAGCATGAACCTAATTTACGAAATTACCTGCCATAAATGTGTATTATTACATAATTTGTGGGAACAAGTCCAGAGGTGGCTTCTCTGGGCTCTTGCCAGACACTGTGGCGCGATGTCTGTTCATTCTAGCCTGCCTGCTGATTGGAAATTAGTTGAGTTGGAATTATAGAGCTTTTACTGTACATGGAGTTCAATTGGAAGGTACATGAGGATCGAAAGAACCGCGTTATAACCGCTCCTGTACTATAAGTGGTTACAATATAAGTGGTTTCCACTGCATGGTATTAAAATAATAGCATATTTGTAAAAAGAAGCACTCAAACATACATGGACCCAGCAAGTTTCACCAAAATCAATTGAGAATTTTAAAAAGTGCTTTCAAGAGTGTCTCCCTGTCCAAAACAAAGCACTCTAGTGCCACAATAAATTAGTAAAACAAATGACCAACGAGAACTCGTCACCTGTTGAAGCATTCAATGGGAATGTTTCTTGTCTTCTTGGGAGGGCTGCACCAGTCGAACTCCTCAATTGTGGTGTATGGGATGAGTCTGCCATTCCAGAAGCACTCAAAGATAGGTCGCTGACCTCGGGCTGGCTTGACACCGTTGGCCATAAGCTCATCTTCATCGTCACCATCTTTGTTGAATGAGGTGTACAAATAGAGGGAAAAAAGCGTGGCTTAATATTATAGTACTCGTCCACATAAAAATGCTGGCAGAGGAAGCAGCTAAACCGCAGCCCAGGTATCACACCATAAGATGCTTGTTACACTAATTATTTAATTACAATATAATCTAATTCATATTTTTAGAGGAAAGAAAACTCAAATTTATTAACTATGCAAAAGTAGCATCTGATGTCACTACAGAATTTACAAAAGCAACAAATAGCGAAGTCGAGGAGAACATCGGGGTCATGATTTGTAGATATTAAATGCAGTGTTGAAATGGTAACACACAAAGACTCCTAAGCATATTCTTATGAGATAGAAACATTAAAGTGTTTCTTAGGGCTAGGTTGATGAAGAGCTGGCCGGATGGCATTTTGTAGTTGTCTTGTCAAGAATGAGGCAATGCAAACGCCAAATTGTATTTATGTATGTGACTTCGTGCCACCCAAGTGTCAACGCTTTGCAAGTATACGCGGCACCCGTTGAGTGTTGTTTGCTTCTTACAATTTTTTTTTTCCCATCGACAATACGTTTGCTCGTCGGCCATTAGAGAGGGGGCCTCATCCCGTCTTCAAGGAACCATTTTATGCGTGCATCTGAGCGATATCCGAGTGCGTTTTGTGTCGACGAATGTGTGTGTGTGCCTCCAACTTGTAAATGAAGGAGTCTGAAAAGCGTGGGAAACGAAGACTGAAATGCGAGGAGAAGGGGCGACAAAACACGAGTGAACGGAGCGGTTCTGAGTGCGGTGTGATGTTGAGCGATTGTGCACATGCGTTTAGTCGTAGTGTTCTTGAATTATGAAAGTTCTAATGAAGTCTTTTTATTAATTAACCCCATAACGCCCACCGTATCATATTTGATACGCCAAGTTTGAAGCTAGCCCCGCTGCTACAAACCGAAACTGAAAGCACGAAAGCTAGTTGGTGGTGCTTAGGGAACGTTGAAGAGTGTTTTCGAATCTCCATGTTTCCATTTTTCGCCACCAGAGCGCTGCTAGCTCACTTTCGAAGATGGCCGCCTCCAGCACCGCACGAGACGGTATTCCAGCTTGAACGTTCTACACTAGAAAAGGTAATTATGAAGTATCTTTTTTTAAACCTTCATGAATTGTTTAGCCTGATACATTATCTGATCACTAGGTATAATGTGTTGGGATGTGTGGTAGCTTCGGACCCTACAATTGCGTGGTAATTTCGCCCGTATCATATCTGATACAGCGGGCGTTACTTGAACGCGCATCTTTCTTGCTCTCAGTTGGAAATGAAAGCATAAGATGAAATTTTCTGCTCGCCGTAAAACACAAGCAACTGTTCGGTGCTTCTTTCTTCACTATTTGGTTATAGATCGTGCTGTCTTTTTTTGTTTTAGGTGCGGCGTTGAGGGATATCCTCGAGCGTGTTGCTGTTGGTGACGACGCAAGTGACTTCCGTGATCTTTCGGACAGCGATGAAGAAGAACGGACCGTTGCTAACAACGCTGCGCCAGGTGACGCTAGTGATGACGATGAGCCGGATTTCTTCTGCAGCAGTGCATCATCCTGCTCAACTTCTGGAAGGAACTGGGAAAAGGATTTGCTACAGGTTTGCTACCCAGACTTCTCCGGGACGTTTAGCGAGAAATTTGGACAAGGCTCCCATGACTACCGTGTCGACAACAAGAACGGTCTTGCTGTTGTACGGTGGTTTCATCGAAAAGCAGTCACCCTAGTTTCAAACTTTGCTTCTGTGGAGCCCATAGAGACGGTCAAACGCTACAACCGCAAAGTCAAGAAGCACAGTGACGTACCACGCCCATGTGTTGTGGGCGCGTACAACAGCTTCATGGGGGAGATTGATCAACACAACTACCAAGTTTCCCTGTATATATACACCATCAGGCCGAGGCGGTGGTACATGTATTTACTGTACCACAGCATTTTCATCTGTGCAGTAAATGCATGGTATCGGCACAAGCGCCAATCTGCCCAACTGCACTCCAACCCAATGAAGCTGCGCGTGTTTATCACTGCGCTGTCAGAGCGCCTAATGCTATCTGGAAAGACAAAAAGGGACGCCCATCTAGCTTGCCATCACCTGCTCCAAAAAAAAAAAAAAAGAAGAGTACCACTAAGAGAGCCCAATGTTGACGTAAGGAAAGATGGTGTTTGGCATTTCCCACTGGTTACGAACCAGCGGCTGCGCTGCAGGCACTGTGTGGCAAGTGAGAACAAGTTCAGTTCCATCATTTGTTCCAAATGTGACATCACACTTTGCCTCAACAAGGAAAGAAATTGTTTTTTTTATTATCTATGTGCTGAAGCATGACACTGGCGTGCCTTTCGGAAAAGCCCACTGTATCAAATATGATACGAATTGTATTTTTGATATGTAACATCTTTAGCACTTCAACTTGTTCTGAATATGTTCACTTGTATCCCAAGAGCAAATAAACGAGATATCTGATTTTTTCTATGGCAATTTCTCTAGGCGGGCTATGCGGGGTTAAATATAATTAACCTTTCTACCTTTTTATTTCAGTGTGTCATGTGTTCATTACGTTCAGTGCCCTAAATTGCATTTAAAGTCTATGTTGTGAATATTTGCATCCATCATCTAGTTTAGGGTTAAAAACATACTCTAACACAAGTGAAAGGCAATGATGCTATTTTCTCAGCCTCTCCTCCTCTTTCGACTTCTCTGGAAGCCAAACTGATGTGGCGGACAAGGGTGTGCTCCTCTCAAGTCCAACGTTCCAAATCTGCCTCATAGAGGTCAATCTACAATCGATCCTGAATATACCGAACTTGGGATGTATCGAATCTATATAGAATTAATTATTCTTTCTATTGAACAGTTCAGGACGGTGCTGGCGACGCCTCGTAATAAGTGAACTGTCGGGAATGACCTCCTAAGTAACATCACTCAATCGTCGCAGTACTAGGTATGGCCCAAATTATCTCCTCAACAGCTTTTTCGGAGAGTCCTCGTTTCTGTATGGGCGTCCAAACCCATACTCTGTCGCCGGTCTGGTAAACGAGTGTTCTGCGGTGAGCATTGTAGCAGCCTGCGCGGTACTCTTACAGCTGCTGGATTCACAACGTGCTAGTTGCCTTGCTGCTTCCGCGCATTTTGTAAACATCTTGGCATACCGGTTAATGTCGTCACATTCGTACAATAGCATCGCATCTAACATGCTTTGTAATTCCTGTCCGTGAATTAGGCTGAACCGGGTCATCCGGGTTGTTTCTTGCTTGGCCGTTTTGTATGCAAACGTGGTATATGGCAAGATTTCGTCCCAATGTTAGTGTCCGATGTCTACATACATTGAAAGCATGTCTTCAATTGTTTTGTTCAGGCGCTCTGTAAGCCCGTTCGTTTGCGGTTGGTAGGCGGTGGTCTTACGATAGGTTGTTCCACTCAGCATTAGGACTTGATCCAAAAGAGCTGCTGTAAATGCGGTTCCTCTGTTTATGATCACGACGCTTGGTCCACCATGCCTCCGTAAAACATTCTCTATGAAAAATTGCGCCACCTCCGCTGCTGTACCTCTCTGAATAGCCATTGTTTTAGGATAACGGATAAAGTAATCAACGGCTACACTCAGCGGTTCCCGGCAGTAGAAGTAGGAAGTGGGCCCAAAATATCCATGCAGATCTGGTCGAATGGTGTCCTTGGGACCTGCACGGGCTGCAGGACGCTAGCTGGTTTAGGCGGCGGTGACTTCCGTCACTGGCAGTCGAGGCAAATACGAACGTGGTGCTTTACGGCTATGGTTAGTCTTGGCCAGTAGTGCCGATGCCGTACTCTGGCCAGCGTTCACGTGTAACCTAAGTGGCCTGAAGTCACCTAGTTGTGGCATACTTAGAGTACTTCGGAGCGAAGGGCGGCTGGGATGACGAGCAAATAGGCGGATCCTGTTAAGGAGAAGTTTCTTTTGTATAATACTCCGTCCCGTAAACAAAATGATGCAGCGCTTATAAAAACAGCTGGTGCCTAGTGAGATCTGCTGTCCAGGTAATTAATTAGGGCAAGCAACTAGGGGTCGCCACGTCGTTGCTGTGTAATGACGGCCGTGTCGAGAACACCGAGGAATGCTGTTTCCCCCTCATCGGATAGCGTTGCCGATTCAATGTTTGAGCGAGATAGACAGTCAGCGTCCATATGTCGATTCCCTGACTTGTGTACGACCGCCATGTCGTACTCTTGCAGCCTGAGACTAACGTGCTGATCACCCAGTAGGATCTTTAAGATTCGTCAACCAGCACAGTGAAAGATGGTCACTGAAGACTTTGAAAGGGCAGTAGTAATGCCACAGGAAACTACCATTGCTCCGCGCAACGCGGACATCGGGAACCAGAGAAACGCTAATGGCACGACTACGAGCGACGAAGCAAGCCGCAATGCACGAGCCGGCCCTGCATGCGCACGGTACTCCACCGAACAGCCAACGCGCGTAAAGAAGAAGAGAACGAGGTGGCTCGAGGCAAAGGCTCACGAAGACTACCGACCTTCGAATCTTGATTGCTGTGCGTCGTTCACTTTGGGCACAAGTTCACCCTTAATAAACCGTGTAAATAGAACATCCTTGTTGTGAGGCTGCTACATTCGTTACATTTTCAGTATAAACAAGGGCGAAATTTTTTGACCACCCATACCACGGTGAGGCAATCCTTCTCAGTCATAAAGTAATTAGCCTCAGCTTGTGTTAGTGTTCGGCTGGCATGGGAAATTACTCTTTCTGTGATCTTTTGCAGCTGCACAAGCACAGCTCTCAAACCAACATTGCTGGCATCAGTGTGTAGCATCGTAGAGGCTTTCTCATCAAACTTGTGAGTGGTTTGCACACGCAGATTTAGAAGGATGGCGTTGTGTAGCACATTGTGTAGCCGGCGGACTTGCACAGCCCCACTGACTTCGACAATTTGCGACTTTTTTCATGTAACAGCCGTTATTACGCTTACGCACGCATGCGGAGAGCATGCTGAGAGAAATGTGAAGTGAGCAATAACAGGTCCTAAACAAGGAACGAATATCACATCACATCACTTTAATACCTTAAAGACCCCCATGTAGGGGGTATTACATAAGGGGTGGGTTACAGGTAAATGTACACAGGTTTTCAAATGGAAATGTGCGTGGTGACCTTCTCTTTAAATGTTGATGGACACGTGATGGCTGGAACGTCACAGGGAAGGCCATTCCAGTCCACTGCTACACGGGGGAAAAAAGAGGCAGAAAAAGTAGTAGTGCGAGCATGTGGACGGGCAATTTGAAACGCGTGGGCAGTGCGGTGAGATATGCGCGTCGGTGGGACGATGTAGGGTGCTTGATTAAGAGGGCTGTGAAGGAACTTGTGTAGAAAACAAAGGCTGGTAATGCGGCGGCGCACTGAAAGATTCGAAAGACCAGTTTCACGTTTAAGGGATGATATGCTTATGTTATATGAATATGAAGAATGTATGAACCTAGTGGCGCGGTTTTGCACAGACTCTAATTCATTTATCAAGTATACCTGGTGCGGGCTCCATATGGGAGCTGCATATTCTAGTTTAGTTCGGATTAAAGATTTATAGGCGAGAAGTTTGATGTCAGGTGGGGCATGACGCAAATGACGCTTCAAAAAACCCAGAGTTCGGTTCGCTGATGATATGACGTTCGTGATATGCGTGCGCCATGAAAGATCACTGGATAAGGTGACGCCTAGGTATTTATAGGATTTAATTTGTTCAAAAGTAGAGTTAGCTATTACGTAAGAAAAATGCAAGGGATTATGCTGGCGTTGAAAAGAAACGAGTTTGCATTTAAAGGGGTTAAGCTCCATCAACCACAGGTCGCACCATTGCTGTACACGATGAAGGTCATTTTGAAGTGCAGTTTGATCAGAGGGGTTAGTAATTTTGCGGTATAGAACACAATCGTCGGCAAACATGCGGATATGAGAAGATACATGCATGGGTAAATCGTTAATATATATTAGAAACAGAAGGGGTCCGAGGACGGAACCTTGGGGGACTCCCGATGTTACCGAGAGGGAGCTAGAATGTTTATTTCTAATATCAACAAACTGGGAACGGTTAGCAAGAAATTCTGAAATCCATGCAAGAATTTTGGGGTGCAGATTCAACTGGGCAAGTTTTAGTAACAGGCGTTTGTGTGGTACCTTATCAAAAGCTTTAGCGAAGTCTAGAAAAATTGCATGTCTGGAAGTTACGGTCAAGATTAGCGTGCAAATCATGAGTAAATATAGCTAGTTGTGTTTCACAAGATAAAGATTTACGAAATCCATACTGGGAAGAATGAAAGAAATTGTTAGCGTCCAGAAAGTTTATTATGTGAGTGTATATGACGTGTTCCATGATTTTGCATGAGACGCTGGTTAGTGAAATGGGGCGGTAATTTAGGGGTGACTGTTTGTTACCTGATTTGTGGACCGGAATGACCTTTCCCACTTTCCAGTCTTCTGGCAGCATTCCTGTTTTAAGCGACAATGAAAACAGCATCGACAAATACACTGCAATAATTTGTTTAGTGTTTTTTAACAGTTTAGAGTTAATGTTGTCAATGCCAGCCGATGATGAAAGTTTAAGTCTGTTTAAGTCTGTCGATAAGGGACAAAATTCCAGCAACAGAAAATTCCACTGGAGTCATTATCGGTAACGTCGTGTAGGTGGCGAGGGAAGTGGCGAATCGGCTTCTTTTGTGAACACAGAGCAGAACGCGATGTTAAAAACATCGGCACAATCACCGTCGCTAACTTCCTCACCATATTGGTCAGTAAGCGTCATTTCGCGCGGCGGTTGCAGGTTTATAACTTCCCAGAACTTTCTAGGGTTATTTGTTAGAATTTTAGGTAAGTCAATGCGATAAAACGTCTGTTTTGCACTTCGAATTGCAGCATAATATGCATCTTCTGCAGCATAGTACTTCTCCCATACGCACGCAGTACCATTACGTTTCGCGGTACGAAAGAGACGTTTCTTTTTATTTTCCTGCCTTATTAAAAGTTTCGAAAACCATGGTTTATTTTGATTAGCAGGTAAGTTCATCTTTGGGATATATGTATTAGTTAACTCGAATATTTTGTCCCTAAAGACTAACCAGTTGCTGTTAAGAGATCTGGAATCGAAACTGAATTCAAACTCAGGCAGGAAATCTCGCAGTTCATTATTGATTGCTTCATAATCACCTTTGTTGTACATATGAATTGTTTTGCTGGAAATGTGGCGTGTTTTAGGGATGAAGGTTAATGTAGTATAAATGACTTTATGATCACTGATTTCACGTAAGTAGGAGATAGATTCTAAGCTTTCGGGGCTGTTTGTTAGTATAAGATCTAAAATGTTCAAAGATTCACTAGTTACACGAGTTGGTTCCGACACCAGTTGTGTAAGGTTAAAGTTCAGACAAACATCGACAAATTCTCTTGCTTTGGCATTTCCTGTAATTAGTTGTCAATTATCAAGCCAATATCAATTATCAATTATTAATATAGCCAATTATCAAAATCTGTGGACTAGCGCAAATGCTGGAACCATAAGACACCGACGCAGACAAGACACAGCCGCAGATGATCGGGTACAGTCGATGGCCAAGGATGTTGGGAAATGGTCTGCTGAATACATGCTGTGTAACCAATAAAAGTGTAACAAAACCAGTGATAAAGAACTTAGGGTAGACTAGTTGGTCGAGCAATCTTAGAAAGATTGGTGGAGTGGGAAAACAGGCATTGTCTGGCAATGCTGGAAGCTCTGAGTAACGGGGGGACAACGGACGTAGGAGGTGCGTGAAAACAAAAACTGTTCGAAAGAGCAACAACTACAGGAGTGGGAAGGGAGGGTCGGAATTTAGTAATAACAATCTATGGGCACCTCGTCGATGATTTATCAGTGGTCGAAAGCGTTTTTCCGAGAAGTCGCTGGAGCGCCAACTCCGTTCGCTGTAACCGATCAGCGATGCTAAAAGACATTCGTTGTAAGTGCGATTTTGTGTCATTGAAATATTATATATTTTTACCGTCCAGCGGGTATCGTTCGTTTTCATGCGGGACACAGGTCTTGAAACGATCAAACACGGCCGAAAAAATCATTTCTAGCAAAGTTTGTTTTCGGGGTGTTTACCTCAGAGCACCTACTCTGAAACTGCAGTCGAACCCCTTTATAAGAGACACTAATATCAGAGACAAATGGGTATAAGAGACACCAGTGCACCTACAGTAAAATACAGGTTCATAAGAAAACGCATACGAGGCACCCTACTTATAAGAGACATCTCATATAAGAGACAAGAATTGCTGCCGAGAGCGTGCCTCTTATAAAGGAGTTTAACTGTACTAACGCCAAATTCGGTAAAGAAATGCGATAAAATGGGCCTTCAAAGCACTCCAGCAGCAGTAAAATGCCCCCCAAAAAACGAAATTTGTTCGAACTTTGCACGCGCGCCATGAGCGTTGCAGCGGGCTGAGCGTCGCCATCTTAAGCTAGATTTGAAGGTGTTTCCTTTGTGCATAATTGGCACCGTCTCAAAATGTCGATGTCTAAGCAAAATGGCCGCCGTCGCGGGTTTTCGAAAGGCCGTTTCCGCCTTGCTGATTGGCTCTCACTCAGCACGCATTTCAAGTGCGCCGTACCGAGTCTTTCATTGGCTGAGGGAGCCAGTGCGCTTTTCAATAACACTGTTCCATGCTTTACATTGGCTGGCGAGACCAACGCGTTTTTTTATTTTTGCAAGTTCGCCGTTGTTGCTGTCCAATCGTGTGTCTGATTTTGCGCTCGTGCACGTTTCTCAACGCACCGTGTTCGTGTTTTGCGCCGGTAGTTTTTCCACACGATCGAGATGCCTGGAGACTCGTCTGAAACCGTCCTCGCAACGAAATTTTGGAAGCGGTAAAAAGCGGGCTTAGAACAAAAAGGTGCCTGCTAGAAGTGCACCGTAGTGCACTGTCAAGATGCGAGATTGGTGGAGTTGGTGCCTATTAGGCATTTTTACGTTTACAATCCTCTCCGTGTGCAAAACAATCACGTGAGCTGCGGAACAAAGAGCGCATCTCACCCTCCGCTTACGAAGTCATTTCAGCGAAGGGTGAAGGTGGGCCCACTTGGTTTCACCGCGAATTCACAAAAGCGCCTGTCTTTTTGGTTTCACCGCGCCTTTCACAGAAATGCGAAATCTATGCAGTTGCCTGCAAACCCTGCGCTGTCTCGAGAGGCTACATCTGCAAGTGGCTGAGCATCAGCGACATTCGGCTCATAGCGACCTACAGCAAAAGGAAGAGTTGGGGTATATAGTTGGTATTCATAATAGAACAGGCCGGAGACTAATCACAAAGAAGGTCTCAACAATATGACCGGTTACACAGGGCAGCAGACTGCCTAACGTTCATTTGGTTAATTATTATTGAGCCCTTAGATAGTTAATTGATAAAATAGAGTTCTAATTTAAGAGGAACAAGTGACTTTAGTCTCATACCCCATGTTCTTTTCAGGGCCCTCCACTCAACCACTTACTATGATGAGGCTAGGATCTTGCTTTCCACATAAAAAAATTTTTTTTAATGATTTATTGGCTAGAATTAGACACTTTCTGCTTTGTTTAGCAGAGAGACAGACAGGGAACATTTAAGTGACATTTCTTGTTGAAGATTCCTTGAATTTTCTCAGCTTCACACTTTTTGCCAGCCTGACTAGCCTTACGGAACTTCTCGTGTTTCTGTGAGCCAATTTAATCATGTTATACTGTTGAACTCTTAAGAAATCACTGTGGAGCGATACTATTTTTTTATGGGTAATTGAACATAAAAAATTTTGTGAACTATAATATGAGTGAATTGCACATCATTATTATTGATTGATATGTGGGGTTTAACATCCCAAAACCACTTCATGATTATGAGAGACGCCGTAGTGGAGGGCTCCGGAAATTTCGACCACCTGGGGTTCTTTAACGTGCACCCAAATCTGAGCACACGGGCCTACAACATTTCCGCCTCCATCGGAAATGCAGCCGCCGCAGCCGGGATCACATCATTATTATGAAGCATTAACACAACTGAAAATTTTCACGCCATTATGTGTATCAGCATCCATATATATAGCATAGCTCCACATGGCGGCTCTTTGACTACAGCTGCTTCTTAAACTGGACCAGAAAATATGAATGGAAGGTTTCTTATTCACCCATAAGAAATGACCTAATTAGATTTTACTTACTTTTCAAATCCCAATCTAAGAACTAATTGAGGTACAATAAAACTAATTACATTTTCAAAAACAGGAGATAGAAACACATATACACACATAATTTAATTAATATATCTATAGTAATAAAGATTTCACTTTTAAGACCAGTGTCTCTTCTTGAGCAAAAGTTTTTCAAGTGGAGCTGTTATATGTGGGCTTGACTCTATATATATTTTGTATAACTGGCTAAATATTACAGGTGCGCAAATTATGGGAGTGTGCAATTTATGCGAGTAAATAGGGTAAATTTTTGTACTTAAAGAATGATAAATCAAGGTGACGGTAACATTACATTTTCATTTAACATTGATATGGGGCTTCGAAGTAGTGCAGATTTCCACCGGATACACATATTTACGATACAGCACACCTACCCTGCAGCAAAACCGTTTTTACAGGAGAAAGGAGGGTTACATTTGGACTAATATACATCCATTTGTGCATTTCGAGTACTTCGAAACTTCAACAATATTATTCGAACTGAAGTGAATATTCCTTTGAATATTTGAAGTGCTCGAATATGAGCACAAGCATATACTATGGCAACTTATTGCATCAATGCAAGCTGAAAATGAAGTTACATTGGAGCTGCGCACGCTCCATACATGGATCAACAAACCCAAGAGGTATTCAACAAAGAGAACAAACTCGGAGTGCTCGCTCTTACTTACCTCTGTGGTCACTGTGCTCTGATGGATAGCTCTCATGATCGTAAAGAAAGGGGTGATAACGCAGCTGTCCTTCCACCACACGGGTGCCATCTACAGTAGCCTTGAAGTCAAACTGGTCAGATGTGCTACGAATCAACAGCGTCTCCGGATCAGTGTCAATGTCTCGCAAGTTGGCCACCCTGTGTTGCCCGCTCTTCATGATTAGGCTCACCTGAAATTTGTTTCAAAAGAAATGCTTCAATGTAAGGTGAACGAAGATGTATTTAAGTGCGAAAATAGAAGATAACTGTATTATGTGTGTGGAGAAAGGGGTATTTCAGTTATTGATGTATTTTGTGTGCGTACGATGATATATGTCATTGATTGATGTAACCCCTGCCCCCCCCCCCCCCCCCCCCGCTATAACGCCCTCACGTGCTACGGGGTATTTCATGAATGAGGAATAAAGAATGAAAAGTGGTTTAATCCTATGCATCAATTTTCCACATAGCAAGATCCCCAGCCTAAGAGAACTTTTTGTGGGGCGAGTTGGTCTACATTCATAATTAATGTTAAGTGGTACTGACGGGAAAATTTCGATCTCACATTTTATCACTGCAATATGTTGCTGGAGGCCTGTTGGTCATTACACGGCACATTGTTTGCTGCATTGTGCAACAGATAATTACGTGTAGGGTCCCTGTTATTGACCCATCTATGTTTCAGTTTGAGAGAGCTCCAAAAAACGACAAGCTGCGTAGTGCAACTATCACCACCTTGTGCAAACACAGTAAAAGAAAAATGGGAGCTATGATGTCTTCGTAACTTGTTGCGCGTGGTCACGTGAAGGAAGTAGGCTGGACACCAAGGGTCGCTTTTGAGGGTATGAATAGCGCAAAAGAGTCAATCAGTCATGCAAACTTTGAAATTATTTCAAAATACCTTCCAAACTGGGTATTCGCTGATGATATGTTGCAGAGGATATACGGATGTTCACAGGAATCAATCCCGCGGCCATGAAATTTCGAGTCAGTACCCCTTTAAGGCTCGCAAAAAATTTGAACACAAGAAAAGACAAATGACAAAGTGCCTTGTCCCATTTTTTCCGGCTTAAACAGGGTTCATGCTCGTTTCCATGACAAAAATTCAAGAGTTTTCAAAGACTCAAGGCTATGCGTGAAAATTTTTAAAGACCCATTTCATGGTCAGAGAAGGCTGGAGGCTTGATATAATTAGTAAAATTAATCTAAAAATGGTAACCTTGCCGGAGCAGGCATTGGAAACATGGCTCCACTGACGTTTTCATTATTGACAACTCTCAATCATAGTCTCTTAAAGTTGCATGGGTAATCACTTTCAGTATAACACAGAATTCGAACTTTTATTCAGATATGAAAGTATAAGGAACAATTATCATGCAATGCCTCGTCGCCTTTCCTGAACTTTCACGTCAACGTCCGATATTTCTTGCTGCTTTGTCTTGGCGGTTTTCCTAAGGCTGTTTGACTTTATGATGTATGTTATGTCGCTAGATGCCTCTGCCTTTTCTGCGTTATGAGTCTGCCGTAGCTGTTAAAGCCTCAATAGCAGCTTCCAGTTTCTTTTTCTTTTTTTGCAAGCATTTCGACCTCCTCCTCAATGCAACGTTTCTTTTTCAATTTCTCATCCTCCTGCTCCTGTCTTTTCAAAAAATGCACAGTATTGGCTCCTCGCCGAAGCCACTGATGTTCTCAAATTTTTTGTGATGGGCACATTACATATGCCATCTGCTACATTTACAGCATCACAAATAATGCGCTATGAAATGTGCGACAATTCTTTCACGTTTTCGGTCGAAACCTGGCGATTCACACTGAATCCTCTCTCTACGCTTGCTTGGCCGTGACTGAGAGTTAGCAGCAGTTTACAGCACTCCAAAGCCCATAACATGCAGAGCCAACCTTCAGACGGTCGTAGAAGAACTTATCAAGTGCATGTGAACTCTTTTCAGAAATCTGCAATTCATGCTTGTGCTCCTGTAACAGCTCAATGAACTGAGCAAGCACAATGTCCCTTGAATGCTCATTCATTCTCTCTGCAAGAATGAGTGCATCCAGAACTTTTTTTTCAAGCCTTCAATGCACTCAGCCGGCTTCGACAACATTGCCCTGGGATCTAGTGAAGAGGGGTTCTTCTCCAGGATCTTGTTAGTGACACTAAGAAGAACGACTCAAGAAAAGGCTGGTTCAAACATGAAGATGCATTAGACTGCTACAAATGCCCCTTCATATTTATAATATGCTTCATGTCAGCCCACTCTGATATTGCGGCAAAGCTGCCTTTAGGGCCCCACAACAATTGTAGTAAACGAATTGACTATCGAAAGCGCTGGTTAAAACCTATGCGGCAGAGAAGGGTGCTTTAATTATTGCCATTCCAGACCAGAACGTCCGAAAAAATCGGGCAAAGATTTTCAGCATCCGAAATTTCAGATGTTGTTATACACTAACATCTACAGGGCAGATTAGCAATTCCAAATTCGAAGAGAGCACATCCTTGCCCACCCATTTGGGCCTCCACAGAAGTTGATGTGACAGGTGTAGCAAGAAGAGTCATTTCCCTTTGTGTGTAAAGTGTTGTGACGCCACACCGGTTTCACGAAATCGCGTAAATAACTACAATTTAGTCTCTGCATTGCCTCGAAACAACTAGGGAACACCATCCCTTCCATGTTATAATCGCATAAAAATGTGCTTAAGAGCCTTCTGCAATCTCTTTTCTATAACCCTTTGAGGTATAATGGGATAAAAACGTTCCACTTTTTACTCTGACAAAAACACTGTCGCTGTTAAAACTAGACGAACTTGGAGCCAAAGCAATGTGCTGCCATAGATTATCGGCCACTCATAATGTTTTTTGCGGCAGTTTCTATGCGGTTACACAGGTGGTGTTGTGGATCCGATGATTTGAAATTTGTCTTGTTTTCATTGTGGAGTTCAGAATTTTCGCTCCCATAGGACTGGATTTACAATGGTTAAGGATAAATGTTAAGATTTTGTTTTTTTTCCCTTCTCGGCAGGTGTTTTTCGCACGCTTCGGTGCCAATATTATGCAAATCGGAGTGTTTGGAGGCTAGATATACTGGTCAGTCCCAGCATACTTCCAAATTTTATGGGCGTTTCGCTAGGCCTAACTGGCACTAACTTTTTTGTTCAGACATATTTCTCTATTTATTAATTTCAGCGGACTCCCTTTCACATGAAGGGGCACTCGAGCTATTCTTCAGCTTGCCAGACGAATCTGAAACAAGTGGGGATGAGGCAGAAAGTAGTGAAGCTGAATTCGTGCCGGAGCTCGCGCCACCAGACTCGAGTCTCGATGGCGACGAAGATAAACCTGGGCCATCGAAAGGGAAACGAAAAAAACATCAACAAAAAACTTCAAAAAGCAGAAAAAGAGCCAACCAGGAAGTAATAGAAACTGATCTCGAAGCAGCTGCTGTTGAAGAAGATATCAGTGAAGAATGAAGAATGAAATGAAAATAAATCTCGAAGCAGCTGCTGTTGAAGAAGATATCAGTGAAGAATGAAGAATGAAATGAAAATAAACCAAACATTTCTTTCGAGAGTCCGAAATCATGGGACCCCGTGTTCACGAAAAAGGCGGTGACGCGTGCAGTAGATTGCTTCGCGTGGTATTTTGACGACGAGGTGTTTGATATTGCCGCTGTTTGATATTGCCGAGGTATTTGATATTTCTACTAACCTCCCGGTCTCCTGTCTTCGGGCTACCCTCACTCTTACGTGACATCTGGTGGAGGTGCGGGGTATGCACAAAAACGACCTTAAAACAGCCACTGCAGAGAACGAGGACGCTGAAGACACAGATACTCGAAGCAGTCGCCGCCTCCGAAACCTGCCACCTGAGCTGGGACCGCTACCGGAACCCACGCGACCACGAAAGGACGCTTCCACAGCCACCATGAGCACCCCGCAGTCACCTACCCCTGTCATGCTGCAGCAGCCGCGGGTGCCCCCAACTTTCCATCGTTATGCCGCTGAAGACCCAGAAGAATGGCTCGACCAATTCGAGCGCGTGGCTACCATAAACAGGTGGGATGAAGAAATGAAGCTGCGATACGTTTACTTTTCCCTGGACGGCCCCGCCAAAACGTGGTATGAAAGCCATGAGACCACACTGACCACCTGGGAATTTCTGCAGAATGAGTTGCTCAGGACCTTCACCAGCATCATGGGAAAAGAAAGGGCCCAGCTGTTGCTAGAATCGAGGACCCAACAGCCCAATGAGACCCTGAACGTGTACGTCGAAGAAATGAAACGTCTCTTTAGGCGAGCGGACCAAGACATGACCGAAGACAAAAAGGTCGGATACCTAATGCGAGGGGTGAAGGAGTCGCTTTTCGCCGGTCTCATAAGGAACCCTCCTAAAACAGTCGCCGAATTTACTGAAGAAGCGCACACCATAGAAAGGACCCTGGACGCCCGGACTTGGCAATACAACCACCCGTTTCAGCTCAGCTCGCTCTACTCGGAACCGATTATCCATCAAACTCTCCTCGGATGAAGCCATAAATTCATACTCGGCACCACATAATCGCGCAGTCCTCCGTGTGCTCGAGAATGACGTGAGCGTCCCACCCCGATCAACGACCCTAATCTCCGTAACCACTGGTACTGCCGAAAATGCTCATGGCGTCGTCGAAGGTAACATACAGCTTTTGCTTGGCCGTGATATCGCAATCGCAAGAGGCATTGCGGACTTCCAGACAGGGCCCAGTGCTGCTAACAAATTTCAGCCAAGAACACCGTCACCTGGCCAAAGGCACGACCATTGCCTTTCTCGATGAAATCGCGGAAGTCAGTGACACCCTCGCCCTTTCGAATCCAGTGACCATCACCCCACAGACCCACAACTCGCAGCTGTCATTCGACATTAACCCTTCCTTGCCACAACTCGCAGCTGTCATTCGACATTAACCCTTCCTTGCCTCAATGCAAGCAGCAACTGCTCCAGAACCTACTTCGACGTTATGACGACTGTTTCGCCACTTCTTCACAGGTCCGACACACTTCTCTGGCAAAGCATCGAATCATAACACAAGAAGACATCCGCCCTCTCCATCAAAGCCCTTATCGTGTGTCGGCACGTGAACATCAGGCCATCCGAGAGCAAGTTGAGGGAATGTTACACAACAATGTAATTCAGCCATCGAAAAGCCCATGGGCGGCACCAGTCGTCCTTGTCAAAAAGAAAGACGGAAGTCTTCGGTTTTGCGTCGATTACCGACGGTTGAATAGTGTAACCAAGAAGGACGTGTACCCTTTACCAAGGATCGACGATACCAAGGATCGACGATACCTTATATCGTCTTAGTGATGCAAGGTACTTCTCGTCCATTGATCTGAAGACAGGGTATTGGCAAATTCAGGTTGATGAAAGAGACCGAGAAAAGACCGCCTTCATCACGCCGGATGGATTGTATGAGTTCAAAGTGATGCCATTTGGACTTTGTTCCGCTCCAGCAACCTTCCAGCGTCTAATGGACACAGTACTGGCAGGTCTCAAGTGGCAAATATGTCTCGTATACCTGGACAATGTGGTCGTCTTCGCCTCCAACTTTAGCGACCACCTGAAAAGGCTCCGGACGGTACTGGACGCAATTAAGTCATCAGGGCTGACACTGAAGCAAGAAAAATGCAATTTTGCCTATGAAGAACTAGAGTTCCTTGGCCATGTTATAAGCAAAGATGGCGTAAGACCAGATCCCGAGAAGACAGCCGCTATCACACAGTTTCCTCAGCCGCAAGATAAGAGAGCTGTGCGCCGATTCTTAGGACTGTGCGCCTACTACCGGCGCTTCGTCAAGAACTTCTCACACATTGCTGACCCTTTGACGCAGCTCACCAAGTCGGACGCCCCTTTCGAATGGAAAGCTGAGCAACGTGAGGCATTCAAAGAACTTCAACAACGTTTACAGTCGCCGCATGTGCTGGGTCACTTTGATGAAAATGCCGAAACTGAGATACATACAGATGCCAGCAGCGTCGGCTTAGGTGCCGTTCTTGTTCAGAAGCACAAGGGCTGCGAGCGCGTCATCGCGTATGCAAGCCGCTCACTGTCGAAAGCAGAAGTGAACTATTCCACGTCTGAGAAGGAGTGTCTTGCGATAGTATGGGCCACCTCGAAATTCCACCCATACTTGTATGGCACACCCTTCAAGGTCGTAACGGACCATCATGCGTTGTGCTGGTTGGCCAGTTTGAAAGACCCTTCTGGCCGCCTCGCTCGATGGAGCCTACAGCTTCAGGAGTTTGACGTGAAGGCAGTCTACACATCTGGTCGTAAGCACTCCGACGCAGACTGCCTCTCAAGAGCCCCTGTCGGCGCACCACCAAGCCATGAAGACGACGATGCCTTTCTTGGGCCTATCAGCAGCAGCACCTTTGCATTACAGCAGCGCTCAGACCCCATCCTACAACAGTTGATCAACTACATCGAAGGAAAGGCCTCCATACCGCCTGCACTGTTCAAGCGTGGGATATCCTCATTCTGTGTGCAAAACGGGGTGGTAGTTAAAAAGAACTTCGCACCGAATAAGGCAGCTTACCTTCTTGTCGTCCCAAGCAGCCTCAAAGAAGAAATTTTACAAGCGTTACATGACGAACCCACTGCAGGCCACCTCGGTTTTACACGCGCACTCCACAGAATTCAAGAACGATACTACTGGCCCCGCCTCTCCTCAGATGTTGCGCGGTACGTCAAGAGTTGCCGTGAATGTCAGCGCCGGAAGAGACCTCCAACAAAACCAGCTGGATTTCTCAAGCCAGTTGAACCCCCGTCGAGACCATTCCAACAGATTGGTATTGACCTGCTTGGACCTTTCCCCACGTCAACATCTGGTAACAAGTGAATCATAGTGGCCACTGATTACCTTACCCGATACGCTGAAGCTAAGGCCCTTCCGAACGGCACAGCCGTAGAAGTTGCCAAATTTTTTGTCGAATGAATTTTCCTCCGTCATGGCGCACCTGAGGTACTAATAACAGACAGGGGAACGGCGTTTACGGCTGATCTTACTCAGGCAATCTTACATTACAGTCATACAGATCACCGAAGAACAACTGCGTACCATCCGCAGACAAATGGTCTCACGGAACGCTTGAACAAGACCATTGCCGATATGCTCGCTATGTACGTAGACACAGAACACAAGACCTGGGACTTAATTCTGCCTTAAGTGGTCTTCGCCTACAACACCGCGGTGCAGGAGACCACTAAAATGACACCATTTAATCTCGTCCATGGGAGGGATGCCGTTACTACCCTGGACGCCATGCTGCCTAATGTCACCGATGAAAACAACCTAGACGTGGCCGCCTACCTTCAGCGCGCAGAAGAAGCCCGGCAGCTTGCTCGTCTGCGCATAAAAGACCAACAGCGAAACGGCACAAGATGCTACAACCTGCGGAGACGCGATTTAACATACAGGCCAGGTGACAAAGTCTGGGTTTGGACGCCCGTTCGCCGCCGAGGATTAAGCGAAAAACTCATGTGCCGTTATTTCGGCCCATACAAAGTCATCCGTCAAGTGGGTGAAGTGGACTATGAAGTGGTTCCTGATGGGGCTAGCTCATCCCAACGACGCCGCGCACGACAAGAAGTGGTACACGTCGCCCGTTTGAAGCTCTATCATGCGCGCTAAAGGAGGCTCCCTGTTTGCACCTCTTGTTTTGTTTATGAGTGCGTGATTCGTACTTATTTGCCATTTACTTTCGCACAGGCTGTCCTTTTGTTCTGGTTTTATTTTAAACAAAGCAACGGGTCGATGCTTACGTTGAGGAGGGGAGCAATGCCGCAAGGAGTCGCCGTAGCCCCAGACGCTACGGCGACTGTATCTCGGATGGTGAACGCGCCTCGCGTTCCAGTGGGACATTCTGTTCCCCGATGGCCGTCGAACGCGCTGTTCGCCACCCGCTAAGCCGGCGCATCTGTTTTCTTTTGGTGGGTGCAAGTCCACCAAATAAACGGATCTCCTTCTATTTCTACTAACCTCCCGGTCTCCTGTCTTCGGGTTACCCTCACTCTTACGTGACAATATGATATTAGAGCACACTAACCGTGCTGGTGCTGAAAAGTACACGACGAAATCGGGCTGTGCTCACAGAAGATCAACTAAGAGCTTATTTTGGTTTGCTTCTGCTGATGAGAGTGTCATCAAGGCACCACTTTTACACTTACTATTATTGGAGCCGCGATTTGCTGAAGAAATTCCCAAAGTGATGTCGTTCAAGTATTTCCAGTACATCATGAACTCCCTTCGTGTGAGCGACCACAGTAAAGAAAAGAAAAAAGGAGAAGATGGTTATGATAGGCTTGCAAAACTGCATCCCCTCATCAATAAGCTGAACAGGAGCTTCCAGGAGGAGTACTTGCTATCATCCTGTCAGTCCAGTGATGAAAGCATGATCGCTTTCAAAGGAAAGTCTGGCATGAAGCAGTACCGTTAGATGAAGCCCATAAAGCGTGAATATAAAGTTTGGTGCAGGGCAGACTCGAAGACAGGCCATTTGCTTCAATTTCAGGTATGTGAAAAAAAGCATACATCAGGACCAGCCAACCACAGTCTTCGAGACCATTTCATGCTTTTCCTGTCGGAGAAAGTAAAGCCTGGAACGCAGCTGTTGTACGACAATTACTTTACGTGCACCGAACTGATGGAAACTCTCGGCAAGAGGATATTCCTTGCCGCAGGTATTGTTCGAACGAACAGAAAGGATGTACCTGTGGAACTAAAACAAAACAATAAGCTCAAGAAAGGAGAGTACATCTGGCACGCCAAAGGTCAGGTTACAGTTTATCAGAGGCACGACACCAAAAATGTCAACCTGTTGTTGAACTTTCATGATCCAACAGAAACTGTGGAAGTACCACGAAAGCTTACAAATGGCTCTTCGGTGGCTGGAACCTGCCCGAACGCTGTGGCAAACTACAACTTGTGGATGAAAACTGTTGACAGAATCGGTTAAAAACGAAATGACTACACTTCTGACAGAGATTCCAAGAAGTCATGGTACCGCATATTTTATTTTCTCTTTGACGCAGCTGCCGTCAACGCATTCATACAGCACAACACCAACGTTGACATAAGCTTTATTTGGCTTCGTCTTGTGCTAGGGTGACAACTGATAAATGAACATACTTTCAGTATAGTGTACTAGAATATGGGGTAGTGTGTTGAGGAACCTCTCTCACCATGCTTCGTGTGAAACGGCGCACGTGGACAAAAAAACGGTTCTTAAGGGGGCGCTGCTATAGCATGGGCTGGCAGGACTGTCAGCTCCGCGCCGCTCTGCCTTCTCGGGTGCTGTTCAGTGACCTGTTGCTTGTGTTCGCGCCCGCTTAACGAAGGTTTTTAGGTTTTTCTGGCAATGTTTTTGCTGGCCACGCGACAGTGAGGCAATGCCGAGTCATCGGCGGCAACGACACTGATTTGCACCTAGGTGCGAAACAGGGTACACCTTTGAAAAAAAGGTGAGCAGCCGTCGCTTTTCGCTGCACCCAAAGACGAAGCACGGAGGAAGGTTTGGGAACAGAATTTACATTGAAAGGATGGGACTTTTGAACGAAAGCTTCTCTGTATGTGAGCTGCACTTCAAGCCTTCATGTATTCTCGGAGACTACGTGCACGTTATAAATGGCGAAGAAGTTCGCGTACCACGTAGTAGACCAGAGCTAACGCCAGACGCCGTGCCGATGTTACTGTCCAACGCGCCAAGCTACTTATCGAAGAAAGCACCGCATCCAAGACCTCCGAGAAAGCGGAAGAACTGGGCGGTCGAATCTATCATCTCCAAGAAAACTGCAGCAGCCTGTGTTGACGGTGAGGCCACTGATTCAGGTTCATCGATGGACCTTCCTGCCGACTACGAACCCGAGGTGGGAAACACTACAGGGACTGCAGCTTCGGTGGAACGCTTACTCAAGCTTTGTTTGCCTTCAATTTATAAGAGCTCGATCGCACCCCATCTCGTGTCAAAGAGAGCGGTAATTTACGTGCTGTCACGACTTCATTTTTTCGTGAAGGGTGTCAACCAGTCTCGAGAGGCAAAATGGAAAAAAAAAGCTGCACGCGAAAATCAGTCGGTGTTCATAAAGGTGCCACCGTGATGAAGTGATCGTGAACTGATAATTCCCCGGAATGGCGACGAACTTGATTAGTGTTACTGCTCACTGCAGTATGCGCGCTCGTAAATAAAGGGTTTCTTCTTACCGTCTGACAGTGTTGCCAAGTGTTGTTTCCTTTTGACTGTACAGTGCAATATCCCGGCCACAGCAGCAGTATTTCGGCGGGCGCGTAATCGTTTAAGGACCCAAGATTGTCGAAATCATTCCCAAGTCTTCAGCTGCGGCGTGCCTCTCAATCAAATGGCAGTTTTGCCACCTTAGCCACATAATTACAATTGCATGATGCAACTATCGACAAGAACGGTGCTGCGCGAGTAACGAAGGAAGTCGCAGTGTGCAGAATACGACTCGATATAGAAGTAATATAACAAAGAACTTTCGGGTTTATAGATGATCCTTCGATATCTCAATCTTCCTAATTTTTTATTCGTTCACCAACCGAGCTTTAAAAACTGCCGGCAGTTTTCCCAGGGATGACTGTTTCGTCGTCGTTTGTTAATACATGCATTCTGACCGTGCGCTAACAGCTTTGACATTTCGTTTTGTTTTGAATGCAGTACGAACACACCCATTCAGAAAGATTTTTGCGGACATGTCAGCAATTAAACACAATACTATTAAGCGTGACGTATGCAAGCGCATGTCACGGGATCCAATCCCGGCCACGGCGGCTGCATTTTCGTCGGTGGCGCAAATACTGCGGTGCGTGTACCTAGATTTAGGTGCACATTAAGGGGAGATGCTACTCGAAAAACGATTTTCTTTAATAAGAGTCTGATTTTAACACAAATTGGCATGCTAATAGAGTTTTTTCTCCTCTTTTCAAGCATGTCATTTATTTTCATGTAGATTGCTTGGTTTTCTTTATGCAGGTCAGATACTGCAAAATTATGGCCATTGTTATGCAACAATTCTGACCTATAAAAATTTGAGATAAAGCATGCAGATATAGCTTACTATGATACTTTGGAACTGTAGAGTGCAAAAAACTATATAAATTTCGTGTGTAAAAAGGTGAAATACAATAATAAGATAGAAAAATTTACTATGGCTCTAGTTGCCAAGGGCTTTCAATGTTATGTAATTTTTGAAGAACATAATCAAGCAGCACTGACAATCTGAATAGATACTTGCACTCTATGGGCCTTCATCATGCTATGTGCAAAATTTCATAGAGGTATGACAATTCTAAGTATGACTGTTGGCCAGTGGGCCAGGCAGCGGCACTCGGGGCGAAATGCTCACCAAACCATTCGTCTTTGTGGTGCAGGTTGTGGCGACCATCTTCGGAACGGAAGCTGCTGAATATAAATCCGTTTTGACAGACCCATCACATGGCTGGAAGGAGCTTCACGGCATCGAGATTCCGCTGCGTGGTCACCGTTGTCTTATCGAAGAAGCCGCCCTTTCCTTAGTCCCGACTCCAACGCATGCGCCAACATCGGTGACGTCAGCAACCTCGGACCTTCCAACGGCTATAAGAAGCCACGTACCTCCGTCGAACTTCAGTGGGCCAGGCAGCGGCACTCGGGGCGAAATGCTCACCAAACCATTCGTCTTTGTGGTGCAGGTTGTGGCGACCATCTTCGGAACGGAAGCTGCTGAATATAAATCCGTTTTGACAGACCCATCACATGGCTGGAAGGAGCTTCACGGCATCGAGATTCCGCTGCGTGGTCACCGTTGTCTTATCGAAGAAGCCGCCCTTTCCTTAGTCCCGACTCCGACGCATGCGCCAACATCGGTGACGTCAGCAACCTCGGACCTTCCAACGGCTATAAGAAGCCACATACCTCCGTCGAACTTCAGTGGGCCAGGCAGCGGCACTCGGGGCGAAATGCTCACCAAACCATTCGTCTTTGTGGTGCAGGTTAGTTCCTACTTGCCTACGCCATGTTACCGCAGTGAAAACCGCTTTTTAGTGTTGCTGCCACGCCCACTTGGTAGCTTTTTTTCATGCATTTGTGCTTTTGGCGTGGATTTGTTAGTTTGCGGGGATATTGAAGCAAACCCAGGCCCTTCAGATAAAGAAATACTGCAGCAGCTTCTTTCAGGACAAAAACACATCACTGATATGATGAACAGTGTCTTATCAAAACAAGAAAAAATCGAAAAAGAAGTTGCTAGCTTGACTGAAAGGATGAGTTCCGTCGAAATACAGACAAAACCTTTGATTGAACTGAAAACAGATGTAAACGACTTAAAGCAAAGAGCAACACAGCTTGAGAAAGACTTTGAATTCGCGGTCAAAAAAATTGACGAGTTAGAGAACAGAAGTCGACGAAATAACTTGATTGTTTTTGGCCTAGGGGAAGAAGCTAATGAAACGACTGCTGACCTTACTGAAACAATAAAAAAGGACTTGTTTGAGGGAAAGCTGGGAGTGAATGTCAGGGGCATAGAAAGATGTCACAGATTGGGAAAAAAGAATGGAAAAAAACGCCCAGTAATTATAAAAATACTCGATTACCGAGACAAGGTAGCTATTCTGCAGAGGTGTTCCAAGCTGAAGGGCACCGAGCTGTCGATAAGTGAAGACTTTTCCGCTCGTGTACGTGATATCAGAAAAAAGTTGTGGCAAAGTTCGTCGCGCGAGCGTGCAAGTGGATCTAAAGTGAAGTTAGTTTTTGACAAAATAAGCATTGATGGAAAGTTTTTTTGCTGGGATGATAATAAGAATACAAGATATAAGTTATCTAACCAAATTAAGGTTCGGGGAAACTAGATGAACGATGCTTAGTGGTGTTAAATGTAAATTGCCGCAGTATTGTTAATAAGGCTGAGAAGTTGGAAGGCATGCTTTTAGCACATGACCCAGATATTGTATTACTAACTGAGACATGGCTACGAGATGATGTTTTTGATAGTGAGTTTGTGCCGAAAAATTACAGAGTGTTCCGTAAGGATCGAAATGGGAGGGGAGGGGGCGTTGCTATTCTTTTTAGGAATAATACACGTGTCGTAAAAATGCCAGACGTTCAAGACATAGAAAGCATCTTCTGTAAAGTGTATATTGGCAATATTAAATATCTTCTTGGTGTCGTTTACAGGCCACCAAATGCTTCCCTTGATGTTATCGCAAAGCTTAAGGATTACCTTCATTGTCACGTAAAAACCGAAGATAAATTAATCATAGCGGGAGATTTTAATATGCCAAATATGAATTGGGAAACGTTTATATCAGACCCATGTCAAGCTGCGGATACTCAAATATCCGATATCATGTTTCAATATGATTTGACGCAAATAGTCACCGACCCTACCAGAATAGATCAGGGGACGAAATCTATCCTAGATATATATCTTGTAAGTGGCAATATAAAAGAAAGCATGTTGTGCAGCGTCACAAATGGCATATCGGATCACAAGGCTGTGGTACTAAAGCTAAAGGGAGTTGAACTTAGTCAGCAGAGGATGGTGAAGAAATTTCCCAATTTTTCAAAAGCAGATGATGAATCTATAATTGATGTTCTGGCCTTTGAATATGATCATTTCAATGCAAGTAATCGTAGCGTTGAAGATCTGTGGCTTTGCTTTAAGAGAATGATTGAAGATTGTGTGCAGCGTTTTATCCCTTTAATTACAAAGAAAGTAGAGAATCACAATCCCTGGATAACAAGAGAGACGTTACAGCTGAAGCGAAAGTTGAAACGGTTAAAAAAAAGGTCGAACAAGGCTAACAGTCCTAATTTAAAAACAACTATTTGCAATATACATGAAGAAATTAAAGAAAAATCTTTTCGTGACAAAGAAAAGTATTTTAACGAAAAATTGCCGTCATTTATTAAAACGTGTCCAAGAAAATTTTGGAAAGAGGTCACTCCGGGCACGTGCTCTACCGATGTATTTCTTTTAGATGGAAAATTAGAGAGTGATGAAAAAGCTGTCTGTACGGCCTTTAATAACTATTTCAACAGCGTCTATACAAAAGATAATAATCATCTCCCACCTTTCGATGCGAACCTACCACCAATATCAGATGTCACTATTTCTGAAGAGGGTATCTTTAATTTATTGCTAAATCTGGATGTTAAGAAATCTGTTGGACCAGATGAGATACCGAATGCCTTCTTAAAACGGTACGCAGAGTGGTGCGCGAAATATTTGTGTGTGTTATATACTAGGTCTTTGAACGAAGGTGTACTCCCTGAGGACTGGAAGATTGCCCGAATTAAGCCTCTACACAAAGCAGGTGATAAAACTCAAATAAAGAATTATCGACCAGTTTCGTTAACCTCTACAGCTTGTAAAATTCTCGAGCACATAATTCACAAACAGATTGTTACATTTCTTGATGAACACAAAGTACTAACAAAAGCGCAGCATGGATTTAGACGTGGATATTCTACCACTACACAGCTGGTTGAAACCATCCATGATTTTGCTACCGCACTAAATGAAGGTGAACAGCTAGATGCCATTTTTATGGACTTCCAAAAGGCCTTTGATAAAGTTTCACATAAAAAATTACTTCATAAATTGCAATATATCTTGAAAAATCCGAAACTTATAGTATGGATACGAGCGTATCTTGAAAACAGGCAACAATTTGTTTCATTTAATGACAGTTGTTCCAGCAAACTACCTGTGGATTCAGGCGTACCTCAGGGCTCGGTCCTCGGACCTCTTTTTTTTCTATTATATATAAATGACATAATGAATGACCTTTCTGTAAGTGTAAAGCTTTATGCTGATGATTGTGTATTATACACGAAGGTATCAACTGCTGGAGATCAGATAAGGCTCAATAATCAATTCAACAAGGTCGTCTCTTGGTGCCAGGAATGGCAAATGTCAATTAATTACAACAAAACTGTTTATATGAAAATAACACTAAAGAAAAATCCTTTATGTTATCAGTACGGCACAAATAGCGTCAATCTTACAGAAGTTGCAGAATACAAGTACCTTGGAGTATGGATAACTAATGATCTAAACTGGAACAAACACGTCGATATAACTACAGGTAAATGTCTACGGAAACTTTTTTTTCTAAAGCGATCCTTAAAATATTCTACCCCGTCTGTACGCATGTTGGCATATAAAACACTCATTCGTCCAATGTTGGAATATGCTGTAATAATATGGGATCCATTCACTAAACGTAACATTAATCAATTAGAAAAAGTGCAGAACAAGGGCTTACGTTTTATTTATAACTCCTACGGTAGAACATCCGTATCTGAATTATTGGTAAAAAGCGGTCTGCAACCCGTTGTGGACAGAAACCGCACTTGCCGGCTTAAGTTTTTCTATCAATTAATAAATGGTCATTTAAATGTTGACAATGCAGGCATTCTTCGGTATTCTTCCGGTTACGCAACTCGCAAGCGACATAGTAAAACGATAACTCCTTTACCTTCACGGATTAACTGCCACAAGTATTCGTTCTTCCCTAGAACTATTAATGACTGGAATAGCCTGACAAATGATGTCGTTTTACAGAAGAAACTGTCATTGTTTGAAAACAGCATCGCCTAAACCATCACTACACATTGCATTGTATTATTTGTTTTATTGTAATTATTGTGTTAGTCTATAACCCGTATTCTACGTGTTACGTTATTATGTGTTATGTTACTCGAAAAATTTGTTGAAATAAGCGTTTGTGAACCTTCGCCTTGTATATTCAAATCGTACGATTTATTGTGTTTTCATCATTTTTTTGTATGTACCGATTCTCGAACATTTTTTTTTTCCCACCCTGCCATGATCTTTCAGCTGAAGGATCGCAGTATTTATAAATAAAAAAAAAAAAAGTATACGAACTAGCGTGTATAAGAAGCACAGATCACACAAAACTGCAAAAGGAGAAAAACGCATTTGAAAGTTTGAAACTTTTTTTTTATCACAGAGTTGTTAGAAATGCATAATCTTTGGCCATAATGTTCAACAGAACTTCGAAAAGCACTGCAAGTTACTAGAACTGTCCTGCAGCATAGGTTGTGCCCTCACGGTCCTTGCGAGCACCCTCTTCTAGCCGTGCCCTTTTCGCTCCACGAGGACTGTGGGCCCTTGTTTCTGCTGTCAGACGCTCGGCCATTCTCTTGATGCGCCTCGCATCACGAGAATCACCGAAAGTAACTAGATCTCTAGATGGCAGTATGTTGAGCTCTTCCAGGATGTGCTCGAAAGTAGCATGACCCTTGTTGAACCACAGGATTGCCATAGCTGCGGCAGTCTCGACAACCGTTCGGGAGACAAACTTAGTCTTGGGGCAAAGTAGCCAAATTTTGCTGTTCAGGGATTCCGATGCGTTCTGGGTTTTCCCTTTGATGCATCGAGCAAAGACCTTCTCATCCGTTAGCCGCTTATAAAAGGGCAAAACAGCCAATCCCTGTGCTTTTGTTAGGAGAGGTGTGTGGCGTGGTGCAGGTTCACCAAGTGCTTCAGCGCGTTGATGTTTGCACCACGACTCTGTTCCCGCAGGGCAAAACTTGTGGCTGCCAGCATTGTCAGTAGAGCATGAGTGGAAGTACGAAGCCCATACTGCAGTGTACATATCCCGTACACTCCCCCTGTTGCTTGTTATGGCAATCTGATAGTATGTTTGGAGCTTCTGAATGGCTGGCTCTTTCATTTTCTGCTCTCGTGGTAATGACACATGCAGCTTCCGTAGCACGGTGCCAAGTCTCTTGGCCACATGATTAGTGCAGTCTTCTTTTTCTATATTGACAGCACCACAGACTTTTGACTCTGCAACTGCACTATATGCTTTGCTGTCACCGTCACTCAAGAATGTCATGAAATGCAGTGGGGTGTCATAAGTCAATGTTCTCTGCCAAATGCGCATTGCAGCCTCCGTTTCCATGGCATGGGAGGAACAGTCTGCATTTTTTTCACAGACTGGGCCATGGAATGCCTGCCACACTTGCTCGTCTGGGCCCATATCCTTGTGCCTACTGCATGTCAGGCAGTAATTTGATATGACCTCGAAGTCTAAGCAGAGGCCAGTATCTAAGGAGATAACTGCGCCAATCCCATTGTGGCTTTTGTGGCCCCTCTTCTGCCAAGTGCCGTTGAACATAACAGCCACATCAGTTTCGCCTGCTACTTCTTTCGTCAACTCTCTGGATCAGCGCTCTTTGCTATCGAAAAAAATCCTCGGTGGTGCATTGGCTTTGGGAGTCCAATAATGGAGCAAAATCTCGACAATTGCTCATGCCCAATGCCGACAGGGCGTGCAGCCACCACTGCCTTCACATTTACAGCGAAACTATCTCGGGAGCTCCCACTGTCGTACCGTTGGCTCACTCGGCTGCTGCCGTCCGCCGTAACACGCAGTGACGTATAGGAGCACGAAAGAACAGTCGCTGAGCATTCGCTGTTTTCGCAATGAAGTTCGAGGAGCGACGAAAGTCCCTTGCGCTTTTCTGCCGGCTCCCGAACGGCAAGTTTTTGAATACCGCAAGCAGGGCATGCCGCACCTGCCACAAGTGCCGTCAGCAAGAGGGTGTCGCACAAAACTGTCGTTGCACAAACCTCATCGCGCTGTCTTTCGTCTTTTTCAGAGAAGCCGAGCTTCTTTTCCGAAGCACTGACGAAAGAAAGCGCAGCGTCAATACCTTCACCGCAGGCACTGTCGTTCGCGCACTCGTCGATGCCGCCGTCAGGCCTAGCACACATAGGCGCGTTCTCGTTCGTCGCCGTCGTTCGGGGCGCTTTACGCCGCCTTCCCTTGAACTTGTGCTTCGTTCGAAACTTCTGCGGTCTCACGTTGCACTTTTTCAGGCTTGTCATCGCGGAAATATGCGTAGACGCGCAGAAAATCAAACGGACCAAATGCCAATGGCTGCCACCAACACAGCTGACAATGACTCGGTAGCCAATGGCGATGCGGCATAGGGTGCCGCGCGTTTCAAACCGCTCAAAACACGTGACAAAAAGGCCTCGTTTTTTTATTTATTTTTTTTTTGCACACGTATGAAACTGGCGGTCGTCGGAGCTGTAAGAAGAAGGCCGGACGCAACTTTCCCAACCGATCGCGATGGCAGGCGGCACTGCGACGGGGAGCAGCGCGCAGTCAAAGATGGCCAATATCGGCGCAAATTCACGAAATTTTGAGCCACCGCGATGCCTTCATACACATTTTTTTGCATTTTGCGGTTCGAACTTAGTTTTGAAATTTTCACAGATGAAAGAAGAAGGTTTGAAGATTACAATGCAATAAAAATCAGAAATACGAGAAATTTCGCTAAAAACGTGATTTTTCGACTCGCATCTCCCCTTAAAGTACCCCAGGAGGTCGAATTTCTGGAGCACTCCTCTACGGCGTCTCTCATAATCATATGGTGGTATTGGGACGTTATACCCCTGCTATTACTAATATCAAAGCACAGAAATGCATAAGGAGCAATGCGAGAGGTGACAGCCCATGCTAAGGTGGGGCCATCACGCGGTTGTCGATACCAACTGGGGCAGCCACGGCTCCTCCCTGAACACACTACCCCATATTCTAGTACACTATACTTTCAGGCAGTACACTAGGCCTGCACCATTTCGAAAAAACAAGCAGGGTCAGAAGAATGATCAGAAGATGGTTGGAGTCTCGACGACCACAGTCCACAAAAGGAATCTCACGGAGAAGGTGCAGATGGTGTTCAGGAACTCGAAATGAGGTCCGGACAAAGTTCACATGTGCAGCTTGCAAGCTGCGGCTCTGTCCAACTTGTTTTAGTGCCTTTCACTCTAAGTAAGCGCGCAAATGAAATTGAGAAAGTACCTTCACGAGACAATGTGACAGTGTTGTCCCACTTTTCAAGGGGCCTGATTACACCAATGGGACATATATGTTGCAGTGGACACGTATCCCGAAGGAGTACGGCCCCTAGCGTGGGTCCGGTCTTAGCGAGCCGCAGGGCACGCGTTAACCGTCGCCGTGGCGAGAACACGATACTGCTCAAAGTCGCAACACTTTATTGTCTGTGGCAACACCAAACGCAGTACAGCCTATTGCGAAGGCGCGGCGGGAAAGCAAATAGGCTTATCCGCGCCACAGGCATAAAAGTACTATACAGGGTGCCACGAGCACGTCTCCGCGGTAAAGGTGATCCACGGAGACACCGGGACCAAGGCCCGGTCGCTCGAGCGAGGGCAAAGGCGCTCGCGTTGGCTTCGGAGGGAGACGGGTCAGCGTAGCTAGGCCACGCACTAGGATACCGTACCACTCTTCGGCCTAACGTTGGGAAGGGGGGGGGGGGGAGGGCACATAAGGTAAGCGTTCGCCGCAGGCGTAAGGCGCTGCTGGCGAAGTCCGAACGAGCCCTACAGGGAGCTGACGCACGGAAAAAAAAAGCGTGCTTACCCCATGTCGTACCTCGAGAGGTCTCTCCCGCTTCCAACGCAGTGCACGAAAACCTCTCAGGAGACTTCGCACGCGGCACCATAGTCAACATCCGCTACCGGGTGAGGGAGTTAAACGTCACTCCGCTCCCCCAGCGCAGCAGACAGCGGAGGAGGGAAGGCATGTCCGGACATGAGAACAGAGAAAGAGCCGGCAAAGCCCGCGCAAAGGCAGCGGGCCGGCCTCAATTCCCACAACGTCCCACTTTTTTTTCAAGAACCTAAGCATGCTATCAACCTGAAATTTTTCGCTTATCATTTTTAAGCTGTTCAAAAGCTCAGAAAAACAAAAATAATTTCAATTTGCCTTGAAAAATATAGGCGACCTTGCAAAGGAAAAATTTCACTTCGAAGCAGTCAAAAAGTACATATTAAACAAATATTCAACAACTATTTGAAAAAGATTCTATTCTATTCACACTCTAACTTTATTGCACACCTAATTACAGTCAAATCTCATTAATTTGAACACGCTTAATTTGAACTTCCGGTTAATTCAAACTCCCACTGATGTCCCGTCAAAGCTACGTGTATTCCAAGGGTGAAAACGTCCTGTAATTCGAACGCGCAAGCACTTGCGACAGTTAACTTGAACATGCCGCGCTCTAAAATGCTCTCAGCACCACACCCAATCCAGCAGCGGCACCTCCGACACCTTAACGCTGCGCGCGAAGGAAAAAAAAAGGAAGGAAAAGGCTGCGGCGGAATGTTTGCTCTTTCTCAAATGCCAATCTGCAACGCACCTGTGCCATGCTTCTCCCTTTTCTGTCCCTGCTACGTGAAGACCCTTCTCCTTTCAGCGCCGCGCACAAAGAGAGGTGTTGGTTTTCTACCACGCACCGGTGCCCCGCTTTCCCCTTTCCCGCTCTTGCCACATAGACCTTTCTTCTTTCAAACGTCGCGCGCGAAAAGAGCAAAAAAAAAAGCTGCCATGGAGTGCTGGTTCTTTCTCAAATGCCAATTTGTTTCTCTCCGCATGGAGACGCTCGCTCCTCCTTTCTCGTGACGTGCTGGCCACACTGCGGCTGTGTAGCAAAGACACAGTCGTTGTTGTCTTTAGAGAGTGTCGGCGCTGGACATTGCCGTGCGCAACTTCTTTTGCCAGGAGAATGCTGAAGCTGAAGTAGAAATGCTTTGCAAGCTGTGCGTGAAATCAACTCGCTACAAGGCAAACGTGTGCAGACGTGCATCACCGATTACTTCAATTAAAGACGGGTGTCCTGTAATTTGTGAAAAATGTAAGTCTTCTGAAACTTCCCCCTCGTGTGTTAACTCAATGCACACACGCCACTGCATGGTGAGCCCTCCGTTAATTTAGCTTTCATTAATTTGAACTTTTCTTTTAATTCGAACAAACTTTCGGGCCCCTTCGAGTTCGAATTACCGAGATTCGACATTATAACAAAGCTACATCAAGCACGAAAAAAGGCTTGTTATATCCAAACACTATATCTATTGCAAGGCTATTCTTCAATTACAGTAGACTCTCAGCAAACAGAACTCCAAAGAACCAGAAAAATTTGTTCCATTTAACAGGAGTTCCGTTTGCTGAAAGAGGTGTAAAAAGTGTCGATTTATGTGTGCACACTCTCCTAATAATACTTTATGAAAGTCTAAACACTATGAGATACATGTAACTCATTGTTTTTTAGAAAGCAAGAAAATTACATGAGGTTTTTATATAGCGTTCACAAGTTTATCATGCAGCCATTAATCACTGTGGACTGAAAAATACATCAATTTTCTTCTGTTTGAGTCTTTGCATCTTCGTCTTCAGAATCTTTTTCTCCATATCACTTAGGCTTTGAAGAAACACTTCTGATTCTGGCTCCCTAAAAATCTAATTCCTTATGTAAAGCACAGCAGACGCTGCCCCATGAAGTGTAGTAACTTCAGTGGCTGCTACCTCTTCAGTCTTCTTCCAGCTCCTCCTCCTCATCGCATACTTCGTCAACAATGCTTTGCACACTGTTGTCAGGGCAAGTTGCAACACCACTGTCAACTTGCACATATTCATCGAAGTCCAGTGTGATTTTCTTTAAAGCACACTGCTCAATTACCTCTTGCCTTTCATGGGCATCTTCGCTGTCACATTCAAAGTCTTCCAAGTCGGATATCAGGTTACTTGAAGAAAATCCTGCATGCCTGAAGCAATTTGCTATGCTTGTGGGAGTCAGCTGCCTCCAGGCATCAGCAATGAGCTGAACAGCACCAAGAACATCCAGCTTGTACTCTTTATCCTGGCTCATGCACAGGAGCATCCTCTGGAAGAGACCCTTGCGGAAGCACGACTTGAGGGCTTGGATAACTCCCTCATCCATGGGCTGTAGCAGTGCTGTGGTGTTACCTGGAAAGAACTCCAACTGAATCAATTTAAGTCCTGTTACAGTCCCATGTCCAGGGCAGTTGTCAATGAGGAAAAGGACCTTCCTATTTTGCCACGAAAATCTCGTGTCCTCTGTGTGCAGCCATTCGCTGAAGAGGGCTTGGGTCATCCAAGCTTCCGAGTTGAACTCGTAAGTGACGGGCACGGTAGTCATGCCCTTGAAACAGCGAGGATTTTTCGATTTTCTATCACAAACAGCTTCAACTTGTTGCTGCCCGACATATTTGCTTCAACAAGAACAGTCAGTCTGTCTTTGATCAATTAGCCACCTGTGCACAATTCACCTTCAAGAATTGATTTTGATGACAGGAGCTTAAAGAAAGTGCGGTTTCATTGATGTTGTATATGTTATCGTCCTTGAACTGCTGCATTATCTCCGGCAGTCGTCCTGCCCACCAGTCGCGACACGCAGTCTCGTCAGCTGCTGGGGCTTCTCCCGCAATAGTGCGAAAAACGAGGCCATTTCTTTAAGCCTTGTCAGCCAACCTTCACTGCACAAGAAGTCCTTTATCCCGAGCTAAAGAACAAACTATTCTGCTTTGGCACGGATCAGTGGCCCGCTGATGGGAACACTCTGGCTCCGGGCTCTCTTAGGCCACAAAACCGGACACCTCTCCAGTTCTTTGTGGTCGTCGTGACGCAGACTTTTCTTCTGGGGCCCGAATCCCGAAGTTTCAAAGGCATTTCGTAGCTTGTCCTTGTCGTGCAGGATCCTCATTAGGCAGCTTTTTGAGATGCCGTACTTCGTCGCGAGCGCAATCTTCAAGTATGAGCCACTTTCGAAGTCGAGAATTATGCCCATATTTTTTTCCAATGTCAGCGCATGGTGTGCCCGCTTCTGCGTCGCCATTGAAACAACGGTGGCGAGGCCTCAACTTCACGAGCGCTTGTGAGCCACCAAATTTGGAAGACACCAATGCGGTAATGAAGCACAATAGGTACCACGATGGCAGGAACGATGCGGCTGTAACCTAGGCAACTCGAAAATAGACCGAATGACTTGATCAAGAACCGCAATGTAGCATTTGTTGCGACGACTACCAACGAGACAAGGCTTACGACGACAAGGAAAAAAAAAATAATAACATTCAGAACCGGAAAGGGCTGATGCTTATGGAAATGGGTCTGCCAGAAGTTCTATTTTTTGTTCCGTTTACACGGTGAAGCACAAATATTAGTTCCGATTAACGAAAGTTTTTTTTACCTTACCTGAATACAAAACCAACCAAATTACTGGCTACTGTTCTGTTTAATTCCGTTTAAGCGATTTCCGTTTATCATATTCTACTGCCCTTCTTTATACCCAATATTTCGTTAGATCTGAGTTTGTTATATCGAGGTTTGAGCGTATCTGGATTCGCCTTGCACCTAAAATTTTGCTATTTGCACCGCTCTACATATCATCTTATCAAATGTCATCAATTTATTCTCATGGGCACCCAGTGTCGCCACACAACCCCTTTACTATAGTTGTTTCAAGTTCATTTTTTCTCCACAAAAGTACCAACAAAAATTTGGAGCTACAGTGGAACTTCGATTATACGACTTTTAGGGGACCACGCAAAATCGTCGTATAATCCGGGCGTCGTAAAATCGAATAACCAAGAATATAGGCACTGATGGTCGTTGTTGCCACACAACAGTTGTTACATAATGCGTAAGAAAAACCACGGCACAAATCTACGCTGCTTCGATGAAGGTAGATTAAATTACTTGAAAAAATGACAACCACGCTTTTTATCGGAGGTGTGAACTAATCTTTATTCTCACCTTTTAAAAAAATCTGTGATTTTTTTCTGCGAGTTTGCCCAGCCACGATGCATCAGCTTTCTTTCGAGAGCTGCGACATCTGGCAGCAAGTCGCCGATCACGTCGCGTGCGCAAGCAAACCGCCGAATGTTGTTGACGTAGCACAACACATCCGCGTACGTCGGAACGGACGCACCAGCCTCTGAAGTGTCATCCATCTCTTCCTCGTCCGAAGTTCCCGCAGTGTCAGGGCGCACAGTTTCGATAATGTCATCCAGCAACGCAATGTCGCGGTATTCGGTTCCGCGACATTGCGAGACGCAGCACTCGCAACCAAGAATGCGAAAGCTTCCTCGCACACCAATGTCCGAATACTGAAAATTTTGCACGGACTAGACGCAGGAGCTGCGGCGCACAGCCCACCGATGAGACAAATACGTGAAGGAATGGCTGAAAGGCAACAAGGCAGTGGGCCCATTCGACTTTTGCAAGCACGTAGGTCTGCGCAAGCTTCGATAAACGCGAGGGGCTAAAACTCCCCAGCCCTCTGGTAGCTAGACAGCAGCTAGTTCCGGTTCCCGCGACCGTCCCAAATGTAGACAAACTCAACAATTGCAGTTCAACACGTCCGGTACAACGACGCAAAATCTAGTGAAAGTTATCGCATACTAGAAAGCGAGCTCGAAATTATCTGCCATGTTACCTGCTCACCACCCAAACGAAGGCAGAAAACAAAACAAAAAAGGCGCCAACGGAAGTGCGCAGTGCAATGCGACTAAGCAAAATGAATGCGCTCTGGCTGGCTCTGGATAACGTTGGCTCTGGCTAGCTATGGCCGACAGCGTGTCGAAAAATTGAAAAGGCCCTGTGGTGGCAGCGCGGATAGTGTGCTAGAACGTGCGGAGGAAGGAACTCGGCTCCTCGGTTTCCCGACTTCTTTTCATCCGGCCGCAGTGTGCTTGCGTGCCAGCCTGCGAGCATCATCGTAGTTTTTTTTTTTTTTTTTTTTCCCCTTAAACAGTCCAGCTAAGCGTCGTACGAGGCGGGGCCGGCGTAAAATTGCGTCGTAGAATTGAGGTTTTCAATACATAAGTTCTATGGGGGTTTTGCCGGGACCAAGCCAATTCGTCGTAAAACGCGGGTCGTCGCAGGACCGGGGAACGCATAATCGAAGTTCCACTGTATCGCTTTTTCCATTTTAATGAGTAGCTAATTACTACACTTACCATGGCTAATAACTTCATTCGCCTGAACGTGCGGCAGTTCATTATTCAAAAATAATTTATTGTGCCCAGATCAAGTTTGGGTATAAGAGAGCACTGAGTGCGGCTGGACCCATTGGGCGGTTTTCCATGTGAACATAGCTGGCTATGTGAGCACACAGTCGTCAACACATTAGCAACCATGTTGACAGCTTGTTTCAACGAAGGATCCCTCAGTGCTGCTATGATCCCGTCAGGATCATGTGAAAGCACACTGCCGAGGCAATAGCGCCAGCCTTTGTACTCCAATGGAAGTCCACAAAGGAGGTGCTCTCTCTTTTCGTTAAAAAGGTCTACTACTAGAACGACCACTGGCAACGAGTGTCTCAGCTAACACAAACTTGTGATGCATGTGGTTGTTGCTTGTTTCAAACAATGTGAGGTGGGATGTTTTGCACACAATTGCATGACATGCACTTTAAAATCGGTTTTAATTATGCTCTAGGCTATATTTGCCATTGCTGTATAGTGCATGATGCGTGTACACAAACAAATCTAACCCAGAAGTCACCTCACCTTTAAGGGGGGACGCGGCCCTTGAAAACCGAAAAATCGCGAAAAAGTCGGTTTTTGAAAAACCACATTTTTGGATTGTATGTCTCATAAACTACCTATTCTGTAATTATCAGCACCTAATTCAACCGCAAAGTGCAAAAAAAATACTATTTTCGAAGCCGCCGCGGCGTCCAAAACAGGCGCGAATCCCGAAATTAAACCAAACTTCGCGCGCGCGCCATTTCCGGACCGTGCGGTCGTCCCGCGCCATCTTGGTGTTGTTTTGACCGTGAATTCTTTCTCTCTCGTTCGCCGCCTTGCAAAATGGCGTCGGCAGCACAGTTGAGACGCTATTGGCGTTTTCCCGCGATGCGATGCGGAGCGCTGATTGGCTAGAGCAGCGCATTCTTATTTCGCGGGAGAAAGCGTGCCCGCCATTGGCTGCTGTGCAGCAGCGGGGTCGGTCGCTGCTCTCGATGGCGCGTCCAGCGCGCTCGCTTCGTTGTTGCTCTCTCCTCCGTCCGCCTCGACAGACGTCTGCTTACGAGCCGCTCTTCGCCTTGTGCTATCTTTTCGATCATTTTCTCTTGTTTTTTTTTTCTTTTTGCACTAGTTCTGTGTCTTTCGTCTTTGTTGTTGCGGGCGATGCCGGCAACGAAGCCGAAGTCAGTGCGGAAGTCCTGTGCGTGGAGGCGCGCTATGCGGCTTGTACGATCATCGAAATTCCGCTATTCTGCTGCGGGTGCCGACTGCGTAGACGCTTGCAGCGACGGAACTGTGTTGTCGGCTGTCGCCAGTCGAGAATCCGACGCATGGAGTGTGACTGGAGCCGCAAATGCACCGAGTGTTTCCGAGATCGCCGGGCTCGACACGTGCTCCGAATCGATGCCATCCAGTGTGACATCGAGTGCTTCTGATATCGCCGGACCCAGCACTTCGTCTGAATCGGTGCCGCCATCGAGCGTGAGTGGACCGTCGCTTCATCTGCGGACGCGTTTCCTAACGAAGGAAGAAATCGATGCGAATGCGAAACGTCGTGACGCCGTTCGCGCTGAACTCGAGTCTACGCCGGCGACGCAGAAGAAATTTCAACTGATGCAGCCGGCTCTTGCACCTGCAGTGACAAGTGAGGGCGAACATTTTTCGCTCGTTCAAATGAACATCTTTAACGTCGTGCTTAGCCGCACAGTGTGCAAAGAATGTTTGAAAGGTGCTATGACTGTCCGAGAGAGCACCAAGATTGGACTTGCAACAAAACTCGAAGTCGTGTGCGCCTCTTGTGGCACCGTCGATAAATTATGGACATCACCCCGCAAAAAGGACACGCAGGCCTTCGATGTAAATGTCCGTGCCATAATGGCTATAAAGCAAATAGCCAAGGGGCAAACAGCTCTTAATGACTTTTGGGCTGCCATGAACGTCTCTTACAGAGGTCTTCACCACAAGACGTTTCAAAAGCACTTGAAAGAGACGTTCAGGAAGCCAGAGGCCACCGCTTTGGAGAAGTTTTATGCTGATTCTGCCACAGCAGTGATCAAAACATATAAAGAAATGGACCCCAGCTTCTGCAAGGACATCACCGTAGTGTACGATGGCACATGGCATAAGCGGGGTCACACATCACACATCGGAGTGGGATCGGTAATTGACTTCTTTACAGGTCTCATCTTGGATGCTGTAGTTCTTTCAAACCACTGCCTTGGATGCCAAACAGGGCCCAAACCTGGAGATGCAGCATACGAAAGCTGGCAGAAGCACCACATTTGCCAGAAAAACACAGACGCAAAATCGGGAAGCATGGAAGTGGAGGCAGGCTTGACTCTCTTTGGGCGGTCTGTATCCAAGCATGGCCTGCGGTACACCACTCTTGTGTCCGACGGAGACAGCCGTACCTTCGCTGCCCTCACAGAAGAGAATGTGTACGGGCTAGTGCCAACTGTAAAAGAAGAATGTCTGAACCATGTTCAGAAAAGGATTGGAAGTGCTCTTCGAAACATTGTGCAGAAAAGTGATAAGCCACTGAGTGGGAAGGGGAAGCTGACTAAAGCCCTCATTGAAAAGCTGACAGGATATTATGGTTGGGCCCTGAGAAACAATTCAACTGACCTAACAGCCATGCAGCGTGCAGTAATGGCAACATATCACCACGTCACATCGACTGACCAGGACCCTCACCATGAACTTTGCCCAGAGGGGGCTCAATCGTGGTGCCGCCATAGAGCTGCAGAGGCAAAGCGTGAGCCACAGCCAAAACATAAACACAGCCTACCGGACTATGTCGCTGCAGCTATGCTGCCCATCTACGAAAGACTGTCACAAAAGTCGCTTCTTCAGCGCTGCCTGGGAGCGAAGACGCAAAATGCATCAGAATCATTCCACTCCATTCTGTGGTCTCTGATGCCGAAGGAACAACACTCATCCTTGATCGCAGTAGAAACAGCACTGCATGAAGCAGTGCTGCACTACAATGCCGGCTGCTGCAAAGCAACCCAAGTGATATCGGACTTCATTGGACTTCAACCAGGTCATCTGGCCATCCAGCGAGCTCGTGAAAAAGACGCTTTACGCCTAAAAAAGAATTCTAAAAGACACCAAGAGAAGATGGAGGCCAGGCAAAAGAAGAAAAGAGTGCGCCAGGACACTTCTAGTTACTGTGCTGGATTTGAAGAAAACACGTGTTTTGAACTTTCTCGGCCTGTTTTCTCAGAACAAATTTTTTTGCTAGTTGTGGCGCTGAGGAAAGCAAGAACTCGAAAACCGTTCATCAGATTTGTGTGCCGTTTTTTTTTTATTCTGTTCCTGAATGACCTTGCAAGGGCGTAACAAGCTCCTTTTTTTTTGAAAATTGGTGTTGTTAATTTATAATAAACAATTAATTTTTGATGAATCTGGTCATTACTGGTTACATGAAATTCAAAGTTGCGTGAAAATTTGGGGGGGGGGGGGGGGGGAATTAAAAAAACGGCTTTGTGGCGCCCTGGGATAGCTATCAAGGAATGACCACAATGAATTTCAGCTTTCTACTATGTCCTGGGATTTCTCACGACTCTTCCTCAGGCACCCATGTGAAGCACCCAGTTAAACCTCAATAACTCTGGAACTAAGAAACACAGCTTCGTGAAACTTAGCAGTTGTGCTAGTTTTATTGTAGTGAACAACCCCTGAAAGTTTCATCCAGATATCTTAAAAAATAAAAAAGTTCGGTCTCCAGGGTAGCCTCCCCCCTTAAAATTTTGCACCAGTACTCCTTTAACCTATTCCAATGGAGGATGCATAGCGCAAAACATGTTTACCTCTATGTCGATGTGCCGGTATGGAGATGGTGCGCGGCTAGCCTCATCTGGGGCAACATTTCCATTTGGACCATGCAAGTAATAGTGATAAATATGCCTGTAATAAAAAGACAGAAACTCTTGAAGTCAGGTAACTTTGCCCAAACATGACACACCTACAGCGTAGGCATTGGGGTGCTATTCTCAACACTGTCAAATTTCACCACCTTGTCAAGGTTTTTTTTAACGGTCTTCATCAGTGCTCTGGGCCAATCTGGGTTAAAAAATTCCGAAATTCGACAACATGGCAGAGTTAAACAGTATCGAGAATAGCACCAATGCGATACACTTGAAAATATCTCTGAGCAAGTTGATCAAGCAAAAGCAGTCATACAGTCACCAATGAATGTTTCGGACTCCGAAAATTCTGACTCGAATCTTTTGGACTACATAAATGTGCCACCAAGCACCAAGGTTTTCATAGATTCAATACACTTTCACAATAGATTGTTTCTTTAACGAATTTATGATTTAAATCTCAACTTATTAGACTAACTCGCTTGCTTCGTGCCACTCCACTTAACATTAAAAAGGCTGACATGTTGGATTTTTTGTTTCAGTGGCCTGTTGTGTATGCTCCGAAATTAGGAGCACACAGTCTTCTAGTTTGCGAGGCCATGCCTGCTCTTCCCTAGCTAACAAAATGGTTCAGGAGGCACTTTTTCTTTTTCAGTAAGCTTTATCATCGTCCCTACTTTGTGGATAGGGGGGGGGGGGTGTTTGTTTTTGATCGTCATTCTGCACATGATCGCGTCGGTGTCAAGCGTGTTTGTGATGCACCAGCCTCTCCTAATAATATTTTATGAAAGTCTAAACACTATGAGATGCATGTAACTCATTGTTTTTTAGAAGGCAAGGAAACTACATGAGGTGTGTCAGGTGTTCTCTGCTGTTGCGGAAGCTCAGTGGTTACATTGCTCGATGTTCAATGGAGATGAAATGCTGGAGACCCGCATGCTGTGTAGTGTAAGTGCACGCAAAAGAATCCCAGTCCTCAACTGCCACACTGTGAAATACCAGCAACCTCACTGAACAGGGCATTATTGGAGATTGTTCTAGGCTGCTACCAATATAAATAAACATCCCATTGATGCAAGTTTCTTGGACTGTTCAATCCTTCTAGTATATTGTAGTCTCAGTCAGGTCCGGAAAATTGATCAGCAACTGTAGTTTCCTTAGATTCTTTTCTTTTGTTCTTTCTGACCTTCTTCAGATGGAAAGCGAGTTTTATGAGAACTAAAAAAAAAAAAAACTCGTGAGGCTAGCCTTCCAATCTTAAATGCAATGCCTTCTACATTCCAACAATCCCTTCACATCTACAACATACAATGGAAGACAAGAGTGAACTCACGCCAGCTGAGAACACCAAGTGCTGAAGTTGTGTTTCAGAAACTGAACATGTTCACTAGAGATGCCCCAGATGACCACACAGGTGAACTGCTCTTTGTTGACTTCATCTGCTATGATTTCCTGCAGCCCTTCCTCTTCTATGCTGACGTGACTCGCATCTCCAGGCTGCAAATACAGTCATAAAATGCAACTCTTCATTAGGCTTGTGCAAATCGTAAATTTTAGGTTCAAGGCGAATAGTGTTTAGCCGAACATGTTCAAATAGACTTCAAAAATTATTCTGTAAAGCTTTATTATTTGAACTTGGTTATTTCAAAATCCCGCTTCATTCGAAAGTTTTCATATTTTGCAATGTAAGTTTGAGTGTCACGATAGATCCTAACCAACTGGCCCAACTTACCGTCTTACTACAATAGAAGGTATTATTGTCCTGGGGTCATGATTTGACGAAGGGAACAGACTGCAGGTCGAATATTAAACTGTTTATTTGGGCCGAACTTGTGACCATGTAAAAGGAAAGCCAGATTACAGCAAGACACTGGCACTGATAGCGGCGAGCAGAGCGGCAGCGGTCGATCAACTGACAAGCAGTAAAGCGTGTCAGCATTTATACACGTGCCATCGAACATTATAGCGTCATCGCTAGTGGCCACGAAGGTTTCACAATAATCTGTAATGTCGGCGAAGTGAGCGTAATCTTAACAAAACGATCTTCTACAGTCTTGAAGCTTCTCAAACAAAGCAGTTGCGGTTTGCGCTTAGAATTACTGACAGTGTAATGGGGCGGTAACAAAACTCGAGGAAGGAGTGTGCAATATGCTCATTTAACTTAGAAGTGAGGCTTTGCAGCAGCGCGGATATTCCTTAGAAAAGTGGCTTCACGGTATAGCATTCAATCACAGCAGTGAAACCACTTTCACAGGAAGATCAATCACGAACCAAGTACACACCTATTTGTTCAGTTATGATACTTTGAATACTTTAAATTAGAATCAAAACAATAATTGAATACTATAATATTCATTTGACTATTTGAACTGCTCGAATATTTGCACAAGCCCACTCTTTCTCATAAGCCGAGCACTAACATTGTTTGCACATATTGGTGTCATGAGACAGGGCGATGAAAATGCCTTGAAATATGCACTGGCATACATGTTTACTCCAAGCTGCAGTTGGTTGGCCTCTTGACCATGGCAGTAATTATACACTTGTCACACGGCACCTGTAATGTCATCCCTGCGAATGACATTAGGTGCTAAGGTCATTTTTGTTGCTGTTACGCAAGCATAGCGAAGGGCACTCACCCATTGAATGTGTTCACCAAACTCATGAAAGTGTGACATGTGTAATCTAATCAACAGACGCTTGACAACAGATTACGAAATCGACACCTTAAAGCAAGTGTAAACGATGCTTCTAAAACCGCTTCCAAAAGCTCGTTGCGAGGACGGTTTCAAACAAGAGTCTTTAGGCATCTCGATCGCGTGGATAAACTACCGATGCAAGATCCGAACACGGTGCATCGAGAAACGTGCACGAGCGCAAAAGCAGACGCACACGATTGGACAGTGACAACGTCAAACGCACAAGAAAAAAATGTGTAGGTCTCGCCAGCCAATGTGAAACGTAAGTTCGCCGGCCCCGTCAGCTAATAAGAGACTACATACGGCGCAATGAAAATGCGCGCTGAGCGAGAGCTGATGAGCAAGTCGAAAACAACCTCCCGAAAACCCCAACGACGGCCATTCTGCTTAGACGATGCCATTATGAGATGGCACAAATTACGCACAAAGGAAACAACTTAAAATCTAGCTCAAGATAGCGCTGCTCGGCCCACTATAATGCTCATGGCTTGCGCACAAAGTTCGAACAAATGTTTTTTGGGGGGCATTTTACTGCTCCTGGAGTGCTTTAAAGGTTCATTTTATCGCATTTTTCCTACCGAAGTGTTAGTAATTTGAGAGTAAGTGCTCCGAGGTACAAACAGCCCGAAAACAAGTTTTGCAGGAAATTAATTTTTTAGCCATTTTTGATCGTTGCATACCAAAAAATGTTGTGGTGATGAAGAGGCAACACTTTTTGTGAAATATCAAGCAAAGTTGTGCATGGCCAAATCTTCATTCACATGAAGACACAGTTTACAGAGCACGGTTCCGATGGCTGCTGCCACTTGGCAGCGGTGGCTACACTACAGCATGTGAAGTACTTGTGAATAAACAGTAATATAAAAAAGAACACCCGTTCTCTACACGTTATCGACAGTTTCGCAACAAATATGAGTCTGTCGATGGCATGCCATTCTTTCATCAATGGCGACATGTGGCAGCATTGAGACTTCAGTTGGGCTGAAAAACAACAAAAAGCGCATCGCTGGAATCCATGGAGAAGAAGGCACCAACGGCATTATTGAACCTCTCCCTCTAGTAGTGTTTTTTGCAACCAAGAATACTATTGGTCCAAAAACGATCCAACACCATCTAAGCAAGTGGACTAGTGAAATTCGGCGCAGTTGACACAAGGATATGCAATTGTAGCAAAATGGGACAGGGCACGATTGCACCACCAATGAACCATTTATGTTGACCCCAATGGTTACTATCCGCATTTAATGAGACAGCGAGGACTTGTGCCTTCAAAATCTTGTTAATTTGACTCTTCTCAATTCGATGATCAGCTCACCTTCACTACCCCGTGTAGAACTAGCAAAGACACCACACAGACAAGGCCTGTACTACGCCCTCATAATGCAATATTATGATGTATTTTCAGATCACCGAGCAAGTTGCAGATGTTCGATTTAAGGCCAAATGCGATATGAGATGGCATGGACATAAACATAGCTTCAAACACTTTTTACATATCCAGATGCCCATCTGAGCATGAGGAGCAGCCTAGCCATGAATATTTCAATTCTGAACACACTGTCCAACCACAAAACATGTGTCATCGTCGTTTCTTTTAGTCCCTGTCTGTTTGCAAAATTCAACACTTAGGACCATGAACTAACATGCCTAACTGTCAGTCACTCAGGCTAACTTTCCTTTTGTTTGCATAAAACCTTGCAAAAAGTGAAGAAATACCTTTCTGTTCAGTATGTTGCCAGAGTAGATGAGCCCTTTTTCTTTCTCACGCCGCTCAAACTCATCCTTAGAGATGACTAGCTCATGAACATCTTTGGAACCTTTCGGCTTTGTTATCATCTGTAAATGAGAGATGTTACAGCATGAAATGTCATGTCCTGCCAGAAAAATAAATAACTACAAATGAATGAATGAAGCATTCAAGTCACAGTCTTCACCTTGATTTTTGTACAAACAGTACAGAAACAATTCCCATCACTTTCAATATTCACACTTCGAGTATCGAAATTCGAGCCAAAGTGAATATTAAATAACACAATACACTAGAACCTCGATTATATGACTTTCAGGGGACCACACAAGATCGTCGCTAATCCAAGCGTGGTATAATCAAAACACTAAAAATATAGGCAGTAAATCTTAGCCTTGCTCAAAAAACGAGTACAGACCACTTGAGTAAGCTCTCAGCAGGACGAATAAGCCCTCAGAACGACCTTGTGCTTCTCAAAGAAAAGTAGATGAAATTATTTCTGAAAATGAGGGCTATGGCAGCATTACTTAGTTTAAACAGGTGTGAACTAATCTTTATTCTCAAATTTTCAAAATCGAATCTAACATGTTTCTTTCTCTCAATAAATTCAGTCCGAAAACTGCCTGCAAGCGAAAGGGTAACCAGGTTGGCAACAATTTCCTGTTATAAAAACCAGACAAGTGTCATCACTATCGCATAATAGGAATGACCCAAGAGTTTGCGTAAACGTGTGCGTAGAATGCCTCTGTGCACGATTTGAGTTGTGCGCATCGCAACTTGTAGCCTTGTGAAGCGCAACTGGTGATGTCTCATTATTATCATGAACATTAACAAAGCTAAAGTCGTTTTGAACAGTGAAAATAGCTGCATCGTGTACTTTTGTGCGCTGAAGGTCTGAGGCTGTGAGGACCGCAAAGGCAGGTGATAAATCGACCAGAAAAAGTTTTCACGGATCAAGAACGTGAAAATATTCAGACCTCAAAGATGAGCTTTCTGGCAAGCTGAAGCTACTCTGTGTGGATAGAGCTTGTCTAGGTAACAACCCTTTATATGCATGCAATAAAGACATACACAGAAGCCCACGAACAGCTAGGAGAATAATTTTTTTAATCTAAGACACACTGTCTCACTTTCTACTTTTGTGATAAGCAACCTAGGAGAACGCAAGTTCTTATCTTTGCACTTAAAAATATTTGGCTGGGGTTCAATACAAGTAGAGTGCGTTTTTTTTTCTCAGGCAGAATCAGAAAGTCATCATATCATGTGCGGTCAGCATAAGATTGCTTCATATAACCAAGGTTTTTAATACATTATTTCCACGAAGATTTTGTCACAACCAAATTGATTCAACATTAAAAGCGAGCAGCCCCGAGATTAAGGAATGTATAATGGAAGTTCATTGTATTGTGTTAAACATGTTAAACCATCATATATACAAGCCAAACTACACGATAACAGATTTCTCCAATAATTTGATCCCAAATATGCCAAAAGCATTAGCTGGAAGGTCATGCAATAAATTAGAGCCAAGAAAAAGAAGCTGATGAAACAGCACTCTTATGAAGAATGCCTCGAAGCTATTCAGAAACGGATGCAAAGAGACCCACCCCTTCCCCTTTTTTTAACACGAAACTGTTTTATGCTGGGCTCCATCACAGCTCTACTGACTTATTTCCATCACAGATGTGACGTAAAATATTCACCAACAGATAGCACAGAAAAAAATGAGAAGTTACGCAGCCGAGCCTCAAACCTGCGACGTCTCACACGCAGCGTGTGGCCTAAAACCACTGCGCCACGAAGTGCACATTGTCAAGCTTGCTAATGACAATCCATTTCATCATCATCATCATCATCATCAGCCTGACTACGTCCACTGCAGGACAAAGGCCTCTCCCATGTTTCGCCAGTTAACCCGGTCCTGTGCTTGCTGCTGCCGGTGCCGCGCAGTTCCCAACCGGACTTAAAAAAAAAAAAAAAAAAAACGCGTGTTGATGGAACGGCATTAAGAGGCCTGGGGTGCGGCCTCACCGGTAACCACCGCCGGGAACGCACTCCCTCACCAGAGTGGCCACCCTGGTGCAGTATCTGGCCACTACCTCCCACATGCATACGACAATCCATTTATATACACTATATACAATTTGGCAGTCCTCAGAGCTCTTCAACCTCAGCCCATTTTCGTCATCAGTAGCGAGACAAAGATAGCAAAATGCACGGTCTGAAAGTTGTCACTCCTTGCATATCGCTTCATGCGCGGGCATGTCTTTTGTGCACGTCCTGTGTATGCTCATTTCGTGCGTGCTTTCTGCTCGAGCTGGGCACTTCAAGTTTCCACCTGCTTGCCTTTCTTCAATTCGTTGCTGTAGCGTTGATTCCTTCTCTCTTGTGGTGAAACGATGCATAATAAATGTGCAACTACCTCTGTGAAAACATGTTTCACTTTAGTGTCATACTGATTCCAAGACAAAGATCAGCCTTTTTTTGTTGTTGTTGCTGCTTTATGGAGAAAGATAAGAATCAACATTTTTTTTTATTCTGTATCGATTTCAGTGAAACTTGGCGAGTTTATATGTATTGGTGTGCTGATTTCAAATAAATCTGACAGTGCAAAAAAGCAAGATGAGTTTACAGTAACGTGCAAAAGAATTTGTCACCTGGTTTCTCTTACAAATTGTGAGCGAATTTGCATGCTAGTACTTGTTACACTTTTCAAAATACATTTCAAGGTATGCAATGCATTAAAATAAGCCCTAATTAGTCTGCATATTTTGTACCTCAAATTATCAATAGTCAACCATGATGGTGTAGCAGTCAAGGTGCTTGGCTGCTGACCCGAAGGTCGCAGGTTCGATCTCAGTCCCAACGGTCGCATTTCAATGGAGACGAAATACGAGAGGCCCAAGTGTGATGTCGGTGCACGTTAAAGAACACCTGGTGGTCAAAATTCCCAAGTGCCCCACTACGGTGTCTATCGTGATATCGTGGTTTTGGGACGTGAAAACCCAGCAGTTATTATTATAAATTATCTATGTGTCAAACTACAGTCGATCCCTTTTATAAGAGACACCGATATAAAAGACACAAGTGTGCCCACAATAAAGTAAGGGTTGATAAGAAAATGCATTCTCTACCTTTAAGAGACATCTCATATAAAAGACAACAATTACTGTCCAGAGCATGCCTCTTCTAAGGGGTTTAACAGTATTTCACAACCATCTTCAGAGACCCAGGATCGAATGTGGCACATGACCACACATGAAACAAGGTAGACTTACCCTCGTTGAGTTGCCAATGAAGAAAATAGCTTGTTTGCCACCAGCTCCAAAGTAAGAGATCTCACTGTTGAGAAACCGAGGCTTGTGCTGAGCCCCTTCATCAGAGTTACCGTCTTCTCTGAAATAAAAAAAATTATATTACAGAAAATTTCCCCAAAGCTACTCTAAAATATCAAATAACCTGCTATCAGCCAAGTTTCAAACAAGAGGAATACATCCATCGAAATTCCTAGTGTAGCTAAGCAACCCTTTCTTCCTTCCAGCAATCAAACCCCAAAATTTCTTAAAGTCTAATATAACTGGACTACTTGCAGTTCTTCTGACAATCACCCAATAAGAGCTACAAGAACATGCCAATTTTATTTGTCAGTGCATAGGCATACTTACCTGGTTTTAACATGAGCACAGTTTTTTGGGGTGTGATAGAGATAGTATCGGCATTCAAAATAGTGCAGGCACATAGAAATAATTGGGATTTTCAACAGCAATGATAGCGGCACATATGAAGCTGGGCATTGTTTGCAGCGCTAAAAGGTGTGCTTCCCCCCTTCCCCCTTATGAAGTACACCCGAAACCCGCAATAAAGAGATCCCAAGGCAACCACAATGAAGGAGTATCTTCAAAGCACCAGCGAATGCTCATAGGTGTCAATGCATTTCGTAACTCACGACTATGAAAAATATTTTTACCGCAATCCCTCAACGACAAAACTTTTGAAACGAGCGTGTGCGAAAATCTACTCTCATAACATTAACTGCATTCAAAAACTGCTGAAATGCATTCGTGGCACACTTAAATTGTGCAAATCTATATCGCCAGTGCAACTTGAGCATCCGCCATACTGTTTACAAAAATAAAAAAAAAGGCTGGCAGCAATGATGATGACGCTGTTTAGCCCATCAGTATGTGTGACTGCACAGTGTTCCAACCAAAAATGCTGCCAGCGAAAAAAAAAAAAAAAAAAAGTCCCGTGAGCAGTTAAAATGTGTGCCTGCAGAAAAGGCATGCTCCTCTGCAATACAGAGGTGACACACGGGGAGCATGCTCCTTGCAGCGTCAGTATGTTGTGATGCGACAATTCGCCCATCCTTTCTGATAAAATAAAGAATTCAATAATAGCCAGTATGACAGAACTTGCGATGATGTTTTGGCTGGAAAACATCAATGAAGTCTTCGAACTGAGTTTTCAAAATAGGCGTTCAGGCAAGAACTAATTGCTAGCGCAACTGCCAATCGCAAGTTTGCATACATCCAGAATTGCATCAGACTGACCTTTGCTATTTTTCTTTATACTTCCAGAAATAATCAGAAAATCATGATGCGCTGTTTCGAGAAACATGCCACATGCTGCCTGCGTGTCACCACTGTGGTACAGTGAAGCACGTCTTTTTTCCCGAGCGCACACAAATTATTCACAAGACAGCCCCTCCCCCCCCCCTTTTTTTTTTTTTGCTGGAAGAAGTGTGGCTGGGGTGATTCATCTTTCATCAACCAGTGTCACTACGCTGCGTTGCCTTGTGGCTCATAAGGGCCGAGGTTCAGCAGACTTAAGACAAAATCAGCAACACGAATTGGCACAAAGCACCTAAAGTTTTCAAATTAACCGGACTGGTGCTGACTGCCACTTCAAATTATCCACTCAAACTTGCACTTCAAAATACGGGACCACAAAGATCCTTCAAATTAAATGCAATTTCAAAATGACAGAGTTCCAATGAATGAGGTTTACTGTATGTATTTAGTTTTATGGTAACTTGCACAGTTTTCGTTTTGCACCGTGACTGTGTAAAGTATAGATAGTTTTGGGGCAAACATTTATGATTCTGAGTCATTAATGGCTCGTATTGTTCCATATTAACTGTAGGATGCAAATAACTATCAAGAAAGTGTTTATAAGATATATAAGGGTTTAAAAGTTATTTACAGTCCCCGACCGATAAATCGGACACCGATAATTCGGACATGCTCGGTAATTCGGACAGTCGCGCAGCACCGCCGATGGTCCAATAGAAGTAATGTGTAAAGACGACCGATATTTCGGACAGCTGCCAGATCTACATTCGATAAATCGGACCCTGCCCATTCGATAATTCGGACCCTGCCCGACTGTCGCGCATGCCGAATCGGCAGCCATTATCTCCTCCGGCACTCATGCCATACAAAGTATGGCCTCAGAGATCCAAACGAAAGCTAATTGGTAATCTATGAGGCTTTATTTCGATCGCAACTTTATGCCTCAGAGATTTGTACTTGAAAATGCCAATCTTGGAGGCACGGCTCAACTGTGGGGGATCGTATCGACATCGCGATCATCCCAGATTCCGGTTCCTGTATACCCTCGCCACCCTCGCTGTGCGGCTATCGCCGCCATTCTGTCACATGTATGTGCGGTACAGCATTTTGCTGAATTATGTGCGCGTTCATATTTATTTTGAGATGCTTTATTTTCCCGTCCAGCTGTCTCACAAGATCTGAAGCTAAATGGCACCAACGGCGCCCTCACGCTATGGGCCGCGTCGACGAAACGCGGCTGATATACAACGCTAACCATGGCAAAGAAAGCAGCCATCATTCAGCGAGTGCTCAGTGGTCGTCTGCAAGTCGCAGTTGCTCGAGAGTTCAACATTTCGAAGCAAACCATATCGGACTACATGAAGAATAAGGACAAGATTTTAGGCGTGACGGAGACACCATCCGGAAGTGAACAAAAGAGGGTGCGCCAAGGTGTTCATCGGCAGTTGGAAGAAGCGTTGAGCATTTGGCTTAATGCTACCGTCGCTCAACGGGTTCCCGTTTCCGGCCACCTCTTGAAGCAAAAGGCCGAGACATTGGCACTTCGCCTTGGCATTGATGGATTTAGGTTCAGCGATGGCTGGCTCCGGAACATTAAAAAGCAGTACGACCTCGCTTTCAAAAAAATGTGCGGTGAGAGCGGTGCCGTGGATAACACACTGGTAGAGAACTACCGCGGTGGAAAGTTGGTAGAGCTGCTTCGGCGCTACTCGGCTGACGACACCTTTAACATCGATAAAACCGGGCTTTTCTATAAGCTACTACCGGAGAAGACACTCGCCCGTTCTGGCGAACCTTGCCACGGAGGTAAACTGAGCAAGGAACCAGTCACTGTCGTTGTCGGCTGCAACGCTTCTGGCATGAAAAAGCTCCCGCTGCTGGTAATCGGGAAATCGAAAAACCCTCGATGTTTTAAGGGTAAAATAATTTGCCTGTCTAGTAAGAAGCCAATACGAAGGCGTGGGTCACGCAGAAGCTGTTCGAAGAGTATGTCGGAAAATTGGACCGAAAGTTTGAATTGCAAGAGCGCAAGGTCCTTTTGTTCGTAGATAACTGTACTGCCAATGAGCCGATCAGCTGTCTGAAAGCCATCGAGCTATAATACCTGCCGCCGAATACGACCAGTATTCTGCAACCTATGGACCAAGGTATCATCAAGAATTTGAAGGTGCTGTATTGTTCACGCATGCTGCAGCGCGTGTTGCTCTGCTTAGAGAGCCAGATAAAATACAACGTTGATTTGATGTCAGCCGTGAGCATGCTTGCTGATGCCTGGAAGGCAGTGTCGGCAAACACGATCAGCAACTGTTTCCGGCACGCCGGATTTACGTTGCGTAGTGAGCCCGACACCGCCGACCCTACAGCTGAAGAACCCGACAATGCAACTGAAGAGCCGGACCTGCCGCCCAGCGCATCGAGCTCAGGTGCGGACGCTATCGACGACCTGCGAGGCTGCGGTGTGCCGATTCCCGACACTGTTACGTTTGAAGACTGTGCAAATGTCGACAGTGCAGTGTCGTCGTGTGCCGAATTGAATGACTGCGACATAATTGAGCAGGTTCCACAACCATCAAACAGCGGTTCTGACTCTGACGATGATGACGCACCGTGTGCTCCGGAGCCGTCGCATGCGGACCTGTCTCGAGCCCTCGCTGTTCTTTCGTCGTCGTACAGCGATCCTATCACAGTGGCGGAGATACAGGCGGACTTGCTTGCACGTAAGCGGAAGTGCATGCAGCAACGCATTAACGACTTTTTTCAGCCACCGGTAGATTTAAGTGTCAATAAAAGTATTTTTTTTCTGACGCATTCGTTTTTTCGGACTTTCAATAATTCGGACTTATTTGCGTTCCCCGAGGAGTCGGAATTATCGGTCGTCGACTGTATAAGACAAAAAAATTTTACGTGAGAATTCTTAACATCCTCAGCCAACACTAATTTCTTGTTTTATGTTCGTAAAAATTATACAGACGATGTGGGCGATATTAAGTTTTAAATGTGATACTTGCATCCGTCACATGTGAAGGAACATATGAAGGAACACATGTGAAGGAACACATGTGAAGGAACACAAAATTTCATCATGATCTCGCTATCAGTGCCAAAACATGAAACCTAAACTCAAGAAGTTGCCTAAAAATGGATCTTTAGAAATATGCATTTCAAAGATACAAGTCATTGTTCATCTATGATTTCTTCCATCATGAGAGCCTGGCAATCATTGTTATTTTGAGCGTATGGCTTTCGTGAACTGCTCATGCAAAATGCAAGCCAGGTGGTGATTTCAAGGACAGTCTAGACAATGAGCTCTTATTAGTTTTTAGCAGCCACATTGTGTTCTTTGAAAGCGATGTTATCCTACTTCGAGTTTAATTACAATCTTCAATTTTTAATGAGCTCTTTTAGTATTTAGCAGCCACATTGTGCTGTTTAAAAGCGATTTTATCCTACTTTAAGTTTAATTACAATATTCAATTTTTTAATGAGCTCTTTTAGTATTTAGCAGCCACATTGTGCTGTTTAAAAGCGATTTTATCCTACTTTGAGTTTAATTACAATCTTCAATTTTTTTGTTGTGAAAGTAGACAAACTGAACTTGTAAAAGCAAATAAAAACAAAATATATGTAATCTTGGAAAAAAAAAGGGGGGGGAGGGGTTCGACTCGCGTCTTCCCTTAAATCAATGGGCATCTGATGGGAGTCTTTGAAATATTTGTTAATCACAAAAAAAAACATTATTATGAGATTCACTACAACAACTGAATTTGCGTGTAACACATACGCTTGCTGGCACCAGAGTGAATTGGTCTAAAGAGAAGTACAGTCAGTCGATTCAAATTTAAAGGGACCTCTGAATTTTGTTTGAATTATCAAGAAGTTTGAATTATCAGAAGTTCTCAGATATATTGCTCTGGGTGAAGTGACACCACAAATTATGATTAGGCATTGATTTTATCACATTTAAAAAATTTCTAAGCGTTTTTAAACTCTAACTACGCACAATGAACAAAAAGCAAAAGTGCAAGGTCTACAAGTTTACTGGCCATTTACTGCTTGTCAGACCTGTTAAGGAAATCATGAATTGCCAACTGCTTCCTTGTTATATGTGCCTTCATCACAAAGCTCTTTATATCTTTTTCACAACGCCACAGTGTACATGCCCTCTTTCTAGCGCGAATGTCACGAAACGACGCTTTTATACTCAGGGACAACTTTCTGTGGCAATGAAGGGAAGGCTACAGAACAAAAGTAGGCATGTACCACTGCTGAAGAATAGTCCCACAAATGCGCCAGTGTTTTTTGTGTGAAGATAATAAAAAACATTACTTTATTTTCTACAGGATACCGTTTATATAAAGACGCCGCACGAACCAAGGAGATATTATTATTTGTTTTGTTTCATGAAGTGCCATTTCGGATTTTCGCATGTCTGAAAACTTTGCACGTTTTAGGTGCAGCTCACAGGGAAAATGACGTCTTGGTCTTTGGGTAAGTGCTCATCACCCTCCAGCTATTTCGCTAAATCGCCGAAGAAGCTTGTGTCGAATTTCGCTCACAAATAGCTGTGTAAGCAGACATAGCAAATTCTATGAAGTGGTATTATTTGAACATGGCCGGCAACCGAGTTGAGCAAGACTTCTTCACAGAGGAGTACATGTGGTTTAGCTCCACCCCTGCAGCTTTCTCTTCATTGCCACAGAAAGTTGTCCCCGAGTAAAGCAATATTCATTGTCCCTGCCCCTATCAATCACCTAGCAAAGCGGCACAGCGCAGCACAGGAAAATGAGATGGATTCTGAAATGCACCCAAGCCACTACGAAAAGAGATTGCCCAAAAAGCTAGAAGCTCGAAATGCAGGCGAGTAGTACTCGAGAGAGAAAAACTGATGTCACTGCTGAACTCACACAAGCTGCAGTGCCTTGTCCTTGCGAATGAATTTGGACAGCCGGTAGATGGCCCAGTTGTTGAGCTGCCAGGAGGTCATGCCACAGCCATTGTCCAGTACAAGGATGGTGCTCCTCTCCTGCTGCGAGCTGTCGTCCAGGTACTGCAGAGAGCACATCATCACACAAGGCACACAAGAGAGAGATGTGCACTTCAACAGATTAATTATTACAGTGAAGCAGTTTTGAACTTTAATCCAAGGTCGTACAGGCAGCGGAGGTGAAACGGAAAGAGGGTTCTTGCGTGAATAAGCCTTTTGTGTGCCAGAAGGATAAAATAATTTAATACATTGTTTTTTTTTTCTGTTAACCCCTGCTTATACTCGTTCTGGCGTCTCCGTTTGTGTTAGGTGCAAAGCACCACAGACTTGTTGGAGTCTCCTGTCACCAGGTGAGTCATGTCCTCACAGTTCATCACAAAAATTTGCGTGCGTCACAATGAGTAAATCAAAGTAAACATCACTGGTCCACGAAAATGAAGACACAACAAATAGCCAACGCCATCAGTGGAGCGGAAACACAATTTCCTACATGTCCGAATGCAGGCTTGGCACTACTAGTGCCTCATTCATGCCCTCTCTACCCACCTCCGAAGTCCGTCGGCACGAGCGGAGTTTGCCCTTGCTCGAGCAATCGGGCCCTGCGGCCAGAGATCATGAGAGCCCGCAGCATAGTCGCAGGCTCTCAGCGGCGTGTCACCATAAATCCCTTTTGCCCACGGAGACACGCTCCAGGCACCCTTTGTGTTGTACTTCTCGCCCATCATTGGATAAGCCTCGTTTGCTTTCCTGCGGCCTCTTGCAACGGTGGCAGTACTGCTTTTTTTGGTGTTGCCCCAGACAATAAAGTGTTGCGACTTGTTTGAGAGCAGTACTCTGTGCTTGTTAAGCTGCGCTCGTCGCCTTGGCTGTCCGAACGTGCATGTGCAGCGGAATTAGTCACGCGAGGCGACAGTGAACACGACCCTGCCGCTCGCTAAGACTGAACCCACGCTAGTGGTCGTGCTCATTCGGGGTACGCTGTACACTACAAAGCCTCCATGACACACAGAATTCCGTAAAACAAAAATAAAATGAAATTACTGCAAATGCAGACGCATTGCCTTTCTGAATGCTTTACCATCTATGTGACGAACATGACTGCTCTTTAAACCTATTAAAGGCAGGCATCTTTTGCATTTAGTGAAGCTTGTACAATACAGTGAAATCTTGATACAGTGAATCTCACAGAAATGTTAAGAATCATTCATTATTTTGAAAAGCCGTCGTAGTGAAAGTATTAAAAATTTCCGCAAATATAACGCAAACATGTGAGTCACCTACCCGTGCTGTGTATAGATTCACAACCACGTTATGGTCAAAAAGGTGAAAAAAAATTACCAGGAATTATTATCGAACCAGAGCTTGTTCATTTGAGTAAGAGCGCGATCTATCCTGATGTGGGCAACTCGACTGCTTTAAGACAAACTCCTAAGCTTTCAGAGAGGTGAGCGTCTCTCAGACTGGTGTGCAGACGCACACCTATCGCACTCCGCTGCTAATGCCGATTCTGACCGGTCAACGGCCTCGAATCTTCCTGAGCTGCACGGACCCTCTTCCGCGAAGTTCACCTGAACATTTCGACACCTGGTTCACCAAGGTGGGCTCGTTTTTCATCATTTTAGAGGCCTTTTCGCTGCACCAGCGAGCTAAGCCTAGGCGAGGTTAGGCCAGCCTCCCCGCCTACGGCGCTCGCACGCCAGCTGCGAGATGCCGCAGCAGATTGCCATGGAAGGGGACGACGTCACCCCCGAGGAATTACAAGGAAACGGATGGTTCTCCGTTCTAAAAAGACGGCAAGAATCGCGAGCGAAGTCACACGCAGCCCGCCAGCCTGGAACGCAACGAGGCGCGACAGCGACGCCGAACGCTACTCTACGACGCGTCGCAGCTGCGAGCCGACTGCCGGCAATGCAACGTAGTCACAATCGAGTGATTGTGCGACCGGGAGGCGGCCTCAACGTGCAAGCCTGCAGCCCGCACAGGATTCTCGCCGCACTAACCATGGCAGCTCAGCTAGCGCCGTCGGTAACGGAGGAGGACATTATTTGTCCCAACTCGATGCAAAACATTTTTGTCGTCAGTACGCCCAGCGCTACTAATGCAGCAGCGTACAGCCGAGTAACAGAGATCATCCTCACCGACCAGAGACACCCGGTCACGGCCTACCTCTCACCTGCCGGTATCACGAGCCGAGGCGTGATTCGCGGCGTCGACACTGACTTTGACGACGCCGCACTCAACCGCATGCTAATCCAACCGCGCAACTCAAGCCTACTGGGAGCGCGTCGCATCAAGAACACTGAAACTGTGATTCTGATCTTCAACGGGCTCAAAGTGCCCAACTACGTCTACTGCGGCCAGGTCATCTACCGCTGCACGTTGTATAAGCGCCAAATAGACACCTGCCGTACCTGCGGCCAAGTGGGCCATCGCCAAGACGTGGGCCCCACTCCTTCAACCAAGGTCTGCGACCACTGCGGACACTTACCAACGGACAACCCACACGTGTGCAACCAACCAGTGTGTGCCTTATGCGGTGAAGCACACCGCACAGGCGACCGCGAATGCCGACATCGCTACCAGCTGCCTTACCTGGTGCCCCGTCGTCGTCAGCGCCGTCGCCGACGAAAGCAAGCCCAGCAGCAAACACCCACCCCAGCAACCAGCCCGGTTCCTGCCAAGACCACCAAACCGCAAGGACCTCCTCTAGGCCCACGAAATCCTACACCCACTGACCAGCCTACCTGGGCCGACAAGGTGGCATGCAAAGGTGAGGCCCACGCAGCGCAGCGTCAGGGACACTCGCCACAGCAACCTGACCCAGAACTAGCACAGTTAAAACGCATGTATGTGGAGCAGGCTAAAGAAATCCAATCGCTTAAAGAAGAGCTAGCAAAACAACAGGCCCCTGAATCGCGCGAGGGTTTCATTATCAGCGGCCCCGTCTCGATACGCGGCGCTAAGAAACGGGCAGGCCCGACGCTCCAGGCCGAAGAGCAATCCGATTTTGACCGGTTTACAGCCAATATATACGCGATACTAGAGCAGTACCGCGCAGAGACCACGGCCGAGTATAGCGCTTTCAACGCTAAACTAGAGAGCATGCAAAAACAACTTATCGAGTTGGCTGCATGGCCAGCACAAATAGACGCGAGGACTAAGGTGTTGGAGGAGGACCTGGCACGCAGTAAGCGCGCTGGGCAAATACCTAGACCTTAAAATGGCGTCGTCACAATCATTCACAATTTGGCAATGGAACGCAAGTACCCTCCATACGCGGAGAGAAACGTTACAACAATTCATTGGCTCTATGACCCAACGACCGGCCGTCATTCTCCTGCAGGAAACGCGTATCGACCGATTCGCTCTTCGCGGATACAGAGTTGAGGCCGTCTGTGGGAACAAAGCTCGAGGGATAGCCACTTGTGTGGCTAAGCCTTATGCTTACACGACACATGCAGTACGCCCAGACCTCAAAATAGAGCATCAGATGATAGAAATTATCCCCAGCGCTCACATTAAGCAATCGGTATTTATCCTTAACGTGTACAGTTCACCTTCACACAGCACAGAAACATTCACCACACTACTAACTAAAGCGACGCAGATAGCAGGCAACCATCCCCTCATCATCGCGGGGGACTTCAACGCCCCCCATGTACAATGGGGTTACAATCGCACAACACAGAAAGGACGCCACTTACAAACACACATCACTCAACACAATCTCATGTTACTTAACGACCTCTCTACCCCCACACACATAGGTAACTCAGTGTCAAGGGACTCATCCCCTGACCTGACCCTAGTACGCAACGTTTCGAACCCCACATGGGTTAATCTGCAAGCTAACCTCGGTAGCGATCACTTTATCTGTAGCACAACAGTCAATATAGGCAGCCTCGAGCCCAGAGACTTTAAAGTAGTAGACTGGAACTTTTTTAGGCAAATACGCAAACAAGACACCAACCATTACTCTTCACTCTCTGAACTCTTTGCGAGACTACAGCGGGACGTAAAACAAGCTACCAAAAATATTTCTACAACACGCAACATAGACCACATGGACAGCCACCTCGCACATCTCCTGGAGGCTCACAAAAGTCTTCAAGAAAGATGGAGAATGCATAAACTCAATCGTAGGCTACGAAAAAGAATTGCATTGCTCAACCGACAAATCGAAGAGTACAGTCACACACTAGCACGCAATCAGTGGAATGAGGTGTGTAATTCGCTTGACGCACGCATGAGAAAAGGTCTAAAATGGGACCTTCTCAGGCATCTGCTCGGCGACAAGCCCACCAAGTCAGAGCAACGACTAACTCTAGATAGACTGTTACACAAAGTGCGAGGACAGCAACTTACCGACGCACAGATTTTAGATGCTACAGCAGCCCGGTATCTATGCACAGAACCTACCTCACATGAAGACTATCCACCTTATGCGGGGGCCGCAGACGACCCATTTGAGCATGCTATAACTAGCGCTGAAATACGCGCGGTAATAGCAGAGCTCAATAGTAAGTCAGCCCCGGGTCCTGACGGAGTCACCAACAAGCTACTCCGCAACCTGGCTGACCATGACATTGAATCACTAGCCACCCACATGAATGAGGTTTGGGAGCAAGGGAGCGTCCCGCCAGAATGGAGGGCCGCGACCGTCATACTCATTCCCAAGCCGAACAAACCCCTGGAACTCGACTCTCTACGACCCATCTCCCTCACATCCTGTGTGGGTAAGGTCATGGAGCACGTCATTCTCCGTCGAGTCACAAAATATTCAGAGCGAAAACACCTCTTCCCATTCAATCAAGTAGGGTTCAGGCCGGCTATGGCCACGCAGGACGTACTTCTCATGCTGCAGGAGACGTTACTTAGAGTAAGGAGCAAAGACCTCCGAGCAATCCTAGCTCTTGACTTAGAGAAAGCTTTTGATACCATAAGCCATGCTCATATACTACACGAGATTCAGGAGGCAGGCTTAGGCCGCCGTTTCTACGAATACGTCCGCTCTTTCCTAAGAGCCAGAACGGCCACACTTTTGGGGATCTCAAGTCACACACCTACAACCTAGGCCCGCGCGGCACCCCGCAAAAGTCGGTGCTCTCACCGTTTCTTTTCAATTTAGCCCTCAGGCAACTTTCGCAAAAGCTGAGACACATCGAAGGCGTAGAACACGCGCTCTATGCCGACGATATTACTATTTGGCGTACTGGAGGGAGCGATGGACAAATTGAAGCGAGCCTTCAGGCAGCAGTCACTGCAGTACAAACAATTTTAAAGCCCACGGGCCTCAGACTATCGGCATCTAAGTCCGAGTTGCTGCTTCTGCCACCACAGTACGGCCGCACCAAAGCCGAACCTACCATACACCTCTCCACAATAGATGGCTCGGTTATCCCGATAGTGTCGTCGGTTCGAATTTTGGGCGTTACCCTACAGGAGAATGGCAAAAACGACTTAACCATCACACATCTCACCAAAAAAGCTGAGGCAGTCATGCACCTCGTCCGACGCGTCGCTAATAGACACGCAGGACTCACAGAAGAAAGCTTACTACGCATCTTTCATGCGTTCTTAATGTGCCACGTTCACTACGTCGCCTGCGCTCACCCGTGGAGCAAAGGCGATGAAACTAAAGTAGACAACCTCATCCGAAAATGCACAAAACGAGTACTTGGTCTACCCATGTCCACAAGCACGCAGCGCCTGCTATCCCTTGGGGTACATAACACGTTCCAAGAAATCATCGAAGCACAAAGAATGTCCCAACTCATGCGCCTGTCTTTGACAGCTGCGGGTCAGGAACTCCTCTCACACATAGGTCTTCCTATCCCAACTCAAGTCAACGAAGCAGAATTATTACCGCAACACCTTCACGCTAAAATCACAGTACTACCCTTCCACAGGAACATGCACCCAGTGCACAATCAGGCTCGAAGAAGGGCACGAGCTCAATCCTTACTAAAAGCGGCCAACCTACACGCGACAGACGTTTTCGTAGACGCCGCCAAATACATGGACAAACCCTACTTTGCAGCTGTGGCGGTCGCCCCAGACGGAAAAGCTCTTAATGCTCTTACCGTAAAAACTCAGAAAGCCTGCGAGGCTGAACAAGTGGCCATTGCCCTTGCTCTAGCACTCCCTCAGCGCGACACAATATTTACCGACTCTAAACCCGCTGCACTGGCATACCGCCGCGGTACACTTTGCCAGGCGGCATTAAGAGTTCTAGCAACTGTTCAGATAACTGTAGACAAGCATATCCACTGGTTCCCTGGTCATGAAGGGATCAACGTTCAACCAGGGGTCCCCAACGGTAATGAGCTGGCCTATAACCTCGCGCGTGATCTTACGTGCCGCGGGGGGTCGCGGTCCGGCTCACTGGCCGGGGACACCAACACGCACCGGGAGCCGCTCCTATCATATCATGAAATTTGCTCGCACTATAAGTTATTTAGAAAGGAATTCCCCTCACCTCACTCAGCACTAAATAAAGCACAACAATTAACGCTTCGACTGCTGCAAACGCACAGTTACCCCAGCCCCTATATCTGCAGCAAATACCTACCGGATATAAGGCCAGAATGCCCCAAATGCCAAAATTCAAGGTGCGATTTAAGTCACATGCTGTGGCAGTGTCCCGTGCTAAACGCTAGCTTCGGGTCACCTGCCACCAAGGACGACTGGTTCAACCACCTCAGGAGCCCCGACAGGGCCCTTTAACACCAGGCCGTCCAGAAGGCCCAAAAGGTGGCTGGCGAGCTCCGACTCCCAGTCCCCACATGGGCGGAGCCACCGGGCTGGCCCCCGTAAGGGGTGCCCAGGCCCCTTCAGGACCTTTATTAAAGTTAATTCTCTCTCTCTCCTAAGCTTTCACATACTTATTATGCACTACATTGCATTGGCATTATTACTAATTCTTTATGTTGATTTGAGCGTGATGTTTCAACGTCTTTAGCACATTTAAATGTGAGCGCGGGAAGGGTGTGCCTCGGCGGGGTGAAGGTTAGGGGCAGTGCGTGTGCCTGCACTGATGTATCGAGTAGCTTTTGTGTTATTTTAGTGTTAATAAATGTGTGGTTTTGGAGTTCAACTGGCTGGCAGCATTTCCTTGGCAGCAAGACGCCGCGAACCCTTCAACTTCCACGATGATTTTCACCACCTCGTCAGGCACAAATAACATTTACAGCACTTCTACGTAGTTTTCAGTGAGGATATTTTGGAATCATGTAGGAAAAAGCCAACAGACCAATCAACTTTTTTATGCCCCACTGCAAATAAATTTGTATAAGACTCCTCATTCTCTCTGGTTAGAACAGGCCCATTCAGTGTTTTCATATAAGTCTGTTGTGACAGTACTTGGATATTACATACTCTTTTTACAACAGACTAAAATACTCTTTACTGTGAAGGTCTGTTGTAATGCGGATATACTGTGTGTGTGTGTGAGCGCACTGCAATCGTGCCAAGACTCTTTGTCTTCCTCCCCTTCTCTACCTTTTACTAGTCCGTTACAATATATATATATATATATATATTGTAAGAATTCATTGGACGTCATCTTCTTCATCTGTCAATAACCATCATCAGTCTTCGCCCCGTACCGCTTCATCATCGGCGCCATCTTGCTGTTGCTTGAATAAAGCGTCAGCTGAACCGTTGTATTTCAAGTGGTAGAAGGTGCTCCCCGATCTCTTCGACCTCTCTCCATCCAAAGCCAGCTCCTAGAGCTCCGTTCACGACGTCGCTTACGCCAGCAGAGCACCATGGCACAAAAGCAAGCCCAACCGAACCACCCGCCGGCGCAACCACCAGCCGCCAACCCTAGCCCGGTCAACAACCCCCCTCGGGAGCCTCCTATCTTCTCCGGTCTGCCTGGCGAAGATGTCGAAGACTGGCTCGACAACTATGACCGTGTAGGTGTCTACAACAACTGGAACGAGGCATCTAAATTAGCACGCGTCCAGTTTTACGTCTCTCAGGTTGCCAAGACGTGGTTCCGATTGGTCTTCCTTCAAAGACCAGCTCCGACGCATTTTCGGCACACCGACCGTCCGTTCAGAAGTTGCTCGCAAGAAACTGGCAGAACGCGTTCAACATTGCGGTGAGTCCTACACTTCCTATATTGAGGATGTGCTTGCACTTTGCCGCCGTATCGACAACACCATGCCAGAAGGTGATCGTGTCTGGCACCTTCTGAAGGGTATCGGACCTACCGCTTTCAACGCCCTCGTCGCGCACAACCCTTTGACGGTTTCTGACGTCGTCTCTGTATGCCAGCGTCTTGATACCTTGCAGCCAATCCGCCTGCTACCCGACTTCTCTGAGAACCTCCTGGCAAACAGTATGAAGCTCCGATCCATCATTCGAGCCATAATTCGTGAGGAATTGCAAGCCTACAGTTTACCTCCTAACAACGTTCCCGCTCAACCCGCCTCTAGCGATCTGCGTGGCATTATTAGGAAAGAAATGTCAGCGTTTCAAAGCACCCACCGTGCTCCACCATGCCCCCAACCCGCTTCGTATGCACAGATCGCTTCAATGCAACCCTCGCCGTCTCAAGTACCACCACCTGTGCCTGATCATAAACATCTCGCACCTCTAGTCGCCCGTCCATCGAACCCAACCTACCATTCTTCCTGGCGGGCCCCACGGCCTATTTGCTACTACTGTGGAATTCGAGGACACATTTCTCGGGTCTGTCGACGTCGGCAGCAAGATGAACGTCGTGGTTATGCCGCTTTTGAACGAGACGACACATGTGCTCGAGGTTACTACCGTTATGCCGACAGTCGTTCCAACCACCGATCACTGTCTCGTGTGCGCATTTCTAACACGACCAACAATACACGTGCATCCCGACCACGCTCCCCTTCGCCACTCCGACGCTCTGTATCACCACTTCGGCCAGTCTCTCAACTGGCTGCCCAGCGATCAGAAAACTAAACAGTGCAGTTTTTGGAGGGAAAACTTCATCGCGGTGAAATGACCCAAGTCCTCCTAAACGACCGTCAAACATGTTATTGGTAACTGTGTAAAGTGTGCGGGTGTTGGCTTTGGTGGACACGGGAGCAACTATTTCAGTTATGCGTGCCGACTTGTGTTCTCGATTGCGGAAAGTGAAGACACCCTACCTTGGATCATCTTTGATTGGGGCCAATGGAGCAATAATTAGACCATCGGCCCAATGTACAGCGCGTCTTCATTAATGGTATTCGTCATCACATCACCTTCGCTGTCTTAATTTCATGTGCTCATGAACTAATTTTAGGTTGGGACTTTCTCTCATCAGCATCTGCATTAATTTCTTGCCGTCAACGTGTAGTCGAAATGAACGAGACCGATCACTGCAGGGAACGCGTCGACGAAAAACCATTGCGTTTTTTCACAGCTTCCGAATCCATACTGCTCCCGGGTCAGGAGCAACTCATCACCATCACTTCTCCGAATATTGCGAATGGTGACGTCCTTATCACCCCTTCCAGCAGCTGTCTAACTCGCGGCGTTGTAGTCCCCTCCAGCCTGGTGTGGTTCAAAGACAGTGCTGCGATAACCCTTGGCCTGAACCCTACCCCAGAGCCTGTCCTCCTACCCCAAGGTTCTGCAGTGTCATGTTATGTGGATACCCAACCGTTATCTTTGGTCTCTCTTGACGCCTTGACAGCTCAGCCACAACAGGCCCAGTCTGTTGCTTCCTCCTCCTTTGCTCCCGGGATAAATCCTGACCTTTCTGCTTCTCAATGTGAGGCGTTGCTAAATTTGCTAACGAAACACCAGGCCTCCTTCGACGCCAATGCTTCGGCACAAGGACAGACCACAGTTGCGCACCATCGCATCGACACTGACGGTCAGACTGTTGTACGCCTTCGTCCCTACCAAGTCTCCTTGGCCGAGCGCAATATCATCGAGGAGAACGTGACCGATATGCTAAAAAGAAACATCATACGACCCTCTACCAGTTCTTGGTCATCACCCGTTGTGTTGGTACAAAAGAAGGATGGATCGGTACGATTTTGTGTTAATTACTGCGCGCTCGGCAAGATTACCCGAAAGGATGTATATCCGATGCCTTGTATAGATGATGCACTTGACTCATTGCAAGGCGCCCAATACTTCTCCACCCTTGACTTTCGGTCCGGGTATTGGCAAATACGAATGGACGAAGCAGACAAAGAAAAGACCACCTTTTCAATGCCGGACGGTCTTTACGAGTTAAACGTAATGCCATTCGGCCTATGTAATGCTCCCGCCACATTTGAAAAGATGATCGACACTGTTCTTCGTGGCCTCAAGTGGAAAACTTGTCTATGCTACCTCGATGATATCGCCATGTTTTCTTCCACTTTTGCTGATCATCTGCAACGCCTAGATCAAGTGCTCACATGTCTCTCCAAAGCTGGACTTCAACTAAACACAAAGACGTGCCATTTTGGCAACACAGCTATAAAAGTTCTAGAACATTTCGTTAGTAAAGATGGCATCCAGCCCGATCCTGACAAAATTTCCGCAGTCCACAACTTTCCACGACCCTTTCGCTCCAAAGAACTACGCAGTTTCCTTGGACTCGCATCGTACTTTCACCGCTTCATTCGCAACTTTGCCACTATTGCCGCTCCTCTCCACAAGCTCCTTGCCAGTACTGGTTCCTTCGATAGGAATGATCAATGCGAAGCCTCATTTCAAGAACTCAAGCAGGCACTGACATCCCCACCGGTGCTTGGTTATTTCGATGACAGGGCACCTACGTTATTACACACTGACGCTAATGGACAAGGAATCGGCGCCGTACTCCTCCAGCGTGACCATGCCTTTCGCGAGAAAGTTGTCGCGTATGCAAGCCGCACTCTGACCTCTGCAGAGAAGAGGTACTCGATAACCGAACAAGAGTGCTTGGCGGTTGTATGGTCCATCCAAAAATTTCGTCCGTACCTACATGGTCGACATTTTACTGTTGTGACAGACCACCATGCTCTTTGCTGGTTGTCCACAATCAAAAACTTGTCGAGAAGAGTTGGCCGCTGGATTCTTCGATTACAATCTTATGACTTTGACGACATCTACAAGACTGGAAGACAACATCAAGATGCCGAGGCTTTGTCACGATGCCCTTTGCTGCAGTTTTCGGCGCACGTCACATCCCCTTGTCAAATTAGCTATACTAAGGACGCCTCGTCGATATCAGCCATTTCTTTCCTACCTTCATCCACCCGTCCGTCAGTACTTACTACTCACCAGCGACCCGATTCTTACTGCACTGACATCATTGGTCGGCTTACCGGCGCTTCATCTTCCCCTAATGCCAGGCTCCGGAAACAACTCCCGACAATTCAAGTTGGAGGACGATGTGCTATATCGATACATTTTCCACCCGGAAGGCCACTGATGGGTTCCCGTCGTACCACGCGCACTACGCATTAAAGTTCTGCGCGCTTCCCACGAAGACCCGACGTCAGGACACTTGGGTTACTACAAAACATACGAGCGCATCCGCAGACGATTCTTCTGGCCAGGTCTTTCCACGACTGTAGCTAAATATATTGCCTCGTGCGCACTTTGCCAACACCGCAAGCGGCCCACAACTGCTCCAGTCGGGACCCTACAACAATTTCCTTGTCCATCGGAGACGTTGTCGTCGGAATTGACCTCTTCGAGCCCCTTCCAACTACATCAGACGGTAAGAGATGGATCGCCACCGCTGTTGATCACTTGACCCGGTACGCTGAGATAGCCTCGATCACTTCAGGAACTGCTTCGGAAATAGCAACTTTCTTCTTGAATGATATTTACCTATGTCTTGGAGCCCCTCGTGTTCTTTTGAGTGACCGGGGCAAGGCATTTCTTTCAAGCACGCTCAGTGAAGTTCTTCAAGCATCAAAAACAGTTCATAAAACAACATCTAGCTATCACCCGCAAACCAATGGCTTAACGGAAAGATTTCATCACGCGCTGTGTGACATGCTGTCCATGTATATCCGACCGGACCATCGCAATTAGGATGCCATACTTCCCTTTGTCACGTATGCATATAATACGTCAGTTCAACAAACCACAGGCTATTCTCCATTTTTCCTAGTATACGGACACCAACCGACATCACCACTCGACGTTTCATTCTTTTCTGGCCCTGTCAACTCTTCACCATTCGTTTGCGACCAGTTTCTGTACCGTGTTGCTCGATGCCGTCGTCTTGCCCGTGTAAATACCGAAGCTAGCCAAGAAGATCGCAAACATCGTTATGATGCCACTCACCACGTCGTTTTCTACCGCCCTGGCGACGATGTACTTCTGTGGACTCCTGCCCGAACACCTGGCTTATGCGAGAAGCTTGAGTCACGCTATCTTGTCCCCTACAAAGTTGTCGAACAGACCTCACCGGTGAACTACCTTGTCACACCTGTTCATGTCCCCACTGAGCAACGCTGCCGCGGGACAGAGATTGTGCACGTTTCGCGTCTCAAGCCCTATCGTATGCGTTCCCCAGCGTAATTCGCGGCCAGGCTGGCCGCTTCCGTCGACGAGGGAAATTAGTGTAAGCATTCATTGGACGTCATCTTAACCATCTTTTAAAAACCATCATCAGTCTTCGCCCCGTTCATCTTCATCATCGGTGCCATCTTGCTGTTGCTTGAATAAAGCGTCAGCTGAACCGTTGTATTTCAAGATATATATATGCTCACGGCTGGTTATTTTCTCACCCACTTTTCTTTCTTATTTACATTACATTTGTTCTAATAACTGCCCCTATACATTCCTTGGCATTATTGTCTGTCAGATCTCATCATATCATCATATTGTGTCAAAACACTGAAAAACGAGCCGTTCGGTATACACCTCTCCCCATATAATATAATATATATATATATATATATATATATATATATATATATATATATATATATATATATATATATATATATATGTGTGTGTGTTCACGTTGAGAGAGCTCTGAGAAAATGAGCAAGGATTACATACATGGCACATACTATTGAACTCGTCTTTGCCCCTTTGCTTCAAACTAGGAGCTCTACGCATAAGTAGGTGTACCACGTATTGTGCCCATGCATTACACCCAAAACTGTGTGCAGTAATCCAGGCAAGCACAGTGATTTATTATGAGCAACAGCCCAAGCAGAGGGCCATAAGTACTAGCACACAATTGTTGGTCGCTGTCAGACAGCAAGACCAGTCCATTACATGCACTGAAACTACGACAAATACTCACCAGCTTCAGCTCAATTTTCCGGCTACCAACATTGTTTTTCGTGGCTGCCAGGGAATTGTCAATGAGCTCTGCAAATGCGTATGCTGAAGAAAAATAATGTCACAAGTAATTAAAATAGACAAAGAAAACCACAAAAAAGGCAGTCAACAGTACACGTCACACCCACTTTGGCAGACTAACTTCCAAAGTACAAAGCTTCTATGTCCGAAATGTAACACTTTTCCCTTATATGCTTCCCTTTGCTTCCAATGCGGCTGTTGCCAGCAGTGAAGTGCACTAACCCTTCTCGGTCCATTGCAGAGCCCTGTCTGACAATCTGCTTTCAGCCACCATCCCAGAATCTATGCAGGAGAATTTCGCGGGTTTTATCGCTGCAATGCACATGCATTCGCCCCATTCATGGTGCACCATCTCCTAATGAGTGGTAAGCGAAGTTCATTCTGTATATGAAGGGTTTTCTTTCACCAGATAAGACTGTTTCTGGTGATAAAAAAAACTAAAAAAAAAAGGTGGGTGTGCTTCCACACACTGATAAAATATCATCTTAAAGGAGTTGAACATAGAATGCCACAGAAAAAATACATCTTGCCTTTTTCTTGCACCACTAGTGCATTTCTTTGCAGCACCAGAAACTAGCAAAAAGAAACTTTTCAGACCGAAGCAGCCATAAATATGGCAAAAGTATTGGAATGCAACGGGTTAGCCCTTTCTATGAATCAACTTACGCAAACTTGCCCTGCAGCACTGCAGCACAAAAGCACTTGAGGACCCCTTACTAAACTAAAGCTAGACTTGAGACAAATGTCAAAATGTCTGCGTAAAATTACGATATTCTTTGAGGTCACACATGACCAAGAACGCTGTCTCAACTCACGCAGTGGATTCTGTCCTTCAGAAGCATAGTATTCATACATGCCAGATTTGATGATGGTGTCATAATGTGGCAGGTACTCCACCTGCAGAGGATTAAAATGAACTTTTAGTGTCATGTTGCAAGACAGCCTGTAATTCACAACTTTCAAAATCACGTGCAATTCAGTGCCAACATTTACTTAAAACTAGGGAGAGCCAGAACGAGTGCATAAAATGAACAACAAAAGCACATGGAAGTATCTTGGTACGAACGAACCTGTCATTCAAGCAACGCAAGCGCCAGTCAGGTATGTAGCCGAGCATTGTTATGAATTAGTGCTATGCATATGACAAACTCACCTTCTGAAACGTTTGTCCTGTGAGCTCTTGGTCAATGTTCTTAAGCACGTACAAGGTCTCGCCTCCTTCAAGTTTGTCTGAAAAAAAAAAAAAAAAGTTGGGAACTGATCAAATTTCTCTTGAAACCAATGTTTTTGGAGATGCCAATGACATGCTCCCCAGCCTTAGAATATTTGAAACATTTGCATTAAATTAGTACACCAGGTGAGCTGCTTAACCATTGTCAGCATTAAATTAAATACCATGGAGACAAGAGTATATAGTCACTGTTTAACAAGTTCCTTATCTTCACCTTAGATATTTGCGTTTTCTGAATACCCTTGGCCATACAGTGAAACCCCATTCGAGCTGCCACTCGCCACGCAGAGCAACAGAGGATACGAAAACCCCAATCAACCTTAATTGGCAGCCCCCCGAAACGCGTACCGGTCCCATACAATCAGAGAACCAGCAAGATGTTGGCGCGGATCTTCAAGAAGGAAGGGTTTCGCATCGCGCACGTGCCTTCGTGTGCGCTGCGCCGCCTCCTCCCTTGCCCAAAAGACCGGCCAACAATGAACAGGGCCCCCACTGTCGTTCACAAAATTTCGTGCAAAATCGGCGAGACGAAAAATCTAACGGAACGACTGAAGCAACATGCCAGCAATGTACAGAAGCTCTACAAAGAGCGCAGTGCAGTCACCGAACATGCTGAGACGTTGGATCATCAGATAAACTTCGAAGCAATGGCCATCCTTGAAAGCGAGCCGAACTGGAGGAGAAGGTTATTACTCGAGTCATGGCACAGCCCATAACATCGACCGCTTTCTCAGAACCCTTCTCGCAGTGTATATACATGGACTTCGCTCCACGGCAAAACAAGAGAAAGAGAGAGGGGGTCATTATCCGCTCCGCGAGTACTTTGAAGACATCGGATTTCTTCAAAACTTTTGTTTGGAATCTAAATCATCTCCCAGTGAAACCCCGATTACACGACTTTCAGGGGAGCACGAAAAACCGTCGCATAATTGAAAGACTAAAAATATAGGCAGTGGCATTCATCCTTGCACAAAAAATGAGCACATAGTGCCCGAATAAACTCACGACGAAACCTCGTGCTTATCCCAAGAAAGGTAGATTAAATTATTCTTGCCAATGGCAGCTTTACTTTGCTGAAGCAGGTGCGATAAATTCTTTCTTTCCGACTTTGAAAAATCGAATTCAACGTGCTTCTTTCTCCTGATAAATTGAGTCCAAGAATTGCCTGCGCATGAAAACAATACGAAAACCACGTTGCCAACAGCCTCCCATCAGAAGAGTTAGACACAGTGTCATCGGCAACAGACCACCAATTCATGAGGTAGCATAGAATGCCTTCGTGCTCCACCAAGCTCTTGTAATTTCTTGCCTTATTACGTGCAACTAGTGATGTCCCACTGTTATGATGAATGTCGACATCAAGTGAGAGTTATTTTGCACGGTGGAAATAACTGCATCGCACCCTTCTGTATGCTCAAGTTAGTGACTGCGAGTGCCACAAACCAAGGCAGGAGATCAGCCGCACATCGACCAGGAACTCCAACTGAGCTTCCCATGCATCATCATCATCATCATCATCAGCCTGACTACGTCCACTGCAGGACAAAGGCCTCTCCCATGTTAAGCCAGTTAACCCGGTCCTGTGCTTGCTGCTGCCAAATTATACCCGGAAACTTCTTAATCTCATCTGCCCACCTAACCTTCTGTCTACCCCTAACCCGCTTGCCTTCTCTGGGAATCCAGTTAGTTACCCTTAACGACCAGCGGTTATCCTGTCTACGCGCTACATGCCCGGCCCATGTCCATTTCTTCTTCTTGATTTCAGCTATGATATCCTTAACCCCCGTTTGTTCCCTAATCCACTCTGCTCTCTTCTTGTCTCTTAAGGTTACGCCTACCATTTTTCTTTCCATTGTTCGCTGCATCGTCCTCAATTTAAGCTGAACCCTTTTTGTGAGTCTCCAGGTTTCTGCTCCGTAGCTAAGTACCGGCAAAATACAGCTGTTGTATACCTTCCTCTTGAGGGATAGTGGCAATCTACCTGTCCTAATTTGAGAGTGCTTGCCAAATGTACTCCCCCCCATTCTTATTCTTCTAGTTCCTTCAATCTTGTGGTTCGGCTCCACGTTTTTACCTGCGCTAAGATATCCTTAACCCCCGTTTGTTCCCTAATCCACTCTGCTCTCTTCTTGTCTCTTAAGGTTACGTCTACCATTGTTTTTTCCATTGCTCGCTGCATCGTCCTCAATTTAAGCTGAACCCACTTTGTGAGTCTCCAGGTTTCTGCTCCGTAGCTAAGTACCGGCAAAAATACAGCTGTTGTGTACCTTCCTCTTGAGGGATAGGGGCAATCTACCTGTCATAATTTGAGAGTGCTTGCCAAATGTACTCCACCCCATTCTTATTTTTCTAGTTCCTTCAATCTTGTGTTTCGGCTCCATGTTTTTACCTGCACTAAGAAGACATAGTCTTTTACAACTTGAAGTGCACTATTACCTATCTCGAAGCGCTGCTCTTTTCCGAGGTTGTTGTACATTACTTTCGTTTTCTGCAGATTAATTTTAAGACCCACCTTTCCGCTCTCCTTGTCTAACTCTGTAATCATGAGTTGCAATTCGTCTCCTGAGTTACTCAGCAATGCAATGTCATCGGCGAAGCATCGAGATCGGCCTGCATAACACGTACGCTGAACTGAAAGCAGCAACATTGATCTCTCAGCGCAACCGCCTCAGCCAGACGAAGTCGGGAAGAGAGATGCTGATGAGGGCGGGTATAACACCCCAACCCCAAAACTTGGACGAGGAGCTGGTGGACGTACCAGACCCAGTCCGACGACATATTTCGATCGCCCCTATCCCCAAAAGCATGACCAAGGAGCGGCATCACGAAAGGCGAGAGGAGCGAGTAAAATGGATCAGAAAATTAGTTAGAGGCAATGAGAACATGCTATACGTTGACGCTTCCAGGTATAACTGGAAGCGCTGCGTCGTCACAATGGTAAGCACTGACACGAGAAGCATGGCGTTCAGCGCATCACTGTACACTACATCGATCACCAAGGCTGAGTGTTTTGCCATCGCATTGGCGATTAAAAGTCGAGAGCGCAGCGACGGCCAGACGTACATCACCATACTCTCAGATTCACAAGAGGCGTGCCGGCTATTCACGAAAGGCCGCCTCCCATTAAACATTTGCAAATTTTTAGGCAGCGAATTGAGCAACACTTATAGGTTGGTCTGGTGCCCTGGACATGCAGGCCTAGAGGGTAACGAGAGGGCGGACGCTCTAGCTCGAGCGCTCACGAACCGAGCGGAGGAGCAGCCTTTCTCGCTGTTACCACCACCCAGCAACGACGGCTTTCGCAAGGAGTAGGAAAACGACCCGGCTCGGATGGCTCCGCGAGAGCTTCTTGCTCACCAGCGATACACGCGGCAGAAATATGGCGCCCCCCACAAATCTCTTAAAGGGGAAGACGCCATAGACCTCCGTAAAATTCAAACGGGAGTTTATCCAAATTTATTACGACTGCACAAAATTCATCCAACTTTGTATGGGCGTGATTGTCCGTGGTGTCGCGACTCGCCACCGACCCTTTACTATATCTCGTGGAGTTGTGCTAAACGGCCAAATGAACTTGATCGCTTACAGCGTATGTATAGAATGGAAAACTCTTGGGAGCAATGGGAGGCACTCCTCGCTAGCTCGGACCCGGAGGTGCAACCAGCACTCCTGGACCACGTCCGGCAGGCGGCGCAAGCCAGTGGAGCCTTGGACATGGGGCCCCACCCATCTAGCTCCTAAACCCCTTCTTTTTCAACCCAATAAAGTTATTTCTCTCTCTCTCTCTTTCTCTATTACCTGATTTATAGTATGAATGTGGTCGATTGTTGAGCAGCCTGTTCGAAATCCTGCTTGTTCCTTTGGTTGATTGAATGCTAATTTTTTCTTTACTCTGTTAGCAATTACCTTTGTAAATAGCTTGTATACTACAGAGAGCAAGCTAATCGGTCTGTAATTCTTCAAGTCCTTGTCATCTACTTTCTTATGTATTAAGATGATGTTAGCGTTCTTCCAAGACTCTGGTACCCTTCCCGTCAGGAGACACCTCGTAAACAGGGTGGCTAGTTTTTCTCACACAATCTGTCCCTCCATCTTTCAGCAGATCTGATGTTACCTGATCCTCACCAGCAGCTTTGCCTCTTTGCATGCTCTCCAAAGCTCTTCCGACTTCTTCTATCATTACTGGTGGGGTGTCATCTGGGTTACTGCTAGTTCTTAAAGTATTAAAGTCGTGGTTGTCCCGGCTACTGTACAAGATCTCTGTAAAACTCCTCTGCTATTTTAACTACCCTATCCATATTGGTAGTTATTTTGCCTTCTTTGTCCCTTAGTGCATACATCCGATTTTTGCCTATCCCAAGTTTCCTCTTCACTGCTTTGACGCTTCCTCCGTTTTCCAGAGCGTGTTCAATTCTCTCCATGTTATACCTTCTTACATCGGATACATTACACCTATTAATCAACTTCGAAAGCTCTGCCAGTTCTATTTTGTCTGTTGTACTTGAGACTTTCATGATTTGATGCTTCTTAATGTGATTCTTCGTTTCCTGAGAAAGCTTGCCAGTGCCCTGTCCAACTACCCTGCCTCCAACTTCCACTGCACACTCCGTAATGATACTCGTCAGATTATCATTCATTGTATCTATGCTAAGGTTGGTTTCCTCACTAAGAGCTGAATACCTGTTCTGAAGCGAGACTCTGAATTCCTGTACTTTCCCTCTCAGTGCTAGCTCATTGATTGGCTTCTTGCGTATCAGTTTCGGTCATTCCTTCCTCAAGTCTAGGCGAATTCGAGACCATACCATTCTATGGTCACTGCATCCTACCTTGCCAACCACTTCCACATCCTGCATGATGCCTGGGTGTGCACTCATTATAAAGTCTATTTTGTTCTTATTTTCGCCATTAGGGCTCCTCCATGTCCACTTGCAGTTTCCTTGTTTTCGGTAGAAGATATTCAAAATCTGTAAATTATTGCGTTATGCGAATTCTACTAGTAGCTCTTCTCTGGCGTTTCTAGTACCGATGCCATAATCTCCTACTGCCTGGTCTCCAGCCTGCTTCTTCCCAACCTTTGCATTAAAGTCTCCCATAAGTACTGTATACTGTGTTTTTACCTTACTCATTGCCGATTCCACGTGTTTATAGAAGCTTTCAACTGAAGCGTCATCATGGCTGGATGTAGGCGCGTAAGCCTGTACCACCTTCATCTTGTATCTCTTATTCAGTTTAATTACGATACCTACCACCCTTTCATTAATGCTACAGTATTCCTCTATGTTGCCAGCTACGTTTCTGTGAATTAGGAACCCCTCTCCCAGTTCTCTTCTGTCAGCCAAGCCCCGATAGCAAAGGACGTGCCCATTCTGTAGCACCGTATAGGCCTCATCTGAGGAGCAGCGATGGCGTAGTGGTTAGAGCATTTGCCTCGCATGCAAAAGGTCCGTGGCTCAAATCCCGGTGCCGCGCAGCTCCCAACCGGATAAAAAAAAAAATCCGCGTGGTGATGGAACTGCATTACGAGGCCTGGGATGCGGCCTCACCGGTAACCACCGCCGGGAACGCACTCCCTCACCAGAGAAGGATTGGCCACCCTGGTGCAGTACCTGGCCACTACCTCACACATGCATACGTCAAATAACTCACGGCCCTCAGTCCCCAGCTGCTGCGAAGCAACTGACCACGGCGGCGGTCAGATCTGCAACGCAGCAGAGGGTGCTAAGAATCTCTGAATCCGGACAGGCCGCCATAGGAACCTGATCTTGGCAACCTTTAACGCTAGAACCTTATCTAGTGAGGGAAGTCTAGCTGTACTATTCGAGGAGCTAGAGGATGTTAAATGGGATATAATAGGGCTCAGTGAGGTTAGGAGGACAACTCATACAACCACGTAACAAACAAACCTGGCACCTAGGCAGGCTGCATAGGCCTAGCGTACAAAATGCGAGGGGCCAAGGCAGGCACAAAAGATTACGCTTGCCTTCACCCAGATGAGCAGTACATGCTTGGCGGTGCTCTACGGTATGGTTATAGTGAAATGGAGTGTCCAGTGCTCTTCCGCAGTACTGCAGGTGTAGCAGCAAAAACGTACATGCTCGATTAACAAAAAAAAAAGAGCAGTGGTGGCCACATTTTTGGGAGGTTTGAGATGGCATTCATACAATCGGGAGACAAGGTCAAAATTCACGTCTCCCACACAAGTAGGGAGAGTTGACAGGTATGTACGACCATGAGAAAAACCTGAATGTTAACCAGAGTAATTAAAGTATTAAGGTTGACATTTTTGTCCTCATACTCTTTAGAAGTCCATGCATTGTTACCTTGCCTAGTACTATTCTTTGCACATTTCTTTTGAACTCCCACCTTCATCTATTTTGGACACCACGAAAGCAGTAGCTGCTTGAAACAAGTACGACTGCAGAACACAGTTTGCATTCAATGTGACCAAAGACGATTGCACAAGCTGTTGCTCTTGTATCGTTCTTAAGCAAAGCAACTGAAAGTTACAAAAATGCTAATGAATGATTAGCCCCACATTGTGACAACTCCATCATTTTATACAATTTAACATTTCCTTAGATGTGTTTTGCTTTTCTAACTTAGTAAAACAATTTTACCTTGTTCATTATTTTATCTCCAAGTTATTAAACGATTGTTAATCTTTCTGACAACCGGATTTCATTTATATTTATTTTGATGCTATACATGGCTTGCACATGATGTCACGGATGCAGCTTCTGAAAAAAACTGGGACTACATGATGGCGGCTTTGATGAAAAACAAGTAGCATCTAAGAGAAAACGACGTGGAAGGATGGTCTCTGTTCGTGAATAATGAAGGAACCTGCGTATGGTGTTTCGATAGCATTAAGCTGGCATCAAAAATATCTGATCCTATCATGCTGGTGCTCCAGCATAGTGGTTTCAGTGACATCAGTGCATGCCATCTATATTGTCCGTGTCGCGTGAACTTATCGTTGTGGGTGAGCATGGTGCCAAGAGTCGTCGGAGTCTAGCAACTCAAGCTGGCGCTTTGTGGTGAGTGATACAAACACGACATTACTTCCGTACGATTTCATTGCCTTTTGCCGCTTTATAGAACTAGAAATAATTCGCTCGTTACCTTTTCATCGAATATTTTACGTTGTTAGGCTAACCATAGCTGTAATTACTAGTACGTATATCTGACTGAGGGCCACTGTCTACTTCTACATCTATTTACCAGAATTTTAATTACTACTCCAATGCACCAACAGAATAGAATACAGCCTTAAAGGTAGTGCCAGTCTATTCTTTAGCAGTTAGAAACGTTTCGCGTTCACTTTTCATGCACTCCAACCACTTGCAACGTATACGCTCAACGTAGCAATAACGTAAATGTAGTCCATTATTTCGCAAAACAGGTGCGTGCAACTCGTCAGTTGACAGGAAACGCCAAAGTAGAAGTGCGACCACTCGAAATCAGCGAAACTCCGACATTACGGACACATCAGTAACAACAGATTGGCTAGTACCACAGGGTGTAAGTATCTAGGCGTTCACCTCACACAAAATCATTCCTGGGTCGACCATATAACTACCATTTCTGCTGATGCTTCAAGATCATTGGGGTATCCTCGTCGCAACCTAAAATCCACTACTCCTCACGTACGTAAACAGGCCTACCAAACATTTGTCCGGCCCCAGTTAGAGTACGCATCATCCATTTGGTCACCTCACCAAAAATATTTAATACAGAAGTTAGAAGCTATTCAGAACAGAGCTTGTTGTTTTGTCATGCGGAATTATAACAACTTGTCCAGTTTAACACAGCTAAAACTCGAACTTTCACTCCATCTATTAGCAATTCGTCGTGACATGGCGCTTTTGCCTCTCTTTCATAAATATGCCTACGCTACTCGATCACCGCTAGCGCGATTACAACTTTCCTCTCACTTATTGCACAATGACTTCAGCTACACCCGCCTCTACGGCACCACTAACGCTTCTAACTACTTGTCACTCCCGCGTGCCATGCGACTGTGGAATGATCTTCCAAACAGCGTCGCTCTCCAGCGTAATCACAATAAATTTCGCGAGCATCTTCTCAACTATTTCACTGATGATGCTTAGCTGGTCCACTTACTGCCAGGATTCATGTATCCCCTTTTTCTTTTTATTTTATGATCACAGTGAGGCTGTTGTTTAAAGTTTTGTTCATTAACCCAAACCAGCACGGTAAACTGCATAGTCTGTTTAACTACGCTTCATTTTGATCTGTCAAACACGCTATTGCATTTCTTTTACATGTTTTAAACTTACCTATTCATGTGGAATACATACGACTACTTCTGTACTTAAACATATTTTTGCTATTGTTGACGTACTACATTGTTCTTACTGACTTGTTTACCCAATTTGTTATTACTTTGTATCGACCCCCTTACACAATGCCTCTGCGAGGCCTGTAAGGTACTTGTAAATAAATAAATAAATAAATACATTGAAACCAACAATGTCAAATTTGAGTGAGAGGGAGAAGAAGTTAGAATAAACGCATGAGAAGGCGGGTCATCCAGGGCACTAAGCCACCCAAGCTCCCAAGGTCAGACATTGAAAACTGCGCTAAAAACTGCGTTAAAAAAATGAATTTTCAAAAAGTTAAGAAGGCCAGGAGAGCTACGAGTCAGATGATCAGGTGGTATTCTACAGTGCTAAGAAAGTGCAACAGAACTTCCTACTTAGAAATAGTGTAGCAGCGTATGAAATTGCATGGAATGACAAAATTCAGCTAAAATGCAGATGCCGGACCATTCCTAATAGTATATTCACTTGAAACACTTGATTGATATGTGGGGTTTTAACGTCCCAAAACCACCATATGATTATGAGAGACGCCGTAGTGGAGGGCTCCGGAAATTTTGACCACCAGGGGTTCTTTAACGTGCACCCAAATCTGAGCACACGGGCCTACAACATTTCCGCCTCCATCGGAAATGCAGCCGCCGCAGCCGGGATTCGAACCCGCGACCTGCGGGTCAGCAGCCGACACTTGAAACACTTAATGAAGCAATTGTTTGAAGAAAAAAGAAGAGGCCCAGAGTGCGGCTTCACTGGCAACCAGCTGCCAGTAATGCACTTCCTCACCAGAGCAGGATTGGCCACCCTGGTGCAGTACTTTGCCACTACCTGCCATGACTACAGAAATTAACCCTTGGCCCTCAGTCCTCAGCATCTGCGAAGCAACTGTCCAAGACGGCAGTCAGACCTGCGATGCAGCGAAGGGTGCTCGAAATCTCTGGGTCCGGACAGGCTGCCATTGGAAACTGAACTTGGCTACGTTTAATGCTAGAACGCTATCTAGTTAGGCTAGTGTAGCTGTCCTATTCATGGAATTAGAGTGTGTTCAATGGGTTGTAATAGGGCTCAGAAAAGTTAGGAGGACACGTGAGTTTTATACAGTGCTGAACAGACGCGTCCTATGCTAGCGTGGATTAGTTGACAAAAAAGAACTAGGGGTGGGGTTTCTTAAACACAAGAATATCGCTGGCAACATATAGGAATACTATGGAATCAGTGAGAGGGTGGCAAGTATCCCAATTAGGTTTAACAAAAGGCACAAGATGAAGGTTGTACAGGCCTACGCACCTACATCAAGCCATGATGATCATTTGGTTGAACGCTTCTATGAAGACGTCGAAAGGCAAAGACAAAAACTGATATGCAAGAAGCCAATTAATAAATTAGCGGTGAGAGCGAAAGTGCAGGAATTCAGTTTCGCTTCAGAATATTCGAGGCACTAAAGGAGTTAATCCAATGTTAGCATTGACAAAATGAACGATAATCTTAATAGTATGATCAAAAAGTGTGCAATGGAAGTCGGAGGTACAGTGACTAGACAGGACACTGGCAAACTATGTCAGGAGACAAAAGATCTTACTATGAGACGACAAACCATAAAAGCTTCAAATGTAACCGACAAAATAGAGCTAGTGGAGCTTTCGAAGTTAATCAATAGGCGCAAGGTAGCCGACGTCAGAAGGTATAACATGGAGAGAATTGAGTAGGCTGTAAAAAGCGGCAGAAGGCCAAAAGCTGCGAAAGCAAACTTGTGCATAGGCACAAATCGGATGTATGCATTAAGGAACAAGGAAGATGTCATAACCAATATGGATAGGATAGTCGAGGTGGCGGAGAAGTTCTAGAGAGAGCAATACAGAAGCCAAAACAACCAGGATGATATCATGAGAAACAATAGTAGCCCAGAGAAATTCGACATCCTTCCAGTAACAACAGGGGAAGTAAGAAAAACCCTAGAAGGAATGCAAAGAAGCAAAGCCGCTGGTTAGGATAAGGTAACAACAGACGTCCTCAAAGATGGCGGAGAAGGGTGTAAGGCAGGGAGACACGATCTCTCCAGTGCTATCCACCGCACGTTTTTAAGAAGCTTTCAGGACCCTAGATAGGGAAGGGTTAGGGCTAAGAGTTAATGGAGAATATCTTAGTAACCTGTGATTCGCTGATGACATTGCCTACATGAGTAACTCAGGGGACGAGTCACAGCTCACGATTTCAGAACTGGACACGGAAAGTATAACAGTAGGTCTGAAAATTGAGGTAAAACTAAAGTAATGTGCAACAGTCTCGGCAGAAAACAGCCCTTTGAAATAGGTGGAAGGACGCTGGAAGTTGTAAGGGAATATCTCTACTTTGGACAGGTAGTAATCGCGGAGCCGAATCATGATAGTGAAGTAACTAGAAGAATAAGGATGGGGCGGATCATAGTCGGCAAGCATTTTCAAATCATGATTGGCAATCTGCCACTAACCCTCAAGACGAAAGTATATAACAGCTGCACCTTGCCAGTACTTACCTACAGAGTAGAAACCTGGAAGCTTACAATGAGGGTTCAGCTTAAATTGAGGACGATGCAGCGAGCGATGGAAAGGAAAATGATAGGTGTAACCTTAAGAGACAAGAAGAGAGCAGAGTGGGTGAGAAAACAAACCGGGGTTAAGGATATCACATTTGAAATCAAGAAGAAGAAATGGACATCGGTTGGGCACGTAGCACGTAGGCAGGATGACCGCTGGTGATTAAGGCTAACTCGATGGATTCCCAGAGAAGGCAAATGGGAGACAGAAAGTTAGGTGGCCCGATGAGATGAAAATGTTCGCAAGCATAATGTGGCAACGAAAAGCACAAGACAAGGTTGATTTGCCGATCATGGGAGAGGCCTTTGCCCTGCAGTGGGCGTAGTCAGGCTGATGATGATGTTTTTTTTTACCCATATTCGCAGTTTTTACATATGCCTCGAGATGAAATGTCAACCAAAGGTACCGCTGTAGTCTTTGACAATGGGCCTCTCATCTACATATAACCTGTATTGATTTCAATGTATTGATACTAATAAAACCTCAATCATTGTCCATCAGCCCACTGCTAACAAAACATTTCCACACTTGCTAAATTAAGCATACTATGTAATACTGCTTACACGCTGCTTGAGTTTTAACATGGTGTAGACATGTACAGTGGTGTCCACGCTAGTCGAGGTTTTCTGCAGGTCAAGCAAAGCACAATATTTGTCCCTCGGTGCATTACTAGCATGAAATCACTTTCCTACATCCCCTCCACACCCCCCTTTTTTTTTTTGCAACCGATGCACGTAATCAATCATCATGCACACTCTTACCGTAAGTAGCCTTGCTAATCTCTTCCCTGTTTGTTGTGCAGATAACGAATGGCTCCGAGGAGGCAATCCCATAGTGCTGCGAAAATAAGACACATTAATCGGTCGCGTAGAGAAAACAGCGTATGCACTCTACCACTCGAGCACTTCAGAGGGCAAACAGCATGAACCCACAAGTCGAACACGTAGTAAAAAAAATCAAGGCAGTCAAACAGTGTCACAAGCTAAAAACTAGATTTGCTTGCTGACGTGATCGCCGTTTCATCGCACGTGATATTGTGTACACGGTACGAACGATCATAAATGCGATGATGTGCACACCAACAAATGCAGTATTGAACATTTATGAGATGGATAATACGCCAGCCAGGCGTATTATCCGTCTGGTAATAGATGGAACAGAGAGAAATGAGAATCGCATTTCTATTTTACCTGATGCTGAAGCGCTATGAGCAGTAGGTAGTAAGCCTATTGCTGCACGTTGCTTTTTACAAAAAAAACGTGCCTACTATGCCGCGGCGATTACGCCGATGTTAAGAGAGGCACGTAAGAAGTCATCCTCTCACGCCAGTAATAAAACATGTCAGCATTTTGCTTTGACACAAACATTAACAACACGCCATGTCCCTAAGTCGGCTTGATTAACGTCATGGCAAGAGCTGAAACTCAAGAAGTTTGGGTATCTACCTTCATTATCCGTGTCCTTAGATCCAGGTAGTCATCCTTTGGCCCCACGGCAACCACAGATTCTGGTGTATTGCTTTTCCGGCGGTCGTAAACAAAAAACTGTTTATTTGCTGCGGCCATATTGTTTTCCACAACTAACGTCTTCGTTGAAAATAGTAATAAAAAAAAACGGGAACGACACTTTCCCGCCTACACAGTCTTTAATCCCTTCCGGTCTGTAGTAAATACAGCAGAAAGAGCGCGCGTGTTTTCATTGCGAGGCGTCACTAATAGAAACTTACTTAGCTCGCAGCAACTATTTTCCGACGAAGTAAAAACCGACGCGTCTAACAAGGAAGCGCCATTACAGTGTGCACTGTAGCGCCATCTACGATTTTGGCCGCGTCCAACTTGGAGGCTTTGGATTGATCTTTATCACAAGAACGCTGAACATTGCTAACGTTTTTATATGGTATATTCTAGTACACAATAATTTTAGTTCACAAAAAACACAAAGTTATTAAACAAACTTAGTATATTAACTCTACAATGGAAAACGTTAGCCAGGCAGCTAGAACTTTCTTTCGAGCACTGCACGTTGGTGGTATATTTGCATGTTCACTGTTCTAGTCAATGTACATACTTTCTTCTAACCCCACTACACCTAGCGCAAAATCTACGAGGACAGGAAGAAACACAAACAGATTTTTCTGTGTTGCTTCCATAGAGTTAATATACAGACTGCATATTAACTCTATGGTTGTTTCCTTTTCGTCAGGCTCTGGATGGATGGATGTGGCTGTAACCTTTAGATCGGGCGGCGGCTATCGTCACCTAGCCGTAATACTTAGTGAACTAACCATTAGATTTATCTTTTTTTTTTTTCCTTTAAATAGTGAGGTTGAGGATTCGTACTTTGCAGTGAAGGGTTTATTTTCACTCGTGCCTTGACTTTAGCCACCAATCAGATAACCTCCTTCTTGTTAAGTCTACCCGCTTAAAGTCTATTTTGCCCTCCCTGTCCCTAAAACTCAGTGCTTTGAAAAACTCTGCGCCATCATACTGAACTATAGGGTGAAGCCCTTTACAGAAGATTATCAAGTGTTCGGCAGTTTCTTGTTCCTCTCCACACGCACTGCATACTGTGTCTACCCCTTCGTATTTGGCCCGATATGTCTTGGTTCGCAATACTCCCATCCTGGCCTCAAACAGTAGAGAACTACCCCGAGTGTTATCATAAATCCTTTCCTTGGCAATTTCCTGCTTAAAAGTTCGATAGATCTCTAGTGCGGACTTCTTAATCATTAATTCTCCACATGTCAGTCTCCGTTTCCTTCACTTTCTTCGTAACTGATAGTTCTTTTTAGTTTGGCCACCTGCTGTTTTCTAAGTATTTACCAGTCAATTTCCTGGTTCGCTTCCTCCATTTTGTATCGACATTCTTCATGTACAAGTAGCTGAAAACCTTCCTAGCCTAACGCTCCTCCCCCATTTCTCTCAATCGCTTCTCAAATTTTATCTTGCTGCTAGCTTCTCTGCCCTCAAATGATGTCCATCCCATATCACCTTGTGCTCCCTGATTTGGTGTATTCCCGTGAGCTCCTAAAGCAAGCCTACCTATTCCACGTTGCTTAAAAAGTTTTGTGGACACGCAACACCACCTGTTGACGCAGTTTTGAGTAGTGCAAAGTCCGACTTCCTTGCAGATGACGATAGTTATAGCGCGAGAACAGAACGACGACATCGACAAGGACACGAGTGGTAACTTCCAACTCGTGTCCTTTTTGTCTCGGTGTCGTCGTTCTGTTATAGTGCTATAACTATCGTCATGTCATACCAACTAGCCCAAGCTGCCACACTTCCTTGCACAGTTTGCACCTAGCTGATTGCGCAGCAAACTGTGCAAGTTCCTTGCACAGTTTGCTGCGCAACCAGCTAGGTGCAACTACAGCGTACAAAACAACGATTGAGCTAAATATTAGATGTATTTGCGCATTGAACACTCAGAAAAAAATCTACGAATTTCTCTCCGCTAGTAGCGCGCGTCACCAAACCGCCGTGAAGTGCGTGCTGGTTCACTCACCTGAACGACGGGGAAAACAAGAGCAGACGCAATAGCTTCGCACTCTAGGAAAAAAGACCCCAGATAGTTCGCGCTACTGTCACTACTGTTGCGTTGGGAATTGCCACGGATGTAGATGACTTAAGTTTTACTGATTTCTGCAGCTTTCGCAAAGCAGGATGACGAGAGCGCTAAATAGAGGCCGTTGCGAACGTGTTCAGTATGCGAATTAATACCCGCGTTCTCCACAGCCGTTCGCTTGAGTAAGAATTATAATGTAGGTCTCCTGTTATTGTTTTGAGTAGCCTTGAGGGAGATACCGTGGTAACTTTGACTATGAAGCTTAACATACCCCCTGACCGCGGTGCGCGACGTGCAACAGTAGGTGACGCCGGCCCGTGATAAACATCGCAAGCGCTGCGACCACCGATAATCTGAGGTTATCGCATCCACACAGCATTACGCACACTAGGTATTTGAAGGCTTTAAGTGCCGACTTTAACTAGGAAATGCGAACTCGTGCGTCATACATGTGAATTGCAAAATGATCGTGATCACGAAGAGTTTTTTTCTTTTTTTTTTGGGGGGGGGGGGGGGGGTCTCCGGCATTATCAGAGCTATCTCGGAGGCATCGGTTTTGCCTTTCGTTGTACACTAGTGGGCACTCATGTATCTCCATTTGCAGCATATACACACGGAAGACAACCGTCAACAGAGCATTCGACCATGCGTAATAAAACCTTTCAATGCACAGCAAGCAAGAATGCAACTGCAAAACGAAAATACCCAGGGCCATTCGTGCCATATAAAGCGGGCATCGTACCACTGATCGCATAGATCGTTCGTGTATGCACTTAGTTTAGTGCTTGCCTCGAACTATAGATATCATGCAATGCTCGCTTGCACATATTGTCAGATGCCGCACGCCGAAATAAATAAACATATTTTCCATTCTGCCCGCATTTCGTTTTGATGAGCTTCATATTTAATGAAGTGAGCTTGGAAATTGAAGGAAAAAGCTTGCTGCAAGTTTTTGCGCCTCAAGGCTAACGAAGTAGGAGTGCCTATGCAAGTTCGCTTGCGGACGACTACCCAGTTATGGCCGGCGCGGCGACGGGGGCGCTAGTGGCGTCGTTTTTCGCAGCGCCGCCTGGGCAGACGGTTTCCAATGAAAAACCCCTGTCATGTGCGTCGGCAGGATTTGTCTAGCCTGTCGCTTTCGATTGCTTTTGTCGGGGCAACCCAGGGGGAAGGGAGAGGCGGAAATACATATGTTGCATCGCACCAGGGGTAGTATCAGGGAGGATTACAAAAATTGCAATTTTTCTTTAATCCCCCTAGGGTAGTATGTAGGTGTTCTGTGGCTAGGACAGAGAACAGTGCGTATCTAAGCATCTGTGGCATAGAATAACATTATAACTTAGCCCTCCGCAGTCTCCTGACGCCGTGAACCTCTCGCCAAAGGGTGGGGGGTGGATGTGGTTTTTGAGAAAAAAAAAAAAGGCATTAGGGGTGGGTGGAGGAGAGATAATAAGAATAGAAGAAAATAGGTGAAGAGATAGATAAGGCAAATGACAGAAAAAGAAGGAGATTGGAAAGTTTGGAGCCAGTCGAAAAAGCCCATGATGGGGCCCCACTTGGCGAGAGCTTCAGAACTTCAGACCTAGAAGTGTGGTGGTTTGAGCTAGTTGGTATGACATGATGATAGTCGAGACCAGTTCTGGTCTCGCGCCATAGCTATGCTCAGGAGACCGCGCAGGGCAAACAGTCGGCGGGAGCTGCGCTAGAGTGTACTAGAAGTGTGTAGCTGCGCTGTCGTTGGAGAACGCGGGAGCTGCGATGTAACGAATGATATTCTTACACCGTGGCGGGGGCGAACCATATTCAGCTTGAAATCCTCCGAGCAACTCGCCGAGTGGTGCCCAGCCGGGCCCCACCCTTGGCGATAGTTATAGTGCGAGAACAAAACGACGACACAGAGACAAGAAGGACTTGTCTCTGTGTCGTCGTTTTGTTTTCGCGCTATAACTATCGTCATGTCATACCAACTAGCCCAAGCTGCCCCACTTCTAGTTACCCTTCCTCAATTGGACTTTGTTTGTAGCCTGGAATCCATGGCCCCTATGGATGGTGTGTAACTGCACTATTGCTTAAAAAAAATAGATGTTGAAGAAAAACATTATCAAAAAAGATTAAAAAGACAAGAAAGTAATCACTAATGTAATAACAATACCTTGATTTTGGGAGCCGACCAGACAGCTGAGTTTGCCAAACCCGATTAATTTGGCATGTATGTCTCATACCAGAGGTATGATTGAATAACTCTGGTCTCATACTTACTCGCATTTCAAAAATTACTTCCCGGCTCCTTTTTCTTTTTTTGAGTATTTGTTGTAGGGGCCTTATGTTGATCATACGTTTAGTGCCTTGAATGAAATTACACACCGCATCAAACACATCTCTGTGACAATTTCCCAAAACGAAGGCACCAAAATTTAAATGTTTCTGTGGTTAAACTTAAACCTAGTTTTTTTTTAGACCGGTTCCCTCAAAGTTTCATGTATCAAACCGTGACGATCAAACTCTGTGCCGGCTCTCAACTTTCCTATCTCTCTCTCTCTCTCTGTCTCTCTTTTGTCGCTTGCCTTCTCTCTTTTCACTTATATTCATCTATTATTTTGCATGTAGCTGCTGTAGTGCTTCATCAGAGAACACCTACGACTTTATGCACGGCTAAATGCTTATTAAATTATGTATAACATATAATTCAAGATTGACCTTGTATAATTTCTGCCCATGGAGCTGTGTAGCTGCAGCGGTCGTAGTGGTGATGATGATGCTGCGGCTCACGTCTGCGCGCGTCTGATTAGCCTGATCGTTGTTTATGAACGCCCGCGAAAGTTGTTTGGTATAACACCAGCCTTTTTTATATGCCTCCGTTCCTAAACGAGTGATTTAATAGGTTCCAATTCATTCAGTAGTGACCACAGCCGCGACAACGCTGACGCACTGTGCGTTCAGGGCGGCAATCACCAAATCCCAGCCGGTACCAGCTGTCGCAGTAGGCGAAACCAAGTCTGTGGACAAGTGCCTACACCATGGTAAGTGCTTTCGTCGTAATCGAAATTAACGCAGCGGCACCTGTTAAGCCCCATCTATTCCAACAGTCCCGGAAGAGCGCAACATCTGGAGGGTATAAGCGCAAGCTCAGCGGCAAGCCCGAACCGAGCGATGAACAGAAAAATGACATCAACGCGGCGTTCAACCTATTTGACCCCAGTAGCAGTGGGTTTATGGAAGCGAAGGACTTGAAGGCGAGTACTCAGGCGTACTGCTTGCTACTAACAACGCGCTCGTTCGCGCCTTTGACATAATGCTCACTTTTCTGCCACCAGTTCGCAATGCGGGCCCTGGGTTTCGAACCTAGAAAGGAGGAGGTCAAGAAGCTGCTTGCAGAGATAGACAAGCAAGAGACTGGTAATTCGATCCTTTATATCACAAATCTAGTTTGCATTAAGAAGATGCTACGAATCTGATGCTTAGGCACGTCGCTAGCTTGTTTGGTCGCGTAATAATGATTACGAAATACTGACTAGCCAGATTTAGTACACTTGTCGAAATGGCTGACTGGGTGAGTCGGTGATTCGTGATACCTGAGATACGAGCGTATAACAACATAGGGACACAAGAAGACAATAATTAAGTTCCCGTCATCGACCCTGTGTAGCTACACGCTCGTACTTCAAGTATCATATGCTATATAATACTGTCCATGCTTCGTGAAAGGCGGATGACGTAATCATGCAAATACTACACTAAAGGGCTCATTTGGGCCGATTGTACATATTCAAGAAAGCTAGAAACGGCGCGAAACATCGGACAGTGACAGTGTTTCGCGCTGTTCTTAGGTACTCAAATATTTGAGTGTGGTGCATAATGTGTTGAAGTGCCCTTTAAATGTAGTACTTGCTGAAGTAGTGTATCTCTGTGTGATCCATTTCTCCTGCTCCAAACATCTAGGCAAAATAGCTCGAGAAGACTTCATGAATGTAATGGCCACAAGATTGGCGGAGAAGGACATTAATGAAGAAATCATGAAAGCATTCCAATTGTTTGATGAAGACAACACCGGCAAGATTTCCTTTAAAAACCTTAAGAGCGTCGCAAAACAGCTCTCCGAAAACCTGTCGGATGAAGAACTGCAGGTAAGAAAAATGACTCACAGCCCAGTGACTTACAGAAAAGTGACTTACAGAAAAGAAGTGACTTACAGAAAAGAAGTGACTTACAGCCCAGCGCAAGGCAAGTTTACTTTTGTAGGATACAGTAGAGGTGAAAATAATTCATATAGTAATGTCCAAAGCTGTGCTCGAACTATCAGATATTATACTAATTATTGCCATTGGTCATATTCAATTACAGATTGAGTTTCTTTATTGTGATTGGTTCTTTGACACACACAAACTGCAAAAGGGAGAAAATCACCAGTGAGAAATTCGACTTTATTTGGGCTTAATTGTAATCAGCAGTCCATCATGTGATGGCAGTATAGAAATTGTCCTTAAGGGACACATAAGAGAAACAATGATTTGGTTTAGATTGATAAACTGCACTCTTAGAACTGTAATGCCACAAGCCATAAGTTTATTATTAGTGGAGAAAATCAGTGTTCATGTTTAATTTATAAATCTTGCACCGAAATCTCCGCGCGTGATGTAACAATTTTCAAATATATATTTCGTCTTTTCGTGACATTGACTCAATAAAATTTTTGAAATTTCATATTCTTGGTTTAGGGCACCCACAAGAAACAATGTAGTTAATTTTTATTGAGTAAAAGCCATGTAAAATTTACGTCACGCGGTTTGGTGCAGGAATCTCAAAGTGGCGTCTTCACCAGCATTTTCTTCTCACTTGTTTCCTCGCTTACCAAGCGTCATGTCGCAACAAGGGTAGTGTTTTTGGGATTGTGAAACTGCGTTTTACTAATATGCCAAAAATAGTTTTGCTCTTTAATGCCCCTTAAATCTCAAAACACTGCTTATAGCATTTGGCTGCTGTTTGTGGCCTATATTAGCAGATGTAACCATCTTCTTGATATTTGTAGCCTTCTTCATTATTCACTGCTACTTCCACTTCAGGACAACGGCCTCCCTCAGTGATCTTCAATTTTTCCTATCTTAAGTGTGCCGATTCTTTTTACTTCTGCAAACTTTTTCATTTTATCACTCCATCTAACTAGCTGTCCTCCTGTACTGCATTCCTCATCCCTTGGTATCAATTTCAATGCCCCAACTGTTCACCAGCTGTCTGATCTTTGCATTATGTGGCTGGCCTAGGTCCATTCCTTTGCCTAAAGGGGCACTGACGCTTTTTTTCAAAGGCGAGTTTTACCTTTCATACTAATCTCCTGTGTGCAGAAATGTCTCTGAGCAAGTGTGCAGCTCAGCAAATGCTGATAACATACTTTATTTTGGTATTAAAGTCAATTTTTTTATGGGGGCACACTTGCAGACTGCAACACTAGCTTGACGTCAGGTTACAACAATAATTCTAGCAAGTTCACATCGCAGTTTGGCTACTTGGGATGTCGTTAGGTACCATAACTTCCAAGATAGCTGCTTGTGCGTCATCATATAGTTTCATACTATCCCCTAAGCTACCGACTCTAGCAAGAATGAAAAAGTTATTTTTTTTTTTGAAAAAGTATGTTATTAAAAGCCTTGTTCCTAACTTATAACAAGAAAAACCTGAAAAATTTCAGTTCTTTCAAGTAATTCAAAAGTGTCCACACTTGTGGACAGAAATTGTGAACGTTGTCAAAGGGGCATCAACATAAGGGTACTCTAGTTAGGAGCATCGTGGAACCTTATGAAACACTCTTCCTCATGAGGACACAGGAGGACATATTTGGTGTACTTAGCTCTGTAACTGGTTGTTCTTACTGGTTGTTTGATTTCGCCACCGCAGTCCCGTTTCTGCACAGCAATGCATTTTTTTAGCTCACAAGACTCTGGGACGGGGTCATAGCGGTCATTTCATGAGTCAGTATTCAGTAATCGCACAGGTCTTTGAGTTGTCAGGGCACCTTGCTCTGATTTTGCCTCTGCAGTTCCCGTTTCTGCTCAGCATTGAATTTTTTAGCTGGCAAGACTCTTGGACATGGTCATAGCGGTCATTACGTGCACCAATATTCAGTAATTGCACAGGCCTGGAGCTGTCGGTCGCAGGCGTTTTATTTTATTTTTCTTGCCGTTGCGTGTTGGATTTCTCTAATCTAGTTCATGTAATGTCTTGCTTGAGCTGAAGCAGGGAAAGAACTTCCTTTCTTAGTATGCCCATGGTTTGACCTCCACATTGGTACTCAATCCATGCATTTCACACAGCAACGTCCACAATTTGGGTGAAGAACTTCACTGTTCATTTCCTTGTTCTTACTGGTTGTTTGATTTTCTTGTTCTATTTACCGACCAGGTCCGTGTCACCCATGCATCCATTGTACTCTGCGACAACTGCTGGCTGGAAACTTCAACCTTCATATTAGCTTCCTTAACACCACTGCTTGCAGGTACATCTGCAGAATCACATGTAGACTCATCCTCACTTATAGGAGAAAAAAGGCTATGTTCTCCTTCATCTCCTGACTTCGAGAGACCTACATCACTTTCCTCTAGCATGGCAGAAATCTCTTCATTGGTCAGGAATCTGGCTGTTGAGTGCCAACCAAAGTATGCTCGTCACACGTTGGCAACTTTTGTTCACCAATGTGGATCATTGTGAACACATATCTCATGTTTCAGTGGTAGCGCATACCAACTGAGCAACAATTTGTTATGCTTGAATGAAGTGCAAGTTCAGTGCGTGAGCAAAAAGTTTCACGTAATATTGATAAGTACAGAATGATAGCCGAAAAATTGACACTTCCATCACCGCAAGCTGCTCAGGCTTTTTTCCACCATTTCAACTTTTCACCGCAGCACTTTTATAAGACTAGTGGTGCTCTCTATCGGGTATCGTGGAAACTATATGCCGGTCTTTCAAACATAGCACATTTGAATTCTTCAAGTTCAGTTTTGTTGGAATACTACACCTAAACATTGATGCCTACAAATATGGATGCTAAATGTGAAGAGGCTATAATACCTAGAGGGGAACCTGGCACTAGTGTCTATGTGGGCTCTCTCAGCAGCGATTCTACCACCATGGGAATGATGGGAAGTACAGGCTTCAGATGGCTTTCGTTCTTGAGATTTGCGATGCTTGTTTTCCAAATATAAAGCTAAGTGATGCAATGTTATTTCCATTTAAAACATGTTTAATCATTTTGTAGGCTAAACTTATTGCAAAATGTTTCCATGACCGTGAGATGGAAGAGCAACCTGAACAAATTCTATCACCAGGGTATGCAATGCTCTGCCATTGCAGTGATGGAAGTGCTGCTCCAAAGGAGAAATGCTGCTCCATGCTGCTCCGAAGTGCAATATTTGCTAGTAACTGCTCCAAACCTGCTCCAAAATGGTGTAAGCAAACTTAAAAGAATGAACTTGAACCATGGGACCATCTCGTGAGCCTAAATGAAACCAAAGGCAAGCTGTACGCACTATCATTGTAGTATGCTACTTAGTGGTGTAAATCCAGAAAAGTCTCAAGAGGGGACACAAATCCGGCCATGGTGTCAAATTCGTATTTTTAATATGGGTTGTATTTTTAAATAAGAATTAAATCATGCGTTCAAACAAAATTTTTTAAAATGAGCATGGGGTTTGAGCTTGAGCAATTGCATTGTTCTTGGCAGATCCATATGTAAATTCGCAGAGTCTGTTAAATGATTTGACAGGCGCAGCAAACGCTAACATGGAATATATCATTGTTTGCTCAGTGAAGTGGTTCAAAATAATTTTACTGAAATAGCAGTGCATATGTTCACAATGCACGATCTAAGTGATGTTCAATGGCTTATACATATTTTTTTTCTGAATGTTTGTACTGCTCCAAATTTGGTATTTCATGTTAAAAAATGCATGCTCTTTTTTCTTGTAATCTGCTGCAAATTTGCATTTTAGTGCTCGAAAAGTAACATTTCGCTGCTCTGAAAATTGCTCCAAATTGTATTTCGGCTGTTGCACCCCTGTGCATAGCACAGGTGTAAGTTTGCCATCTTCTGGAAACTTGTCCATGGGCATGCATGTACGGATTTTGAAACAGAAGTTTCACAACTGGTACGATCAGAGAACTCTCACTACAACATTCCATTACTTCATTGAGAGGATCGTGGAGTATCCCTACCGTGTTAATTTCATCACTTTTTATGCAGGAGATGATAAGTGAAGCTGACAGAGATGGAGACGGTGAAGTTAACCAGGAGGAGTTTCTTCGAATCATGAAGAAAACTTGTTTATATTAAATTGTCATGTAAATATAAAACTCTAGAAACACTTTAGCACCTCTGAACAAAAAGACAAAAGGGAGGTCCAGGCAACACATTAGCTATTGTGCTGTCTTTGCCTTCTTTTTGTTGTTTGCTGGTGCTAAATTGTTTTGCCAGCCTGGATACCCACACATCCATCATTCATGTATTGTGTTTTTTCTGCCAATGTTCACCATTGATTGCACATTTTGACCATTGATTGCACATTTTTGTGAAAGCCCCCTCTGTTTGTATTTCCTGAATGTAATCTTATTTTTGTTGAAAGTGTTCAATAAGCAGAGCTGTTAGAAGAACTGCAGTAGCCACAAAAATTATCAGTCCAAGCAGAATACAGTCCAGCTATTTCGTCAGATGATTAAGCAAAACTAGTGCAGTATGCTACATCTCTAGTGATGAAAACTATAAAGCCATATGTAAAGGCACATAATGATGTGAATATTAAGGGGCAATAAGAGTAAAAAAAAGACTAGTTTTTTCCAAAAATTGTATGCTTTTGTTTATATTTAGTTTCACACGCTTAGTATCTGTACTTTCTCAACAAAAACGAGATTTTTAAATTGTAAATACACTTGAAGTAGGTTAAAATTGCATTTAAAGCGACCCTGAAACGGTTTCGACAATTTTGACATTGGGCCGGTAGACCAAGACCTAATGGTAGACCAAGACCAAGGCCCTCTGCATTTCAGCCCTCTCTGTAATTTATTACAGTGCTTTAAAGCTGAGAATCGCCGCAGATCGCTGCAACTCAGCCAAACTCGTTTTAAACCACCAATTCAGAGAGCGACATGCTTTGGTAGTGCGATGTCACCCAGGCCTTTGATCTGATTGGCTGTGGGATGCCTGGAAGTAAGATTAACTGGTAGGGTGGTAGCGCCTGTCGGAGCAGGTATCAACTACTCCGCAATCTTCGTCTCTGCTGTTAGATGGCATATATGCTGCTGGGTGTACTGTGTGAGGGCCTCGGAGATTGCACGCAGCCGATCGGCATACAACCTGGAGGTTTAGACTGGAAGAAGCTCAAATTGTCGTGTGTGCTCATAAGAGCTCTGCGATTGCCAGCATGTCTCATGAGTGGAGGAGGCAAGGCAGAGGTGAGAAGGAGGGTATGATATAATTGTCCGCAGTGGCCTTGGTATATGACGTGTCATTAACCCTTTCAGCCCTGGAATTTTTATTTTCTACACAGATTTTTTTCGTTTAGATATTTGATACCTCAAGGACTCTAGAAACTTAACTAAGCAAAAAAAAATTCATTTCTGCGATTATTTACCGATTTACATCTACGTCGTCAAAACCGCACATCAGGGCTCAGTGGTTGCGAAACAGCGAAAAGTTGGTTTATTGCTATGTGAAAAGTACAATATAGTTCCAAGCACAAATTTCATCACTTATGCATATGGAATGCTCGGAAGCAGTTTCGAGACTTGGCAAGACACACATGCACCTTACATTTCTCACACATTATACGCGTTTGTCCCGTGCAACCCTCCAGCTTACATCGCTGCTCCCTGCTGTCAGAGCGAATAGGCCAGTGTCCCACCTCGTCGTATCGCACATCTCGCACAGGCCTATTTTCGGTATATTTTGCTTCTTTAGAAGGTTGCAAAGGTGAGAGCGATGGCCTTCCGCGTTTTCTCGCCTTGGGCAGGCTCTGTACTCGTGCAAGGGCTTCTGCAATACTCAGAGTGAAGTCGAGCAAGTCCAGCTGACTGGCAGACGTCAGCCCTCGTGCGACTGCATCTCTTCTGTATTCAAGCCATGCATTCACGACTGAAGCATTGATAACATGAAATATCATCCTCAGTGTCCATTTTCGTGACCGAATCTTCGTGCGGTAGAGTGCCACTAGGAAGTCGGTTTTATCAACTCCACCCATGCTGCTGTTGTACATTCTTACAACAGCAGGCCGTTTTACTTCTATGTAGCACCCATCTTTCTTGCTCCAGCGCTTTGCGGTGTCTTCATCATCGATAGCCACAAAGTTCGATGCCAGAGTCACAGCCTTGTTGTCGTACCATCGTGTGACCGCCACTTTTCCATCTTTGCTGACCACAGAAGCGGAAGAACCGCGACCTTTTTGCTTTAGATTTTTCTCTGGCTCCAGCGGGCATTTTTGACATCGGTTGACTCGAATTGTTCCTGCAGCAAATATCTTCTTATCAAGGAGCATGCGCAGCAGAGGCAGTGACGTAAAATAATTGTCAAAAAATAGCTTGTGCCCCTTGTCGCAGGGAATACGGTGAGCAAGCTGTGACACTATAGCGCCTGTCACGCCATACTGCTGTTTTAGGCTTTCGTCTAGCCTTGTTGTTGACCCCTGATAAGGCAGGGAAGAATACACAATGCCAGACTCTCCACACAGCATGAAGATTTTTACACCCCAGGGGTGTGGCTTGCCTTTCACATACTGCTTTATATCGAGCTTTCCTTTGAAGGGAACAATTTGTTCATCGATACACAATCGTTCCTCCACCTTCAAGGACCGACACCTTGCTTCAAATTTATCAAGAAGGGGTCTCACCTTCCAGAAGCGATCCTTTGGGTCCGGCAGAGACACGTCAACGATGTGCAGATTGTTCCTCAGCTTTTCGAAGCGGTTGCGTGAGAGTTCAGTGGATGCCACCAGCCTAGTCTTCATTTCCGGCTTCCAATATAACCGTAGCCTTGGGTATCGCATCACCCCCATGATCAAGTGAAGAGAAATCAGCTGTCGGATTTCCTGTTCATTTGTACCAACGCATCTCCCTTCTTGCAGTAAAGAATACTGGTTAGTTCTTTCTGCCATGTCAATGAATATGCTCTTGGGAACGTAGTGACTGAAGTAGTCCCACGGTGAGGGCATCTCTTCGTTAGTATTCAAAAAAGGAAGTTCGTCGCACTCAAAAGATGTGTCTGGCTTTACGAACTTCTTTTTAGTCCAAGCTGCTGCCGGCACCTCGCAAACATCATCCGCACTTTCCTCCTCGCTGTCAGCATGTTCTTGCTCGGGCTCCTCAAGATCATCACCGCTGTCAGAGGAATTGTCTATTTCTCCTTCTAGATCAGACAAATTACCATTGTCCAGTTCATGAAAAAGTGCATCTGTGCTTTCTTCTAAACGCCTGCCGTAGAACGAGGATGCTGGTATACCTGGATTAGGTGCACCTGTAAGGAAAAAAAAAGCTCAATGTAGCCGGATGCCAACGCAAGTCGCCCGCCCGCCAGCACGCGATGAACAACCACAAAGCCCTGCTGTCGTCAAAACCGCACGCCGAAAAAACGCCTTTTTGCAAGTAATCCGCGCATGCAGTGACAATAATTCAAATGCCCGTGTTATGGGCTATCTGTTTAGATATTATAAGAAAAATTACAACTTGAAATATGAAGCGGTTCATGAATTACAAAAGAAAGAAAAGCGCACGTACCTGCCGATGCGTCTGCCATGTTTGTTGTTGTCATTTCTTCTTCTTCCTTCAACGCTCCTCTGCGGGATCACATGACTAATGATGGCGATGGCACTAGCACTTCCAATTGTACAACGAAAAAGAAAACGAGCAGTTTCGGTTCTGTTTTCACGTTGAAAATGAAGTTTTTGAGTCGTGTCGTCATTTGACGACGCCAGGGCCGAAAGGGTTAAATTTGTGGTGTGAATGATTTGATAGTGCTCCAGCTTAAGCGGTGACACAACTTCAAAAGAGATGTTTTAGGGTTTCCTTAAAGAGCACAAGGTGGCTACTAAAAACCAAAAAGAGCTCATTGTCCAGAGTCCCTTGGAAGTTCTCACCTGGCTGCTTGGCCATTGCACTTAACGTGAGCTGTTCACCAAAGCCATATGCTCAAAATAATCAGGATTCCGAAGCTTTCATGATGGAAGAAATTATTTTTAAAAACATATTTTTGCCACATATATAATCTTTGACTTTTATGTTCAAAATACATTTTTCTCCAGATGCAAATTTCGGGCAACTTCTTGAGCTTTGACATCATGTTTTTTGTACTTCTGATAACCAGATCGAGATAAAATTTTGCCCACATATTTTTCAACAAGTGAAGAGTAACAGTATCTCCTTTAAAACTTGATATCACCTGTACAATTATTATGAGCCTAAAATAAGCAATTTGATCTGAGCATTTTATGGCTTCTCACATTTCAGTTTTTTCTTGTCTATTAAATTGTCTTATATGCTTTTTTGTTATTTATTTGCATTCCACAGTTAATATAGAGCAGTATGAGCCATTAATGGCTCTGAATGATAAAAACATTATGGCAAAAAAATGTGTTCGCTAAGAATTGTATTTTACATATTGTCATGGTATAAAACGAAAACTATGCAACTTACTAGAAAACTGATCACATATTTGAAATGTGCATAAAAGACTATGTCTTCAAAAAAAAAAAAAAAAATTCATTTGCCTAGGCTACAAAGTATAGAAACTTTTTTTTTTTTTTTGAGTAGCATTTTCTCTGAAGTCACAATGTAACTTCACTGGCATTTCATAGAATGATGTACAGAGAACAGTTTTGAAATGACCCATCACTATTTCTTAAAGTATCTGGTAATTTTTATATATGATTTGGAGCTGCAGATAGCATATGAAAAAAAAAAAGAAGAGAGAGAGAGGAAATTCCTTATCGCCAAAGTGTCGGTTGTACAGGATCCTAACTATGTTGAGCTGGTACTTAAAGCATCTTAATGTTGCCTTGTGTGATGCCATATTTTGAAGAACACGTAAACGAAGTGCCAAAATGTGCGACTAAATCAACAGATCTGATTTCAAATAATCAGTGATGCTACGTTGTCTTGTATCATGCACAATTATATGCCCATTTAGGGGTGGCTTTAAATTCATCCATTCTGTACAGATCTACAAGTATCATAGAATGAAAGCCATAATTTTGAAATGTTTTTTTTATCCGATGAAGAAAATCATAGCTAGTATCCCAGCACCTGGCTAAAGGTCTTCTACTTGGCACCATAGTTTTTAAAATTTAACTAAAGGCAATTCTGGCACTGCGATCATTAAATGACTATGGGAATGATAGATGTACATGGATTTGCCGACTCTTCGTGCTTGCGGGCTCTGAATGCACTTGTGGCTTTGTTTATTTCAGTGTTTTGGTTTTGTTTCCAATAAAAGAACTAACCGTTTCGAACTTATGACCCGATTTGAACTTGAGAACCAAAAAGGTTAAGATGGTGAAGTGCAAATGCTGAACATTTGCTGATTATTTCGTGACAAAGCAGCTTCAAGCTACGTGAAGCCGAAAGGAACGTATGTAACAAAGACTAGGCAAATCCAGGTCAGCGCCATGCGTTGTAGCTCCCATAGACACTAGCGCCGGAGTTTTCTCTAGTGTATATTTAGGAAACTCTGGTACCACCAGTACCTGCGAAAATAATTATAATAAATTTGAAAAAGATTTTTTTTTTTGCATTGAAAGCCTTCCTGCACTTGGCATACACTGATAACAGCTTTCATTGAATTTTTGTGCTGTGGGGAGCTATTCAATAAAGTGATGAAAAAGCTTTTCAATCTGTATGCTCTTTGGACACTTCAGCATCTGTGGCAAAGTTTTTGTTGATCTAGTTGATAGAATCTGAAACATAAACAGCATACACAAATGAAACAGCAAAAAGAGATGGGTATACTCACGTTCATTTTGGTTTTTGTATACTATATACACATTGGGACCTGTGCAAACACCATGAAATGTTATACCAATGTGAAGGAGATACTAAATTAGCAGTTTCTGAAAAAGTTAGTGAAAAAATATGCTTTTTATGTGTCCATCAGGCTAAGCTAGAAATATTAGCATTCCTCTTGCATGCCATCCTCTATACTAACATCATGTGGTCAGTCTCTTAACTACATCAAAAGTGCTCCTTCTAGTAACTCAGGTGGATGTTGGTTCACATTTAAAGACGATGCAGTGTTTTGGATGTGTTGCTTTGCATCTGACAAACAGGCAGTCGCTGCTCATGGATAAGTGCATATGCTTCAAAACAACTTGTCATTCAGCTAAGAGTGGCTGTCTCAATGTTCGATGCAAGCTACAGCTCCACATTTTGTGCTGTTAAAAGTGCTGCACTCTTGCTACAAGCAACAGCATGCTTGTACAGTTTAAATCTTGGGAACCTCGAATACGTATACTACGTTGAACAACATTGTAGTTACGTTTCAACAATTGTGAATATTTATAAAGATTAACTGGCAAGTTTATTTACATGTTGGATGCTACTGCTTATCAGAAGTGGTATGTGAAAGAGACTTCTGTTCTGGTGACTGTTCACGCCTTCCAGTAAACACAGCAACAAAGTTTAGGAATGCATACCAGTTTATTAGCAGACAAAAAAAAAAGGCTTTATAAATGCAGCTGCAAGCTGCAGCTTCTTTGTACAATGGAACCATTTCTTCCACCAGAAGTCCATCAGCTGTATTGACTGGGAGGGACTCTGTAATGAACAAAGGTAGCATCTAAATGAACTGATGCATAATACTGGGCTACATACGAAGTTTGAGTGGGATACACTCAAACTTTGATATAACAAATTTGGATATGATAAATTATCGGTTATAATGCAGTGAACAATAGCTTTGACATAGGTAGTATTATGAATAATTGCTTATAACAAATTTTTGGATATAACGAATTATTTTCGTATGGGGTATATTCATGTCAAAGGCTTCTTCTGTTACAACGAACTATTGCAGCGACTGACAATGATGGGGATTGTGCGCAATGAACATTATAGTCTTGATGTGGGCATTCAGGAATGAAAGAAAGCAAAATGGGGAAAAATAAACTTACTGGTGCAAAGACTTAAAGAAAATCGAAAGTTAAAACAGGCATTCTAAAGCACGTGAGAGGCGCACGCACCCAGCTGCAGTTTACTCGCAACGAAGATATCGCAAACTGCGGCAACCACTGCACGCAGATTTCGGACGCTGCAAGCGAGGTCGCTCACTTTCCAGGCATTACTTCACTGCCAAAACGGCAGTAAGAGGAAAAAGAAAAAAAGGAGGCATCATAAAGACTTGTTGGTTTTCGCTCGGCAAACTTTTCTGACCCCGTTTCCACACCTACGACCGCTGGCAACTAACAAAACAATGCTTTCGAATGTCAGAAGCTATAAATGCAAGAAGCGGTAACTTTTTGTCGTTTAAAGGTTCACTGTGATGCTCAACTCACCGACACCACAATTTGCAGCGAAAATGTTCTGCCTTTGGGTAATGGCAGTGACCCAAAGGCAGAACAGTAACCAAACACTGACAGTGAACAGTGACCCAAAGGCAGAAATCAGTAATAACAACTGCCGATGCAGAGTTGCCTTAACAGATAAGCCTATCGAGCAAAGGCAAAGTCGCTGGTGGCGATGAACGTGCTATTTTTACTCTTTGCCAACAACCTTACCACAGTCGCCGACAGATATCTGCTCGTGTTTAAACCACGCAAAGTGACGACAGTACGCGCCATGTTGCCGTTCGCCGCCACGGCGTCATGCAAGGTCGCTTGCGCGTTTCTTGCAAAATGCATTTATTCCGTCGTGTCTAACGAACACGCAACTTGCTGCACCAGAACACGATACGGGGTGAAGCACGTGCAAAGAACGCACGAACACGCACGTATATTAGACTGTGAACGACCAGGCATGCAACGGCGATAAACCAAGTAAACAGCCTGCTGCACGGAACTGGCCAAGCATGATTGGTTGCAGTACTGCGCTTCAGTAAAACGAGGCGAGTTCGAGGGCGAGTGTGGTTTAATTTACTCGTGAACACACAGCGGGAGTCTCTTAACACACAAGGAGGCCTAACCTGTCACCAGAGGGGTTGTCTGCACTCTTTAATAAAACATACAAGTACACACACACAGACACACAAGAAAACTGTTTCGTCGCTAAGTACACATTTTTAGGGCGAGTCCATAATCAACGAACTACTGATACAACGACCACTTATCGTGACAGTTTCCTGTTCGTTTTAAATGGGCTCAACTGTACTAGAATATGTAATGTGCAGCACTAGGGGTTACGTAACATGAGAACTTGGCAACTAGTAAATTTTGTGGGATGAATGGAACACTGCTATTCGTTGTGGTCAATATTTTTTTTTTCCAATGGGAAAACACATCAGGAATCAATCAAAAACTGACGTGGACATTTCTCTGCAGCAATTACAGTGCATTAATTAGCCTGAAAAATGATGTCTAGCCGAGAGAATAGTCCCATTTATAATATGCGCTGCATCGCGAAAGTGATGTTTTCATAAACCTTGCACTGTACTAAATGACACCCCACATTTAGGCTGTTTCAAAACACAAGGCAACTTACATTTTTTGTAAATTTATTCAAACATGGCAACAACAATAACATATGACATGGTAGAAGCGAGTACAGATCATTGGGGTTCAAAATTAATAGCAAAACTTTATTTACGCATATGTACAGATGGGTCCACTGTTTAAGGGAACACTTTCGTGTTCACCATGTCCAGATTTCACCTGTTGGCAAAAGCATAGTGAATTATATTTTCATAAGACTAATGCTGGTTGACAGTTCTAATTTCTTTCAGTAGAATAGTGCCATGCACAAACAATGTTTTTGTGTCTAATTGCAGTTATGGGGCCCGAAATATGACAGGTACTCACTTGAGTGTTCCCTTTAACTGTGGACTGAACTGTACATACGGCGCAGAATTGCCGGCAGGTTTACAGAAAAGAAGTTTGTTAAACTAGCTTTGCCTTCTTGCGCACTCTCTGTGCCCGAGTGGCACTGCTTTCTCCAAGCATTTGGCTCCTGCGAAGAAGTGCATACAAGCTGTTAAATAAAAGTGAATTGTTTGAGCCATAAACTGATTGGCATGCTAGCAACAGCCAAAAATATTTGTGCTTCTCTTTACTAGAGTATCCAGCACATCCCAAAATAAGTAACCAAAACATGCGCCTTTGCTAGCATGCTTTACAGTGTGCTCTACCGTGCTCACACATGCAAGCAGTTTTCTTGAAAGGTATGTGAGACTGCCACTGACATACCGTATTTACTCGATTCTACCGCGCCCTCGATAGTAACGCGCACTCGGTTTTCACGACTAAAAAAAAAGTAAGATATCGATTGCAACGCTCACCCATTTTTCTCGTTGGCCCGCACGATCAAGCTACTCGGGAAAACGACTCCTTTCGGGAGCATCTTCCGTTTAAATATGAGGTACGAGGGAAGCTTCTGCCTATCTGACGTGCAACGGAGCATTGCCGTCACTCTTGTTTTACCGTGGCCCGACGTCAGCATGCGAACTTACTTCGCCCCCTTCTTCTCGACGGTTGTGGTGCCAGGCATGTCGAAGTAAAGAGGCGTCTGATCGGCATTCCCGATTTGCCCAAGCAGGTAGCCGTTTGGTTGCCGCAAGTTTAGGACGAACCTCTGAAAACTGTCAAGCTTTTCTTCGAACTCCTCCGGCAAGTTTTAATGCATGCCCATTCGCTTTCCGAGGGAGAAACCTTTCCTCTTCATAAAGTTAGTTAGCCAGCACCTGCTCGCTTTGAACTGGCTCCGCATTAGCCCTTTTTCTAAAGCTAACTGCATAGCCCGCACTTAAAGCAGTTCTGTCGTCACGGGCTGCTGTGCCGCTCGCTGCTGAAGCACGTACTCGGCGAGCAGCTCTTCAATTTGCAGAAACCAACCCTGCTGTGGACCACTGAAGCCTTTGCGTGAATCTTTGACAATCTTCTGCTTTTGTTTCCGCCAGTCCCACACGCACGTTTCGGGAACTCCGAATGACCGCGATGCGGCCCGATTTCCGTCTGTTTCGGCACACGCGATGACTTTTCTTTTAAAAGTGGCATCGTGGTGCACTCGTCGAGTTTTTGGAGTCGGCCCTTCCATGCCGTCGACGCTAATGAACTACAAGATGATGAACTCCTCAGCACACGTACGAAGTGCCGCTCATGGGAAACACATAGGCAGAAATGGCCGACGCGCCTTGCCAAAGCACGTAGGGGGCGGCCATTTAGGAAATGCCGATGGCAATAAAATGACCGTATTCATTTTTTTTTCGCACTCAATTTTAACGCGCATGCGATTTATGAACTCGCTTAAGGGGAGACACGAGTCTTTTAGAGCAAAAAAATTGCCAAAAAATCAATTTTTTAAAATATTTTTTTTCGAAATCTCGACGTCCGAAAGAATCTATTGCTGAAATATTAACGCGTTCCGATTAGTATTTATTTTGCTATTGCGTTCTAAAGAGATCATGATCACTCTCGCTCGAAAACGCCCTCCCAAAACGGGCAATTTCAATGCCGCCGTCTGCGGTAACCGTTAGCCGCAGCACGGCCATTTTGGAATCATTCGAAAGCTAACTGCTTCAGCAATCCGGTTTAGCGAGAAAACAACTCTAAGTCTGGTGACTATGGAGCTACACGCCACCGAAAAGGAGGGAATACTCGCACGGCATTGGCGCGTTTATACCACGTGGGGCAAATCCTGCTCTCCAATTGGACGACCGAAATTTCGTCTGCCCGACTGTGTGCAACAATGCGCGACTCCTTGTCACAAATTGTTCAGACGCGACAATGGCTGGCGGGCGACGCAAATTCGCAACAGCTCATGCCTACGGCAAAAAACGCAAGAGTCGGTCTCGGATACCTGAAGCAGCGTCGAGTGAATCGACAGCGACGAGCTCTGCGACATGCGCCAGCGAGTGTACGATATCCACCGAAGCTGCAGCCGCGCGCGATGCCTGTGGCCGACGACACGAGGACAACGCGCGTCGATACGCATTTTGTGACAGAAGCAGAAAAAGTGGCAATTGAGCATCGCGCGGAAGAGCAACGACAGAAGCTGTCTTCGTTATCAGCTACCCGCCGAAAGCGGTCGCTTATCGGAGATTCCCCGGAAGCGGCGGGGTCCGGCACCGAGTTCACGCTGCTAAGCCTACCGCTGCTGAACCAACTGCTTCGGTGCGCGAAATGCGAATTCTGCTCTGGCCCATTGAATGTTTCACGGGGCGACCGTGAGTACGGATTGGCAGTTAGAATAGTGGTGAACTGTGCCGTCTGCGGAGATGTCAGCGCCGGATGGAGCTCGCCGAGAGCAGAGGGGAATGCGACCTGCAACCCTTTCGAAGTAAATGTGCTTGCGGCTCGTGCAGTTATGAGCACGGGAAATGGGCAGACCGTGCTAAACGACATTTTTTCGGCCCTGAATGTGTCTCATCGTGGAATGCACAACAAAACGTACCAAGACTACGTCAAAACCAAGATGAACCCTGCTGCGATGAACGCATCCGCGAGTATTATTAGCGAGTGCGCAACAGCTGTGAAGGCCATCTATTCTGAACTGAATTTCGGGAACCCCGGCAATATCGCAGTTTCCTACGACGGGACTTGGCTAACTCGTGGCCACTTGTCACACATTTGTGTGGGAACTGTAATAGAACTGTTTTCGGGCTATGTGTTGGACTTCAAAGTTTTCTCGAACTTCTGTTTGAGTTGCGAGATTGGCCCCAAGGACGACGACCCTCGATACAGTGAGTGGCGAGCTCGGCACAAGTGCCAAAAAAACTCTTCGAGCAAGCCTGGCCAGATGGAGGTGGAGGCTGCCAAAATTCTGTTTCGCCGGTCCCTCGAAAAGCATGGATTCCGCTACACAACGCTGTTGTGCGATGGCGATAGCCGCGCTTTCAACAGCCTTCAGGAGGAGCAAGTGTATGGCTTCGTGGCTATCGAAAAGGAGGATTGCATAAGTCATATACATAAAAGGATGGGTGCTGCACTGAGATACCTCCTGCAGAAGAGGAAGGGGGAAGGTCGGCCAAGCCTCGGTGGCAAAGAAAAGCTCACCGCTGAGCTTGTAACGAAGCTTACAAATTATTATGGTTGGGCACTCAAGGCACACCAGGGAAACATCGATGAGATGGAAAATGCTGTCCTTGCCACTTACTATCATGTGACTTCTACTGATGCAAAGCCACAACATTCACGGTGCCCAAAGGGAGAAGACTCATGGTGTGCCCACAACAAGGCAGTGGAAAGGCAGCAGGCTCCTCCTAAGCATCGGTACGACCTCCCGGAATATGTTGCAGAAGCGCTCTTTCCAGAGTACACTCGCCTCTCAGATCGAAAGCTGTTGGAGCGCTGTTAAAGAGGCAAAACTCAAAACTCGAATGAGAGCCTCCATTCAGTGATCTGGTCGCTTGTACCAAAAACCAAGCACGCCTCGCTCTTCACAGTCGAAATTGCTGTTGCGGAAGCGGTTGCTCAATTCAATGCTGGAAAGAAACGTGCTTCTGAGGCCATTTTGAAGGAGCTGCATTTGAACCAAGGCAACACAGATGTTGAAAGATGTCTGGAAAAGGACCAGCAGCGGCTAGCGGCATGTGACAAAAAGCATACCAGAGCAGAAGACTTCAAGAATGCCACGAAGAAGAGGCGTGTGAAAGAGAGTGATGGTGATTATAAACCTGGTGGCTTCTAGAACAAAAAGGACTCCCATCTGTTGCTTTTTTGGCAAGAATTAAACCTATATATAGTCTTCAAACTTCTTTTTGTGTTTTCTCAAAATCAGTTTCTTGCCTATGTGCTATACTGTTGCCCACAGTATCTTTTGATCTAGTGATCAGATTTCAACAATTCTTGTTGCAATTGACAGCTTACGAGTTCTATACACAATAAAACTACTAAAATTTATATTTAGTCAAGAGAAAATTTTTTATGTGCTGATAAATCTCATGAAAATTTTCATGTTCCCAACCATTATATTACATATGGCAATAACTTTTATAAAAATAAAGCTAATTACAGTGATAGTATAGTTGTGATCCTTGATTATTCTAGAATATGTCCATATAAAGGGTTCAAGGATATTTAATGATTAAATTGCAGAATAATTGGGCAATTCAACGATTCATTATATATTCAATATCTCTAAAACTACTCGAGATAAAAGAAAATGGATTGCATATATCTTCACAGCAGGTTAAAAGATACATTGCCTGAAAATTTCATTTGAATATGATAATAAACAGAAAATTTTTTTAGAACACCAGAGTCTCCCCTTAACCGGAAAAAAGGTGCGCGTTAGATTCGAGTAATTACGGTATTCACACTCGATGACCAGTATTGCCTCTCACGCTGTGATGTAGTAGCCTGGAAAATGCGGGCATAGCAGACGACAGCGCCACATCACCTGGAAGATGATAAAAATGAAGGGGCATTGAAGCGCGCCCACTGAAGAAAGAAGAGAAGGCGCTCGCGCAGAACGAAGCTGTTCGGACGCTGACGAGACGACGCATGGGAGCCTAGGGCGAACCCGCAACTACGCACGAGGTTCGAAAGGCCGGGTTCCTGTCTTCGAGCCATTGACGTCGTGCCTAGCCACGTCGGCGTGGCTAGGCACGAGTTCTGGGTGAGTGGTTTTGCGAACATCTCCGGTACGGCAAGCGCCCTCGAAAGACCGGAGCGGCTGACCACGTCCAGCGAGCAGACATCGCTGACAGTGTGCGGCTACGCCTAGATTTGGTGATGCCCTTTACAGCGGTATGCTGACCCAAGCGACGACTGCATCCGAGCACGCAACGGGTCCCACTTCAAGGCACCGGGCTACGGCACAGTCTGTGAGACTGTTTACTCTTTTCTTATGTGTGTGAACCGCTTGCGTGTACGACGCCTAGTACTGCATTTGCAATAGTTTTTTCCTCGTCCAATATAACTTAATTTTGTTTTCTGCACTGTCTCCATCTTCCTCGCGTCACACGCCTTGCTACGTGACAAACCTAACCACCACACACGCCTACCAAAGGCATCCTCTTTAAGCAATCGTTGTGATAGAGCCCACCTCCAACTTTTTTTTTTGTCACTCTGCTGGAGCGGGTGGCATCGATAAGAAGGCAACCACAGCAAAATTGTTTTGCGTGCACACTTTGCATAATGACTTCTACATTTTTGCAGAAGATATGTCAATCTTTGCATTCCTGCTGCGCAAGTCTTCCCTTTGCATGGATGACGTATGTGAGGTCCTCATGAATTGCGATGCTCTTTAGGATCGCGTAAACATCCTACATTCATGCATTGTAAAAGACAACCTGCCGAGCTTTACCAGTGTTGACCTCAAGGTCCGCCATTCTCCAATTTTTTTTTGGAAGCTTTAAAGATGAGTCGTTTTTGGACAATTGGTACGAAATCAATGTTGTGCATGAAATCAGAAACTTCTTGCTGGTTCCTATATGATGACATAGCAACAAGTATGACTTTGTTGGGTAAATTGGCCCCATCTTTAGGCAACCGCCGCCTCCTCATCGTTCTTGACAAGTAGCTTGGAACATTCAGAAACTGACACAGCACCTCTTCAGATAGTAATGCCCAACAGCTGCAGTCTATGTCAACAACATGCTTGCAAGTCTTTACAATGTCATGTTGCATAAAATGCAGGTAACACACCTTGCATGTCTTGCTCATAAGTTTATTGGCATGGGGAATAGCTCCCACCCACTTTTCAAGAAGCGGCGCATCGGACGGCGGTGCAAGCAAGTGCCGCTTTTTTTCAATTGCTTTTGTACCCGCTGCTGCAGTTGGGCACAAAGCAAATTGGCATCGTAAAGCTTGGCAGCTCCGAGACATCCTGTAGCCGATAGTGTAAGGTTCTCACAATTCACAGATGATCAAAGTCGTAGAGGATAAGCACATGTGCACGCGGTCACAACACCAAGAGAAAAGAAGCACGATGAAAGCCGCGCACACTGCGAAGTCGGCCAAGCAACTGCGGGGAGGAGCAACACCGACAACACGTGCGACAGCGCTACTTGCGACTGTGGCTCCCTCTCATTGCTCGGGTATAAAATATGTATGCTGCATGTACATGTATATTTTTTGAATCTACCTCAACAGGAATGTCTGTGTGCCCTACCTTGGCTAGTGAAGGCACCTGTGAATCAACCTTTGAGGCTGGCTACAGCTTTCTGCGCTGCATCATCCAAGTCTGCAGCGGTGGTGATGGGCAATCCACTGGAGCTCAAAATGCTCCTTGCCTCTTCAACATTGGTTCCTGTAAAAGTGATTTCAGAGTGTTTCATCACCAGTTCCAACACGAGTGTTTCAATGAGAAGAAAATTCTGAAGAAACGTTAAACCAGTTCAGGTTTATATAACTTCATGGCTATACTTTTCATAACTTAATTATTGGACCAATAATATTCTCTTGAACAACTACACTCAAATCTCGTTATAACATAATGGAATATAACGAAATAATGGATATAACAAAGTAAATGAAACTCCACTGAAAAGCTCTATTCAGAACTGTGCATTTTAAACCTCGTAACAATGTAAAATTGACTGGTAAATGAATATAACGAACCAAATTAGTCTATCAAAAACAAAAAAACTACCGTTGTCTGTTAAGTATATCATTTGGCGTGGCTCTTTCAAAACTCGCACGCCGACCTTACAGCCAAGCCACGCGAGGCCGAGAAAGCCGTCCTTCTCACACAGCCAGCGGAGAGGATTGAGGAAGCGCTCAGCGGGTCACATGATGGAGAAGCGCTGTCGCGGTGCAAAGCGATTTTCTTCTCACTTAAGAACACACGATGGGGAAGCTTCAGAAGACTTACATTTATTCACAAATCAGAAGACATCCGTCATTAATTGAAGTAATCGGCGAAGCGCGTCTGCACAGGTTTGCCTTGCAGCGAGTCAATAAATTTCGCATGCAGTTTGCAAAGCATAGTAGCGCGCGGCGAAGTCCAGCGCCAATGCTCTCTAAAGATGATGGCAATGATTGCGTCTTCGCTGCTACCCTCTGCACTGAGAAAGAAGGAACGTCTCCACGTGGAGAGAAGCAGATCGGCATTAGAGAAAGAGCCGAGAAAGAGCCAACTCTATGCGACAGCTTTCTTTTTTTTCCTCTCTCTCCCCGTGCGCGGCCTTGAAAGGAAAAGGGTCTCTACGTGCAGAGACAGAAAAGGGAGAAGCGTAACACAACCCTGTCGCAGATCGGCATTTGAGAGAGAGCAAACAATTCGCCACACTCTTTTCCTTCCTTTTCTTCTTTTTCCTTCTTCGTGCGCAGCGTTGAGAGGTGACGCTGCGGGACTGGGCATGGTGCTGAGAACATTTTTGGAACGCGGTATGTTCGAATTAACCGTCGCAAAAGCTTGCGCGCTCGAATCACAGGGCGTTTTTGTCCATTGGAATACATATAGCTTTGACAAGACCACAGCATGAGTTCGAATTGACCGTGTTCTAATTAATGAGACTCGACTGTGTTTATTTTCCGTCGCATGCGTGGTCGCGAAGCGGTACATCGGGCCGCGAGGCGGTTTCCTTCTTTGCATGCTTATAGTTGTGTATCCATCTGAGCGTACATTGCACCAAACTGTTATAATCGATATAACGAAATAATGAATATAACAAAATAATTGTGGCTCCCCTTCAACTTCCTCATAACGAGGTTTGAGTGTAGTGCATCACACATGTCCATAGGTGATAGATAGACTGGTAACTACAGAGAGCATGCCAATTGATCTTCTCTCTGCGGTTACTGGTAATTGCTGTATTCATGGGAAGTTGGAAATGATTGGAATCTGAACTTGGCTACATTCAACGCTAGAACACTATCTAGTGAGGCTAGTCTAGTTGTCTTATCTGAAGAATTAAAGGGTGCTCAATGGGATATAATAGGGCTCAGTGAAGTCGGGAGGACATGTGAGGCTTATACAGTGCTGGAGAACGGACGTGTCCTATGCTACCGTGGACTAGTTGACAGAAAAGAACTAGGGGTGGGGTTTCTTATACACAAGAGTATTGCTGGCAAGTCTCATAATCAAGTTTAACAAAAGGTACACGATGAAGGTGGTACAGGCCTACATCGAGCCTTGATGATAATTTGGTTGAACGCTTCTACGAAGACGTAGAGTCAGCTATTAATAAAGTCACAGTATACTTAGAACTGTGGCAGCTTGGGCTAGTTGGTATGGCATGACGATAGTTATAGTGCGTCCTTCTTGTCTCTGTGTCGTCGTTTTGTTCTCGCACTATAACTACCGTCACAGTATACTATTGACCCCATGCAAAATTGCTGCCATCTGCTAGCCGTCGTGGGCATACCGCCATGTTAGAGGCTCAGTGCAGCACAGTACGCACACCACATACGTTTACGTATATGCATGCTTAAGATATGTATCAACATGAGGCGCCTATTGGCCGAAACCGCAATGCTGACATATTGCTGCGTCCCTTGCTGCACAGAGCGAGGAACTCAAAATGCTTAAATAAAAAAGGTAAACCGTAAACATTGCTTCTTATTATTTGAAAATAAGGACGCTAAACCCCAAAAATTATTATAAAAAGAAACGCAAAAAAAGTTGACCAGTGCCTTGCATACTGGTCAGTGGCAGAAAAACTATGGGAGTATGTCAACAAAGGGGAACTAGCAGCACTTGCATTTTTCTTGAACTGGTGCCAGAAGTTGTGTCATGGCCCATCCTGCACACCCCTGGGCACATTAACTACTAGCTGGGAACAAAGCCCTCGGTTTAAGTGCATACTTCGAGACGCCATAAAAAAAGGGAAGCCGAGGTGGGAGGATAAGAAGTGACGCCACTATCACAACCAATGCAGTCACACCAGAGGAAAGGACTGAATGGGTCCCAAAACGTTGGGTTCATTTACAAAACTGTGGCTGGAGACATTTCCTCTTCTAGGATCGGACAGACCTTCTAGTCAAACAGATCTATTTCATAATGTTACATTTCTAGTAGGCTTGCGTGATTAGTAAGTTTTAGGAGCTTTGCTCAGCAAGCTTCTTATGCTTGCACTCTGTCCGGCAATGCCTGCATGTACACCTGTGTTGCCAGTGTAAACTTCTCAATGATTCTAACAATGCTCACTAGATGGCGTGCCGCCAACCAAGGTGTCCGTTTTCAATAACCCGTGCGCTCGTGTCCTCGAGACTACGTTCACTTCGTTTTCGTCACTTCGTAGGCACAGCAGCATGTGACAAGTTGCTACGATGAGTGTTGTGCATGGGTACTAATATTCTCCGAAGCCCCCTCACCTGCCTGCTTAGTTCAAAGGAAGTAAAAACAACCTCGAATACTAGTAGCAAAATTTTGGTAGAATGCCAGTCACATATGCTATGTTTTAAAACTGACTATACTTTCAGAATGTAGGCTGGTATAACAAGCTTTTAAATTTCAAAAATGATTAATCGATGAGAGGGCAATATGTTCATTTACCTTGAAAGGGGCTTTCACAGCAGTGCAATTTCCCCTAAATGTTTTCACGGTATTTCACCACTACACTGCAGTGAAACCAGCTTTACAAGGGTCACACTCGAACTACAGTCGACTTTTGTTAATTCAAACTCAAAGGGACCTCTGAATTTTCTTTGAATTATCAAGAAATTTGAATTATCAGAAGTTCCCAGGTAGATGACTCTGGGTGAGATAACACCACACATTATTATTAGGCATTGATTTTATCCCATTTAAAAATATTTTAAGTGTCTTTAAGCTCGAAATGCATGCAATGAACAAAAAGCAGAGAAATAAGGTCCACAAGTTTATTGGCCATTTACTGCTGAACAGACCTTTTAAAGAAATTGTGAATTGCCAACTGCTTAATTGCTATAAGTATGTGACTTCAGCACAAAGCTCTCTATACCACTTGAGAAGTGTCGTGGTTTACCATGCGTGTGCTTTGTTTCAAGCATTTGTTTACTAGAAAAGCCTTTTTCCTTTAGTTACTCAGGTGCCTATCTTTCACTTTTAGACTGTTAGAATTATATAAGCACGCAAATTTTCAAATAGTGGTGGGAAAGCAGCAGATATTTTTCTATATGAAACTGCAAAAAGTATGAATTAACCGAATGATGAAGTTTGATAAGCGGCTTTTAAATACATTGAAAAAATAGAGGGCCAACCAAAAAATGTAATTTCATTTGAATTAACCGATAGTTTAAATTATCAGAGTTGGTATTATCGAGAGTCTACAGTAATATATTATGGAAAAGCCAATTACACGACCTTTAGGGGACCATGCAAAACTGTCGAATAATACTGGCATTGTACAAAAAAAAAAAAAACAACAACAACAATATATGCAGCGACAGTCAGCCTTGCCCAAAAAGAGGGTACAGACTGCCTGAATAAGCCCATGGCACGACTTTGTGCTTCCCCCCCAAAAAAAGGTTGACTAAAACATTACTGCCAGCGGCAGCATTACTTAGTTGAAGGAGGTGCGGGCGAGTCTTTATTCTGAATTTTAAAAATTGAACCAAACATGCATCTTTCCCCAATAAATAGAGTTCAAAAATTGCCTGCGCACGAACCCAAAACCATGTTCTAACAGGCTCCCATCAGGAGAGTTACAAAAAGTTTCATCAAGAATGCCTTCATGTTCGACTGAGCTGTGCGCGTTGTAGTTGATTTGTTGCCTTATGAAGCGCAACTAGTGATGTCCAGTTGTTATAATGAAGGTTGACATCATGTGAAAGTTATTTTGCACGATGAAAATAGCTGCATCACGCCATTTTGTGTGCTCAAGCTTGTGACTATGAGTGCCACAAACAAAGGCAGGTGATCAGCTTAATGTCAATGAGGAAAAGCTTTCACTAACCGAGGACGTGAAAATATCAAGATATTGAATGCGAACTTTTCAGCCAAAAGGAGCTGCTCTGTGTGAATAGAGCTTCTGTAGGTAAATGATTCTATGTACACACGCGATCAAGGCATATGCATATCCTGTCCCAATCTCTCAATATCTAATCAACCAAGGAGAATGCAAGTTCATATTTTGCACTAGTGAATATTTTGTCTACATTCGATGCGAGTAAAGGTGTTTTTTTTTTAAAGGTTGGACAGAATCGGGAAGTCATTGTAAAGATACAGGATTGGTGCAAAACCGTGTCGTATAACGAAAGTTTTTAATACATTACTTCTGATCCGTCATAAAAAGCAGATTGTCGCAAAACCAGGGGACATATTAAAAGTTTCACTATACATCAATTCATTCATTTCGAATACTTCAAAGTTTCCAATAATCTAAAATTGAATTGAATATGAAAACACTGTAATATTCGTTTGAATATTCGGAGCACTCGAATATTCGCACAAGCCTCAAATGCTTAGTGACATACAGAGAGCTCGTCAAAAGCAAGAAGTGTAGCCTCACCTTCCAGCCTCACCACAAGAGGAACAGTGAGGTTTATTGAGCGGCATGCACTTGTGATTCCGTTTGCAATGGTAGCACAGTTGACAATGCCTCCAAAGATGTTCACAAGGACAGCTTTGACCTGCAATGATGCATGCATGTACTGCACTATTCTTAATCATAAGTACAGTTCATAACAACAACACTGACACACATATGAAAGAGTGAAGTACTTCACAGAATACAACCGGCATTAACATTGTTCTTCACCCCAACTGATCACATTGGCAGCGTGAAAATTTTCGTCAATCAGCCATTGAGTGTGAGCTCTACAGCCAGGGACTAGCTGTAGAATTGTTTTTTTATGATGCATGTGCTGACGCTATCTTTGATACAGTCATGAGCGGGTGGCCTACCTTTGGATCATCGGTAATTATCTTGAAGGCTTCTGTGACTTGGTCTTCTTTGACTGAGCCACCAACATCCAAGAAGTTGGCTGGTGTACCGCCATAAAGCTGGATAATGTCCATGGTGGCCATGGCCAGGCCTGCACCATTGACTGCCACAGGGGAGAAAAACATAGTCATCTCAGTAATCTACAGTCAAATCCCGATTTTTCAGACATGCCCGATAATTTGGACATCTTCGCGGCACCGCCACGAGCCCCATAGAATCAATGTATAAGGAAGTCTGAAATTTCGGACGCTCGAACCCCCCGGAGTCCAATTTTTCGGACTTTTTGGCGCGACGGAAGGTCGGAAACCAGGAAACCACCACAACTGCGTCACACATGATTACGATCGCATGAATGAGCGCGCCGGTATACTGTGGCGGCATCTGTTGCTTGGACTCGATCGTTAGCGGAGAAACACACACGGCCTCCGAGATTCCTAACACTGGCCGTGTTTGTCGTGCAAGGGTGCTTCGCTGACAATCGACACTATCCACCCGGAAATTTTCGGCGCCAATGAAGTTCTTTCGCTTTAGCGCTTGTGCGTGCCACTCTGGCTTTCCGCGCAGCGCTTTCGCGAAGCGTTTCATTACTTCGAACTAAAACTAACAGTCACACACCGATTTGGTCTGGCCACGCTGGCTATCTTGAATGTTTACCAGCGCCACCTCCAAAGTACCGTCGCGCCGTTTTGTTTACGCAGCCCACATGGTGTTTGGCTAGCCTAGTGCGTGGTTGTGAGATCGTATGAAGTGCGCTCTGCAACGCTAAGCCTAGGTGCTTCGACGCTCGTCAGCAAACTCCTTTGTTCACATTTCGCTTGCCTGCGATGGCCCCCACTCCGCCTTCGTCGTCCTCGCCGATGGCATCGAATCGCAGAAAACAGTACCGTCGGATAATGATGGAGAAGAAAGCCGCCCTTATTAAGTTAGTGAAGAGTGGCCGATCGCTGGCTGACGTGAGCAAAGAGTTCAGCACTGATGACGCTGTCATCAGTGTACAGTGATGACATGACCCTTGCTCAGATCGAGGCGAATGTGATCACATGCAAGGGGCACGCCGTTCAAACAAGGATCAACAAGTTTTTCAAGCCACTGCAGCTCTAACACCGACTGCCCTAAGGGTACCTGCTTTCGGCTGCATGCATTTTTTTTCAACAGCTCTTTTCAGAGCCACCCCACTGATGCTTTGGCAGAGTTCTGGAAGCGTGGTACTTCGACTTTCATCCTGTTGATTCGAGAAATATCAATAAAATGGTGCGTTTTTTGCTTGCATTGAAAGATATTAGCAAAATGGTGCACTTTTTTTTGCTTGCATTGAAAATTGTCAGTAAAATAATGCGTTTTTTTCTTTGCTTGCATTCATTTTTTTGGACTGCCCGAATTTTCGGACGGTTTTTCGCTCCCTAGAGGGTCCGAAAAAACGTCAGTTGACTGTATTTAGCTGTCTCAGCCTTACATGGACACGTACAGCGGTGGCCACGTCTGTGAAGAGCAGCTGGTTTTGCTCTGCGGGGTGACACGTCGAGGCATCACATGGTGAGCCTGACTACTAGGCTCGTGAAATTACAGCCCGAAACTACCCCGCCTCACAAAGCTAAAAACGACAACTTGCGTGCTCTACACAGATGTAGCCGTTTAAAACTGAGGGGAAAATGCCGGGCACATTGCAATGCAAGTTTTCCCTAAAGTGTGGAACAGCCTGTACATTAACAAAGGAAAATAATCTAACCTTTAATAGCTTAAAGGGATACTGTACAAAATATTTGCCACCAAAATTCTGAGCTAAACTAAAAGAGTGGCTGCTGAAATCTGTAGACACAACCTTCATTTCAGAGAGAGACTATTATAAAATAATGCATTTAGTGCGTTTTCCACAAATTGCCACGTTTTGCGAACTAGAGCAGGTGACACCACTGGAAATGGGCATGCCAGCTATGCCAGCCATTGTTCACATCTGTCAACCCACTTAGCCCCACTACAGTTCCTAGAACCACTACAAACAACAATGCTTCTGGGTGGGATAAAGCCCCAAAACAGGAGGCAGCGTCTTAGTGAAGGAGTGGGATACAAAGGAGAGGTGGAGAAAGGGGAAACACATGGACACTTTATCTGCCGCGGTGACAAGAGAAGTCCAATAACATTGTCAACTCTTCAAAAATATGAGAATTGAGCTCTCTTTTCATCGGAACAGTCGTGTCTTTCCAGCAAAATTTCAATGTTTTTGTAATTTTTATGATTTTTGTTCAATATTCCTTTGATGAGAAATAATTAAGGGTGCACGAATATTCGAAAATTCAAATAGTGTTTGCTATCCGAATTGATTTGCACTAGAAATTTACTCATTGTTGGGTAGTGCACAAATTGATAAAACACAAAAGAATTTTGCTATTCGAAACTATTCAAACTGCCTAAAAACACATACTATCGACGTCCAATGACAGTGGCCCCTTCAGACTTTTAACATGCCTCACTCCAACACACTTGTATTGCGGCAATGCTGTCTTTCAGGCTCGGCTATGATCACAAAAGGAGATGATAGATTTTGCAGAGGTGGGGGCTCAATCAATACTGTCTCGGACCTGAAATTTGGGCAGGAAGTTAGAAAAATCAAATACCAAAGGTTTTATAGCATCCAAAATTCCAGCATCCAGAATTATAGCATCCAGAAGAAATATTTGGAACTCCGGACTCGTAGAGAGCACACTCTAGTCCACCACACTCGTTGGGCTTCCACAAAAGTTGGAAGAAGAGGAGTGGCAGAGAAATAGCATCTTTGCCTTTCACGTGTAAAATGTTGTTGGCAACACTCTGGTTGCACAACATCATCCACATAAATACAGTTTGGCCTCTGTATTGCCTCACTCTTGATAAGACGACTATGAAACACCACCCCGCCAGCACTTCATCAACCTAGGCAAAATAAACACTTTATATTGCTATCTCATTAGAATATGCCTTGAAATCCTCCTGAATCTATTTTTCTTCAACTTTTCTTCAAAGTACACTCAAACCTCATTATAACAATCTTGCATCTTACATGAAAATAAGTTCGTTTTATCTGAAAATTCATTATACAGGTTTATTTGCTTATTTTTAATGCTATACCTATTGCAACACTATTTTTCATTTATTTTGTTATAACCAATACTTCGCTACACCCGGTTTCATTATAATGAGGTTAGAGTGTATTGAAAAAAATATTTAACCAGCAATACCTCATTAACTCGAACTCGCATATACCGAAAAATCAGCAGAGTTAAAATTTTTCGTGGCACCGAACATTTTCCCATACGTCCCATGTATATCTACAGTCAAACATTGTTATAAGGAAGCTAAAGAGAAAAATGAATTACTTCGTTATAACCATTAGATTATTATAGCCAATATCCATTTCTAATGACAATTAGCCAGCAAGAGAGAATGTACTCACTACCGAATCACAGCAGCCCACCATGCAGAGAAAAACGGCGGTCGGAAAGAAAAAAACTAGCAAAATGATAAAGAATGGTGCACTTTTATTTCCACCAAATTCAGCACACCAGCTAGCAGATCACTTCGAAGAGAAACAGTCCTTAATAGACTTTTACAGACTTTTCTTCACACGGATGACTACAATATTTCAGCTTTAGCAGTTATTTCGAGTCCGTCCTCGTCATCATTGTAAGCACCAAAGAAGCGGCGCAGCAGGTCTATCACATTTAGCTTTGTTGGGTTCGCCAATATTAGGCTCCATGGTGTCGACACATTTGTCACAGTCGTCATGCACCCCCGTCACCGCGCGCACTATTTCCGCATCTGACAACTTTTTCGTTGTCATTGTGTCAGCATCAGCACCGACGTACGTGCAGAAAGTGTCGCAGTTAGGCGCAACGCCGGCGTCAAGGAGAGCATCCCACAACATCAGGGCCTCGCCGCCCGCGGCATCCTCAATCACTGGCGTCATTGACAAAATCTTCGACAACTTTTTTTTTCCTTGACGCCGGACTCAACAGCTTTCATCATTGATGCGACTTCTGCTCAATTGTTATATTTTTGCTCTTACGTTTGTCGCTGCTGTTGTCCATCTCGTGTCTGGCGGCAGAAACTAATAGAGGCGGTGTTGCTTTTCCACAGCGAATAACAAAGAACAAAGCCACAATTTGCGCCGTCCCAGCGCGGAGCTGAAGAGAAGGAGGTCAGGTTCACGGGTGAGTTAATGAGTTCTACAGGAGAGGGAAGGCCGGCTGACCCGCACGCTCACTCAAGTTGCTGCGCAGGCAAGTCCATTAGTTCCTGAGGAAAGGGGAGGCAGGAATACTCAAACCAACGCGCGTGTTGGCAGGCAGCTCCCAGCGAGCGCAAGGCATGATTTTTGAATAACCGCAGCCGTGATGAGACGTAAACCGTCGTGCGCTATAAAATATTGAATTGACATATACCAAAATGATCAGTAAATGCTAGTTGTGGACAAAAGATGCTTCGTTATATCCATTCTGAGGAAATTTATGCTTCATTAAAACGAAGTTTTAGATAAATGTGCATCTATGGGAATTTTAAGGAGAATTACAATTGCTTTAGTTTGTTATATCCCACTTCATTATAACAAGGTTCTACGATATTTTCTATACATACCATTATCTCGAAGTATTTTTAGGTCAGATTGCAGATAACTCAAAATATTCCCTGGGAGTGGAACAAAAATTTCGCTGCCAGACCATTTGACATTATTCGCGCAGTGCTGCCACACCTGAAGTCCGTCGATTTTTTTTTTCTTATTTAGCCGCGCCTGCCACTACGTCGATGCTTCCTGCAAATGCGAAGTGCATGAAGTCTCAGCCCAGCGACATATCAACTTTTTTAAACAACCCTGTTGCATGTCATTTGACACATGCGCGGAGCAGCGAGGTCCTCTGCCCATGCTTGGCGTAGTTTGTCTCGTTCGCTTTGCGTAGTGCACATCATTTTCCCTGAGGTCTGATTTCATTTCATTTCATTTTATTACCTTAAAGACCCCATTGAAGGGGTTTCCGTTTATCAGCCCAAAACACGTGGTATGGATTTCTCGCTGACTGTGAGAAGCGGCAACTTAGTGAGAGTGCAGCATGCATGGCATCAAAGCAATGCAAATCGCTAATGGTGGAAAAAAAAAAAGTTGCCCTAATTAAGGAAGTGGAGAAAGGAGACCGAACGAAACTGAGCATCGTGCAGGCATTCTGCATCTCCTCGTCTACGCTTTCGACGGTGCTGAAAAACAAGCAGGAAGTGCTGGATGGATTTCAGCAGAGACTGTGAGGCACTTTGCCAAGAGGTCACCAAGCTTACAGGTAACGGTGCCACCAAAAATGACGTGACTTTTCTGGAGTATGCGCTGTGTGAGCAGGATGTGGCAGTGACCAGGTAAATGACGGATGCTAAAATGCTTCAAATGGTCCCTAACGTAAGGGACGGCGGAGACAACGGCGATGATGAACCACCTCGAGAGGTGCCGACACCTTCCTAGACTAAAAATTTGCTTCGCATGCTTCGAAGTAGGGTCGGCTGCAGGGGCGGGGAAGATGGACTAATGCGATGCGCAAAGCAGCTGGAGGACGCCTTCCTAGGCTCGAGTACGACAGCAAAGCAGATGAGCATTAGGCAATTTTTCTCTGCTAAATAAAATAGCAGCACGGCAAAACCTAGCTGGTCAAAGCCTCTTGTATGTTATTTTTTTCTCTTTTAAACATGCACAAGAAGAAAGGTTAGAAGCTTTCGCTGAAGAGCCGGTAAGTAGGAGTAATCTTTCTGAACAGCGCACACTTTTCCCGGCAATTAGCACAACTTTGCTTATCTCAAAAATCAGTTTATATTGAAATTTTCTCTGGTTTTTAAGACATCGAGTTAACGAGGTATTACTGTATATGAAAAATATTCAATTCGATTTGCATCCAAAATTTTGTTATTGGGAAAGCTCTAGAAATAATTAAACTGCCATTACTGACAACAATATATAAAGAAATCATAGACACACATGCCGGCTGTGATGATCAGTTGCTTGTGAATAAAACTTTGATGTTTCAAATATTTTTACTAGCAATTGAAACATGCAGCTGTTCAGCAATCACCAAACTGTAGATACCAAATCAGATTTTTCACAAGTGTTTAGAGATGTTATGGCCTTCCCACTGTACCCGAAAAGCCCTTGTAAAGACAAAATGATCAGTGCTTCAATGAAGAAATGGTGGCACCAAACATTTTTTGAAAAGACCTTTTGTATGTTTTTTAATGCCTATTGCCATAAAAAGCTTTCACAGTGCACTGAAAAACAACGTGCATGGACAAAGCCATCACATACCTACCTAAGCAGGCAATATTTCCATCCATGCCAATGTAGTTGAGGTGGTGCTTGGTTGCGAGCACCTCTCGAGGATCACTCTCAGATGTGTCTTCCTGAGCAAAAATAGCTTGCTGTCTGAAGGCCGCATTGTCATCGAAGTTTATCTTCGCATCAAAGCACACAACTGGTACCCATGCAAAGAAAAAAGTACACATGAAACCAGCTAGATGAAATTTATACACATGTTGAAGCTCAGGCTCTTGCAAAGCATTTTTTTCAAAGGGGTACCAACACAAAATTTCGTGGCTGCGATAGCACGCAGGATCAATTCCCATGAACATCACCTTGTACACACCACCTTCAGCGACGATGTGTACAATTGACCTTTTGCATGTCTGAGTGGCCCCCTCTCGCAGACACTTCCAGAAACAAATCGCGGGGCATCGTGGCGAGCGAGCTTCTGCCACTGTCACCGCTCACTTTGATCCGGACTTGCTCTTACATATCCAAATATCAGAAGTGCAACCTCGCACAGCCTTCTGTGTGCATTGGATCCTCCTTCAATGGTTATAAAAAAAAAGAGAAAAGGAGCAATGCAGCGAGAGACGCAAAGAAACGCGTTGATGGAGAAACAGACATACGACATCCACGAACAGCGTCTGAGAGAAACAGCCACAAAGTGTAGTTATCCGCTCGCATGAGATTCTACCGAGCTTCAGCAAAGCAACAAATTCACGCTTCCTCGAGTTCTCGGTGTAATTGCTTGCTTATTAGCTCTACTGCATTTTTTAGTTAATAAACTGGTCATAATAACTTCCACTACCAGAACCAGATTGTTAGATAAATTCATTGGTTGCGCCGCCCGCACCACTCGCACCGCTCTCACCACCGATGCCACAGTGAAAATACAGAACGGCGCCCCGCAGATCATTTCCCAGAGCCGCCGCCAGGGGGCTGCACAGGAGCTGTATAGGCATGCAAAAGGTGGACTGTACACATCAACTTCAAAGGCACGTCAAGCACCGTGTCGCAGACAGTCAACAGTACCACGACAAAATGGTGCATGTCCATGCACGTCTCAACGGTGAAGCAGATGCCGAATACGCCACTTGGCCAATCGGATGCCTAGGTTTTGTCACGTGCCCCAAGCAGTCAACAGAATCGTGCGCTGATGCTTCTCGACAACGCGTTTTTGCTGAAATACCAATGAAAAAGGCAAGCCAGCAGTGGCGGGAAATTTATGATGAAGAACGACCCTTCCAAACGAGACCGACATGACCACGATAGCTCGTGCGTAACGGCAATGATATGGTGCGGAAAAAGCGAGATTTTAGCGTCTATTTGCGCTCACATTCATCTCACAGGGGTTGTTATAAATTAATTTTGCGCCAGAATCACACAAAAAGCTAGACACTTCTCAGATGAGTTAAAAAATAGTTGCAGATTTCAAAATGCCAGCTTCAGAAAGTCGATTTTTTTGCAACTTTCGGCCTTCTAAGACCCGTGTCCCAGCTTGATAATCATATACACTGCACTCTATTTCCTTTCTTTTAAGCACCTGGTGCTTTCAGGTAATGAAAGGGACACAATCACTATATTAACAAGCAAGATGGATGATAACTACTGATTGGAGACAAGATATGTCTCCAGAGGTGCAAGCTTTTGTGGAGTGTAAAATGCTCTGAGCTGCTACAATTGGTATATAAAAACTATACAAGCAGAACAAGTGCTTGCCCTGCAGCTGCAATAACACTACTGCCTACAAAATGTTTAAAAGGCACTGACCTCTTCCGTCTGGTGTTTCTCCAAATGGGTTCACTTCAACCTGAGTGGCATCAACTTTGAGAAATAAGTTGTACAACCTCTCTATCTGTTCGGCTGCCTGCCAGCAAACAGAACATAAAGAGAATAAGCAGTGCAATAACAGTCATGCAATTTTCATTCATGGCCACTACAGAAAGTCAGGAAAATTTTATGCTGTAAGAATGATATAATCATCAAACAAGTTTATGTGAACATTTTTCACTAATGATTTTCATGTCATGTTTACTGATAACTAATAGCAAGTACTTCTTCTAGTCTATGGTCACTTGTAATAAAAAAAAAGATTACATTTGAGGCTAACGTGACCCACAGCACTGGGGACCATGGGCCACACCAGTGAGTCCTAAAATTTTATAGTGGCCACAGAACACTGCAACTGCACTACTGCAACAACACTGCAACTGCTGCACTTCTTTGTAAACAGGCACTCACAAGAATCTAGTAATTGTGACCTCAACAGCTTTTATTTGAAAGATGTTTTATGAGAAATAGTTTACTCCAAATAAGCCCCAGTATACTGTATCAGGGATAATTGACATACATGATTGCAGAACCATGTCTCGAATAATAATATTAAGAAGAAGAAAAAAGAGAAAATCTCACACAGCTTGAATTATCACGTTTGTGATACCTTTCATGAAAAAAAAAAAAAGCCAGCGACTTTCTTGCTAACTTTACTAGTAGCAGCAGACTGAGTAAGCCTGTGCAAAAATAAAAGAAGAAATATCCTGCACAAAAAGATGCAAGATGACTTAGACTCAAGAAATATCTGCAAAATCACAAGCACAGAAATAATCGCACAGAGTTCAATGATAGTGAGCAACAGCTGCTTACTGCTAACCTGCAAATTTCACAGAACATTAAAAATATGAAGCTCCGAAATATTCACGAGTAACGGCCGTGTCACACAGGCCTTTGGAAGCCAATTGAAACGATGGTCTATTGACTCAACTGTCAAGCACAAGCTACCACATGGGCAGTTTTGACGGCCGTTGAGTCAATAGTCTATCGAGTCAACAGAGCACCTTACAACTGCATTAAAATATCAATGTCCAATCAGCAACAGAAGCCAAATGACGCAAACATGTCCTCCCGTTCACAGTGTGCTTATACATATGCTTAGAAAAAGGAATCTAACCAGTATGTTACAAAAGCAGTATATGCGAGTGTTGTGGATTTTTTAATAGAGTAGTTTTGTTACTTGAAACGGACGAACTACACATACGACAACAGCCCTGTGCTGGTTTTTAGCGTGCTGTCTCGCTATCCGCCGCTTGCCACAGTTTTGTTGCTCAATAACATAAGTACCGTATAAACCGGACTATGGGTCGAGTGGAAATATAGGTCGACCCCCTCAAGTTCAGGTTACCGAAAAAGAAAAAAAAAGAAAAACAACCCAAAACTGCCGAACCACATTTATTTGCGAATTGGGCGCACCCCATCCCGATCGTCGGAGCACCCCTCTACCACCATTGCAACTGTCGCATTGTCGCACCAACTGTCGCACCAACTGTCGCACCATCGCATTGTCTTGCGTTTGAAAATGACGAAGGACGGAAGCTTTCTATCATCTGCCGTGCATGCCAGCATGACGGTGAAGCGCAAGTGCTCGTTGCCAGTGGACAGCAGCTTCACATCCTTGGCGCCGTGCTGCATGATCGTGATCGACGAAGGCATGTCAAACCACACGGGGGTCTCATCGGCGTTGCCAATCTGCCCCATCATGTAGTCGTTCTGCTCCCGAAGCCGGTTTACGAAGCGCTGAAAGTTTATGAGCTTGTCCTCGAACTCCTCCGGCAACTTTTGACAGATGGATGTGCCCCGCTGGAGAGAAAATCCTTTGCGTCTCATGAATCGACGCACCCAAAAGTTCGGTGCACGAAACTCTTCTCTCGTGAGCCCAGCTTCTCGAGCGAGTTCCACGGTTTTCTTGCGAATGGTATCTACGGTCACTGGCAGCGAGCGCGCAAGAACTTCCCGCACAAAGTTTGCTAGCTTATCCTCCAGCTGTGGATGAACGGCACTTCGTCCACGAAACGACATTTTTCGAGGATTGCACATCTGCAGCTTCCCTTTCTGCGCCCTCCAATAGCGCACGCTTTTTTCTGATACACCAAAGCGGCGCTGAGCAGCCATATTCCCGTTCACTTCTGCGAACTCAACAACATATAGTTTAAACGCAGCTGAGTACTGCCTCCTCGCACCGCTAGACATATTCAGTGAACGAAAAAAAAAAAAAAAAAAAAGGCTACTAAAAATGCAGCGCAATGTCAAGCGGAGCGAAAGCTCGGAACAGATCGGAAGCAAATCACCAACACAAAGAAAACAGACTGCGATTGGATTTGGATGTGGATATGGCCGCGTCTGGCTTCACAAGCACATGCAAGCCATATGTTGCCAGACAGCATCGCACTTTTGGCTAGACATCGCTATATAAAACGAGGGGCGACCTTAGCTTATTATTTTATTGAAAAAATCTCGACCTATATTCCGGTTTATACGGTAGGGGTGCACGAATATTGCAATCTTAATATTCATGTTCGGTTCGAAAACCACATATTTGAAGTCACTCGAATATTCGATGTTTTGGAATATTCGACCGCACTAGTTACTGTAAAAAACTTTCAATTTTGCACCTTTACGACAAGTGCATCGACAGTAACCCATGCAGTCATTACTGCGACTTCGGCGCAAGCGCTGTCATGGCTGCACAAAAAACGCCAGGCATGCATAGAAGGGGCAGCACAGTCACAGCGAAAGCTAGAAGAGTGGCCTTTCAGAGCCTTTTCAAAGCCCTCATTGCTTAACTACTGTAAGCACACTTGCTTGATACCCGCTAGGGCATTAATAATAAACTTTTGGGTCGTAGGCCAGCATTTGCTATGCTATTTTTTGTCTTTATTCTGAGAAGCGTGGTATTTACTTAACACTTGCAAAGAATTTCGTGCCAATTGTTCAAGCAGTGGCTGACACGATGAGGAATAATGGCTGAAGTAAGTATGTGCCACAGTTAATAGGGGAACAAGAACAAGCTTTTGTAATGGGTTGGAGCATTGTACGGCCCACTCGTTATGCTATTCGAATTGTGCGATGAATGATTGTTCTTTTGCTGTTTTAAAACGCTTTATAAGTCTTTATAAGTCGTATTAACGCGATTGCTTTCCCAACATAAAGCCTGCCTAAGGCAAGTTCACCAACAAGCCACAAGCACCGGCGTAGATCAGTGGTAGAATACTGGGCTGGCACCCAGCAGACCTGGGTTTCAAGCCCCACTGTGTCTTTGGTGCTAGGATTTTTTTTAATAATTTCGCTCAATGTGGTTACGAACACCAGCGGCGGCGGCAGACAACTGCGCGTGACTCGAGTTGTGATTTCATAACAGCTTTCACTGTAAAATGCATAAGAGCGTGGTGACTGGTATCGATGAATGCCCTGGCGCATCATTGCGATGAATCTACCAAGAATGGACATCTCAAAGAATCCAGATCATAAAGTGCCTCCTCAGCCGTATGTGTGGCTCAGCAGTTTAGAGCTGTTACCGCTCACACATGCGTACTGTAAGCGTACCGATTGCGCGCTGTTCGCTGCCGCACCTTTGTGCGCGAAGCTGCTTCAATGAAGTGTGCATCACTCGTGTAAATCAAGGCAACTCGCCGCCGTTGCATTGGCCCGACAAAATACTCATTGCAGCTTTGCTTGGTCCGGAGCTGATCCAACACAAAGAAGAAACGTCACTGTGCAAGGGCAAACGCACGCGTACATTACAGTGATCGACGCTGATGAAATGAGCTTAGTAGGTGACGCACTGCATGCAACTAGATAGAAATGCTTAGACAAAAAATGCAGCAGGCAACGCATAGCACATATAGCTGCATTGGCTTCCGCTAATAGATCGCCACAAAAACTTAGGCACCCGCACCGATGAAAGCCTGACAAGTCACCCGTCAGCTGAGCCGCTCTGTCAGCATGTACTTCTCGTCACAGTTCGGAAATGATTTGATGGTAGTGTGCGATTATGTGAATGAAATGAAGTGTTTTTCCAAAGAATGTCAAGCAAAGGAAAGGCCATGTACTTTCAGTAACATTACAATGGCATCATCACATATATTAGTGGCTTACGGTGGCGCACGTAAGGCGACGCCGTAAGCCACTAATATATGTGATGTGTGGTGTAAAACAAACACACATATAAGATATCACAACCACATCTCACCTTATCTAATAGTGGCCCCTTGAAGTTGAGGTTTTTGGCAATGTTCTGTGCTTGTGTGCTAGTGATGCCCTCCAAGATGCTGACTGGCTCCTGTTACATACGAACAACACCATTTGTCAAGGCATCTCTTGAACAATCAGCACGTCCCCTAAACTCTGTCATTACTTTCGTAACTTGCACATGCCAGAAAGAAGCAATGATGCAATTTGTATTTCAAGACATGTTTATAAAACTCTGTTCCATCAGTTAATCATTTGATAACATTCCCCTCAATATAAAGATCATAACACAGTCACCTTCTTTTCGCATGCCTCACAAAACATGGATTCCTAAGGTATGTGGAAGGGAATGAAATGAGAAAACTTAATTTTTCTTCTACAGAATGCTAATCATTAGAGTTGACAGAATGGGTGCAAATGAAGATGAACATTCTATGTAATCGGTGCCACTAGTACCATCTACTGAGAGAATAGCGATTGTGCCAATGGTCTGGTGAAGCTATGTGAGATCAAAGAGATGCAGAGGGAAACACTGATCATGCACCTCACTAGTCACATGGGAGGCATCTAGACATTGTGCTATTTACCTTAAAGATCAGGTGTGGCGTCTTCTCGGCAACATCTTCAATGTCCACGCCACCAGCTGGACTGGCCACCACTACAGGACCGTTGTACGAGCGGTCCATTAGGATGGCCAGGTAAGTCTCCCTTGCTATGTCCAGTGCCTCAGCAATCATCACCTTGGTAAGAACACGAACCAAAGAATATCTTCTAAATTTACAGACAACAAACAAGAAATCTGAAGCAGTAAGCTTATGATGCCTGCACCTTGCGAGGATGCAATCACCCTCTGTAAAGTTGTTTGCACCTCGTGGCGCATACGTGTCTTGTGGATGGGCTGTATTTAGGTTATACCGCTGAGCCAGAGGTGACGTGCTCGCATGGGATCATGATCATCATTATTACCGTTAGTGCAGTAGCCCTGCAGTGCTACCCAGCAGCAAGACTAGATGGCCGCACAGAAAAGATTTGAGACTCTCTTTGGCATTTGGCAGCTGGCATGATGGTTGTCTCCTGCAGCGGTACGCAGGGGTACGCGACTGCATGTTGTGTCCTGTGGATATCCATTATGGTGAGTCGAACATCGCCAATGACGCCCTTCACGATACTTTGTGGTTGTTATGTTGAGAGTTTTGGAACACTGTACAACATGTTTTTAGCGTGTCACTAGTCAGGTATTTAATTTAGCTAACGATATCGGTGCTTGTAAAAGTAGATGAGCAAATGTACAAGTGTTTGGTTTGTCTTAATCGGGTCGGCTGTGTCTGTTCACTTTGAGAATGTGCCTCATTTCAAGACTCCACAACCTAAGCAACTTAATTTTTCATTTATTATTTATAAATGTTATTGCACTTTAGATGGCCACATGTTTTAACAGCTCACCTCATCAGTCTTATGCCCTGCATTAGTACTGCCACAAAAACCAATGGTGAAGGGCAACAAAAATTGGAAAATGATGGAAATGGGCAAATAGATGTTCGAAACAAATAGTGGTTTTGTTGGATTTCAAATTCATTGCCATATCTCGTATATTATAAAGAAAAATGAGCATTTTTGTCATGACCCTACTACCTTGCACAATATCATTAAGAAATTGAACTAGGTGTATAGAAATGTCCCTTTTTGTTTCAAAGTAAAAGCAAATTCAAATAGTGGCAGGATTTGAATAGTAATAGGGCATAAGTTAGAAGCTTTAAAATATGTTACATTTTAAAATATGCTATACTTGGTGCATATAAGTCCATGTAACAAGCTTTGAAATTTTAAAAATAATTTATTGAGGTACAGGTGATAAGTACAGGAGTGTGGCTTCACTGCAGTGCTGATTTCCCCTAGATAGTAAATGGGTAATTTGGCGAAACTGGTTGATTATTAAAAGAGAAAATAAGATCAAGATTTCAAATGTTCTAATTTCATGTTGACCTCCGAGACACAATGTCAGTGCAATTTTCAAAGTGTTTTTTGACATTTGGGCTGCAAATGTGCCAAGTTTAATGTCTGGCATTATTAGGATACAAAGTAGCCAATTTTTGCTGATAAAAAGTGAAGTTCAAGTAAAAATACCGTAAAAATTTGTAATAACAGGTTAAGTTCGTGCAAGACCTGCCAAGGCAAAAGTGCCACTAGTGTGTCATTTTTTGAATTTTTTGGCTCGTTTTTCTTTCTGCATTATTTGAGTTATGTAGCCTTTTCTGCACCATAATCAGTCATTTGTTTGCCTTAGGACGGTTTTTTTCTCTAAAAATCGCAATTTCGAAATTTGTGCGGCGGCCTGCCATGCCCTCATATTTACGTAGCAAGGGATTTCATGCAGTTAAACATCATAGCCATATGTAGAAGTTACAGTTTGCAAGCTGGAGTGCATTTGGCACATTCAGAAAAGAATTTGCTCAAAACTGCAAAAACAAAAAAAAGCAGAGGCATCAAGCTTTCTGTCAGGAAATCTATATCTGGTGAGAGACGTCATAGTAGTGTCATCATTGGCAAGCCCCAAAACTATAATCGTTGGGCCATCAAAAAAAAAAAAAAATAGCGCCATCCTGGAAGAGGTACGAAAAGCTGCCCGGTTCACACATTTTCACATGGCATCAAAGGATTCCAATCAGCCCCCGCCTTTGCTCCAAGGCTTCAACTTGGTGTAAATTCAACAAAGCTTAATTGAATGATGAACCATTCGTTCACAAAAAAACAACTTCGAGCATCCGTTATTGAAGCTCTTAAGCCAAATTATCTGCAACTATATTATCCAGAATTACTTGCTGAATGCCCCCACGGAAAAACTCAGAACCATAACGAGTCATATAATTGTCTTTTGAGAGTGTGCTTCAAAAAACGTTTTCCTCAGACAACAAAAACTGAAAAGCACTCTTGATGCCGTGCTGACTTTTAATGATCACAATATAGCCCATACGAATGTGCTGAACTATTTTGGAACTTTGCCAGGGCTCTGCACAATGCAGGGTCTACGCACCCTTGATCTGTGTGGACAGTATACTTTGCTGACAGGGCTCCACAGCAGGCGACAAAGGAGGCTCACCAGGTGAAACATTTCAATAAAAAAAAAAAAAAAAGGTGACGAGCATCTGGCTGGTGCCTATTAAAGGGGTTCGTCAATATACTGTTATCTCGTTGTAATTTTTAAATAATGCACATTTTTCACTTCAAATGGCAATTATCTCAAAGCATGCCTTTTTCGTACTTATTTTCCTTTATCTCAACAACTACAGTATCTAAAATCAACAGTTTTCGGCCAGTATTTAGATAATGTAATGGGGAATGTACAGAAGCACAATTATCATTGTGTGAAAAAGTGCTCTTCTGCAACATATCTAATAGCTATAAACAAGTGATAATTAGGTACCTGAAGTATAAGTTTATAAAAAACGAGTGTTATAATTTTCAGTGCTAAATCTGCTTTAGTAAGAAGAGGAATCAATCAAGATCACAATGATAGTAAAATATTTACTGTAGCTCTTATGGTTATGGAGAAAAAGGTACATAAACCTTGGCTAAAATACATGGCGGGTATAGAGCTTACCCTGTTCAGCATTCCTATTACTGAGTCCCGACTGGCAATACATTAAATGAATCTACATTAGCAAACTATGTTCATCTACATTAGTAAACTATGTTCATAATATGCTCACAATCTAATTATCTTGTATACAGAGACATGTTATTCTAGAAAAAGTGTAGACATGTGGTAGTAATGCCTCCTTATACAGGTTGTGGCAACAACTTGTGTTGTAGTGGATGCTGGCCACTTCTAAAAGGTTGTTTTCCAACCACTGCTTTCAGGCCAGTGTTTTGGCAAGTGAATAGCCATTGAAAAGATGAACAAGTACCTTGTTCACCAGGACGCCATCTTTTGGTGTCTGCTTTGTGACCAACTTATAGCCAAGCATCTTCTCCACAAGCTCTGGCACTTGGGCTGGGCTGAAAAACAGAAAGAGGATGAATGACAACAGGAAATACTATGCTACACCAGGTGCTTTACACAGTAGCGACACGCATAACCTTGATTGATTTGATTGATATGTGGGGTTTAACGTCCCAAAACCACTATATGATTATGAGAGACGTCGTAGTGGAGGGCTCCGGAAATTTCGACCACCTGGGGTTCTTCAACGTGCACCCAAATCTGAGTACATGGGCCTACAACATTTCCGCCTCCATCGGAAATGCAGCCGCCGCAGCCGGGATTCGATCCCGCTACCTGCGAGTCAGCAGCCGAGTACCTTAGCCACTAGACCACCACGGCGGGGCCACACATAACGTTGGACTGCATCTTTGTACTGTCACAAGTAGGCTTGTGCAAATAGTGAATTTTAGATTCGAAGCGAATCGTGATTTTTCAAATCGAATTCGAACAGTATATGTCACATGTTATAAAGGAAAAAGGGTATATTTGTCACAATCAAACTAACCTGCACGATACATAATGAAACAAAGCCTGTGCAAATGCTTTTCTTTTATCTTCTAAGAAAGTGGGAAATGTTTAAGATAGGAGACGAGGAGGCGAGTGAATGAAACGTTACGAAAGAGGGCTAAGATGGAAATCACTGAGAGGCACGACGAAGGCGACGATGACGAAGACGATGAAGACCCTGACAAATTGGACAGTGACCCCAGGAAGAAGCCCTGAGCCCCGACTCGAACAGGCAGCTCCGAGGCCCTCGACAACTAGTAGCAGTATTTCACTTTTGATAGAATGCAAGTGATAACCTGTCAAATATGTTACGTCTCAATATTTACTATACTGAGATCGTATAAGCAAATACAGCAAGCTTTCAAATGTCAAAATTGTGTATATAAGCTAGGACGATATGTTCATTTAACCTTGAAGTGGGGCTTCACAGTAGTGCAGACTCGTAAATAGGTGTTATCACAGTTTAGCACCACTTAACTGCAGTGAAATCTCCTTTTCAAAAAGTTAAATACAAACGTTTTAACGCTTGGCACCCTTCTATTGCAGTGAAACCACCTTTACGGAAGTTACAGACGGACTGATATACACCTATTCGTTCATAACGAATACTTCGAAATTTTCATTAACTTATGTTCGAATCAAAGCAAATTCGAATACTGTGATATTTGTTCAAATATTTGAATCTTTTGAATATTCACACAAGCCTAGCCACAAGTATAAGTTGTGCGCTAAGCAACTCTCTCGTTACCGCACAAATATGATTGTTTTTCATATGTCTCGAGAAGATCGTTTTTGCCAGTTTAGTTTAAAAGTACTCCAGCATCTTCTGCAGCATACCAAACTTTGTGCATTAAAATGCTCTTTCCAAAAATGATATGTTGTGGAGCAACAAAATATTTTAAAATGAATAAAAATGTGAAAAGTATGAAATTTTTCGTCGCCAGTTGGTAAACAGATACATAAGAAACACTATATATGCCAAAATATTCAAAACAAGAAAAACTCAGAATATACTTTTTGTAGCTAAATGCCCCAGGAACACTATAAAAAATAATAAATGTTCTACAAAATGTTTCTTTTCACATAGACAAAGAAAATCAGAATCGAGATGCTGCTTTATTGCTTGTGTCACGCGGTAAAGCATTGCATAATTTTTCGTGAGATACAAGTGTACTCGTACACTTCACTGAGTAAATATTTGTTGTATTGCGATAAGAATCTCCAAGTGTTCCTATACAGACAGATACCTGTGGTGTGAATAATCCTTCTATAAATTAGATGTCAAACAAACTTCGCTATTTCATCAAGCGTCACCTCTTTCCTTGAGCCACCTCACTCTGCATAGGTGGCCGCTCCAATAGATGCATCCAAGCATATTTCCTTGAATTTTTGCACATATCGTATTGAAAAAAGAACAATATTGTATGCAGTTCTAAAACATTACGTGCTGCTCCATCATCAGTGCCAAGATCTGCTTTGGGGGCCTTATTGTCATTAGGAGAAGCTCTGCAACCAGCGCCATCACACCGTACCCCAGCGAAGTGGGGACCTCGCATGTAACCAGAGTAGCTATAAGCTTGGGCACAAAGGTCACTAGCTACGTACTTGTGGTGGAAAAGACAAGTTGAGGCCGTAAACAAGCAAACCGATGAATGGCTCCGAATGCCCCAGGCTGACGCAAAACATCGTCGCCCCAAAACTTGAAGCTGGGGGTCTGTCATCCATGGATTTTAAGCTCATCCTCACTCAGTTTAGGTGGGGTTGCAAGACAGTTTCGAGCGGGGCATGTGCTTTGTAGTGCTGGTGCACCCCCATGCCCGCGTGACGATGACGCCATAGGAGCAACTAGTGACACTAGATGCAACCCTGTCTTTCATATAATGATTCAAGCAAAACAAAAGCTGCTGGAAACTGTCAGAGAAGGCCACCTGGACATTTTGAACGTGTGGCAGACCTTCGTAAATATTTCTTATAAAACAAATTTTCTCTATCTCCTTGGAGCAGCTTTCTATTGAATATCTCGCATAAATTTCTGCTCAACACTGTCAAATTGCGAAGCTCACACTTTAATTTGATATTTGGCTGGCGAAGGTTAACTTGATTACAGACCATCGATGCTACTGTAGCATAATCCGGAGGGACACGCACTTTTGTCAACTTTGCCAGCCTAGTGCATTTTCCCAACAACACATGCACACTGGTCTGCGTGAGTCTTTCAAAAATCACTATGTCGTCATAACAGGCAAATTCAAATTGATTCTGAAAGTTGAGTCGCTGGACTAGCTACTAGAAAGTGCTGGGTCCACGAGAAACAAATTTAACATGCCAAAATCGATAAGCCAAAAGCTTCGATTACTGATGACCAATTTGAATAGGCGTGGTAATGAAAAAGTTAAAGGGCCCCTCACCAGGTTTCACAATTTTGAGCCGAGCACAACACATACATGGGGCGTACACGATCATGTGTGCCGAAATTTGCGAAGCTACGCAACGTGGGAATGGGCAAATTTTCAAAATGAATGCTGGTTGCCCTTCCTTTTGCAGGCGCGTGCCCAGAGAATGAGGGGATGACGTAGACGAGGTATTGCCCTACGTGGATGGTAGTGCAGTGACATCGCCAACAGTAGCATGTGGCATGGTGAAAATTACTTTACATGGCATGCGCAGTTCCTGTAATTTAATGCTTAAATAGATGAATAGAATAGAACTAGAGGTACATGATTACACACGAAGGAAATGTGTGCACCTTATTTATTTTTTCATTTTTACGTCTACTCGCACGTATTCTGAAGCAGTGTCTTTCACACACCGCTTCATTGTTGATCAGATTGCTAATTACCCCTCCTGCTGTCATCCCTTTAAAAAAAAAGTGAGCTTATTGTTTTATGAGCACTAGTGTAACTCATATTCGTGGTTCTATATGAAAAAGCGCTAAGAATACCACCGAATACACGACACATTGGTGTTACAGAGCATTGACATCATGGTCGCAAGATGATTATTTATCGACCATGATGAAAAAGATGAGAAAGTCCAGTTCAAGAAAAATTTAGAGTGAGCCCGAGTGAGTCTGGCTCAGAAAACTTTTGGTGAGCCTGTGTCCGAGTGAGTCCTTCCTAAGCGCAGGATATGTAAGCAAGTCTAAGTGAGCTCCACTAGTTATGCTGACCTATGGTGCTGTCTCTGTCTCATGCATCTGTCATGCATGCCGTACTAGCACTACACTGTGCAGTGGCAATCAAAATTTGGGAGACCACGGGAGCGCGTGGCGAACAGCAGCACGGCGCCTTCTCACGGGTACCAGAGAAGCCTGAGAGCACGCACTAGAGCACTAGAGCTTCTCTGAACAGCGTGCATTCTTTTCCAACATACCAGCCTGCACTTTTGCTTCCTTCAACTGAGTGCACACTGGAACACCAGAAAAATCGCTAGGTGTCACTGTCGCAGTCACCGCAGAGTCACCCAGCGATGATATCGTGACAAAAATATGTAACTTCTTGTATTGGCAGTGGCAGTGCTTGGAGCACGCCTCTTCTGTGCCTTGGTTCCAGATGCTCTGCAGTGGCAAGAACGTGCATATTGTGTAAGTTTCTTTTTAGTGAACACATGTGATAAGATTACTGAGCATTGATGCCTCTTGGCAAAACACGCCATATACATGTTTACGCCGCTGTGGAATGTCTGGAACCGAGCTGAAGAAGCGGCGCGCAGAGCCCTGTCACTACAAGCGTGTTTTTTTTTTTCCCGTCACAATATCATCACTTAGAGCTTCTGCGGTGGCTGCAAAAGTGATACATTGTGATTTTCTGGCGTGCGCGCAGTTCAAGATAGTGATAACGCAGGCTGGTAGATAGAAAAAGAAACGTGTGCGCAGTACGCACATTCGAGCTTCTCTGGTAGCTGTGAAAAGGCAGTGCGATGCTGTTCGCCATGCGCTCCCCTGGTCTCTTAACTTTTGATCGTCACTTTGCGTAGTAATTCACCAACCAGTCTAACGATCAGTGACTGTGCTTGTTGCAAACACCTTTGTTTAATTACAATTACAGTCCCACATACTTCTTAACTGAAGGAGTACATAATACAAAATGCCAGCCAAGAAATTTCAGTATGAAGTTCCTTTGAGTGCCCGTGTGCATATTATACACAAGTTAGCTTAATTCACTAATACTACTAAAGTTCCAAGTCTGCGAAAGAAGCCTCATTACTCCTTGGTAAGCTTCACTCCACCCCGAAGGCCGCTGCTGAACGTCCCTTTTCCTCTGCCACCAGCAAGTATTTGTGCCTTGATGACAAATTCTGCAACATCTGCAAGCAGAAATCGATCAAATAACCTAAAGACGTGATTAAGAACAAATATGTCTGAAGCATATGCTCTTGTTACATTATTCTCAATAATTATTGCTTGAATATGGTTATTCTGGAGGCCCACTTTTTTTCCCCCCCAGCAATGTGACAGTACGAAAAAGGCAACACTTTATATGTCACACATTACAACAGTGCCCCAGTCAGTCTGTAGCACATTTCGCAGTGAACGATGCACAAATCCCTGCCTGTTGCAAGGCTAACTTGGGACAGACTGATGAAATCTGAAGGCGCTTCTTCAAGCTTGCAGCAATATGTGTGCTGCCCCAATGGTCGTTTAATCTGACTTCCTTTGCCCTCATATTGTGTTCATTGTAGGTACCATATCCTTTTTTTTTAAATTACCAGACCGTTTAAATAACGAGCTGTGGACCTGCGAACTGTTACGAAGGTCAACTTACCAAGTGTTCGAGCAATCTCTTGTGCTTCAGACACTTTGTCGGCGACTTTAAACCTCTGGACATTAATACCATTGTCAGCCATTAGCTGTTTGCTTTGGTATTCGTGCAGGTTTAAACATCTTGACGACGGAGGTGCTAAGCATGCCTGAAACGGAATTGTCGAACAACATTGCTGAAACAGAGCGCTTGACATGCCGCAAGCAAGTAAGCGCGGATTTTGGCCACGCAGAACACTGTACGGGTTGCAGCGCAAGCCGATAACACCACCCATTAGCCATTATGCGAAAATTAAAGATAAACAGGTGTATGCCGAACATAAGCTTGCTTAGCGTCGTGTAAACTGAAAGCACTGAAAACCGGAGGATCATTAGAAAGATTTTGACTCCCCAAAACTACTCAAACTACGTGAGATGCCGCATTAAAGATGCTCGTACAATTTCGACCATTTAGGATAGTTTAATGAGGCAGCACGCAGGAATCTAGCACTTTGCCTTCATAGAAATGTGCGGTCACATTTTGGTGAAGTAAAATTCAAGGACACTCGTAGTTAGATTTGAGTGCACCTTACTGTTGACAACAAGACTATGCTTATGCATCAATACTCTCCGTTTTCGTCTTTACATCAGCGAACTAGGGCGATGTATTTGACCTAAGCAGCTGAACGGAATTGTAAGGACCACCGCTCGGAAAAAAAGTGCCGAAAGACCCACGGCGCTCACACACATGTAACTGAATTTCTAAGTATATGAATTAACCAGCATTCGTTGACAGAATTGACAGGCAGTTATTCTCACCTGTTTCGTCCAAAGTCGACCTATGCGCAACGCACGTGACAATCGTACAACCTCCATGTTTCCTTGAGACGACGGAGAGAAAAAATCGAAGGGCAGTCTGGTAGCGAGAGTTATCGGACTTATCTGTGGTTTAGTAGTCGCGCTAGCTGTCGGCTGTTTCGGCTTATCGGCTGCATGTGTGAACTCGCAGCAGCTTCTTCTTTACGGCGGTAAGCACCGCTCGTCTTTTCGCATTTGCCACCTCGCCGACTTCACTGAGGTCGCTTCTACCAAGGTTCGCAAACGCTGTTTTAAAATAAGCGCTCCGGGCTGTGGCAGCCGCCATTTTCCATCATCCTGGCATTTTCTCAGATTCCCGGATAATCCGCGGGTTCACCAGTCCCCACGTTGCTAGGCAACTGCATCAGCGATAAACGTTGACATGATGTGCGCTACGTAAACATAGCCAAAACGCTGTCGAAAGATGCCTAAATTCTACCACAAAGCTCCAGTGCTTGTGAGCACTGGAGCGCCCGTCACTCAAGCGGTCCTCCATAAACGGAGTAAGAAGCTCCCGCGCTCGCAAGGAAAAAAAAAAAATTCCTATGCCTCCACGTGAGGTCTGTTGTCAACAGAAACCGTGGCAATCTCTTATTTCGGGATGCCCATACCAAGGCGAACTAGACTGGGCAGTGAGTGTGCGTGAGAGAAAGCTAAGCGAGGTTTCCACGTCTGTTGACACTCTGAACAATCATTTGCTGCTCGCTCTTTTTTATCAAGGTTACGTATCGCCATGCCACAAAACACTTCATAAAAGTCTCCTACAAGGCGAATTGAGTGGTGCAGTATGTCTGCGTTGCTAAATTACCGCGTTCAGTTGCTTGTGCTCTGTATTCGCATACACGCATGGCAAAGCGATGCCAGGCATGTATCGGGCCGTGTAAAGATTTGATGTAATAACACATTTTTCTGTCATTCCCTGCTATGATTAGTGAAATTCACTCGCATGTTTTGTTCCACCGTAGGTGATGGACCCGATCCGTGTGGCGACGGTGGGCGTTCAAGCCGACATGCTTGATAGCCCCGACGACGTTTCAGATGAGGAAATCTCTGTTGGACCTATTGGATCGCCGTGTCACGGTTCACTTGTGATGGATGGCTGCGAAACAGCGTACCTTAGCGATAATAGCATCGAAGAGGAGGTGGTCGTGGTGGCTGACAATACCAGTAAGCAACACTTGTTTTTAAGCAACCACTTTCTCTTTTTCTGGTTGGCGTGTCGCTCACTCCGAGTTGCTCAGACGCGCTGTGCCTTTGCCTAGGCTTCAAAAGTGTCTTGTATTCATCTGAGCCAGGGAGAGGTGGTGAGGGTATGTTCCTTGTATGCTGTGAATACAATTAAAACTTTCAATTGTCTTCAGTTTAGTCACTTCATGTAATCACTGTCCAGAGTTGTTCATATTGGAAAAAGTGCTCATATGCCTTGGTAGATTAAAAACTAAAATACACAAATAGCTGACCATTGCCAGTGATTTTGCAGCAGGGCATTTTGTGGACGCTGCAAAGAGGCAGCACTACTTCAGGAAATGCTTGGAGCAGCCAACAACTGTAAAGTAACTTCGAGTAATTCAGTAATGGTGCATATATGTTTAGAATAATACGTGGCTGAGTTATCAAGTATTCATTCTCAAGGACAGGGCATGCAAACACGGACACCAGAAAAAAAAAGCCACATTGGAGCCTTGTGGTGTTGCGACTTCTTTCCTGTGTCCATGTTTGCACGCCATCTTTTTTAAAACATATACATTGTCTTTAATTCTATTTCTCGTTATAGTGGGATTGCTAATAGAAACATTCTAGAGATACTGTAACATTTATTTCATCACACTGCTGAATGATCTAGGCAACGAGCCACTGTGCGCTTGTTTCCCACCATTTATTTGTGGTGCAAAGATGCTAGATACGAGTTTTATCATTAAAGTACGTAAGGCATGTGTACTCAGTCACAAGAGAACAGACAACACAGACAGAATTTACGTATGTGTTGTCTTGTCATTTGTGTTCTTTTATGATTTGTTATTACCAAGCAGCTCAGCTAAGTGCAATGCTACGAGTTTAAGCTGTACTTGAAGTGAAGTCTCTAGTAATCGATGTTACACCAGTAAATTTTTGCTGTTTGTGAGTATATTTTCTAATATGGGCATGACAGGGGGGGGGGGGGGGGGGTATTGGATCTTGTTTAAGCTCAAGCAGGGTATGCCCCATGATCATCTTATGTTATTGGTGTATATGTACAATCCTTCCTTATATGAAACTTTTATTAGCTGCTATTACAAAACAAATGCTAATTGATGTGCAATGTCTGCTGTCCTATCAGAGACAATAATTACCATACTCGTTGTTCACTGAAATGTTGCAACGATATTTACAACTTGTTTGCAGTGGGAAATAGACCAGCAGTGAAGATGGCGGCTGTTGTTTTTTCCGAGCACCAACACATCATCGTCCTCTTCTTTGCACTGCACATCATAGTCATAGCTGCAACATTCGTTTCACACATGCAAACACCCTTTAATGGTAGCATGGTGTTACTGAACATTTGTGTTGACGTAATAGCATAACAGGTGTAACCTTAAGAGACAGGAAGAGAGCTGAATGGGTCAGGGAACAAACGGGGGTCAAGGATATCGTAGCTGAAATCAAGAAGAAGTGGACATGGGCTGGGCACGTAGGCAGGATAATTACTGCTCATCAAGGGTAAACTGACTGGATTCCAGGAGAAGGTAAATGCGGGAGAGGGAGACAAAGTTGGGTTGGCCAATGAGATTAAGAAGTTGGCGGCTATACGTGGCAGCAGCAAGCACAGAACCGGGTATATTCGCAGAACCTCGGAGGGGCCTTTGCCTGGCAGTGGGTGTAGTCAAGATGCTGATTAATAAATTAACATTAGAGAATTGAAAACTGGTTTTGTAGCATTTGTGTTGTTGGGGTATGCATGCTATTAAATGTAGCGCACATACCAAAAGGTTAGTGTATGACGCATGTGCAGTGGCTAGAAACTCTAGTGCAAAGCTTTACATATCCTATTCCAAAACTAGTAATAATGAGCTCTAATAAACAATCATGCCAAGGAAAGTATAAAAGATGTTTTAGAAGCAATTGTTATTTAAATGTGAGAAACAAAAGTGGACGAAAAGACAACTTGCCGTGCGAAGAGACCGAACCTGCGACCTTCGAATAATGAATCCGATGCTCTACCAACTGAGCTACCAGAGTGGCTAACCCTCCGTCCACTTTATAGGCGAATACGAAACAGGTGTCACTCTATTTATTTATTTATTTATTCATGATACCTTACAGGGCCCGATAGGGCATTGAGTAAGGGGAGCAAGTACGAAACAAAAAATATCAGTGATAAATGCATTATTAAATACAGGGAAACAAAATTGAAAAAAAAGAAAAAAAGGGTACAGTGTAGTTACACATTTTTACACATGGCAAAAAAACAGCAATTAATTGAAAAAAAAAAAGAAAAAAAGGGTACAGTGTAGTTACACATTTTTACTCGTCAGGCTACTTGTCATTCCAAGTTTATATACGCATCATAGAGCCCTTAAACTGGTCAATTTTTAATTCTGCTGGTCCAGAGATCTGTCTTCTTACGTACATAAGTAAAAAAAAAAAAAAAAAAAGAGGGGGTCCTGACTGCCTGAGCAAAAACACAGAAAATAAAATATTTGGTAAACGTTATGAACATTTCCTTAGAAGCATCGCTAGAGCATCCTTATATTCACTCTGTGCAGCCAGGTGGCTTAGTGATTGTATTTTTTTCCTTGTAGTTCAGCATTTAAAAAATTTATACTTGTACCGCTGAAGTTAGGCTTATGCATCAGTATGGTATCTTTTGGCTTGACTCTGGTGTTAAAAACACTCACAATATACCATATACACTTGCGTAAAAGCCACTCTTTTTTTTTTTCCCGTAATTTTGATGGGGTGCAGCTCTTCCGCGAAAGTACGAAATTTTCGTTCAACTTTCGATCCATGTATGGAAAAATTTGTTTATTCGTGCCATATATACCTAATGATGTGATATATAACACCTAGCTGCAGGCATCCTTGCCAGACTCGTCAAAATGAATGGCAGCACAAATGGTAGATGGAACTGGCGAGAAAAACGACAAGACCTCCCAAATAGTGTCACGTGCTCGAAGCTCACAGATAGCGCCGCATGACGAAACTGCAGGAGAGCTATTGTCAACTGGTTGCTCCTGCGACATGCACCGTATGCGAGACACGACGAAGCTGCCATTCACAAGCGAGATTTTTTTTTTTTTATTTCAAAATGTGGATTGCCATGTTGGGGGCTTTGCACTGGTGCAGCCCATAGTTGAGTGTATGCAGTAGTTCCATTCAAGTTGAGCAGTAATGCTATGATTATGAACTGTATGCTAATGTAGCAAGATAGTGCTGTTCTTCCCTTGCTGCTCCACTTGTATCGAGTCTGCCCATAATGGTGTGTTCGACGATGCCATCTACCGGACTTTTGTGCGAATGAGTTTTTTCCTTTAATGAACTGTCCTTTATCCTGAAAACTTTTTTAGAACTGATGTGCCATAATGATACATAAAGCTATGTTTTGATCACAGAGTCTACCAGTATCATGAGCATCAGACATTCACACAGTGGGGCTAGGCAGCATGCATGGGAAAGGTGGATTCTGTCTTACAGTGCCATTTTAGTTTTACTTATAGCATTTGTATCTTGTTGAGCATACAGATTTAAGACAGAAAGCATTACATGAGTGGTGGTTTTACTTGTTCTGTAGTCATTAACCTTGCAGTGGTATTCGTTAACCTACACACGCCGTGCATGCTATCAAGGCAAGCTTATTATCCTGATTTTCAGGCTTTACAACAAATTACAGCACTTGTGGATTGAAAACATCAAACTTTTCGGGGCTGCAGTTTGTATGCTTGAGATGACCACGTCATGTTGCTATGAGTCTGGCTGCTAAAAGTAGTGTTGGCTTTAATGTTAGTGTTCCACTTGATATTATGCTGGCATGACACAAACTAAAGGCAGTGGGTATGAAAGTATGTGCCCTACATTGTCTCATTTCACTATGAGCACCCTATGTCGAGTGAGCTGACAATGCAAATTAATGGTTTAATGAAGTGGTTTGATAGGAATGGCCAGTTTTAAAAGGAGTTCTAGCCTTGCCTTGCATATTTTCACGCTGCATCCATCTGTTGACAGGCGACTCACTGTCAGCCATGGACAGTCTCGATTCACCAGGCAGCAGCAGCAGTCAGGAGATGGCTCCTTCCTACTTCTTGGCTTCGTGCGGCCCCGAAGAGAAGCGGCTCACCTTTTCTCAGCAGCCAACACTCTTTCTGGCAGCTCAGGGTGAGTACCCCGTATCCACTGAGAGTAATGTTGACGAGTCCTGAAATGATTTTTTTGCGTGTGTTGATTGCGATCAGTCTTGGCTAATGAAATCCATTTCCTTAATAACTGTGAGCACATAGAATAAGTAGGAGGTCATTTCATTTAGTATTACTGCTTCCATAGCTGCTTATGCTTGTCACTTGTGGCATAGCTGAAATGAAAAGTACCTTATTAGGCACTGATGCAAGGCACATGTAGTGCAGAATACAGAAGTGAGCCGGTTGTATGATGGTGATTGAACGCTAAGAAACGCACGCAACCCGTGAGGGAACACCGTGCAGTGTCATCGTGGGAGGAGAAGGGAAGCAAATGCAGATAGTGGAAAAAGAAAACCACCTTCTCTGGAAGTATGTGCACTTCCAAGTGCCAAGTTATGGTACCTCTCTTCTTTTTGCAAAAAGAAAAGGTTTTGGATGGCCTGTGCTACTAGGCATTGAACCCATTGCCTCACACATTGCTGGTTGGTGCTCTACGACTGCACTAACACTGAACTCTATGGGTTATAGAAAAGATTGTTGACAACCACTCGTTTGTAACATGAAGCCATGCAGCTCCAGAAATTCATATGGATTCCATATAGAAATATGCGGAAATCCTCTTAGAACTCGTTTTGCAGTAGTCTGTGTCCATGAACTTCGAGCTTTTTTACTGATTCGGATTCCATATAGAAATATGCGGAAATCCTCTTAGAACTCGTTTTGCAGTAGTCTGTGTCCATGAACTTCGAGCTTTTTTACTAATTCGTCCTCTAGCATCCTGGATAGCTCAATTGGTAGAGTGGCTGCCCTGGAAAGGCATTGGTTTTGGGTTCGATCCCTGGATCAGGATGGCTTTTTCTTTAGCTAACAAGCTTTCATCTCAGAAAAAATTTGTATGAATTTTCATGTGGTTCGATGCTACCAATAGGTGGTGGTCGATTATCTCTTTCATAACCCTTCTACTAGCCGGCAGGATTCCACTGAACTCGTCTTGCAACGGCATTGTTCAAAGATGTTGACTGACCACACCCACCATGCAGTGCAATACCAGCAAGCCCAAAGGAGTGCTTCATTGATGATTCCATTGTAATTATTTTGCATTGATCTAGCTGTGTTGTGTGCATCCAGTCTGTTTCAAGTGCCGTCTTGCATTTCATTGCTGGTCTCTTGCTTTCAGGTGAAAGCAGCAACCGGTCACTGGATCCAGGTATTCCTCTCGTCAACCTTAATGAGGTAAGCGTGAGGTACGGTTCTTTGCCTTGCTACCTGCCAGTCATAGCAGCGTGAGGTGTGGTTGTGCTAAAGTTTAAAGTTCTTGCTTATATTCAGTCCGAGAAGCAGACTGCATAAATAAATGCGCCATCTTTTCAACGCCTAAGTTGACTCGGCCTCAAACATTGTTGAGGCTGTCAAGATATTCATTTTTGCTTATTAGCTGTTGCGACGCTAACAGAATGAATACATTTGTGAGCTGCTACGTCCTCCTCTTATGTTTCATCCAATCTGCCTTTTCCACGACGCCACGGGGTATACAGTCTTACCCTAGCTGGAGGCTTTTGTTTTTGCTATACCAGTTCTCCCAGCCCCTACCAACAACACACCATAGGGCAGCACAGAAAAATGGAAAAGGTGAATGGGGACAACAAGAGGGGGATGAGGAGGGCCTTTGCTAGAACTCTACGTTTGTGCATCATGCAGCCTGTTCATCCTTTGGGCACGCATTCACGGCAGCCCATTCGGCACGCCTTCCTCCCTGTCTGTTGACAATGCCCACGCCTGTATACATTGCAATGCAAAAGCTGTTTGGTTTCGCATCCACTTAATCTATCTTGTTGATGATCTTGGCTGCCTGAAAAGAGCATGTCATGAAATTCTTGCAGATATGTGTACCATTACAGGCTGCTACAATTAGTATGACCTCTGGCAGAGGTGCTCATGTAGATAAACTGGTCATCGATAACAAATGTTTTATTTAGGCCATCATTTGTTTAACATATAAAGCATACTAGGTTCATATTTCTGTAACTTGAGCATACAATTTAGTAAAGTAAAGCACAAGTTCAAGTGAAGATGCAGGCATGCATACACTTGAGCAGGGAGTGTCACTGGAGACAATGTTTCAACCATGTGATCTTGTCATCTTCAAGGCACTAACTCTGCTTTGCCAAGAAAAACGATATAGCGTGAAGTTCTAAAACGTTTCGTGCTACTTCGTAGTCGGGGCCAAGATGTGCTCCTGTAGCCTCCTTGTTCTTGGGAGAAGTTCTGCATCTGGTGCCAGCACGCCGCACCCCAGCAAAGTGGGGACCTCGCATGTAACCAGAGTAGCTATAAGCTTGGGCACAAAGGTAACTAGCTACATGTGGTGGAAAAGACAAGTCGAGGCCGTAAACAAAACAAACCGATGAATGGCTCTGAATGTCCCAGGCTGACGCAAAACATCGTCGCCAAAAAACTTGTAGCTGGGGTTCTGTCATCACTGACTCTAAATTTGTCCTCGCTCAGTTAAGGTGGGGTTGCAAGACAGTTTAGAGCGATGCGTGTGTGTTGCAGTGCTGGTGCTCAACCATACGCGCGTGACGATGACGTCATAGGAGCGACTAGTGACATTAGATGCAACCCTATGTCGCATATAACGATACACGCAAAACCAAAGTGGCTGGAAACTGGCTGTGTGAGCCACCTGCACATTTTTTATGCATGCGGCAGACCTTCGGAAATATTTTTGTAAAATAAATATTGCCTGACTTTCAGCTACAGCTTTTTATGGAATAGCTGGCATAAATTTCTGGCTATTATTACTTCTCAACACTGTCAAATTTCAAAGCTGACACTTTAATTTGATATTTGGCTTAGAAAGTTTTATTTGATTACAAACCTTCGATGCTACTGCAGCATAATCACGAGGGGCACGCACTTTTGTCAACTTCGCCTGTCTAGTACATTTTCCCAACAACACACGCACATTGGTTTGTGCAAACATCTTTCAAAAATCACCATGTTGCCAAAATGGGCAAATTCAAATTGATTCTAAAAGTTTAGTCACTGGAGTAACTACTTGAAAGTGCTGGGTCCACGTGGAACAAATCTACCATGCCAAAATCAACAAGCCAAAGTGTCGATCACTGGTGATCAGTTTGAGTAGGCGTAGTAACGAAAGTGTTAAGGTGGGAAGTTCATATTTCTCCTGGGTTAGGAAACGTTTCCATAGATTTTTTTATTATATAATAAAGATATTGAAATTTAAACAAGCTATTTGCATTTTCCTACCTTGGAAAAAATTGACAAAATTAGGGGCACATTGAAAAAATTAGCAAAATTTGTGTTTTGAGAAAAAGTTTTAAAGTTAAAAATGAATATTTGTTTATGAAAGATGTCATTAAATGGGATGAAATTTGTGCGCAGGAAAGAACAATCCTTCTTGAATTGGCCACTGTCACTAAAATGCGCCAGCACCATAAGTTTGTCCTTATGGCCCTTTCGAGCTTACTTCTCACAGACATTTCGCTCACGGACAGGGCCATGAAACGCTTTCCAAGCTTCTTCCACTCCATTGGGGCACATTGGAGCCTTGTGCTGACTGCTAGCTAGCAGAAGTTTGAACGGACTTTGAAATCTAATTAAAGTAGGGTGTCTAGAGACACAACAATGCCGACGCCATTGTGGCTCTTGTGGTTGTGTTTGTGCCACGTAGCGTCGTACATAATGGCAATGTCGTCCCTGCTAACTTCCCTCACTGTGAGCTCCCTCGACCTTGTAAGATTGACGCAGATGGCATTCATTGCCGTATCACGGGACTTTCCGGCTAATGGCTGTGAATGACTTATGATGCGTTGGCTTTTGCAAGCTGAGAATTGCCGCTAATTGGACCAGCTCCTCATAGCCCATGTCTCCAGAGTGCTCTGCCTATACAGCTTTCACATTGACAGCCTAGCTATTGCACGAGCTAGGGCTTTTTTCATCCATAATGTTGATAAACTTACGAGAAAAGCGTTGTTCAGCTGCTCTGCTTGACAAAACATGAACCTTGCAAATAAGCTTCACAGCGCACACAGGCACGCAGCGGCCAATGGCAGTCACCGATCCATACAATGGGTTTTAAAAGCCAGGTGCGGCGCCTGTAGAACACAGCAAAAGCATTATTATTTCTGGCACTGATGAAGCACGAAACCCATCGTTATTTGAAGAGTGAGGCTCGGCTCTTTTCCCCATGCGATCGACAATAGTGAGCGGAGGCGCATTATCAGCGGCAAGGTGCTTGAAGACCACACTTTCGGCCTTTTAACAGCCACTTTGTGCTCTTCAGACGCAATTTTAAAGCATTTCCAGTTGAGTCTCGACATAGATTTCTTCTCAGAACAGTAGACTTACTGATCTTAACAAAACTTGTGAAAACAATAAATCGTCAATTTTTTAGAAAACTTGCGTTTTTCGACCCACATCTCCCCTAAATGATAGACTTTGTGCCTCAGTGATAAATTTACTGATTCTGTATTATGTATGTGAGTTTAAATGTCAATTTTGTCTCTAACTTGGGAGAGTGATAGTTAGGGCTTGTTGCTGTTCTGAGTCTATAGTATTCTTTACTTGCTAGTCATGAAACTGAGTTAATAGAATTTACTGGGACAAGCAGTTGTATATTGCAAGTAATGCTGTTTTGGCCATATGTTTGCATAACTATTTTACATTACTCCACATTGGCCTTGTGATTTGTCTGTGGGCATCCTTCCTGATGCCAAGATGCATTTGGTAATATGGAGGCAAAACTTGATTTTTTTTTTACAGGATTTGTCCCAGCCCACCACGACAACGTCTGTGACTGATGTCAACCAGAACTGGTTTACTACAAAAGCGATTAAGAATAATCTGCATATCAAAGGTTAAAGTCCTTTAGCTTTCCAGCAATAGAATTGTCATGATTCAATCTATACTACTTTCAGGCCACTCCTGGAAACAAGGCATGTTCTCCAAAGAAGAGACAGAAATCCTTGAAAGCAATATACAGAAGTACTGTGAGGTAGGCCATGCCTATTTTTGAAAGTTTTATGGTATGATTATGTGCAGGAAGTTGCTGTCATGATTTACCACGGGAGCACTTGATTTACTGCGGAAGGGTTGGATTGAGAGAAACTCGAGCCAGCGGTAACAGGGCAAACCCATTCCAATATTACGCAAAATGGGAAAAATCTGAACAAACCATAAACCGCGAAACATGAACACACACAATAACAGTCTATGCAGTGAAACTGGAACTAACTTCGATCCAAGTCAAGCTTGATCCTTAGCCTTAACCTGTCTATAGCCAAGAACGCTTCTTGGTCGCTACTCTCATGCGGTCCCGCAATAGTAGAACATTCTTACTGTTTCGATGCCACTTCTAGAACTACGACAAAGTGGTACCGTCATCGAAGTTGTCCTGGAAGACGTCACTGAACGAGCTGCTCGTCTTCATTGCCGATGCCCCGGTCTTATTCGTCATCTTCAGCCTGCTTGATTAAAGCCAACTCATCCATGGCCTCATTCATGACACACTCCAATGACTGTTGTGAGGCACATTTGTTTTTGCTCGAAGCGGAAGAGCTGTTGTTCCCCCACGAACTGCTATGCAAGGCTGTGGCAAGTCCAGGCATCCTCACTTTGGACCTCCGAAGTTGACAACCACTTCCTGAGCCCCTTATGCCGACATCTGTCCGCAGGGGTGCAACAGCTGTGCCAATTGTGCCGATTCGATACAATTCTCTAGTGTGCCGAGCTGCGCCGAAACCATGAAATTTGTTGAAATGGCACTATGCTGTGCCAAAATACTCGACCAGCCTCAAAATTATCTCAGGTGCGTTAATTTCAGTGAGAAATCAAACCAAGTGTGCAGACCGTAACCTCGAACCACGGTGATTATATACTCGTTATATGAGGACACTGATGCAATTGACCAGATAAAGTATATAATGAGGTAACAATGCTGCTCGCCCATTGGTCTGCTGATCACAGCGGATACCTATCGGTGGGACGATGGAACTTCATGAAAGAAAAAAAAAAAAAGAAAATATCTTGCCATAGCCACCAATGCTTCGCGGAAAATATGAATTTTCTAGTAGGCAATGTGGTTATGGCATGTTAGGAATGTATGTTGCGTTTTCTGTGTGCGAACGAGGTCGATGTGCGAAAACATCATCGTTGCAAACCACCACCACGTTGGTTGCCATAGCAGCAGCAGCACATAACACAATTTTCTGGCTTGAAAATGCGTCGTGGTGATGGATATCCGGCGCAGCGCCAGGTAAACGGTCGCGTGCCGTTGTTACTTTGATCTCGTCGAACGCACCTTGCAAGCAAACCGAGTTGTGTCCCACCAAGAAAGAAAAAAAAAGTGGGGCAGGGTTGGGGGGTAGCATCTCGAAAATTGCTTGTCGCTTGTCATTGTTCTAACCTGCGCAGGATGGTGTGTAAGCTACCTCTGCCACAGTACACCAGTGCCTTGCAGAAAAGTCTATATGATTTGGAACGGGCTGTCAGCGCTAGTCAGGGGACACAGCAGATATTGTTCAATTACTCATGCGTGTATGTGCCGTGTAATTGAGTACTAATATAATCGCTGACGTCTAAAAAAGGAATGGCATTCATTTGGAGCAGCAAATGTCATATTGTGTGTCAGTTTTTTTTTCTCTCTCTCTTTTTTTTTTTTTGCTACCTCTACTCCTCGGTTTTACGAATATCCCAGATTTCGAGGTCGCCAGCTTGGCAGAGCCACATTTGAATTCGCAGAGACGGTTAAAGGATTCAGCCGGCTTGGCACATGCTAATGTAGACTTCATTATTATTTGCTTAATGAGGTAATCACGGCGAACAGTGGAAGTGCCTCAGACAGGCTGGCCGACGTATCGATAGGAAGAACTGTCTTTGTCAAAGGCACCTTGTCATCCTTGGCGTGTTAGTTTTAAGGGGGTTAGTAGTGATGTCATCTCCTGGTGGTGGCGTGTTTCCCTGTTGGTAATCGCCGTCTGAAAAAAAAATTATAAAGCAGAAGAGTGCAGCCTTCGATTTATGGCAAGCTAGGTTGCAATGTTACAAAGTGTTCTCTTCTATGAGGTTGGAGGAAGGAGAAGCAAATAAAAAAAAGTAAAAAAAAAAGAGGGTGGAATGCAAAGTAGGAGCGGCGTTCTACAATGCGGTGGCCGCTGCAGACACCAATGAAGGAAAGAGCATGAAATACTTCAAAACCAGCAGATGGGCGCCACGTCTAGCCACTGTAGAAGGTTGCCGACGATAGCGCCGTACGCCTATTCCAGAACACCTATGAATGGGAAGGACAACAAGGAAGCAGTTACGACAAGGGTAGAAGCAGGCGGCGTACTTTTCAAATGTCAAAATGTCGACATACCGGTGGGGTCTGAAGAGAATGTGTCTAATGAAAAAGATCATTGGCAAAAAAAAAAAAAAAGTTTTCCAAGTGCTTTCGCACGTAGCTCGCCCAGTGGAGTTGCCCCAAGAATTTGACGGCATGTTGGCTAAGGAAAAGAAAAATCGAGAATGCAAAGAAAATGAACAAGGATAAAAAAAAGAAAACGAAAAAAAGAAAAGGCGGCACAGGGGAAAGTAGGACGTTGGTATAGGCAGACTGGAAAAAAGCCACAGAGAACTTTCTGGATTGGCTATGACTTCGACAATGCGCAGTAAAAGTAGTTTTAGAAGGTTTTAGAAACATTATAATTAAGGAGGCTGATAAGGAAGGAAGCATAGTCATCTGGCCTATATAAAAGTACAAGTACGAAGCTTACAGACAACTGGACAACCCTGAACTCTACTGTAAATTAGACAATGATTCAACAGAACAATACACACTCACAATTACCAGCCGGCTTAGATCCCTTTTAGCGGATAAGTAGGTAACTCCATCGGAGTTTGAATTTTTGCAACGAAACAGCAAAGCAGCAGGGTGGTTTTACCTCCTTCCCAAAATTCACAAAAATCATCTACAGAATTATATAGTGCCAATATTCCAGGGTGCCCAATAGTATCCAACACCACCCCAACCAAGAACCTCTCCATATTCCTAAACCACTTTCTAGGTGTCATTCTAAACTCATTACCGTCATTTGTACAAGATACACCCCACGTACTCATAATAATAGAGGAAATTAATAACATGGTACTCTACCCTAAGATGTCATTCTCATCACATTAGATGTTACCGCTTTATATACGAATATTCCTATCCATGAGGGCTTCTTCAGGTTAGCTAACCTCATCCCGACAAAGCGTACAACATTGTACTGGAGTATATTTAACACTACTGGAACTAGTACTGTCACATAACTACTTCAAATTTGAGGAAAACTTCCCTTCAAATACAGGGAACAAGCTTGGGTATCCCATTTGCCCTGACCTATGCAAATATATTCATGGGAATTCTGGAAACCGAATTCCTGTCTCGTGAGAAGAAACCTCACGCATATCTTCAGTACATAGATGACATATCTACAATATGGGGATATGGGAGAGACAATCTAGCTAAATTCACTTCGCTCCTAAACCCATTTCATAAGATAATAAAGCTCGCCTCCAACACCTCGGCTCAGCACATCAACTCTCTAGACGTCACCGTATATCTTGAAAATGGCGTATTAAATACAACTGTGTATAAGAAGCCATTTGAAAAATGACAATACCTAGATTATACAAGCTACCACCCGAGACATTGCAAAGAGGGCATTTTTAACAGTCGAAAAACAAGGCTACGCAGCATATGCATAAAAAACTAGGATTACGTAAACAGACATACTGACCTAAAAGGAACACTATCAGACAGAAACTATCCTAACACATCCCTTGACAAAGCCTTTACGGATGAACTGGAACTGGACCGCAATGAGGCACTCAAACAACGCCCCAAAATCACAACAACAATAACACCACTTTTCACTACCAAGTTCTTTAATGCACTTCCGAACATAAAAACATTCTCACAACATACTATTCAATTCTAACAACCAACCATAACCTTAAGAAAATCTTTCCCGAACCGCCTAAGGTCGTCTAAAGATGCAACGCTAACTTTAAAGGCATATTTGTTCAGGCAAAACTCAAAGCAAAGACTAGGACCTCTGGCCCCTGTGGCCCATCCAGATGCTCCACCTGCAAACATATACAGCCTTTTACCAGCGTTTTTAAAAAGCACATCTGATTACATTCACAAGGTTACATTGAGCTTCACTTGCAATTCAAACAACCTAATATACTGTCTTCAGTGTGCCACCTGTAGGAAACAATATATAGGCAAAACTGGGCAGCCAATTCATGTAAGACTGAACGGCCACAGTGCAGACGCAAAGCACAATTTACCAAAAACAGTAGCCGGTCACTTCAATCAACAGGACCACAATTTTGACTAAGCCAAGCTTTACATTCTACAAACAAATTTCTGGTCACCACGGGAGAGAAAATACGTGGAATCATATTTGATACACAAATTTAACTCTCTGCCCCCTTTAGGAATCAATGTAGCACGTGGAAATTTGGAATCACTAAAAGCCATAGCATAATTGTGGCAGTAATGACAGACATAAGATACGTTGAACCTTCAAATAGACATAACTGGTATTACATAGAATCACTCCTAGTCTACATATCATGCTATTACTTTATAATTTTGTAAAAATTTTAATTATAGATATGCATGTGTCTATATATCACTACAAAAAGTTTATTTTTTAGAACCTTCGAACCACTGCTTCCTTTCATCTTTCCCCGCTTCCAAAAGCACTTATTCTGTGAATTTTTAAGGTCATTGCCTATCCAGAAAGTCCCGTGCGTTTTTTTTTTCCGTCTGTCTACACCAACATCCCACTTTCCCCTGCACCGCCTTTTCTTTCCTTTTTCTTTCCTTCCCTTTCTTTCTTTTTTTTTCTCCTTGTTCATTTTCTTTGCATTCTCGATTTCTCTTTTCCTTGGGCAACATGTCGTCAAATTTTTGAGGCAACTCCACTGGGCGAGCTACGTGCGAAAGCACTTGAAAACATTTTTTTTTTTTTTTTGCCGATGATCTTTTCTGTTAGACACGTTCTCTTCAGACCACACCGGTATGTTGACATCTTTACATTTGAAAAGTATGCCGCCTGCTTCTACCCCTGTCGTAACTACTTCCTTGTTGTCCTTCCCATTCATAGGTGTTTTAAAATTGGCATACGGTGCTATCGTCTGCAACCTTCTAAGGTGGCTAGACGTAGCGCCCATCGCCTGGTTCTGAAGTATTTCATGCTCTTTCCTTCGTTAGTGTCTGCAATGGCCACCGCTTTGTAGAACACCATTCTTACTTTGTTTTTTGTTTTTTTCACTTCCTCCAACCTCCGAGAACTCTTTGCAACATTGCAACTTAGCTTGCAATGAAGCGAGGGCTGCACTCTTCTGCTTTATAGATTTTCTCTTTTCAGATGGCGATTACCAACAGAGACACACACACGCCACCTCCTATCGAAACGTCGGCCAGCCTGTCTGAGGCACCTCCACTGTTCACCCTGATTACCCAACTACGTGTTCCTATCTGTCGGCTCCCAGCTTGATTTTGGATTTGCTCAGTGAGGTAATTCAGAATACTGCTTTTACTGAAATAGCAGTGCTCATGTTCACTCTGCACTATTTAGGTGGATTGAATGTTTTGTACATATATTTTCTTTCTAAATGTTAGCATTCCCTTTTATAGTGCTCCAAATTTGATCTTTCATGACAAAAATTAGTTTTTTTCCTGTAACCTGCTCTAAATTTGGGTTTTAGTGCTCCAAAAGGGACATTTTGTTACTCCGATAATTGCTTCAAATTCTACTTTAGCTGTTGTACCCCTGCCTCTGAACCGAGTGACTCTACTGCTTCCGTCATGGTAGTGACACTGACCTTCCTGCCTTCGCAGTTCGAAGCTCCATAGCACAGTGACAGCTCATCCTCCGGAGCTCCCCATGACAGCTCAAATTGTGTGCCACGAGCCTTCTTGTCCTATCTCTTACGTGAACGTGGCGCTTCTGCCCACCCTCGAGGTCTCGCGCACATGCCTCGTGCCTTCTTACTCATAGCACTGTGGCGAAATCCTGCTATTTGTTCTATGCCATTTCTTGTAACTCGGAGCAATTTGATAAACTTGGTGGTTTACCTGAACTGCTTACAGTTGCATTTGCTTATAACAGTTTACATGACGGGAATGAATGGTATGACATAAGTAGGTGATTCAACTGTAAGCTTCCAGAGAGGGGGATGCAGGAAAATTAGTTTAAAGTGCTTTTAACACTGAAGCTATTCTAGCCAAGGATTATATCATGACCAAAAACTATTATCATCATTAACGGGTTTGCACACTGAATTTGGGCTACAGATGGATAGCGTATAGCAAGCGGGTGATCGAAAGACAGGGAAAGAGAGAAAATCTTGGCTAACAGAATTCTTGACGAGGCAGCGAGAATCTAACTTGCGTATTCACAATCCAGAAGCATGCATCCTAACCTGTTGGTTATCCAGGCACACTGACAGAACATGGCATAGCTTTGTATAGAAGTGTAGCTAAGGAGTAAGAAAGGGAAGTGAGGGTGGGGAGAAAGCATAGCATATAAAAAATGAGAGAAAGAAATGCAGGAAGGAAGGCATAGGGAAAGGGGGAAAAGAGGAAGCAAGCGAGAATTACAGTAGACTCTCAATAAACGGAAATCTGTCAAACGGAACTACTGCTTAAATGGAACTATTGTTTCTGCAATGCTTTGTTTTGGGCTTGTATTCTGCCCCTATGTTCACCTCTCACTAAACGAATTTCCTGATTTTCCTGGTCCCTTCAGGTTTAGTTTATTGAGAGTCTACTGTATATTGAGTGAGACAAATAAAGGAAAGAAAGAAAAAGAAAGCAACACTGTATACTCCCTTTAAGACGAACTCGAAGGGAACACGATCATGTGTTCGTCTTAATAGAAGTGCCCCCAGAAATAAAATGCTAGCATGCCAAGTACGTCCAAATATGTTACTTTAAAACACTGAATGGAGTATACGTGCAATGGGGAGGAGAGGAACAAGAAAAGCATTTATTTGGCTCAGCTTGATAAAAACCATGTTTTAAAGTAGGGCATTCACACTAATCAAAGGAGTACTCGATTTCGTGCGTTCATAATAAATATGCTGATGTATAAATTGCCGCCACATTTTAACAATAAAACCCTAAGCATGACCCTATTTTCAGAATTAGAAAAAGATAAAAAGGGCGAGACAAGCACAATTTTCTTCAAGGAATGAGAAATTTATTCTTCTGGCTGGTCTTTTTCTGAGAGGCTGTTCTTACCGGCTTTGCTATTACTTTTGGATACGCCTGCATTGCATACCTCTACATTGACTAAGCCAGTATACGCCAAGTTGCTTATGAAAGTCTGCAAGCTTTTCTTTGAGGTTCGTATATTTTGTTATTTTCAGCCCACAGTAGCTTTTTCTGAATGTAAGAAGCTGATAGTCTCCATTTACACTACTCACGATATCAAGCCTCAGGCACACAGAAAAGACATGACGCAGTTATATTTAGTGTGCAAAATGACCTTCCTTTGTTGTGCGCTTTCATAATGAAAGTGGTGCATCACAATTTGCTGCATTTCACTGGGAACAGATAGAAAGCACATAGCCCCTATAGTAAACAACGCAAACTGGTAGCTGGCGTGCTATCTCATGCCCCTGTCGTCTGCCGGAACCTTGATCCCGATCTGACAGCCGCTAGCGGTGCCTTTGCGGATGAACTTTGGCTGCTATCCAAGTAAGCAGTGCACCGTTTAGCGGCCAGGCGGGGGAGCTTTCCGAAGGCCACGATGCCGAGAGCGAACTCATGACGGCGACGCATGCGGCGGTTGCTGCGGTCCTGAGAAGGCGTGATACCAGACTCCCCCCCCTTTGGGAGAATCCGAACCGCTTTCAGCAGCGAAGAGCTACTGAAGGCTCAGCAAAGTGATTCGTTTCGAGTCTTGGAGAGATGGAGCGCCGTATAGTATGCTGCTTGCTCTGCAGTGGGCGTGAAAAGTGGGCTAGAAACAGTGTGTGTGAGTCCCCGGCATATTCATTTTGCTGGACCATGACGGGCTCCTGCTGAACTACATAGCCACCGTCGATAAGTCTGCGTATCCGTGTAAGGTGGCTATGCCCAAAAAATCTGAGGGCTGCTCTGTTGCGATTCTATCACAACGAACTCATGGCTGGTCACCTAAGTGGCTCGAAAGTTTTCGCAAACTGAGCAACATTGTGACCTGGTCCGGCATAAAGCGTGACATTTATCGCTATTGCCGTGCCTGCCACATCTGACAAACAGTGACACTGAGGGTCGGCAAGCCGCCCGGTGTTATGAACCGATTGTCAGTGAGCCTCCATGGCACGAAGTTGCTGAAAGATCCCCTTTTTGGGAAAACTCGGCCGTGCCCACATCGCAGACCAGAAACCCTTTGTCATGGTCTGACGAGCTCGTGCCAGCACCCAGCGGCACTTCGTGCAAGCAACGGGGCAGACCCGGGGCGGCGGACCACATTTGGACCCCACAACGGTATAAGCTGAGGAGGCAATCACCTTTGTGATTTTGAGCTGGATGGCGTACTTTTTCCACAACTGAAGGCCCTCAGTTTACTGTCTAGCCTCAGTATAGGTTAGCTTCTTTACGGCCTTTTCACGTAAAGAAGTTCACCCCACCCAGTTTTTTAAAGTGTTCCTTTGTATATTATGTTTTTATGTTTTTTTGGCCAGATATTGAGTGTAATTTTTGCTCTGTTTAACACTCTTTGTGCTGTATTTCGTCTACTGGCGAAGGGGGCTGTGAACTTGAACATTGGTGCTTATGCATGGTGAGAGGAACGAAGAATACTTTGTGCCTTCGCTCACGCGCAAGCTCTGGAGGGGTGTGTGCGTGCGTGCTTTTGTGCTTGTGTACATTCATGGCGCTTCTGTGCGTGCCCGGGAAGTGTGTGTCTCGTGTTTTCGTCCCATCAATGTCGACACCAGATGTTCGGGGCACTGACCTGCTGACGTCAGACAGTCCGGCTGTGCCCTACTCTCGGCCATCACCGCTCTCTGCGATCACCGAGAAGCCCTGCTGCCCCTTCCACTTTGGCTCCTGCGAGAGGCTAGCTAACAGCAGCTATATGATTGCTGCCTGCCAACACCAGGACACCTGGCAGCCAATTTCAGTTTGGCCTCCTTGATCTCTGGAGAGGCCCGACTTCTCAGTGACGTATCCCCGTTATCCATTGGGAAATTCGGGACCTCTGAGCTGCCACCGAAGTGGCCTTCGTCGGACCTGCAGCCCTATCATCGTTGTGAGCTACCAGTCAGCGCCTTCCGTGCCTCTGACCTTGCACACGGGCATCGCACTCAGTAAACATCACGCTTTGCAGCCCCTCCACACGGTGGACGCTATCCCGCCTCAGCACCACGAACACTAGCCTTACTTCTGTTTTGCAAACATGTTATAGTGTCATGTGCTTATTTTGTTATTAATGTTTCTCCTTCGACATCATTTCTTTTAGCAGTAGTTACAGGGCTGGACTGAGGTTAGCTGTTGCTCATAGAAGTGTCATTTTAACTGCATGGGTGACGTCTGGCTGCCTTTGCAGACTGGTAAAGGGCAAATTTAGATGAGAGGGTATAGGAATTGAGGCTAGCCCGCCACCATTGAGCGGGCTTTGCCACCTATTCCTGCCGTTCTCATGTCCAAACATGACTCTCCCTTCCTCCGCGATCTGTCGCACTGGGGGAACGGAGTGAGTTCTAACCCCTCTCACCCGGTAGTAAATGTCGACTGTGGCGCCATGCGCAAAGTTTCTCTGAACGTTTCGTGCACATGCGTCAGCAGTGAGAGATCTCTCCGGGACAGCTTAGGGTGAGCACTCATTTCTTTTCCGTTCGTCGGTGTTTACTATTTGGGGCTTGTCGGACTTCCCCAACGGTGCCTTGTGCCCGCGGCGAACGCTCACTTTTTGTGGTCCCTTTGAACGCTAGACCGAAGAGTGGTGCGGTGTCCTAGTGTGTGGTCAAACTACGCCGATCCGTACCTTTCGGAAGCCAGCGCGAGCAGAGTTTTTGCCTTCACACGAGCGACCAGGTCGTTTGTCCCATTGTCACTGTGAATCACTTTTAATCACGGAGACGTGTTCGCGGCATCCTGTGTAGTACTTCTCACCCGTGGCACGGATAAGCCCATTTGCTTTCCCGCCGCCCCTGTTGAAACGGGCTCTGTACTGCGTTTTCGGGGTTGCCGCAGGCAATAAAGTGTTGTGACCTTGAGCAGTACCGTGTTCTCACCACGGCGACAGTTAACGCTTGCCCTTCGGCTCGCTAAAACCGGACTTACGCGAGTGGCCATACTCCTCCGGGATATGTGTACACTACAAGGTAAAGATTGGACACATCTGACAACGCACTACAATTTTCATGAGTGTGATTCGTGCGTGAATAAGATGCAGGTTATCAGCAGAAGCGGGGACACCACGGCTTGAGAATTGTTGGAGGCATTCCTCATAAAACCACAAGCTTCCTCATGTATCAGTGATAGGTCAGTGTCTCTCTCGTGGGCAGAGAGAAAGTTTGTAGTTCACAGGTTTTGATTAGGGTGGCTTGCACTTGATGTGTGCCTAGTTTTTAGTGCATGTTTGTGCTTATAATAGTGATGCGATAGCTGTGCCAAAACGGGAAACCTGCTACCTTTCGCTACATTTCCTCCTTTCTGTGCCAAAACTGCACCTAATTACAAAATACTACTGAAAAACGGGCGCAGCGTGCCGCCGGCGACAATTCGAGGTTATTGGTGGCCCGTCCTGGGGGGGGGGGGGGGGGATATGGCCGGACGCTGCTTTATGGAAAGGCGCAGACAATTGGTTGGGCCCAGACTGGTGTAAATTAGCGTGACCCCCCCCCCCCCCCCCCAAAATGCACCTTGGACGGAACGGCTTGCTGCAAGCCGGTGTCTGAAGTTCCGAGCTAATCGTGTTCGGCAGGTGGATAGAAGACAGTAGTTCAAAACAGCTGAAAGCTAGAAGGGCGGTGAACTAGCAAACCAGCTTTAAACTTCTTTGTAACTTATTATCAACAGTCAACTCAGGTGTAGCACAAATATTAAGGTGACACGCGGTTTTGTATCGCGAAAAATGGCAAAAAAAAAAAAAAGATTTCTCAATATTAAGTTTTAAGTTTCTGCAACCCAAACCGTGCAGAAGTGCTTTGGAAAATTCGTTTCACCCTTCTAGGTAGTGAAAATATTTCTGTAAATCATGAAAAAACAGTTATTTTCAAGAAATTATAGCTTTGCAATGGCGCGGCTGCAAACCGGCTTTGTGGGCTCATCAAAAAGAGTATTTCTGTGTTCAAATTGCTCGCCTCAGCTGGCTCCTTCCTTTAAAAAACAAGAGCACAAAAAGCAAATGTTTTATTGTCGTTTTGAGGCCCCTGATTGATTGTGGCCGCTGTGTTGTCCCAGCTCGCCTCGCCATTGGCCCTATGCTCGCTCTGGGTGATTGTAATCTGCTGCTTGTGCGTTGAGAGGACATGGCTGTCGAGAGTCACTACTTTATGACGTGTTCACGGCTTGACGATCACTTAGAATATAATTATGCTTTAGTTAGGAACTGTAAGCGAATGCTCGATCAGATTACTATGAGCACAGTGCGTCACCGGAGTCGTCTTTAGGCCTAATTTTGCTGATGCAAGACGAACTTTGCGGGCGAGAACAACATGCTAGCGCACTCGTGGAAACATGCTTCTTCGTAGACAACGAAGCAGATCACTCACTAGCTCCTCGGAACCTCGGACGGGCATTTTATGTATTGGCAGCGAACCCCACAGTCAAGCTCGTCAACCCCCCCCCCCCCACTCCGCATCACTGCTAAGATTGCTCAGAACAGCGGCTAGCAGTTTCGTGCGATGGCACTCAAAAATACGATACCAAGCACAGTGCACGCCTATTTCTTTGTCATCGTAGCTACGCATTTCGCGCATGTCACCGAAAGCGGCCGCCAAGTGCATCCACGCCGGCTGTACTGTTCACGCGGCCGCGCACTTCACGGTCATATGGAATGCTGTCAATAAGCTTTCGTGATGCGATTTAGATGTGCTTGGAGCCGTGCTTGGTATCGCCGCGAGCCTCTGTGAATGTTCTGACACAATGAAAGCCTCGTAGATCAGCGTTTCCACGACCCCTAAATACTGAAGCTTTTCTGGCGACTGCCGTGCTCACACCACGTACTGGATTGAGACTCGAGCGCATCAGTAGTGCCAGTCTTTGCTTGGTGAACGAAAAATACGACTCTCTGCAGCCCTTGACAAGATGTCAGGCAAGAAGACAACCAACTAGACAACAAATCTTCTGCAATAAAAAAAATTAGTGTTGCTAGTCTTCAATAAAAAATTCTATGGTGATTTATTTGTTCTTCAAATAATAAATGCTCTTCTGCATTATTTCAGCAGCCAGAATGTTGCACTAATTCGTAGTTGGTTGTATCCCATATTAAAAAATGTACTGGAAGGTTTGAGATTAGTTTGGGGTTATATACTGTGATGTCATACAAACATCTCCAAACATCCATTATTGCACAGACCTTCTTTATTCGAAAGGGTTACTCCTTAGTTCACTGCTGTGCTTCACACAGTCAGTGTCCCATTTGGTAGTGAGCCTTAAGCTGCTCCAAAAGTCGTTTTTCTCCCATCAAAATGCATTTTCAGCAGCTCCTAAATAACCTTTTCCTGCTCCAAAATGCAGTTTTTGTTGCTCCAAAAATCTGCTCCAAAACAGCTCAAGTCAATCACATCACTGTTATAAACAGTCTAAATTTTGCACCCCTACTGACCTGTTTTCTCATTTTTTTTAGTTGCACAAGAACAGCCATGTTTTCGTGGTCTATGTAGAATCATGAGCCGATTAGCCCAGTAAAGTACTTCTATACGAAGGCCATGTGAACCGTTCTGCAGTTAACATGTGAATGTTGCTGCCCGTGATTTGGCTAGATTGGCTGCACTATAGGCTCGCTTTATTAGTGGCTTTCAGTGACCCAAGAACATGAATGTTCACCGAGAAGCGACAGTGGCAGCAGGTATTTTCAGGTGCACACAAGCAAACAAGTATGACATAACCAAATTTATGCAGAGAGCAGTTTGAATTTGGTGGCATTAAGGCATATTGAAGACTTAATTGGCCAAGCAAAAGCTTGCAATGTGAATCAACCAAAAATCTGATTTATCACTAGTGCACTTAATTCAAGACATATAAATTTTCTATGTTTTAAACAATGTCTAGCTGTACCAACTATTACGATGTTTCTTTATTCATGAAATATCAACCAACATCAATAGAGCAGTCACTTTTAATTAATAAGCAGAAACCTCACATTACGATTTATAGTGGCTCAGTAAACAGAATGACTGCTTTCAGTAGCTTAACTTTGTTTGATTACCTGTACTAAGTATTTCTGCCATTATTGCTAGAGTAAAGTACGGTTAAACTTCTTGCAAGTTTTTAGCATCATTAATGCCTATAAAACTCATAAAGTGGCTTTCCACAGTTGTGTAACACTGAAACGCAGTGAATTTGGGCATTTGTGAAGTTGGGCCATTGTAGTTACTGAGTTGTGTCTGTTGAATGCTGTGTGTTTAATAATAGGCACATGAGATAAGGGCATGATGCATACCTCACTAATTAGGTGCACTAAATAAACATTGTCTTTTTAGGAGCGCGATATCAGCAGCCCAGCCACTGTGATATTTTCAATGACCAAAGACGAGCGTAAGGATTTCTACCGCACTGTGGCCAAGGGCTTGAACCGGCCCCTGTTCTCGGTGTATCGCCGTGTCATCCGCATGTATGACAACAAGAACCACATTGGCAAATACAGCTCTGAAGAACTGGACCAAATCAAAGAGTATGTGGGCTTATTTTGATTTCTGCTTACTCCAAATAGTGTGCTGAGACGAGTGGTCTCTTAAAGGAGGACGCTGCTCCTCAAGGTTCTTCAAATTTTATATTGATGTTGATGAAGCCTGCTGAGTTCGTGTATATGTCAGTGCTGATTTCGAATAAGCAACCATTTTTTTCTGGTACAATATCTAGTTAAAAGTGCATTTATTGGTCGGCTGTGATAATCAATGACCTTTTCTTAATTAAAAATTATTTCACGTACTTGTCCACAGCTTTTTCTTGTACAGTCGATCTCTGATATGTTAAGCTCAAATTTGTCGGCTTATTGGCAATGCCGAACATTTGTGAAATCTCTTTGAACATCCAAAAACGAATGTCAAAATGAACATCACAATGTGAAATGTGCTCACATAGAAGCACTTGATCCATCTGTGTTGTCTTTACTTAGTTTCCATCGCACAAGCATACATAATGAAGGATAGAAGGGGAGTCTTTAAGGGCTCATTTTGCTTTGTTCAGCCCAATGTTAAGGAGAAATCAAGCCAAGGAAAGTGTAGTGGATGTCATTTGTGGTTATTATATATAAATCATGTAGGAACGTGCAAATATTCGAAATGCTTTTTGAATAGTTGCTATTTCATTTGATTCACACTGGAATTTCACTATTCAAACTTGCCAAAGACAAATACAGTCAATGTCAGATTAACAGAAGCCCCTTCAGATTTTTTGTTTGTTTGCTCCGATCTATCACATCTCGCATTATAGTGAAGCTGCCTTTCAGACTCTGCTGTGGACGCAAATGTATTGACTCAAGAAAATGCTGGTTCCAATATCGAGATGACAGGCTCAGCGAAACAGGAAGTTCATTTAATTGACAGTAGCCCCTTCAGATTTTTTGTTTGTTTGCTTCAATCTATCACATCTCGCATTATAGTGAAGCTGCCTTTCAGACTCTGCTGTGGACGCAAATGTATTGACTCAAGAAAATGCTGGTTCCAATATGGAGATGACAGGCTCAGTGAAACAGGAGGTTCATTTAATGTCATTTTTTGTTTGAAATCTGGGCAGAAAGTCTAAAAAATCGGAAGCCAAAGATTTTGATCACAAATGTTCTTTTATGTTGACGTCCTTAAGGAAGGTTAAACACTGAACTCAAAGGGAGCACACCCTTGTCTGCCAAATCAATTGGGCCTCCACTGAAGTTGAAGCAGAGGAGAGATGGAGGAAATAGTGTCTTTTCCTTTTACATTAAGGTGTTGTGACAATGCATCGGTTGCTCCAAACCACGTAAATAAATACAATTTGGCCTCTACATTGCCTCATTCTTGATAAAACAGCTATGGAGCACCATCCCTCCAGCACTTCACCAACCTAGCCAAGAGAAACACTATCATGTTCCTATCTCATAAAAAAAGTGAAAGATTCTCTGCAACCTTTTTTGTGTAATTTAACTTTGAAGTAAACGAAAAATAAACAAATATTTGAAAACTTGTCAAAAAATATTTTATCCGATTCACACTCAGACTTAATTTTTCAATTCACTGTGCTCCAAAAATTTTGCTATTTGCTCAGCTTTACAGAAATATGAAAAAATCGAAGTGGGCACGATGACAACTTGTCGTTGTGAGGGACCATACCTGCAACCTTCATATGAAATCTCAGATTATTAGTTGGCTGTTAGCTTGGCCAAAGATCCTGTGCTGCGCAGTGCCAACAAGCAAAAAAAAATGTTCCCAGTTTTCCTGCTGGAAAAGCAAAGCGAAAAAGAGTTTTGCTTGCTTTGCAGCTTGTTTTTTGCTTAGTCGCCATCTTGGCTTCAAGCACTGCTGATTAACACTCCCAGGTTCGAATGCACAGATAGATCCTATATAGTGTACAGGCCGCACCAATGACTACATGGTTAGAGTGTCCACTTTCAATTCGGGAGGTACATGGTGCGATTCCCAGTGCCGACCGGAACACACCGACCTGGCGCTCTGTTGTTTCTGTGTACTCATCTCGAAAAGTAGCCCCATAACGTTCTGCGAAGGCTCCTGGAAGGCTCCTGGGCGTATATTAATCCACCGCAGCCTTGGTGAAATAGTTGAGCATCCGCCGCTGCTGTGGGAGGAAGAGAATTGCTGCCACCAGGCACCTGTATAGGTACAAGCACACTTCTGGCCTGGTGCTCGGCAGAAGAGAAGCTCACAGTCGTTTGGAAGAGCACCCACCCTGTATGAAATTGGCAGCATGGAACCGCCAGACCTGAAATTAGGGTCATCCTCCTTTTTTTTCCTACTGATGCCGTAGCTCAATCAATACAGCATTGGACATGTTTTTCAAAGGTTGCAGGTTCATTTCCTGTTGGCAATTTGTTTTTTTTGTCCACTTGAATTTGTTCACAATAATATTGCTACAAATAATATCACCTATAATTTCCTTGGCTTGTCTATTCTCATTAACATTAACAACGTAAGGAAGAAAACTGGCTGACTGGGCTTTGCAACTCGTTTCTCCTGGCATTGCACTACATTGCATGTTTTTTATGCAGGGAAGTTCACATGCAGGGCATTGCAGTGGGGCTAGGGTTGTGTTTTTCATTCCAGTAGCAGTTATATTGCCACAGGAAATTACCATTGCTCCGCGCAACGCGGATGTCGGGAACCAGAGAAACGCTAACGGCTAGACTACGAGCGACGAAGCCAGCCGCAATGCACGAGCCGGCCCTGCATGCGCACGGCACTTCATTGAACAGCCAACACGTGTGAAGAAGAAGAGAACGAGGGTGCTCAAGGCAGAGGCTCACGAGGACTACCGACCTTGGATCTTCTTGATTGCTGTGCGTCTTTCACTTTGGGCACAAGTTCGCCCTTAATAAACCGTGTAAATAGAACATCCTTGTTGTGAGGCTGCTACATTCGTTACATTTTCTGGTGGAGGTGCGGGGTAGATGATTCCAAATCCCACGAGAGAGCTAAGTCCAAGCCCTGACCATCCGCAAGCCGTGGAGCTTACGCTGGTGCACCAACGTACCAGTCGCCGTATTTGAGGGGATTCACCAGAATTTGGATCACTTCCCCCTGTGCCAAGGGCATCAGCGGCGGAGACAAGAAACGCTACCACCATGACTAGCCAAATTGTACCATCACAGCTCATTGTCAGCCAACCTGTCATACCAAAGGTGTTCCATGGTGACCCGTTCGAGGACGCCGAAGACTGGCTGGATCATTTCGAGAGGGTGGCGAACATAAACCAATGGAACGAAGCAGGCAAGTTGCGCAACGTATACGTCTCTTTGGAAGACGCAGCACGAGTGTGGTACGAAAACCAAGACTCATCTTTGACGTCCTGGGAAGAGTTCCGGCGGCAGCTACTGTGTACCTTTGACAACAATGATCGCCGGGAAAAAGCAGAAGCAGCTCTTCGTGCACCGAATCAACGCACAAACGAGACTGTCGCTATGTACATAGAAGACATGCCCAGCCTGTTCAAGCGAGCTGATCCCAACATGACAGAAGACAAGAAGGTGCGTCATCTCATACATGGGGTAAAACAAGAGCTGTTCGCGGAACTCGTTCGCAATCTGCCGCGCACTGTTGCTGAGTTTCGGTCGGAAGCAACAACAATAGAAACGACGCTGCAACAGAGAGCCCGGCAATACAATCGTGACGTAGCCTGTACATCAGCAGGGGTCTTCTCGGCAAACGTTGTCGATAATCTTGACACTCTGCAGGAGCTCGTCCGGTCGGTTGTCAGGGGGGAACTACGCAAGCTGCAGCCACCCGCTTCACCGGAACTGTCTATTGCGGATGTTGTCCGAGAAGAAATTCGGCAGGCCATAAGGTAGTCGCATAGGGATGCACCACCGATATGACGCGCGGTAACTTATTCTGAGGTGCTCAGGCGGTCTGCTGTCCACTGTGCGCCTATCGAGACACCTGGTACTTACGCACCGACAACACGCAGCCCGCGCCATATCGTAGAGGCAACTCGCAGCGCACCTCTTTCGACAGAGACAAGACCTCGGAAAAGCAAAGTATGCCGAGATGCGGAACGTAGGTCCTTGTGCTTCTACCGTGGAGAGGCTGGCCATCTGTACCGGTTTTGCCGATATCGTCAAGCTGGTCTTCGAGGACTTGCGGTCAACGCACCGTGTCCGCGAAACGGCGGAAGGCCGTCCGACATTGAGGAATACTTGTGCTCACGTCAGAGCTTCGACCTGCATCGTTGTCATCAACCGCAGTCACCATTTCCTCTACGTTAGCGCTCGCCAAGCCCACGTTCCTTTCCAAACGCACCTAGGCATCGTTCGCCTAGTCCAAACCCGGGAAACTGAAGCGGGCGACCTGTGGAGGCGAGGCCGCTGGTGATTCGAAATACAAAGATCCTCCACTGCGACACCAGCGTGACGACAACGACAACTGTCTCCAGGTAAAGAAGTGCAGTAATGAGAAGATAACTTCAGACTTGCCGTTGGTAATTGACGGGCTAGAGCTCATGGCTTTAATCGATACCGGTGCGGATTACTTTGTGATAAGCTACGATTTAACGAAGTGCCTCAGGAAAGTTCTGACCGAATGGAGTGGACCTCAAGTATGTACGGCAGGCGGTCACCTTATTATGCCTCCCGGCAAATGCGCTGCAAGAGTTGAAATAGGTGGTTTTGCTTAAGCTGGTGACTTTGTTGTCCTGCCCGTATGTTTGAGAGAAGTTATACTCGGAAAGGATTTTCTGCTAGGAAATGGTGCCATTATTAATTTGCAGAGGTCCAGCGCATCATTTTCGACGGAACAAGCTATAAAGGTAGCTCGAGCAGACGAGCAATACACCACTCCACTGCGCATCGTCGATGATGATGTGACTGTACCGCCGCAGAGCAGTGTAATGGTTCTAGTCAGAAATGATACGTTTGGTGACTACGAAGGTGTGGCAGACAGCAACATGGATGTTTTCCTGAAAAGAGGTGTTTGTTTGGCACGAGGGATTATCCAGCTATGAAACGGGTACGCAGACATCCTCCTAACAAATTGTGGGAACGAATTCCAGCACATCGCAAAGGGGACAGCCATAGTCTTTCTTCATGAGGTTTGTGAAGCCACAGAAATATGCAGCCTTGAAACAACGTCAACGGATATGAAACCAACATCTGATGTCTTCGACGTAATATCCGTAAATCCTAACCTTTCAGTGATCCAACGTCAAGAGCTATAGGACCTTGTACGGGAATTTGGCAGCTGTTTCTCCAATAGTTCAAAGGTACGACGCACGACCATTGCAAAACACAGGATCGTAACAGACGAGACAACCAGGCCGGTACGCCAGCAACCGTACCGCGTTTCATTAAAAGAAAGGGAAGTTATCAAGAATCAAGTACAGGGGATGCTTGAAGATATGTTATTCAACCTTCTAGCAGTCCGTGGGCATCTCCTGTAGTACTTGTCAAGAAGAAGGATAGCACGCTAAGGTTTTGCGTCGACTACCGGAAATTAAATGCTGTGACTAGACGGGATGTATATCCCCTCCCGCGTATTGAAGACACATTAGGCAGACTTCGGTGTGCCAAGTTCTTCTCATCACTAGATCTGAAAAGTGGATACTGGCAGATCGAAGTTGATGAACATGATCGCGAGAAGACTGCTTTTGTTACCCCGAACGGACTCTATGAATTTAAGGCTCTCCCTTTTGGTCTCTGTTGTGCGCCGGCAACGTTCTAACGCATGATGGCCACTGTACCTTCCGGATTGAAGTGGCAGTGTTGCTTAGTGTACCTTGACTATGTGGTCATCTTCGCCGCTACATTCGAGGAGCATATCAAGTGCCTGCGAACAGTGTTAGAAGCAATCCGTTCGGCAGATTTAACCATCAAGCCAGAGAAGTGCCAATTCGGTTTCGAAGAGCTTTGATTCCTTGGGCACGTTGTCAGCACCCATGGTGTGCACCTTGATCCCGAAAAGACAGCCGCCGTTGCAAGGTTCCCGGTGCCAGCAGACAAAAAGTCAGTACGAAGATTCCTAGGTCTCTGTGCTTACTATAGACGATTTGTCAGAAATTTCTCGCAGATTGCAGAACCCTTGACGAAACTTACGAGAGCAGATGTACCTTTCCAGTGGGAAACCGACCAACAAAGCGCCTTCAACGAATTAAGAAAACGGTTGCAAGAGCCCCCAATTCTTTCTCATTTCGATGAAACAGCTGACACAGAAATACACACAGACGCCAGTAACATCGGCCTATGATGCATCCTAATACAGTGGCAGAATGGCGAAGAAAAAGTGATAGCATACGCCAGCTGGATTATACGCCAGCTGGAGCAGGCGGAGACCAATTATTCCGCCACAGAGAAAGAATGCCTAGCCGTCGTCTGGGCCATCAGTAAGTTTCGGCCTTACTTGTATGGTAGACCATTCAAGGCAGTCAGCGATCACCATGCCCTTTGCTGGCTCGCCAACCTCAAGGACCCGTCCGGACGACTAGGAAGGTGGAGCCTCAGACTGCAAGAATTTGACATAACTGTGGTATACCGATCTGGCAGGAAACATACCGACACCGACTGTTTGTCAAGGGCACCTGCAGACACAGCACTATCAGATGAAGAGGACTTTTCATTCGTGGCTGTTGTCGAGACTTCTCAGATAGCCGAATTTCAACATGCGGACGAAGAATTGCTCCCGCTCATCAAACACCTGAAAGGAGCTGACGTACAAGTACCTCGTATATTTTCTCGAAGCCTCGCATCGTTCTGCCTCCGAGGAAATGTCCTCTACAAGAGAAACTTTAAGCCCAACCGTGAAAAGTTTGTGCTTGTCGTTCTCGCAACTATGCGGCAAGAAATATTACAAGCGTGCCACGATGAGCCTACGTCTGGACATTTGGGGGTCACTCGAACGCTTGCACAAATCAGTCTGCACTATTATTGGCCCGAGCTATTGTCTTCAGTACAGCGCTATGTTAGAACATGCCGCGAGTGCCAAAGGCGGAAAGCGTCTTGTGCTAAGCCAGCGGGCCTTCTGCACCCGATAGACCCACCGAAAGCACCTTTCCAACAAATGGGAATGGACCTCCTTGGACCATTCCCGATATCTTTACTTGACAAGAAGTGGATCGTTGTAGCGACTGATTATTTGACGAGATACGCGGAAACAGACTCCTTGCATCGAGGAACGGCAGCTGAGGTCGCCAAATTCTTTGTACAGAGCATAGTGCTACGACATGGCGCTACGTCTGTTGTAATCACCGATCGCGGACCGGCTTTCACAGCAAAACTCATGGAATGCCAGCTGAACATGACCCACACTGTTGACAGGAAAACTACCGCATATCACCCTCAAAGCAACAGCCTGACTGAACGCCTTAACAGAACTCTAGCTGACATGATATCTATGTATGTGGACATGGAACACAAAAAGTGGGACGAAATTTTACCATACGTCACCTTCGCCTATAACACCGCCGTACAAGAGACTACCAAGATTGCCCTGTTTCAACTAGTTTACGGTCGTGTAGTTACCACAGCACTGGATGCTATGTTACCTATAGATCAACATGACTACCCTTCTGATCTCGATGACTATATAGAGAGAGCGGAAGAGGTCCGCCAATTAGCAAGGTACCTAATATGTCACCAACAACGAATCGATGCTGATCGCTACAACCGAGGAAGACGTGAAACACGGTATGAAATTGGTGACAAAGTGTGGATATGGACCCCAGTACGATGACGAGGCCTGTCTGAAAAACTCATTTGTCGATATTTCGGTTTTTACGAGGTAGTACAGCAACTCAGCGACCTCGTTTATGAAGTCAAGCCTACAGAACATGGGCATTCCAAACGACGCAACCCCACCGAACGTGTACACATTGTGCGCATGAAACCGTACTATGACTGGTACGAAGACTAGCCACCCCACTTGCTTGCTGTACAACCATTTCACTCTTGCCAACCTTCCGAGACGGGAACGCTGCATACATTATCATCGAAAGCATCGGGGCGATGCCTCTTGAGAGGGGGGATAATGCCACAGGAAATTACCATTGCTTCGCGCAACGGGGAGGTCGGGAACCAGAGAAACGCTAACGGCACTACTACGAGCGACGAAGCCAGCCGCAATGCACGAGCCAGCCCTGCATGCGCACAGCACTTCATTGAACAGCCAACACGTGTGAAGAAGAAGAGAACGAGGGTGCTCAAGGCAGAGGCTCACGAGGACTACCGACCTTGGATCTTCTTGATTGCTGTGCGTCGTTCACTTTGGGCACAAGTTCGCCCTTAATGAACCGTCTAAATAGAACATCCTTGTTGTGAGGCTGCTACATTCGTTACAATATGAACATTCCAGGCTTATCATCACGAATGGTATTGGCATTGCTGTAAGGCTCTGTAAAAAGTGCTGGAGTGATAACATCACTTTATGTTTACCATAAGGATGTTTACCATAAAGAAACTACTAACAGAAAAATTGTTCACAGCATACACTAGTTTTCAGTCATAAAACAGGGCACATAAAATAGATGAAGTTTGTGCCACCAGGTGGTGCCACAGGCTATTTTTCGCAATTTTTTATGAAGAAATAAAATTATAACTGCACTTTTCACGAGAGAATAGGGTTGGCTTGAGTCACCGTAAGGGACAATCTTTTCATTCATGCAGTCATCCAATTTCATGTTGTAGGCAATTGCCGGTCTCTTTAAAGTTAATGCTAGTAGATTGGAAGAAAGGCCTTTATGTGCGGAAATGAGGAATTGGTTCTTAGGTAGCTACTGTTTTCTAAAGTGCCCTTCATATGTGATGCTAACTAAAAGCGTGGCACTGCCAACGCAAAAGTAGTTTTCTTTTTTTGTTTTTGCACCCGTGCATGCCCATGGCGGCAAGAATGGCGGCAAGAATGGCGGCAACACCAGCTCATGAGGCGCAGGCCCGCCTGCCCGCCTCGCGGTCACCCTTGGCTAATCACAAGCGCTCGCTCTCGCCTGCTGCTTCGTATGCGCTGCCGCCGCTTCGCGCTTCATCATCGGGGGGGGGGGGGGGGGGGGGAGAACTTGTGGAAAATGCATGCTCGCACCGAAATCCAAGGCGAAATTCCTAGATTGTCTGTGGAAAAAATTCCTTATATCGAAGTTGTCTTCCTCTGTTACTTTGTAACATAGAGGTCACAAGTACATGTGCTTTTATGGAGCAACGACTGTGAATAGAGAAACTTCGTTACATTGAGGAGTTTATTATCTGGAGGTTCGTTATAAGCAAGTTTAAGTGTACAATTTCTAGACATTTTTCTTACATTTTAGAACCACGTTTGCTGGCACTGTTTTTCAAGATCTTTAAAACCACTGCACTCAAACCTTGTTATAACGTAACGGGATATGACGAAATAGTGGATATAACAAAGTAAGTGAAATTCTCTTTGAAAGCTCCATTGAGAATCATGCAACTTAAACTCGTTGTAACGAAGTAAAATTGACTGGTAGATGAATATAACGAACCGAATTAGTCGATCAAATAGTCTATTAAAAAAAACTACCATTGTGTTAAGTATATAGTTTTCTGCTGAGTTTTACGCTCGTTTGGTGCGGCTCTTTCAAAACTCCCACGCCGACCTTACAGCCACGCCACATGCGGCCGAGAGAGTCGTCCTTCTCATACAGCCAGTGGAGAGGATTGAGGAAGCGCTCAGTAGGTCTTTTCACGGAGAAGCGCCGCCGCCGTGCAAAGCGATTTCCCTCTCACTTAAGAAAACACATGACGGGGAAGCTTCAGAAGGCTGTTTGCCTTGCAGCGAGTCAATCGATTTCGCAGGCAGTTTGCAAAGCATAGTAGGGCGTGGCTAAGTCCAGCGCCAACACTCTCTAAAGACGGCGACAACAAATGCGTCTCCACTGCCTCCCTCGGCACTGAGAAAGGAGGAGCGTCTCCACGCAGAGAAAAGCAGATCGGCATTAGAGAGAGAGCCAACTTTCTGCGATAGCTTTCTTTTTTTAGGGGCGAAGTTCCTTAGGGCGTGGGCTGTGCGTCCCCTGTAGCCTGTATGTAGCCACCTCTAGTTTAGTTCTTGCAGTGTTCACTAGATGGCGGTACCGTCCCCTGTATGTAGCCACCTCTCGTTTAGTTCTTGTAGTGTTTACTAGATGGTGGTACTTGTAGCTGATGATGAAAAGATGCAAGATGTTATAAACTAGAAAGCGGTACTTGTAGTTGATGAAAGACGCGAGATCTTATAAAGTAGGAATGATGTCACATATGGCGCGTGTCATTGGTTGAAGGCAATCGTTCGATTTAGTGCGGCGACGTACGCTAGGGGGAGCGATGTAATAAAATTGAGTGGGCAAAATGTACAGAGGATTCATGGTTTACCAGGTTTACCTCCGGAGCTTCGCCCACTCATCATCATTCACTTCGTGGATATGGCGGAATTTTTTTCTCTCTCTCTCTGCGTGCGGCCTTGAAAGGAGAAGGGTCTATTACGTGCAGAGACAGAAAAGGGAGAAGCGTGGCACAGGCGCATCGCGGGTAGGCATTTGAGAGAAAGCAAACAATCCCCCCCAGTCTTTTTTTCCCTTTTCTTCTTTTCCTTCTTCGCCCATAGTGTTGAGAGGTGCCGCCGTGGGATTGGGCATGGTGCTGAGAGCATTTTTGAAGAGTGGTATAATCGAATTAATCGTCGCAAGTGCTTGCTCGTTTCAATTACAGGGCATTTTCGCCCATTGGAATACACATAGCTTCGATGGGACCACATCGTGAGTTCGAATTAACCGGAAGTTCGAATTAAGCGTGTTTGAATTAATGAGATTTGACTGTGTTTACTTTCTGTCGCACGCGTGGTCGCATAGTGGTACATCGGGCCGCAGGGCGTTTTCCTTCTTTGCATGCTCATAGGTGTGCGCTCATCTGAGCATACATAGCCACAAACTCTTATAATCGATATAACAAAATAATGTATATAATAAAATAATTGTGGTTTCCCTTCAACTTCATTATAACGAGGTTTGACTGTATTAAATTTCTTGTCAGAACACTCGAAGGTTGTAAAAAACAGTATAACCATGTCTTGCCTAAAGTCGGCCCTCACAAAGTCCTGTGAGCACAAAGTGAGTGATAGCTTTAGCATGCAGGTTATGCGTCTTTAGGTTATCTTTTTGATGTAGTGGTCACTGTCGCTGAATGGTTAAAGAAATTCGTTAGGTTAAGCCCGAGCATGGTTGCAGGAAGAGAGAGGAGGAAACGTACCGTAGGTATACCAGACATTCATTGCATTTTCGTAGGCTAAAGAAAGTAGGAAATGGATACGGCCTTATTGTTGCTTTTGTGGCTGTCAATAAGCTAGCAAAGATTTGTATTTTGCATAGGCATGTGCAAATAAGTTTTTGTGTCGTCCTTCTTTTCTGCCTTCGTGCGCGCCTGACTTTCTTCTTCTGTGCATGTTTGCAGGCCCTGTCTTTCAAAAATGAATACGTGAAGATTTTATGTTATATCTGCACCACAGTTATATCACGATATCGCATCACTTTATGCTGGGTGATATTAAAAGGGTTTGGGGGCATTTGTCTTATTCATCTTCATATACCACGTATCCACATTTATTTGCACAAACTTTTACTTCCCTGCAGGCTACGAGCAGCCCACGGGAATGACTGGAGATTTATTGGAAGTAAATTGGGTCGGAGTGCAGCATCTATAAAGGACAGGTGCCGACTCATGAAAGAGAACTGTCGTCAAGGTAATGCATTGCAAGTCACATTTACTTGCACTCCGATGTTTAATGCAAAAGAAGCCTGTTACTGCTTGTGTAAGTACTATTCCCCTCCTGAATTTGGGTCTGTTAACGTAAGTGAAAAAACAAAACAAAATCACAGCATATTCATGGAGTGAATGACGATAAGTGGGGCAAAGCGTGGAGGGTTTCATTGCTAAACCGTGAATCATACCTGAATATCGCCCACTTCATCATCAAAGACGTGACAAACAATGTATATATTTATACAAAAAATTTTAATATTCGTAAGTGGTAGCTATACGTCGCTTCCGTTCCCCCTTCATTATAACGGCTTTAGGGTCCGTGATGGGGTGGATCGGTGATGGGGTGTAGTGTTTACAAGGTTGAAGTAGTGGACAGTTTGCAAAGGTGGAACTATAGGCGATCACGTACAAATAAGGGATAAACAGACCCACGCCTTTAGGAGCTTTGCCCCTAATATTAAACTTTTATTTGCGCTTTGACTGTCTTTTTTCACTGTACACTGTACACACTTGTATTGTTATTCCTTTCACTTTGTTTATTGCTTATACAGTCCATAGTTAGCGAAAACTTCTGAGGCTTGAAATGTTAGAATTGTCATATAGTATGTGTCCCAACCTCTCCCAGATTGTTATATTACATTTTTCTGGTTTCCCTCATTATTCTAAGCCTCTTCACCGCTTCCCAGTGTTAAATTATGGAAACATTATTTACTTTTTTTATTGTAAATAAATAAATAAACCAAATTTGGAAACAACTAATTACCTACCCCGACAATACTCTGGCTTCTATCTTCTCTGAAAATGGTTGGCGCCTCAGCTTCGTTGTTTTCCTTCGGCACTGTGCTGTTGCGTTCCCTAGCGAAGGCTGCCTAGAATTGCTAGACGAGTACGGCAACGTCTACGGCTCGCGGGTGAGCCAGCTGTTCTCGTGTACGACGGTCACAACTATCGGAAAGCAGTTTGTAGCCCACTCTACTCACCGGAGCTTGCCAAGTCAAGAATTAGACGTGCCTGACAGAATAAGGTGGTTTATTGCTAAATTATCGCTTTATGTTCACGTTTTGCGCGGAGTAACCTCATCTTTGGCCAACTTTTTTTCGCTACGGTCGCAGTCGGCCGACCCGCACTGCTGCAAAGGATACTCGTGCGCATGTATTCTCACGTTCCTTCCTTCAAGTTTTGTTATTGCCCCGTTACACTATGATCAGCGCAAACTGCGTCTACAGTGTTAGAGAAGCTTCGAGGCAGTAGTAGTTTTCTTAAGATTGCACCCACTTCGTGAACCTTTCAGATTATTCTGGAACTTGCATTGCTGCCAGCGATAACGCTAGAATGTTCGATGGCAAGTGTATAAATGCCTACATGCTTCGCTGCTTGTCAGTTGATCAACAGCCGACGACCTGCTCGCCACTATTAGTGCCAGCTTCTTGCTGTAATCTGACTTTCATTTTACGTGGCCACAAGTTCGGCCCTAAGTAACTGTTTATTTATTATTCGACCTGCAGTCTGCTTCCTTTGTTCATGTCACGACCCTGTGACAGTATTGTGACACACATGAAAATAATTACTCAGAGGTGCTTCATCTAGATAAATAGCGAGACAAATTAAAATTTCACTATTACATTATGTTCAGTACCCCAAACTTACCATATCTGCAGAAGAAAACAGCCTGTCGTCGTGATTATCCGGCCGATTCATGCCGTTGCTCTCGAATTCAGAGGATTAAACGTGAAGTGCAAAGCTGCAAGTGTATTATAGATTCACAATATGAACTGTAATGAGGCTGCAAATGGCACACAGGCGCTGTATAAGCAAGTATCTCAGCACGTTTGCTCATAATCGGCACAAAAGTTTTGCTTTTCCAGCTCGTCTATCATATGGAGGCCGTGATGTCGGCTGGCGCATCTGAAATGCCGCACTCGCACAACTCGCCTCCTTCTTGCTGGCACTCGTTGCGCATGTGCGAGCCGCCATAGCATCTCCACCGTTGTGAGGAGAACTGCTTTACTCTTCCATACTTTCAGCTTCACAAAATGTGACTTAATGGCCTCTTATTTCATGTACTATTCTCCTTTCAGCGGCCGTCAGAAGGAGAATAGTACATGAAATAACATTATGATAGTGGCAGATTACAGGTTGAGAAAACATGAAAGTGTGTACCTAAATTTATTGGAATTTCGCTCATTTACTATTTGTTCGGGCAATGCATTCCATACCTCAATAGCAGTTGGTAGGAAGGATTTGTTGAATGCTTTAGTGTTATCATGTAAGCACTGAACAGTGAGGTTATTAAACAGACGGTGTGAAGTGCGGTCGGGCGGAACAAAAATATTATCTCTGAGGTGAGGGAATTTATATTACAGTTTGTGAAAAAGAAATAGTTTTAAAATCTGACGGCAAATAGATAGATTGTTGAATGCTTTAGTGTTACCATGTAAGCGCTGAACAGTGAGGTTATTAAACAGACTGTGTGAAGTGCTGTCGGGCGGAACAAAAATATTATCTCTGAGGTGAGGGAATTTATATTACAGTTTGTGAAAAAGGAATAGTTTTAAAATCTGATGGCAAATAGATAGACTAGGTATGCTGAGAGAAGATTTTATGGTAGTGATACTAGTGTGCCAGTCATAGTTTGAAGTATTGAAACATGCCGCACGATTTTGTACTGCTTCAATAGAGTCAATAAGACAAGTCTGGTGAGGGTTCCGAATCACTGAGGCATGTTGAAGTTTTGTCCGAATGAATGTTTTGTGACTGAGTTTGCGCACAGGGATTAATGCTAGAAAGAATGACCGCTTGAGGAGGCCAAGTGATTCGGAGCAGTCTTTTATAAGATTTGTTATGTGCATAGTTCATGTGAGTTGATCAATAATTGTAACTCCGAGGTAATGGTAACAGGCGACTTGGGTGAGCACTGAAGATTTGAGAGAGTACTGGTAATTCAAGGTTGCGTGCTTCCAGGTAACACACATGTACTTGAATTTGGAAATGTTGAGGGACATAAGCCAGGCAGAACAACAATTTACAATTTTTTAAAGTCTTTCTTGAGGATAAGCTGGTCATTGGTGGAGGGTATACGCCGATAGAGGACGCAGTCATTAGCGAATAATTCAATGGATGCAGAAATGTTTGCAGGGATGTCAGTTATAAAGATCAGGAACAGGAGAGGTCCAAGCACATAGCCTTGTGGTACACCTTACAAGACAAAGCTACTTGATGACTGAATGTAACAATGACTGTATTATGAGCAGTTAGCGAGAAAATACTTAATCTAGGATAATACATGAGTATCAAGGTTGAGGCAAGCAAGTTTTGAAGATGGACCGAGGTGTCACTGCCGTGAGGTGTCACTGCCGGTGCTACCCCGCTAGAGTCACTCGAAAAATTTCAGAATACCGCATCTGTTTTCTGCGTACCGCCACCAATACTTTTTCGCATCACGTGACCTTGCGCCGCCATATCCCTTTCAAGCACTTTTCGGTGAGCGTGTGTCTTGAACGTGCAGTTCTGCTGCTGGGCTTTTAGCATGCGCACATTACCTAAAGGCATTTTGTCGCTTTTATAACGCACCATGCAGATGGGAGGAAGTATACCTAAGCATAAACTGAACGTGACCTAGAAGTATAGTTTATTTCCCCATTTTGTGCAGGAAAAAAAATGCCAAAGAAAGGCGTTCAAACATGACTGTATATAGAGTTGATCTCAAAAATTCTGCCCTTCGCAAGAAGAGTCGTCTCTGCAGTAAGCTACACGAAGTCTGCAGGAAACACTCGCATGCAACAATATTTTGCCTTGATTTCCCATTCGGTCTGGTCAGTGATTAATAGGCCCGTGTACTCAGATTTGGGTGCACGTTAAAGAACCCCAGGTGGTCAAAATTTCCGGAGCCCTCCACTACGGCGTCTCTCATAATCAAATGGTGGTTTTGAGACGTTAAACCCCACAAATCAATCAATGGTCAGTGATTAAAAATAAAACACTAAAAACTCTTCAATTTCCTCAGCTTTTATTTGTCTGTATCTTTTGAACAGACTGCACATGAATTTCGAGTAAGCACATCACGAAAAGAAATTTAAAAAAATTATTAAAATGATTGTTCACTGGTTAACCTTGACGTCAGTGACATTATTATTTGCCATATCGCAAAACATCACTGTGACTGATAGGAAGGTTGCACATAAAATTTGGGGATATAAAATGGTATTAGATATAAAACATATTTTTTACAAAAATTATGATGCTAACGTTGTATACTACCGAGCACACACTTACAATGCAGTTCAGTCAATAAAAAGGGTCACAATGCCCCGCCGCGGTGGTCTAGTGGCTAAGGTACTCGGCTGCTGACCCGCAGGGCGCGGGTTCGAATCCCGGCTGTGGCGGCTGCATTTCCGATGGAGGCGGAAATGTTGTAGGCCCGTGTGCTCAGATTTGGGTGCACGTTAAAGAACCCCAGGTGGTCTAAATTTCCGGAGCCCTCCACTACGGCGTCTCTCATAATCATATAGTGGTTTTGGGACGTTAAACCCCACATATCAATCAATCAAAAAGGGTCACAATAAAAACAAGTATGTATTTTGCAGTGGATTACAATCGTTCTTGGGCCAGTTGTAACAGCTGAATGAGTGGCATAAAAGTAGAACATGAATTTCGTGGTCTGAGCTTTTTTCCTTATCATAATAACCTCGTAAAGCCTTCTTATGTACTCCTACTGTTGAGATAAACATGTAACAGTGTGTCTTATAAAAATTTATAACTGGGCTTGTTGGTTCCGGCATAATACATATAAGTTTTTAACTGCGATACTGTGTTCCTTTAGCATATGCTTTAAAATTTTTGAATTATGCTACTTCTGACCAAAAATCTAGGAAAGTCGGTGGAGAAAAAACTGTAACAAGCGCGCATGATGAAAAAAAAAAAAAGTTGAAATTAAACCGAACCTCTCCACAACTTACAGGCTGCAGACGTTAACAAGGAAACTTTTATGCCGGAGCACAGCTAACTGTCAAGAGCACTCCTCATCTTGTGTTAACGAAGTGCTGTCGCTCAGATTTTAACTGCTTACTTTTCTATGAATTAGTTAGAAAATGACAACGCATTCGCAAACAAGATACGGTAGTATAGCAACCACGTGCCAATTGGCTCGTATGTGCGGCTGCTTGCATTCCAAACCGAGACATAACTACGTCACGCACATCTTCCAATTAGCGTTCACACACTACTCCTACTACATGTATCAATAAGCTGAGCAGCATGTAACGTGCGCGAGCAAGGTGTGATTAAGCTATTAATCGAATGACACAATTGAGTGCTGGGAAGTGAACCTGAACACCAACTGCACATTCAGCATATTGCAAAAGTCATCACAAATTCGAAAGTTTAACGTAGTGAAGAAGTAAATAGTAGCACCTTGCGAGAAATCACTGAACACATTCACCTCCCTACCTAGTGAATACAGCCGTGACACAAAACGCGACTGATGAAGCCATGAAGACTGTTAGTGAGCACATGGCGACACCCGCCACACGTTACGTTCACAATCTTACCGCTCACCGTGCTGTTCATTAAAAAATTAAAAAAAGATTACTAGAAATATCTTCTAATATTGTCTTCAAGAAACACACACATATTCCAGTTCGCCAGGAGCGACATAGCATGAGCTGTGACGTGAACCTCAATAGCGACTGCATATTCAGCATTCTATGTTAGCGCAAACATGCAATATTCACCTAGTGTATGAGCTAATGGCGTCTTGCGTGAAATCACTGAACACACACACACCCTTGTACCGATGAAAAACACCCGTTACAAGACGAGACGGATCAAGCTATGATGGCCATGAAGAAAGTTTGCGAGCACATGGCGACACCGCACGTCGCATTCACATCAAGCTGCTTACTCTGCAGTTCATTTGCGCAGTTCATTCATAATCATCGATGACTAGAAATCACTTCTAGTATCCTCTTTAATAAACACACATGCATATTCCCATTCAGGCGAGCGTAACACAGCATCAAGTCTGAAAGATCGGCCTGGTCTCATCCTTGCTACCAATCTTCTGGACAGCCTGGAAGGGAAATGGCCCCCACCGCTCAATGTTGCCCACATGCAGCCTACTTTTGTGGCACTTTGAAATTTTTGCAAGTGACTCTATACTGCGCTAACCATGATGATGATGGTGGTGGTGGTGGTAATGAATGCTTCCGAGCAAAATGCCATTTATGGCTCGATAGTTGTGAACCAGAAATGTGACCAATGCGCAAAACACGTGTGCGCTACGAGGCGCAAACAGCTTAATAGGTGGTGTTATCACCCCCACACCTTTGTTAGTTGTATAATAGAATAAGAACCTGCATCATAGACGAACTTCCTATTGTCAGTGAGAAGCTTGTCAAAACGGATCTTGAATCGAGAACCCATTTGCACACCAAACGTGTGAAGCTTCTTACTGGCTGCTCGCACGCGCGCAGAGTTATCTTCTCGAACAGCAAAAGAGCAGCCCTCACCTTTACAAGCAGCTTGAAGGATGGTGGTCTTGTCTTCAAACCATGTGAACTTAATAATAATCAGATGATTTTTGTTTTCATGGAACCGACCTAATCTGTGTGCGCATTATAAATCAGTCACTGCAATCAAAATGAAAAGCTTCTCTGACAAGAATGACATTACACGCAATTCAGACTTCACCCAGCTTTCATTGTTTGCATCTGGAATTCTCAAGAATAGTAATTTACAGCATCTTTGATGGTTTTCCACATTGTCACATTTTTCTGCTAGGACTTTTATTAGGGAAGCAAAATTAGTGACACAATCCCTTGAATCAGAAGAAGGTTGCGAGTGCAGCGACTTAACTTCAACTCTTTCTCTGAGATTTCAACTCGAGCAGCAAGTGTACGCAATTAAGCTTCATTGTTAGTTTGGGTACTACGGATCCGTGAAATTTCATTGAGCATGGTTGTTGGGTATAGGGGGTGCTGTCAATGACATCATCGGTATATAAGAGATTGCCATCAAAATAAGAGACAGGGTTTTCTCGGCAATGTATCATCTTGCCTTGTCATTCAGCGTTGTGTGATACTACAATCTGGCGCAGTCAGCGAAGCTACCAAGCTAACGACGAACTCTTTCCCTTAGCTAGCTCCCTGCCATTCCAAAGGGCATCTCCTACGTGATGGAATCAAACAGACTACCGCCATTACTGCCTTTTCTGGAGACTCCCAGAGATGCAACAATTTCATGGTTGCAGTGGCGTGATGATTTCACAAATTCCCTTGAAGCGACTGGGATGGACGCGCAACCGCCACAACGGAACAAGTCCATTCTGGTGCAAAGTCTTGAGGTCGAAGGACTCTGTGTTTTTCGCACACTGGCCGCAGAGCCGGCACGGACCCTAGACACGACAAAAGCCGGGCTGGAGGCAAGCAAGGCAGCTGTAGAAGACAAGACAGAGGCAAGTGGAAGGGATACACCGAGGTGTTTGGCCTATTGGAGCGGCAGTTCTCAAGCACTGTCAACGTACTGGTCGAGTGACGTCAATTCACGTTAGGTCGGCAACTGCCAAATGAGCCGATACGAGAGTACGTCAGTGCCCTTTGACAGTTGGCAAAGAGTTGTGAATTCGGGGATTTTTTGGAGGCAGCTTGGAGACCGGCTTGTTGACAGAATATAAAGCACTGAATTGCGACAGAAATTGTTCGTAAGGGGGTCACAACTTACGCTGGCAAAAGCCGTGCAAATGCTGCAGACGTATGAGCAGGCAGTGGAGGGCGCAGCTGTCTATGACGAAGGATCGCCACAAACGAACATAGTACAGCACCTTTTCCAAGGCAGGAGCCTAGATGGTGACTCCACAATGGCGTCTGTGCGCAGGTGTTACCGCTGCGGCTCTACAAGACACCTTGCTAAGTCACGAGAATGTAAGACACGTAGGAAACGTTGCTCCAAATGTCACAAGATTGGACATTTTCGGGCGGTCTGTGGCAGGTGGGCGGAGCGGGACGTAAGGACGGTCGGGAACGACGGCGCTACCGAAGAAGGCGTGATCACTGTGCTGGCAATCGGAGAGGTGGAACGAAGAATGTTCGCAGTTGATGTCGTTATTTAGAACAAGCTACTTCAGTTGCTGAGGGGTACTGTGTCGTCAGTATCTATTTTGCCAGACAATGTTTATCGAGCCAAGTTCGCCAACAGGTTCCCTTTGACTGCAGCTACAGCGACGCTGCGGGATTTTTCACAGAAGAAAATTCCAGTCTTGTGATGTTTCTATCTTGGTAAAAAGCGCAGCATTGATTATAAGGAACACACAACACAAATGCTTAACTTTAACTAAATGTTTATTGCAAACGTCAAAATATATAAAGGGGATGAAAGAGAAGAAATAATAAAAGGCAGAACAACAAAAAGCGTACATGCAGTGCCGTACATTACTCATCCGTTATTATCTATCACACCATCCAAAAAACGTTCTTTCTGCGTGAGCGCAGAAAGAACATTTAAGGAAGGTGTACTAACATTAAAGAAGGTGCACTAACACACTCAAAATCATCACGTGTCATTTCTGCTGCTTCTACAATCAAACAGGTTAATAAATCTCTGTCCCGATATAAAACGATATATAAAGTTTTATCAAAATACGGCACACAACGGCACTCCTTATAGTGGATTGCCAAGTTTGTTTTTGCTACCGCACATACAGGAGCCAAGCACTCATCGCTCTTCTCACTACTCCTCAGATTCTGGCATACTTCAATCTGGCTGCCCCTACGGAAATTCTGTACAGATGCAAGTGAACATGGCACTGGTGCAGTGCTGGCTCAGAAACAACATGGCCATGACTGCGTTAATGCATATGCCAGCCGCCTCCTATCTGCCCTGAACGTAACTATTTAATCACAGAGTATGAGTGCTTGGCTCTTGTATGGGCGGTGGCGAAATTTCAACCTTATCTATAGCCCATTTGGGTAGTTACCGACCACCACGTGCTCTGCTGGCTCAACTCTCTGAAAGATCCATCAGACCACCTTGGTCGCTGGGCTTTACGCCTGCAAGAGTTTTCCTATTCGGTGGTCTACAAATCTGGCTGCCTACACCATGATGCCGATTGCCTCTCCCGGTACCCTGTCGACGATCCTGAGGAACTGACGAGCCCACAGAGAACTCTATCTTGTCAGTGTCCAACTTCCTTAATATCGGGGAAGAACAGAAGCGCGATCCAGTGCTGCTTGACATCATCAGCCATACGGAATCCTCCCCAAATGATGCTTCCATCTGCTACTTTGTCATTCAAAAGGGCGTGCCGCAATTTCTGACCAGACGGGCCCGACCTTCTCATTGTTGTGCCTAAGCATTTGCGCCGCTGCGTTCTCACCGAACTTCACAACGCTCCCACGGCTGGACACCTTGGCGTATTCCGCACATACGAGCGCGTCCCGCGCCGTTTCTTCTTGGCCAGGCCTTGCTTGCTCGGTACGCCCATACGTCGCCACGTGTGACCTATGCCAACGTCGTAAAACACCGTCGCTGCTACCCGCTGGCCATCTTCAACCAATTGACATACCCGCAGAACCATTTTACCGTGTTGGGTTAGATCTGCTTGGTCCCTTTCCCACATCAATATGGGGAAACAAATGGATAGCCGTGTTTAGAGACTACGCTATTACGCGAGCTCTACCGACCAGCTTTGCAACCGACGTCGCTGACTTCTTGTTACGGGATGTTATATTGATTCACGGTGCTCCGAGACAGCTCCTCACAGACCGTGGCCGTACATTTCTATCCCAAGTCATCGCCGACATTCGGCGTTCTTGTTCCACGCAACACACACTGACAACCGCTTACCACCCTCAAACAAACGGCCTTACTGAACGATTTAACTGCACTCTTGCAAATATGCTCGCTATGTACGTGTCCCCCGACCACCGAGACTGGGACCTTGCCTTACCCTACGCAACTTTCGCGTATAATTCATCCCGTCACGACACAGCGGGCTTTTCGCCGTTCTACTTATTGTACGGAAGAGAGCCGACTTTACCACCGGACACAGTCATCTCAGCTCACACCTAGTCCACCAGCAAGTATGCCCGCGACGCGATTGCGCGAGCCGATCATGCCCGTGAGCTCGCTCACGCTCGGCTGATAGCGTCGCAAACCAACCAATGCCGTCAGTACAATGTGGAACATAAAGACGAACATTTCGATTCCTGTACCCTCGTTTTACTCTGGTCCCCTCATCGTCGGCTGGGCCTATCAGAAAAACTTCTGTCTCAATACACGGGACCCTACCGTATATTGCGTCAAGTAACACCTGTCACCTACGAGATCAGCCCCATTCATCCATCATCATCTGCTGTGCGGTCCAGTGATATATTGTACACGTCTCGCGGATCAAGCCCTATAAATATGCGTCAGATAACGACCCTTAAAGCACCGGGACGGTGCCTCTGCAGCTGGAGGTCATGCTACGTGCCAGTGCATGGAGTTGAAAAAGACAAAGCAGATAGAATGGCGCGAGCTAATCTCTGTGGCTGGCGCTACTCGTTTAACCGGCTGTAAATACATGTGTGACTACCCCTCCGAGTCGGTCTCCTCCTCGTAACAATATTGTTCTTTTTTTTTATACGATGTGCAGAAATACAAAGAAGTATGCTTGAATGCATTACACCAACCTATGTGGAGTGAAGTGGTTTATAGGAAGAGATGACGCTAGACAAAATAGTGAAGTGCATTGGACATGTGATTTATAAGGGATTATTAACATCATGGTTAGCGTCTATATTGGAACATCTGCAGGCTCACATCACCCAAAAAACAAATATTTACTGAGAAGAGTGTACGAGTTAACTTGTGTCTTTAAAAAAAAATACAATGCTTTATTGTATGGAACGAGCAACAAAGCCGTATCTGGGTTCCGATTTTCTTTGCCTATATGAATAGAAATCTTTTGTACAATTCCTGGGTCATTTCTTGGGTCATGTTCCTGGGGCATTTATTTTCAAAGCGTATATTCTGAATTGTCTTCGTTTTGAATATTTTGCTTGTACTATAGTTTTTTATTGCACTGTTTACTCGCTGGCAACCACAAATCACACACTTTTCTCATTTTTATTTATTTCAAAAGATTTGTGTTGCTCCACAACGTATATTTTGGAAAGGCTATTTCATTGTGCGAAATTTGGCATGCTGCAATGCATGCTAGAGTATTTTTCAAATTGGCAAACGCTGTTTTCCCGCGACATATGAAAAATAACCATTTTTGCGTGGTATTCAAAAGAGTTAAAGGGCAGTAAGGAAACCAAACAGTTGCTAATGGGGTAGAAAAGTGGCTCATTGGTTCTTTTTAAGGCGGCAATTCTTAAGGTATGTTTTGAATTTTGCGTGGTTTCGTGGGCCCTACTAGCTAGCACATTTCAAGTCTTGATGGTTTTGAAGCCAAAAGCTTCTTGGCTGTGTAACCTTCAGTGAAGTGATGAAGGAAAGGAAGTATGCTGACCAAATAAAAGATAAAAAAAAAACTGTGTTTGTTTCTTTTATTTTGTTGGCGTACTACCTTTCCTTCATTATGTTTTATTTCAACCAGAAGGGTTTCTGTTGAACTTCTGATTTCAGTTCAACTTTTTGTGAGCTGTTGAGTGCGATCACTCGAGGCACACCCACCCTGATTACTCACCCTGAATAAAGCTTTCTTTTTTTTTTTGCAGGGGTGTGGGTAACTGCAGAAGAACGGCGACTGGCCGAGGCTGTGTATGACCTCAGTGGAGCGTTGCCTGGAGAGATGGTGAGCGGTGGTTTGTCATGGACTGCTGTGGCAGAGCGTGTAGGCAGCCGTTCAGAGAAGCAGTGTCGGACAAAGTGGCTCAACTATCTCAACTGGAAGGAGGCTGGCGGCACCAACTGGACCCGCGAGGATGACCTCACACTCATCAGAACGTAAGGCGGCAGCTTGGTTGAGCCTCCAAGCCAGCTAAAGTAACATTCAGCAGACTTTAAAACAACTCCACATCATCGTGTAGTAAACCAACATTTGCTCAAGATTGCCTTTGAGCTTACTGTATTTTTCGGCTTAGTGAGAGAAAAAAAAATCTAAGATTTGGGGGTGCGATCATTACGCAACAAGAATCAAGTTGCTGCTTGAAATTTTCACAGTGCCTACTGTAAGCGTACCTAAAGGATGAGGCTGTAGAAGACCTATCTTTGGATTAAGGGAATATGTTCACTCAGCTTTATTGTGCGGCTCCACAAATATCACACAAAAATCATAAAAAATTATAGGGTAGAAGGGTATCATCAAACTGCCCTTATGGTCCTGTTCAATACTTTTATCTATGCTGACTTTGATCTGCACTATACACTGTCCAAGCACAAATGGCTAAAATTGTTCTGTGTCTGAAAAAGTAATTTAATCGGTGTAGACGATTTGAAGAGAGCTCAAAATCGGATAACAACCGGAATTCACAGAAGCATCACTTGCCTTTCCTGCCGCCTTGCACCATCATATTAGCAAGGTTCGAAAGCTAAGCTTCGTCTGCCAGATCCCACCCTCCTTACATAAAAAGAATGAGCCAAGAAGGGGGGGGGGGCTGAAAAAAATTATAAAGGCACGTTTGATGAATTTCGCAGTGTATGGGTGTCTCAGTTTGTGGTTACCAACACCATCAGTGAAGTGCTTGCCCGTAGGCCTCGAAAAAACTTCTCATCTGCTGTTGCCTTGTTAACTACATGATGGAAACATTGATGGTCATTTTCACAAGTTTGAAGTGGGTATATTTTTCGTCACTTATTGGGGCAGGGGCTAACATATGTAAAGGGGCTCTGTACGAAGGGTTCGGGGCTAGAGACCACATTGTGACTGCAAAACTGTAAATGGCACACCTTCATTATTTGGTGGCATCCATCCACATCTGTCCTCATGCATGAAAACCACGCAGAAAGCGTCACTGAACCGATATGCCTTTCGTACTGGTTTTCCTGCGTACTGAGAAGGCTGGTGCAGTCATGCATTAAAAGTATGGTTCGACTGCACATTCTTAGAACACCTGATGAGCAGCACGCTTATGAAGAACAAGACAAGAGCAGAGACCCAGCAGCTGTTCTGGCCTGCCTCTTCACAGCATGAAATGGCTTTAATTTTTTTCTTAGGTAGGCTCCAAGACGATCTCTTTTGAGTGCCCATATAACAGCTCTGGCTTTCTGGCACAAGGTCACTTGAAGGTCTTAAACAGGATCTAAGAGCATTCCATGCTTAATAGCGTTTAGATGTCTATGCTGCATTCACTAGCGGTACTGTTTCACCGTTCTGTGACGGGGGCCTTATGTAATTTTTGCATTGCTAAACTAACTAACTAACTAACTAACTCATATCACATGAAGAAATGGGGCTATTGATGGAATAACTTGCTGGAGCGGCAGGAATTTTGTTCACTTGCTTAATGATTAAGCATCCATGCAAAATTAACATTTCTGAAAGTGATCAATCCAGGTGGAGCATCCACTAGTCAACTTCATACCTCTTATACTTACCTCTGGGGACTTGCCTGGAGACTCTTTATACAAGTCTTTGTAACGTTGCATTGAATTTGCATAATTTTCTGTTTTTGGTGGGCAGCGGTAGTTATTATCTCGGCTTAACAAATTTTTCGTGTGGTGCACACATCACATGAATCACGTGTATGCATGTGTGTGCAAGGTCATATACTGTTTTCTTTTTCAGCTATGGTTTTGTATCTATCTTTTCTCACTCCAGTTGGTATTATGAGTTCATGGTGCATGTTTTTATTTACTAGTATGAGTGAAAGTTTCAGTACAAGTTACTATTCTCATGTAAATTGTGACTTCGTAACTTTGTTCATGCCAGCACTATTGGCACTAGTCTTCTGTAAGGAATACAACTCGGCTGCAAAGAGCTCAAGCCTTTGCTTGCTCGTAGAATATTTGATGTGGTAATATGTTCTGTCTATGTGGGCACTCTTTTGTGAATGAGCTCCGTAAGACATTCTTTTTATGGCAGGGTGTATGCACTGCAAGTTTCCGAGGAGAGCATGATTGACTGGGTGGAGTTTGCAAAGGACTGGACCAGGTAACATGTCTTCTGGTCATATTGCTCTCATGAGACATTCGTTCACTTATGTGGTGTCAAAAAATTTAATGCTTTGATCTCATAGATGCCATTTTTTTAGCCAGAAACATTATCCATGTATATAAACTTGGCTCCATAGATTGTTATTATATGGTTTTATTCTCACTAACACTAATGACTGTTTTTTTAGCCTTTTCGTTACCTGTTTTTGCTTTATACGCTTTTATTGTCGTTTTTGGTATCTTTCTTTTATAACCAATTATGATGTTGTATGTAACTAGTATAAATAAACAAATGCTCTGCGATTCTCCATTTTTATTGAACAGTTAAGTGGGCCATAGTGGATGCCGTTTGTTTCATAATTTCACGAGGTGATAGCACTAAAACCTTGATGGACCCTTCATGAGACCATATAGCAATGTTAGAACGTTATTGATCTGTTACAAGATGAGGTCAAAATTATTTTGAAATGGCACACAACCACAACCATGATGTAGGAAAGCCGCACACCCTTGCCACTTGCCCTGTCTAGCCCTCACCAGTCACATTCCTTCTCTGCGTTCTCAAATACTGCAGCCAGAGAATCACGCTACGCACACACCACGGTGTGTCGGTATGGCATAACCTCCGTAATTACTCGAATCTAACGCGCACCTTTTTTCCGGTTAAGCGGGTTCATAAATCGCATGCGCGTTAGAATCGAGTACGAACAAAAAAATTACGGTCAATCTATTGCCATCGGCAAATCCAAAATGGCCGCCCCCTACGTGCGTCGGCATGACGCATCGGCCATTTCTGCCTGTGTTTCCCATGTGCGGCACTTCGTACGTGTGCTGAGCAGTTCGTTATCTAGTAGTGCATTAGCATCGACGGCATGGAAGGGTTGACTCCGAAAACTCGAGTGCACCACGATGCCGCTTTTAAAAGAAAAGTCATCGCGTGTGCAGAAACGGACGGAAATCGGGCCGCATCGCGGTCGTTCGGAGTTCCCGAAACGTGCGTGCGGGACCGGCGGAAACAAAAGCAGAAGATTGTCGACAGCAAAGCTTCTCGCAAAGGCTTCAGTGGACCACAGCAGGGTCGGTTTCCGCAAATTAAGGAGCTGCTCGGCGAGTATGTGCTTGCGCAGCGAGCGGCACAGCGGCCCGTGACGACAGAACTGCTCCAAGTGCGGGCTATGCAATTAGTCTTAGAAAAAAGTCTAATGCGGAGCCAGTTTAAAGCGAGCAGGTGCTGGATAACTAACTTTATGAAGAGGAAAGGCTTTTTCCTCCGAAGGAGAACATGCATATGCGAAAAGTTTTGCGGAGGAATACGATGAAAAGCTTCACAGTTTTCAGAGGTTCGTCCTAAACTTGCGGCGCAACAACGGCTACCTGCTTGGGCAAATCGGGAATGCCGATCAGACACCTCTTTACTTCGACATGCCTGGCACCACAACCGTCGAGAAGAAGGGGACGAAGCAAGTTCATGTGCTGACATCGGTCCACGGTAAAACTACAGTGACGGCAATGCTCTGTTACACGTCAGATGAGCACAAGCTTCGCCCGTACCTCATATTTAAATGGAAGACGCTCACGAAAGGAGTCGTTTTTTCGAGTGGTGTGATCGTGCGGGCCAGCGAGAAAAATGGGTGCGCGTTGCAATCGATGTCTTACGTTTTTTTTTTTTTTTTTCGCGGTGGAAATCGGGTGCGCGTTACAATCGAGGGCGCGGTAGAATCGAGTAAATACGGTAATTTTTTGTATGCCAGCTGTACTAGAGTGCCGTAGTCCTTTCGCATCCCATGGAGCAGCGAGTGAAGAGCCTCTTTTTGCTGAGTGACGCTAGGGAGAAACACAATTTCCCTATTATTAGTAGATTACTCTTTTACAAGACCAAAATCTCCAGGCTTGCTGCAGAGGTAGACTTGGTAAGCGAGAAAATGCACAAAGAGAAAATGCGGCTGCCGAAGCCACCTTGACATTCCCGTAACAAACGATGTGACATCATATATTTGATAGCGTTTCCTAGGGCCTACGTAACTCGTAAGCGGTAAAAATTAATTAGATTGATCTCCAAGCGGTCATAGATTTAAAGGGCCAGTAAACAGCCCTGAGGTCAAAAAATTTTTAAAAAGAGATATATGTGCAGTTTTTTTTTGCAAACATGCTGCCGCAAGAATTTTGCGAATATGTGCTATATTAAGAAAGTTACGGGGGTTAGAACATTGGTCTAAGCTGGTTTCAAATTTTCGCACAGCCTGGTCCTCTTCTCCCTTCCATGAAGGGGAAGGCGTAACCCATCGTCGTGACTCCATCCACTTCGGCAGCATGACACCACGTCCGCGATTGACGTCATCGGTGAACTCTATCAGTCGCAGCGCACTTCCGCTTGCTGTGAAGCATGGTTGCTTGTTTACCATTTGCCGCACCAGCCGCGGGTCAGCCGTGTTAGCATCAGGTGTGAAGTGTTGAGCACAAACGATCAGGTCCCCGGCGTACGTCGTTGGATGGCCGATTTGCTTCAGCCATGCAGCGCGCAGTGCCCTATCGTGAGGCACCCGGTGACGATGCTTCTCCGCTGCCCAGCTGCTCGATTTGCAGCCGACGGCAGAGCAACGCTTTTTACCCGTGTGGCTCATGTCAAGGGCGAAGTACATTCGTACGTGCGCACAGGCACTGTAGTTGAGCGAAGAGTGGACACGAAGAGTGGAACTGCGAGGCTGGTTCTTTCACCGCAGTACCAAGAAATAAGGGGCAGTATCATAGCTGTGGGTGGGAACAAGAACTGACGTTGACTTCACTGATGTTTTTTCACACCTGATTTAGACCAATCGGCGAGCTGCGTGCTACATCACGTCGCCGATCGCCGAGTAGACGTCACTGTGCGTGCAAGGGGGTCGGTCAGGCGTAGGAAATATGTGCGGGAATTGTTTTTCGAAATAGAGGCTCTGCGCGGTGTGCAGCGGTGTAATATTCAGAAAATGTGATCGTTGCGCGGTCCAATCTATGAATTGCTGAGCTTGTATGGTGCGTGTAAAAAAAAAGTAGGAGCCTTTTTACTGGCCCTAAAGGAAGACCCTGTTTCGGAAAAACATTTTTTAAAGCAAATTTTTATGAAACTTTCACAGGTTATGTACCTTTGTGTGCTGATTTCAAACATGAAATTATTGTTTTAATATTATGTGTAGTTGTCAGAATGTTAAATAGGTTTTGTATGGTTTGGAGCAAGATTTATCATTGAACTGTGAGAGTAGTAAAACAAATCGGCTTATAGCAATAACGTGGAATAAATAACTTATCCAGTAAAACAAAAATGGATGTTTTAAACCAATTCGAACAAATGTTATTATAGTATGTAGAGCGTGTTTGAGTGAGTCTAATTGAACTAAGATATTGCTCATGAAAGTTCTGCACTACATAACTTTTGTGTAAATGGGCCTTACCACACAAGCTCCCCTCGCGTGAGTGCAGAATTAAAAAAATATGGATAGTAATGCCCCTTTAAAGACTAAGTCTGGCCTAAGGATGAGTGAATATTTGAGCGACTCGAATATTCGAATTGAAAAAGGGTTTATTGACGACTGTTGCGACGGTGGTCCTACGAAGAAACACGATCGTGCAAGAGCAACGGTCAAGCAGATGCCGGCGATGATCAGCACGAGCCGAGCGAGCCAAGCCCAGCACCCAGTACCCAAGCGGTGGCGATGTTGCTTGCCAACGATGCTCTTTCTTCTTCACAATTTGCCCCCGCCGAAAAAGAGCCATCCTGGCGACCTAAGAGTCTGGAGGCAGAGGACTATAATATGGCTTAAGGCGGGCGACGTGGACGATGTCACGTCCACGCCGGCGCATGTCGTCAGATGGGGAAAGTGGCTCGATGAGAAAATTCACCGGCGAGGTTTGCTCCAAAACGCGGTATGGGCCCTCGTACTTTGGAACGAGTTTTGAGGAAATGCCGGGGGTTTGGTAAGGAACAGCCAGCCATACAAGTGATCCCGGGGAATAGCTGGGGCTTTGTGAAGAGTCGACGTTGTTTTCTTTCTGGCGCTGTTGTTCTCGAGACGTAAAGGTGCGTGCGAGTTCACGGCACTCTTCCGCATTTCGGGCAGCTTCGGACACAGATGGGCATTCGGATGCGTCAGGACGGTATGGAAGGAGAGTATCGATGGTGTGGGATGGTTCGCGTCCATAAAGAAGAAAGAAAGGTGAAAATCCAGTGGTAGACTGTGCCGCGGTGTTATATGCGAACGTAATGAATGGAAGAATGCGATCCCAGTTAGTATGATTGGATGTCACATACATGGCGAGCATATCGCCAAGGGTGCGGTTAAATCTTTCCGTGAGCCCGTTAGTCTGCGAGTGGTATGCCGTGGTCTTGCGATGAACAACATGGCATTCAGAAAGCAGAGACGTGACGACTTCTGATAGGAAGGCTCGACCTCGGTCGCTTAGTAGTTCTCGAGGTGCACCATGTCGTAATATGAAGCGATGAAGGATGAAGGATGCTACATCCCGCGCAGTGGCACTTGGAAGGGCGGCGGTCTCAGCGTAGCGTGTTAAATGGTCCACAGCGACTATAATCCACCGATTTTCATCTGATGTTGTCGGTAGAGGGCCATAGAGATCAATTCCGATCCGATCGAAAGGTTTGGCAGGGCACGGAAGCGGTTGAAGCGCACCGGACGAGTGGAAAGGCGGTGATTTGCGACGTTGACAGTCAGGACAGCCCATAACGAATTTTCGAACGAAATTATACATTCCGCGCCAGCAGAAGCGATGATGAATGCGTTCGTAAGTTTTGAAAACTCCGGCATGACCACATTGGGGATCGTCGTGAAAGGAGGCGCAGATTTGTGATCGCAAGCTGCGCGGGACAACCAAGAGCCACTTACGACCTTCGGGGGCGTAGTTGCGTCGGTGTAGTAGCCGATCACGAATGGCGAAATGAGCAGCTTGACGTCGGAGAGATCGTGGTACCGTAGTGGTTGACGATCCAGAAAGACAGTTAAAAAGAGAAGCGATCCACGGGTCCTTGTGTTGTTCACTGGTAAAGGAGTCGAGGTCGAGAGATGCGACGGAGTTGGCACCAGTGGTTCCGCAGGCCGAGTCGGGAGGTAAAGGCGAACGCGACAGGGCGTCGGCGTCAGAATGCTTGCGTCCGCTGCGATAGATGACACGAATGTCGTACTCCTGGATTTGCAGTGCCCACCGAGCTAGGCGGCCAGAAGGGTCTTTCAATGTGGCGAGCCAACAAAGTGCATGGTGGTCCGTTACCAGGTCGAATGGGCGACCGTACAAATAAGGGCGGAACTTGCGAAGCGCCCACACTAGCGCCAAGCACTCTTTTTCAGTGACGCTGTAATTGGCCTCAGCTTTAGTAAGTGTGCGACTCGCATAAGCGACGACGTATTCGGAGTAGCCCGGCTTGCATTGGGCGAGGACGGCGCCTAGACCAACCCCACTAGCGTCTGTGTGAACTTCCGTTGCAGCTGTTGGGTCGAAATGCCGAAGAATTGGAGGAGATGTTAGCAGATTACGGAGCGTGGCAAACGCGACGTCGCAGTCAGAAGACCAGGATGAAAGGTCTGCATCACCGCGTAGGAGGTTGGTCAGTGGTGACATGATCGATGCAAAATTTCGCACGAAGCGCCGGAAGTACGAGCATAGTCCGACAAAACTGCGTAATTCTTTCAGTGTAGTAGGTTTCGGGAACTCAGCGACTGCTCGCAGTTTTGCAGGGTCGGGTCGAACACCATGCTTGGAGACGATGTGCCCTAAGATGGACAGCTCTCGCGCGGCGAAGCGGCACTTTTTAAGGTTCAGTTGGAGCCCAGCGGTGGTTAAACACGTCAGAACCAGTTGGAGCCGAAGCAGATGCGTAGGAAAATCGGCAGAGAAAACGACAATGTCGTCGAGGTAGCATAGACACACAGACCACTTCAGTCCATGCAGTGTGTTGTCCATGAGCCGTTCAAACGTGGCAGGAGCATTACAAAGACCAAATGGCATTACGTTAAATTCGTACAGGCCATCTGGTGTAAACGCAGTTTTCTGGCGATCAGGTTCTGCCATAGGAACCTGCCAGTATCCAGATCGTAAGTCTAAGGAGGAGAAGAATTCGGCTCCTTGGAGGCTGTCAAGGGCGTCATCTATGCGCGGTAATGGATAGACGTCTTTCCGCGTCACCTTGTTTAATCGCGGGTAGTCGACGCAAAATCGAATCGATCCATCTTTCTTTCGAACTAGAACGACAGGAGATGCCCAAGGACTGTGCGATGGTCGAATAACGCGACGGCGTAGCATCTCTTCGACCTGGTCGTTGATGACGTGACGTTCTGCAGCAGAGACACGGCTGACTCGTGGTGCGGCCCAAGGTGTCGAAAATGGGGTGGAGTGGGGAGCGACTGAAGACATGGGTGGCAAATGCTGCTGGCGGGGTCTGCTACGTACCACCTGGGCATACGTAAGAGGCGCGGCCACGGGCTGCATAGCCGGCGCATGGGCAACAGGCATGGCCACAGGCTGCTGGTGGGCAGCGACGGGAACAGCCTGAGCTACCTCTTCGGCAATAACGTCACGGAGTGGTGAGGGCAGACGAGAGGACGGCGGTGGCTGCGTGAAGGGAATCAACGACAGTTGCCGAGCTACTTCTTCACACACAAAGTCTTTAATCTCTTGCAGGGTTGGTGAGTGGTCGGGAACAGAAGTGAGACTGGAGAGCGAGTCGGCGTGTGAGGAAAATGGCCGAGTCAGGGCGCGCTGCTTCCTCAACTCGTCGAAACTTTGACACAAAGTGACAAGTTCCGCAACGGTGGCAGGATTACGGGCCAGGAGCAGCTGATATGCACCGTCATTTATCCCTTTGAGGATGTGTTGAATCTTCTCCGACTCGGGCATGGTGGCGTTCACACGGTTGCAAAGAGCAATAATGTCTTCGATGTAGCTGGTGAAAGATTCCGTTGGCTTTAGTGCGCGAGTCCGCAAGTGTTGTTCGGCTCTGGACTTGCGGACTGCGGGTCAGCCAAAAACGTCAGCAAACAAGGTTTTAAAGATGGACCACGTCGTGATGTCGTTTTTGTGGTTGTTATACCACATTTCGGCCACGTCAGTGAGGTAAAAGATGACGTTAGTCAATTTGTCCGCGTCATCCCACTTGTTGTTTGCGCTCACCAGTTCGTAGTTAGCGAACCAGTCTTCCACGTCGGTCTCATCAGCTCCGCTAAAGACCTTGGGCTCTCGCAAACGAAGAACGCCGGGGTTGCTGGGGGATGGAGTGGGAGAGCCAGGTTGCGCGTTGTTGGTAGCCATGATGGGAGGTAGCGTTCGGTTGCGCAGCTCCAGGTTCAGGCGACGGCGAATGGCAGCACCCAGGTTCAGGCGGCGGGGAATGTCAGCACCCTCCACCAATTGAAAAAGGGTTTATTGACGACTGTTGCGACGGTGGTCCTACGAAGAAACACGATCGTGCAAGAGCAACGGTCAAGCAGATGCCGGCGATGATCAGCACGAGCCGAGCGAGCCAAGCCCAGCACCCAGTACCCAAGCGGTGGCGACGTTGCTTGCCAACGATGCTCTTCCTTCTTCACAGAATGAATACTTCAGTAGTCGAATTCGGTTCAACACTAATCTGAATTGTTTGAAATTCCGAAGCATTCAAAATTAACTAATGAAGTAATATTAAGCCACATGTGACCCACCTGAAAAGGTGGTTTTACTGCAGCGTTGCCTTGAAGCCTCACGTGAAGGTAATAGTATACAGTTAAACCCCTTTATAAAAGGCATATTCTGGGCAGCAGTTGTCTTTTACATGAATTACATTTGCTTTTGCATGTTTGAAATGTATATATTTTCGTTGCGTAGACAGAACTGTATTTCAACACTGCCTTGTGTACCCAGGCACTTTGAAGCTGCATTTTTCGCTGTTTTTAACCTGGGGCGACCCCCAACAATAGTTGGAAATAAACTTTTTTGGTCTTGATATGAGATGTCTCTCATAAGCAGGGTAGTTCATATGCAGTTTCTTATTCACCCGTATTTTGCTATAGCCACACTGGTGTCTCTTATATCCATTGGTCTCTTATATCAGTGTCTCTTATAAAGGTGCTCGACTGTAATTTTTCAGTTACAAACCACTGTATGATTACAAGGGATGCCATACTGGAGGGCTCCGGAAATTTCATCCACCCGAGGTTCTTGTGAGGTGCTCGTAAATCGAAGTACACGGGCCTCGATCATTTTCGCCTCTATCGAAAATTCCGCTGCTGTCAGCAGTTGAGCACTATAATCACTAGACCCCTTTGGCAGGCCACATGTTCAATGTAGTTATGTGTGCTAAGTATAGCAGATTTAAACTGTGACATATTAAAAAGCTTGCACCCTATTACTGCACAAGACCTGCCCCCATTCAAATTTGCTTCCACTTCGGACCAAAAAGTGAGATTTGCAATCACCTAGTTCTAATTCCTAAAGGTATTGTAAAAATTAGCTGGGTCACGACAAAACCGCTCGTTTTTTTTTAAGCATGTCATACATACTTTTAGAACTACTTACTATTCTGCCTGAAATTATTTAACAGCATCTTTATTTGCTTAGAATTTGTTTTCAACTTTTAATTTACTATTTGTTCATCTTCTTGTGGCCATTTTAAAATGTCCAGATGAACGCTTGATCATGATCATGTCTGCCGAAAGTTACATAGCTGTGCACTGCAAAAAGAGTTCAGATTTCAAACTGAATTGTGTTCTTTTTCCACAAGCGTTGCATTCAACATGGGGTGCGGTGATAAAAGGGACACTAAAGTAAAACAATGATTAGGTTTTGATCTATCTTTGAAAACTCTTACGTCGTTAATTTTGTCAACATAAGTTCATTGACAGAGCAGAATATCAAAATCCAAGTTATAAAATTTTGTGTCGAAATTTTCACGTGTGAAGTCACGAATTGCGAAGTGCATTCGTCGCGTTTTGGCGACATTAGCACAACGAAATTTCCTGAAACTTGCTATTAAGGGGCCTTCTCACACAATTTTCTATCATAATCAGTCCCTTGGGCTTAATCTTTGTGCGTTCACAAGTACACTGGCAATATTACAATACATTTGGTCGAGCACTTAATTATTGAATAACCTATAAACAAGTCAGCAGCTTAAAAGTTGGGGTGCACTCGCGAGCCGTGACATAACGAGTAGCTTGCTGGGTGAGCGTCTGCCTTCGGAGAACGACATTGTTCCATGGTGAGCTGCTCGTAAAATCGAGATATTTTAGTTTCTTCAGCTTGGCACTTGACATGACGTCACATACACCATGGCAAAATAGCGGTATTTGAGGTTTATGGCCAGTCACTTCTAAGCTTTTTTGCACTGAATAATTCTTTTAAAGTCTATTTTTCATATATGTATAGGCATAATAGACACTTTACTATTTTTTCTGAAAACCACGAATCGGTGGGTTGTCCCTTAACATGTGAATTTAGTGCACCCTTCACATGTTAAAGGGACACTAAAGGCAACTACTAAGTCGATGTTGATTGTTGAAATAGCGGTACAGAAACCTCGTAGTGTTACTTTTGTGCCAAGGAAAGGCCTATTTTGAAATAAAATCACGTTTTAATAGTCCGCATCGGGTTAGTGCACTTCAAATTACCCGCCTAAAAAAGTGAACTAACCATACCGACTCAAGTCACTGTTGCCGTGCACAACGTTGCCCGGCTTTACTGCGCTAGTAGCAGCAGACCGAAAGCAGCGGGAGCCACAGCAGCAAACACGATCATTGATCAATTTCCAACCATTGGCTCCGAGACAGCAGACGTTTTTTTATTCAACTGCGCTCCGCTAGATGGCACCACCTGTCCAGTGTAACTACACAATAATTGAATTTTTGAACCACTCGCACCATTCTCCATAGTAAGGTCCAGCGGTTCTTTCTTTCTATGAATCAAACAGAAACGAACAGGCAGCGTTTTATTGCGTCTCTTAATGCACGGAAGGTTCTTTATTTAGTACAGCTAGATCGATCACTAGTGATTAATTGTAGGCGGTCTGTCTGATGTCATCGGGATCATTTTGAGAATTTCCTACTGTGGCGCATGTGTTTTTGTGCATTTTTCTAATTTATCGATAAGTAGGGCACTGTTGATAATATTGTCGTTTTAGATGTTGTTATACATTGAGCTTTTGCTCTGACGTAAATTGTTATTTGACATTAAAGTCCCTTTAAGGGGCCATGGCATGATTGAAGATCTTGTGGTCCAGCTCTTTAATACCGATGACGTAGAGCTCATGACAAACGATAGTGAAGAGCCATGATAAACTTTTCAGTGCGCTGCTTTTTGCAATCATATGCATAAATCCCATTTTATTTATGTGCCAAGATAGCTGATGCAGCAGCAAACCTAAGAACATTGCGAAATAAAAACTGCTTAGCCTACCTTCATCCGAATGCACGATCGTTGGAAAATAAACAAGATGCTACAGATGCGCTCATTGATTCTCCTGCTGTTTACATTAATGCAATAATGCTCTCAGAAATTTGGTATACACAACATAACGTTTCATTTACGTGTATTGGTTATCAAACATTCATATTCTACCATCCATAACGGTGGATGGTGGCGTGTTACTGCTGGTTAGTCGTGCTCACGAAGTGCAAACTCTAGAGGAATTCACTATTTCAACCGATAATTATCAGATATTAACAGCACAAAATGGCCCAGAGAATATTTCTGTGTTCTACCATCCTTCAAATGCTCAATGTCAACTATTGCTTCATTTTTTAAAGAAAATAGCCCCGCCGCAGTGGTCTAGTGGCTAAGGTACTCGTCTGCTGACCCGCAGGTCGCGGGATCGAATCCCGGCTGGGGGGCTGCATTTACGATGGAGGCGGAAATGATGTAGGCTTGTGTGCTCAGATTTGGGTGCACGTTAAAGAACCCCAGGTGGTCGAAATTTCCGGAGCCCTCCACTACGGCGTCTCTCATAATCATATGGTGGTTTTTGGACGTTAAACCCCACATATCGATCGAAGAAAATAATGGAATTTGTATCACAAAATAAATATGTATTGTTTCTCAGTGGTGACCTGAACATAGACACGTTGTCTATTTGCACTATTAGTAGTGGTTTTCAGTCAATCCTAAGATCTTGTGTTTTTGTCAGTGTTATTAATGAGCCAACCTGTGGAGTTGTTAATAAGCCCTGTGATTATTGAGCCCTGTGAAGTAGTTTCAAATCAAATCCTTCTGTGCGATATTAGGGACCACCTTCATATTTTTGCTTTTATTTCTTTGGGAAATAAAGGAAAGCGCGGGTGTACCAATTGTGCGCTTGTGCAAAATATCACAGATAGTTGGCTACAACGTTTTCATTTTTAATGTTCAGAATCATGACTGAAGTCATATTTTATCGTGACCGATGCAGATAGCATGTATTGAGCATTTATTATAGATTTTAAATCTATCTATCAGAAACATTTTTCAAGATCATAGTCTCAAAATCTAAGAAATCTGAAAGGCCTGGGATAACTGTTTACACCTTCACAAGCAGATAATCTTGAAAAACCGCATGTACTGGGAATTTGTAAAAAGTAGAGATACCGATAAGTTTAAGGCTTTCAAAGTGTTTAGAAATAAGCTCAATGCCAAGCGAAAAACTGTGAGGGAACAGTATTATCAAGCTTATTTTAATGATGTGGTAAGCAAATATACCTTGTTGTGGAAACGGCTGAACAACCTTATTAGACAAACTGATATAACTAACGTTGACAGCATGCTTGTGAACAACTGCACGCGGCAGCTTTCTGAAATATTCTAAATGATCATTTTATAGATGTTGGAGAGCCGAGAAATTATAACACAATAAGCATTCTCTCGATCCATAACACAGCAAACTTTGCTGACTACATAATGTTCTTTCCCACAACTGAAAATGAAGTTAAAAATGTGTTTCACAGCCTAAATCATTCAAAGTCACGTGATGCTAATGATGTGTAAAGTAGGCCAATTAAATTTTTTATACACATACGTGGTACCGATTTTAGCTGAAATTTATAACTTATGCATAGGACAGAGCTGCTTTTCAAAGGAAATACAAATTGCAGAGGTTCCGTATTTACTCATGTAATGAACACACTTTTTTTTTTCTGGAAAAATCAGAGCAAAGTTGGAGGTGTGTTTATTATGTAGGACAAACTTTATGAAAATTTTTTTGGTATGAGCAAAAAAATGTGGTAATGAAAAAAGAAGTTAGGTCACTCAGCTCCTTTGTTGCACTTCACTCATCTTTGGTGGTTGAAGACGCTATCTTCTACAAGCTGTTTTCGCACCGCTCGTGCATGCCATTGAAGCATTTCGCGGCTATCTTTTCTCACAATCGTTTAACCGCAACAGTGGTATCTGCTGTAACCTCTTGGGGCGCCCAGAAGCATGCGCTGTGACGCAACGACTCACTTTGCTAACTTCGTGACAACCTCGCACGATGACGGCGACGATGCTGTTTAGATTGTAGCAAGCAACCAACATTGCAGCAAGCTACCACCAAAGCATCAAAACAAATCGCCGATAACAAGATTAACAACAGAATACGACTGCCGCCTCGCTTGCAACCGAAGTGAGAATAGGGGAACATGTTGCGGAAGTAGTCACGATTTTTTCTGGTTTTCCAAAACCTGCGACGCGATGGCGACGAACGGCCCTTCGCAACAACCATAGTGACAGCAAATCCTGTGATCGCTGTAAAATTGTGTGCATGTGCTAGGGCCTTAAAGTTTCGAATTTGCAGGCAGCGACCTTCAGTTGGGGCGCGGGAAGTTTCGTGACCTTCGCTTACTGTGTGCTTGTCAGCTGCGATGTCTCTACACTGGCGTCATTCGCGTAACCCGCTGTGGCGCATAGATATTTGAAAGTGACTGGGTATGTGCCGTGCACAGATAAAAAGAAAAAGGATGTGGTGCGTTGAAGCAGTGAAAGGAGGGGAGAGAGAGAGCCGAGGTGACCGAGGGGGGTCAGCATAATAATAAAAAAAAGGAAGAGATCCAACGGGCAAGAAGGCGCTAGGTGTCGGTTTCGGGACTGCAGTGGACATATGTAGGGAGTGCATTTATTACGCAGGGAAAAAAAAAATCCAAGTTTTTACTACTGAAGTTGGGGGTGCGTTTATTGTGCGAATACGTTCATTATGTGCGTAAATATAGTAGTTGCAATTCACAAAGGGTGGAACAAAAACGACCTTAACAATTTTAGGCCTATTTTCATTCTAGCTGCTTTTTCAAAGGGCTTGGAAAAAGTTATGCACAAGCAATTATGTGGTTTCCTAGACAAAGACTCACTCATCTTGACATTACAATATGGTTTTCTCGAAGGAAGACCGACACAATTGTCTTTATTGACTCAAGAGGAGTTTATAAGTACTGCACTTGATTCGAAGGAACTGGTCATGGGTATATTTTTAGATCCCTCAAAAGCATTTCATACCGTTCACCATATCACACTTTTAGCTAAGCTTGAACAGCACCGAATACATGGTCCCGCAAACAAGTTCTTGTCTTTGTATCTTCATAATAGGTGTCAGTACGTTAACGACAATCACTCAAACAAAAAAATAAAACCTATTCCACATAGTGTACCACAAGGGAGTATTCTGGGGCCACTTCTTTTCGTTGTTCACATGAGTGATCTTTTTTTGACCTCTAAAAGTTTAAAATGGATTGCTTATGCCCATGACACTGCACTTTTCTTTAGGGGCACAAATTCAGACACACTCACAAATTGTGCGAACACTGTACTCTAGGACATCAAAAGTTGGTGTGATGGAAACTATGTAAAAATTAATGCTAAAAAAACACACGTGATCATGTTTTACCCAAAGCATAAGGCCCTAAATTTGACAAGAAGGCTGTATTTAGACAATGAAGAAATTAAAATTTCAAACGAGGGAAAACAATTTGAGGTAAAAAACCGAAAATTTGCTTTGGAGCAAAAACAGGTTGATTGTCTTTGCACAAAGTTAAACAAAATAACTTAATTATTACAAAGACACCGTCATGTTTTGCCCATGATTGTGAAACATACTGTGTATAACTCCCTATTTCTTTCTACAATAAATTACTGCCGCCTAGTTCGAGGTACAACATCAAAGCAAAACATTACTAAGCTAAAATTAACAAGTCATTCAGGCTGTAGGATATCTTGCTTTCAAAGAACACATGTCTAAATATTTTTACATACACAAAATAATGCTATTTGAGTTCATATACTTATTTGCTCTGGCTTGTATGTATTGAAATGCCTTGCGAAATGGAAATGTTAGTATGAATTTTTTTAACTTACATCGACGCGAAACTTTATATAGCACAAGACATGCAGTTTTTTGGTTACCACATTTTTGTCATACTAACTATGGGCAGCAATCTGTATCCTATCGTATTGCTGAAATTTTAAACACCTTAAATACACATGTAATAAACCTGGACAACACGTTTCCTCGCTTCTTATTCACGCATTTCATATCGCTCGATCCCGCCATGTAATTAAATCAGAGCATCAATATTTGTGCATATACCAATTATATATATGTTTTCGCCTGTTTATATAGAGTTTGTTGTGACCATTACGTTTTCTTTCTCTTATTTGGTTGTGATTATTCGTTGCCACATATTATTTTCTCAAATGTTTAGTGCATATTTTATTGCTGTAGTGGCATAGCGTTGCTACATTTATGGATGAAAAAAAAAAGTCAGCTCACTTTATGCATCCTTATGCTATTGTATTTATACTTTTGCAAAGTGCCTTCCTTGGCTTATTGTTAGCATGCCATGTACCTATAGTCGGTGCTGCATACTGTCAGACTGTAACACAAGGAGCCAGGCTGAGTCAAGCTGCAGTAAGGCAGGGTTTTTCTGCAACCCCCTTTCTCCTTGCTGAGATGAAATCAAACAAAAAAGTATCTCCTTTAGAACCTAATATCACCTGTATAGTTATTACGAACCTAAAGTATGCAATTAGTATAAATTGAGAATTCTAAGAATTTTTACATCACAATTTTGCTTGCCCATCAGAATGTTCTATGTGTACTTTCTTGATAGTTATCTACATTCTACAGCTAATGTGGAGTAAAATAAGCCATTAATGGCTCAGAATCACAAATTTTTGGCCCAAAACGTTTGTCCCTAACAAACTATACTTCTCCACACTCTCATGACACGAAAAAAAACTGTGCATATTACTATAAAACTAATTACATATTTAAAGTCAGCATTAGGCCTATTTATACAGCAGAAAATTTCATTATCCTAGGCTGCAGATTATATTTTTTTTTCAGAATGCATCTTTTTAAAGTGGGGCCCATCATCAGGTTTCATAATTTTGAGCTGATAAGTGCCATGCATTAAAGCGGCGTTTATGATCACATATGCCGAAATTTGCAACATTGTCCGCTGCATAAATGGGTCTAATTTCAAGCTCAATACCGCTCGCCCTTCTTCTCACATGCTTGCGCCCAGAGAATGAGGGCGTGAAATAGACGTAGAAATTGCCCTACGTAGACGGTAATGCTGTGACGTCGGTCCACTACATAGACGGCTGTGCTCTGACGTTGCCAACAGTAGCACGTGACATGGCGAAAATAATTGACGTGACATGTCGTTTGTGCAAATTATTGCTTGAATAGATGAATAAAACTTGACAGAAATATAGACACACACAAAGGGAATGTGTGTATTTTTTTTACTTTTTTTGGTGAATTGCAGCAACATGCGGGGCTAGTGTGCCTCTGTTTTGCATGCGTTTGTGTTCCCACGATGCCCCGCAGTTAATACATTGAGCAGTCGCCAACCCTGGAAACGAAAGTAATGTTTTAATGCATTCAAGCACTCATTACGCTCATTTGTTTTACCACGCTCAAGTAAATGTTAATGCGGCACTAGCTCATGGTACCGCCACTCTTGTGCCGGTGAAATGTGGCAGTTTTCGTGCTCGGTAATGCGGAGCAAGCGGCAAGGGTTTCAAGCTCACCTCCTTACATCATAGTTTGACGCTGCTTGAAATTACCCGTTCTCTCGGCTCGTAACAAACCGATTGAAAAAATACCTGTGGCATCGGACACACAGCAACTGTCATGGTCTAACTAAAATTCGTTATGGGGCCTAGTGAGGGGTCTCTTAACTTGGACAGCATTTATTCACTGTGGTGCCTTCTTGTTTTCTAGTGTTCGATCTCCACAGTGGTTACGTGGGAAGTGGTGGAGTTTGAAGAGGTCCGTCCCAAATGCTGGCAAACTAGCATTTCGAGGTACGTCCCTGTAAAAGTTTCGTTCACACTGCAAAGAAACGAAGTATTGGCTGCATGTGTATCTGCACATGACTTTGCCGCACTGTCAGCAACTTTTATCTGTTTTACGCGTAAGTGTACGTGACATGTCAGTGAAATTGGTAAGATTATGTTCTGGGGGGAGCTTTGCAACCAAGGAGGAATGATTCATACGCACTATAAGGAATCGTCGAAGATGCAGATGCTTTTGTCATGCAAGCTTGCTGTTTTGGAAACTGGCAAGATTATGTTGGACACTGTGAGAGAAGCAACTGCCTCATGAGGTAGAGCGCACCAGAAGGTATGGAGAAGTTCTCAAAAGGGGGGTGAGGAGGCATGGCCATACAAGAGGGAAGTTTCATAAAAAGAGACGATATGTAAATAGGGCAGCACACAAGGAAGAGAGACAAAGCTATGTATGTCTCGTCTCTCTCGCTTGTGTCCTTTTTGTGCTTATCGTCTTTTTTTTGTAAACAATTCACCAACTAGCCCCTCTCTCACCAGTTATTACTAGAGGCGAGACACGGCACTTGCACACAATGCGGCTCCCCTCAAGTCCGGCCGTTGCAAAAAGTATACCAGGTTTACCTTCTTTGGTAATTCTAATGGATATTGTGTGTGTCTTAGATCTACCACTTTCATGTAGTGGGTAGGCATGCCGAAGCCTCTAGAAGGGTATTTGAAACTGAATAACCCCAACACTTACACAAAATCGAATCATTTCTAATACATTTTATGTGCAGTGAAAAAGAAAAAAAGAATAACACTCAAATGTTTGTGCATAACCCATCTTCTTTATAAGCGACACTGACGTAAGAGACAAATGAAGTAGTGGTTCATATGACAATGCATACGTGCTACTGCCATATAAAATATTTCTCCCTGGTGCAATGTCTCATATAAGGAGGTTCAACTGTAATTGTTTATGCTTATTGTATTATGTTTTGTGCGATTTGAAACTTAGTACTATGATTTACACCTTTGTTGTATATTTGCGCTGTAATTTTTCTCCATTGCTAATTTTTTCCCCACTTGTAACCCCTACAATTTATTAAGCAAGAGTCACTGAAAGCATGTTGTTTACCAATGTTACAGTCATTGGGTCTCATTTCATTCGTTAATTTTTAACAATCGGTTCGCTTCGAACTGTATGAGGCCTGTGCCAAGGTCACATGTATGCCACTCTCATCAAGCTAAGCTAGCAGCAGTCTCTTGCTTGTGCAGCTCTCTCCCTTGTCAACACCTTGGCGTGCCTGATGATCTTAGCCTATTGACTCCATTTTTTCCTGCAGAGATCTGCAGTTACTTGTATGAAAACTATTGCCCAAAGATGGAGCTGCAGGATGAAGGGGCGACCAGCTCGCAAACAACGCTCGACGAGCTCTCGCAGCAGCATACGAAAATTGTTGTACCTGGCGCACCTCTCAGGATTCTTAAGGCTGCTGCACCACCACAAATGCCAGGGATAACAACTCTTCCCATTGGCAAGTTTTTATTTACTTTTTGGTACAGTATGTTTATTGAACACAGGAACCCTTGCAAATAACCACTTGTTTCTATCCAACTGGCACTGAACGTCAATGAATGTTCTTTTACAACCTCTTCAGTCCCGAGAAGGAAATCCCAACTCAATTTATGTATAACTTATTAATTTTGTTCTTCTGCATACAAAAAAAGTGGAAAAATATTCATTCGCATGAACAATGAAAAATTGGCAAAATTTAAATATTTGTCTAAATAAGTTTAATTAATAAAATGTATTTGACCTGTTAAACAGCTGTTAGCCACAATTTACCATATACATTGTGCATAAAAGTTTATTACAGGTTCATTGGAGGCTCTTCATTACTAGTTCTATCACACATCTACATAGAAATAAACCGCAGAAATGTCTACAAGGATGAAATAGTTGACATTTGCAGGGAAATGCTATTTTCAAACCTGGCGTGCACACAGATGCCTGAAATGAAGTGCCATCTCATTGAGACGGGACACCACTTGAATGTTTTTTTTTATTATTTATGGGTAAATTTTGATCAAACTTCCATCCTTTGTGTATTTTGACATGCTGATTTCAAGTATGCAATTACTTTTTCTGTGCAACAAGTACTTTTAAAAACATTGAGAAATTCATGTTTTTTGCATTGATTCATTTAGAGGTGAGTTTTTTATTGAATGCTGGTAGTGATAAAAGACAGTGGCATATGAAAATGGTGTTGTATGGTCAAAGCTTGCAGTGCTACAAGAATGAATGCTCTAGACTGATTTGGGCCAAAGTTACAACATGTCAAACTTTTGTAAGCAAAATGCTTGAGTAACACCTATGAGAAATTATTACTTTTTGAAAATATCTCTCATGTTATTCATTCAAACTTTATACCTACTGCACTCCCCATATGTCCCCTTTTCTAACAAAACAAGAATCACTGCAATAGGATAAGTAACCCCAGAGGTATCGTCACTTCTAAACTACACTATAATCAAAAACACAGTTTTGGAAAATGAGAAAAAACATTTCAGGAGAAGTTAGAAATAATTATGGAAACCTCTTGAACACTACAGTGATTGAGGATAATGTACGGGTTAAATCAGGCAAGAATGAATATTTTACTACAATCTCGAAAATTAGGACATCTGAAAATTTTTTTGTAAAACCCAATAATAACTTCAAAAAAATGATTTTATAAATTTTGTTTGATAATGTGTAACTATTTACTAATCCTGCTGCGCTTCTAAATTCACCACCTTGCTGACAAAAAAAATTATTGAGACTGGTTGAGTAGAACCAGAGATATTGTTGCTCCATCTCTTTAACTCTTTAACTGAATACCACGTAGTAAGTGATTCACAGTACGACTTCAAGAAAAGGAAATCTACGGAAATGGCGCTATTGCAAATTAAAAATAAAATTCTGAACAACATAGAAAACAAACTTTTTACTGTTGGCTTATTCATAGATTTAAGGAAAGCATTTGACTGTGTGAATCATTATATTCTGAAGTCTAAACTACACGACTATCGTATTTGCGGCACTGCTCTTGAACTCGTGAAAAGTTATCTCTGTAACAGAAAGCAGTGTGTGAACGTCGGTGAACTGGCATCTCCAACTTCTATTGTGAAATACGGGGTGCTCCAGGGCTCCATTCTAGAACCTTTGTTTTTCATACTTTACATAAATGATTTATGTCATGTGCCTGACTCACTGAAACTGGTCATGTACGCTTATGACACCAACATATTATTTTCCGTGCAAACTTTAAGTAACTCAAAACACTTCAATAAATAATTACTTAATTAAGCTTTGCAAATGGCTGGACTTTAACAGATTGTTTAAATATTAAGAAAAATAAATATATTACATTTAAACCATTCAACAAAAAATGTGACTGTGAACTCACTCTTAATTTTCAAGGAACAGCCCTTCAGCACGTTTCATCAGAAAAGTTTCTATGTGTCTGGTTTAACGACACTATGTCATGGAACACGCATGTTAACAAGCTATCAATTGAATTGGGCAAAGCAGTTGGATGCCGCTACAAAATTAGAGACTAAATTTTACTAGGGCTAAAAAGTGTCATATATTATGCAAATTTTTACTCGCATTGTTCATACTGTACCCTCTGGGGCACAACAACAACCACATACTTTAATAAACTAGAACAGCTCCAAAATAAGGTAATTTGTTTGAAAATTTTACCGGGCACCCAGGCCTGCTCCCCTATTAATTAAACATAATACGTTGAAAGCCTCCAAGTTACACAATTATAAACTCTCCCTTTATATGCATAGAAACAAGCTTCCAAAACATGAAGAACACACTCGTCATGACTACAGCATACGTAACAGGCAAACACCAGTACCCCATACATGCACTAACTACAGTAGAGCTAGACTAGAGTATTGCATACCAACTCTTTACAATTTCTTAAAATCTAATATAAATTTCAGTGCCCCTTTCAGTGTGCTCAAAATCCCATATAAATTTCAGTGCCCCTTTCAGTGTGCTCAAATCAGATGTGCGTGATTACTTTATGAAGATATATTTTTTTTCATGGCGTGTACATCATGTTGTACCAGTGCTCTGATGTTTCTTATACGTTTTTAGATTTTCCTCATATTTTGCTCTTTGTTTTTGTTGACAGTGTTTACAGCTATGTAGAATCCGCTACATGTGCTGCCCTCTGTATGCCCCCAGGTCCCGTCAAGCTGTTTGCACAGCTTTTTGCCTGGGGGACCCCCAACTAATCTGCTGGAGATATAGTGGATTCTTGATTCTGCAATATGAAACCATCAGAAATGCCACTTTGGCCATTCAAATAAACAAAAATTGTTGTTGGAACATTTTATTGTGCAGCACCCGCCGCGACAGTCCCATTAACGCGAAAATATTGTTCATGAATGTCTGGCCATTCCCACTACAGAGCATTGCACGCGTAGATAAAATGCTTATCTCAAATTTATTGCACAACTTTACACCATCGACTCTGTGCGAGTTCCGTGCCGTCATCACTTTGCCACAACGATTGCACTTCACTATCAGTTTCTTAGAGAGGCAGTAGTCGCAGTCACCCGTGACTAGTTTAGTACACCCGCCACATACTTTCCACCACACTTTGCACCGTAGGGAATCAGCCAGAAGCCCGTTCAGGATCTCCAAGTAGGCCATCAAATATGAAGCTGCAGTGTCCGTGGCGGAGGCCAATGACACGGCATTTGCATCGGCGAAAATTGCAGTCTTTCGTGCTGTCCCAGGTGTCGACTCAAGTCGTTCAGGCATGACCTGCTCACAAGCACTCACTTGGGCTATGTTGCTGCTCATGACAGCTTCAGCAACGACGCTCGCTTGCTGATCGCTTCCATTATCACGTTTTCTTTTTGTTTTGTATTTTAGATCACCTTCGGTCGATCTTATACACTGAGTAGAACTTTCTTGGTCCTGCAGGCACGTTCATCGTAGGATCATAACCGAAGCCAAAATGGCGCCTCAACTAGCCAGGTTTTCAAATGCAGCGTCCTTAGCCAATCAGACGACGCCATTTTAGCAACATGTTTGGAAGTGGCCAATGACGTTTTATGCTTACTTTCTTTTTCCTTTTTATTTGATAAAGTGGTAAGCTCAGTGTTGCCTGACTGAGCAATAAAAAAAATTTTAACCTGAGAGCTTTTCAACAATACCAAAATGGCAGCGTTAGAGTGTGCCGTTCAAGAGTTACAAGAAGCCGAAATAAGCGCGATTTGTCTACAATTTAAAGGGCTTTGGGCGTGCCATCGCATCATTGATTTACTGTTACGCCGCTAATACGCGAGATTTTGAAATGAGAACTTGCACACTGGTGCGCAATGGCAGAAAGAATATGAAAATAACATTTTTGAAAATTCAATTTTTGGCCAAATTTTTGGGTCCTAAGAGCTGTGTCTCCCTTTAAGTGAAGTATAGCTCTGTATGCAAGTAATTCAACTTGAAGGCAAAAAATATTGTTCTTTCAGAATTAGCTTCGCTTGCTCGAAGCAGTGACCCTAATTGAGATCTCTGGGGCTGAAGAGAATAACTTTTGCCTGGAGTTCCTTTTGTAGACCAGCAAATGGGATTACATTGAAGGATTGTTTGAAATATACACTTGTTTCGTCTCGTTTAGGGGATTTGGAAACCCACTTGAACGCCTTCACCTTTGTAGTGAAGATTTCTTGCTGTTTTTCTTCAATTTTCTTGCACTGCTGCCGTTGTTGTTTTGATGAATAATTCACGCTCCTTTGTTTACTACATTTACTGGTAGGCTGGCCTTGTTTTGTATGACATTATGTTGCAGTACAACAAAGCACTAATAATACCTTGGGTTTGAGTTCTGTTCAGTTCTGACGGAGGTGCTACCCACCCAGGCAACTCATAACTGTAGCGCATACAAAGGTGTAAAATGATTTAGAGGGGTGTAGTGAGGAAGTTCTCACTCCTGTTTCTGGCTGGCCGCACCCATGATAATGTTCATGAAATAGTTAGGGGGGCAGCTTTATTGATTAGTCTGTCATGCATTTTGGTTTATTATTGCAAGGAATATCTGCATCTTCAAGTGATCCAACTTAAAAAGTTTAGATTGTTTATATTTTGTGAACTAAAGCAAAACCTCCTGGTGTATGTGCCGCTGTTCTAGTTGGAGCAATTTATGTGTTTAGGCAGCGGTTTTAAAGTGCAGCTTGTTAACCAAACATTAGCCACCTGAAGCAGACTGGTGCAAGGCATGTCTGTTATATTATATTATAGAAAAATTAGAATGGAATATCTGCAAACATATGACTGGGATTTTCAGTTTTCTCTCTCTCTTTTTGTCTGAATAGCCGCACAAGCATTATTTTAAGGTCTATTTGATGAGGTGTTGTCTCATTGATGTTGCTTACACCTCAGTGTGCATTATTGCAGCTGTTGCCTCGGGTCTCACGGGAACAACATTGCAGCCAGCGGCTCCCTTAACCCTGACAACAACGACAGATGGCGTCTTGGAAGTTATTCCACAGAATTTTCAGCTTCCATCAGCCCCTCCGCAAGCCATCTTGCTCACCACGCCAGGCCCAGGCAGTATTCCTATTGCCACTTTACCTCCAGGGCAGATCATCATACAGACACTTCCTGTGAGTCGTGTGCTTGATTTTATGTATTGCACAAGAGGAGCTAGAAGCCGGGTGGCATATACAAGGCCCTTTTAAGTTTTAATCTTTATACTGCTATTACATGGGCACTGAAAATAGCATTAACTTCCCATTGCCGTAAGATGCAAGGTACCACACAGGCAAGTAAAGTGGGTCCCTCCTTTGTGGTGTCCTTTTTTATTTGGCGCAATTTTTCCTGCATAGAATGAACCAACTAGCCCTTCAAGACGTCCTGATCAAGTAAAGTGGCACTTGCCTTAATGCCATTTGTAAAAAAAAAGTTATACTACATGACTTTTCAATATATGTATTTCAATTTCACAGCTTCTTCTGATTAAAAAAGTAGTTGTAGATGTGGCATTTTAGACTACCTCAAAAAATTTCCTTCCTTTAAAGTGTATGAAGTGTATAAAAGTGTAAAGAAGGTGTTTTTTATCAAGGGCTTGAGAGTGCGGTGGTCAATTCCCCTGGTGAACTGCTAATGAATCGCCGCCTCAGAACTGATCTTCCCGACTTTAATCCACCTGGCAGCCGAAAAGTCACAAAGGGGCCTCAACGGGGTGCACCGAAGAGAACGCTTTCAAGACTTCGGCCAAGTGACATCGTTCGCCTGAAAGATGAGAAGGGATGGTCGAGAAAAGCGACGGTGCTTGAGCAGGTTGCACCTCGTTCTTACAGAGTACTCTCTGAGGACAGTGAGCAAGCAGTGCAGGCGAAATAGACAGCATCTACGACCCCCGTCGGAAGCCTTCAGTTTTAGGAACCTATCCGATGATGGGATGACAAAAGATGTGCAGCCAACCTGCGATTCGGAAGTGCCTCGAATGAATGACCAGGATTATGATGACGGTGCTGGTTCATTTACTCCTGTGACTGACCCAGTAGAACCAGACATCGCCGCAGACAGCACTTCCAACACACAGCCTGTTCGAAGATCTCTGAGAACATGTCGACCACTGAAGTTCCTATCCTACGACAAGCAGTTCAAGCAGACCTTCAAGATGCAGTGTTGACCAACACATCATTGCCAAGAAAGGGAAACCTTCAGTGATTGCCTCCGCACACGCTGGGAGACAGTGCTGCACAACTCTGCCCATGATGACCAACTTTGGGCTGTCCAGCGGGCTGTGGAAGCCGCTATGATCATGAACTCGTGACCTTCACCTAAACAGAATCTTCTGCCTGTTGCAATAACTTGCAAGACATTTCAATAGTTGCCCCGCCGCTAACCCGCAGGTCGCGGGATCGAATCCCGGCTGCGGCGGCTGCATTTGCGGTGGAGGCGGAAATGTTGTAGGCCCGTGTGCTCAGATTTGGGTGCACGTTAAAGAACCCCAGGTGGTCGAAATTTTCGGAGCCCTCCACTACGGCGTCTTTCATAATCATATGGTGGTTTTGGGACGTTAAACCCCACATATCGATCGAAGAAAATAATGGAATTTGTCTCACAAAATAAATGTGTATTGTTTTTCAGTGGTGACCTGAACATAGACACGTTGTCTACTTGCACTATTAGTAGTGGTTTTCAGTCAATCCTAAGATCTGGTGTTTTTATTAGTGTTATTAGTGTCACTACGGCGTCTCTCATATACATATGGTGGTTTTGGGACATTAAACCCCACATATCAATCAATCATTTCAATAGTTATTTGTACGTATGTTGTGCTATCTCGTGCAATTTCAATAGTTATTTGTATGTATGTTGTGCTATCTCGTGCAGAACGCTGCTTAAGCTATCTTTGTCGCAGTACGCTGGTGCAGTGCGAAAAAGCATATTGTGATTTAGAAGGGGTTGTTAACAATATGAAGTGTGGGGGTGCTAACACCCCCTGTAATGTTGTTTGCGCCTCGTGGCGTGTGTGTCTCGCACATTGGCCGCATTTCGGGTTCACAACTACCGAGCTGTAGGTGGCGTTGTGCTCGGGGGCGTGTATCACCACCATCATCATCATGGTTAGAATGGTAGCGCCGGTGGCGGCGCCTGGCAGCAAGCCTGCGTGGCGGCACAGGAAAAAGAAGCGGATCTCTTTGTGGTGGCAGTTGGCGTGTGTCTCTAGTGGTGGGTTCCCGGTGCGCAGCACCGCGGGTTGCGCACCGAGGCCTTTGTGGTGAGTCAGGCATTGGCGAAGTCGCCTTGTGTGTGTTCTTGTGTTTTTTATGTTTTGGAGTGTTGTGTAATATTGTGTAAGGTTGTTTTAGTGTGTTGTTCATAATTGATGTATATTAATTTAGCTAATGATATCATCCGTCTAAAAGCAGTTAAATAAATGTGTATTGTTTGGTTCGTTCTGACCACGTCTGCTGTGTCCGTTCACTCCAAGAGCGTAGTGCTCGCCATATCGAGACCCCACAGTAGTCATAAGACACAGTACATTTTGTTCCTCGTGCGTTTATTCGCCACATAATTGTGGATACTATTATGATCACTGACATCTAAAAATGTTACTGGCAATCATTTGTAGTAGTGTAAGACAAATATCTAAGAAACAACAACAAAAAAAACTTATGCTACAGTCGAACCCCTTTATAAGAGGCACTGATGTAAGAGACAAATGGGTAGTAGAGGAACCAGTGGGCCTACATAGAAATAGTGGTTCATAAAAAAAACACATAAGTGGTACCCTTCTTATAAGAGACCCCTCATGTAAAAAACGAGAATTGCTGCCTGCTGCATGTCTCCTATAAAGGGGTTCAACTGTATTTATTTTTTTTGCAACCTCACTCGTTATTGGTTTACGAATACCCAAAATTTCAAGGTCGCTGGCTTAGAAGACACATTTGAACTTGCAGAGTTTGTCAAAAGATTTGACAGGGGCTACAAATCCTAATGTAGACTTCATCATTGCTTGCACTGTGGGGTGGTTTCAAGTACTCCTTTGTTATAATATCAGTGCTCACGAGCACTGTGAACAATTTAGGTGATGCTGAATGGTTTCTACATATTTTTGTTTTCTAGAAACAAGCATTGTTTGTTATGCTGCTGGAAATTTGGAATTTTGTGATTAAAAATGGATGTTTTTTTTTTCTGTAACCTGCTCCCAATTTAATTCCATGCTCCAAATGTGATATTTTGCTGCTCCGAAAATTGTTTCGAATCTTATTTCAGCTGTTGCACCCCTGTAGGGAAGGAAAGTGGCCTTATACTAGGTATAATGCCAAATTTTGGTCCCGACTCATTGCAGATATTTTTGTTAGCATGGGCATTCTATTCACTCATTGTTTTGTTAATGAAAACTGTGTATATACTTTAACAGACTGAGCCCCGTCAGGCTGCTGAAAGCGTCCTCGTGCAGATGCACTTGCCACCTGCTGTTCCTCCTGCAGAACTTGTTGTCAACAGCAACACTAGTCTTGCGCCTGCAGAGCCATCATCTCCTCAACCTGACACTGTTTCCCTGGACACATCAGACGTAGATAGTTCAAGCTCATATGCCATGTGTTGCATTGATGGAGAGGAATTTCAAGTACAGGTCAGTCCCATAAGCAATGTGTTAAGTTCACTACAGGACATAAGCCTCTGCAAAGGGCCACTGAACAACTCCGAGGTCTGTAATCTGTGAAAAGACATACGAGGTGAATCTGCTACTGCAGGAATATTGTAAATTAATGTGGTAATAAGGAAGCTACAAGAGATGCAACGACTCTTCTGTGGCTGCTTTGGTTCCTCCCTCGACCTTCCGACCCATTTCTGTCGCGGAAGGAAGTCGATGTAGTTCATTGTCGGGCTTACACCCAATTTAGCAAGGAACAAGGTGTCGGCAGTTTACATAATCAGAGTGCATCCAATGGCTTTGGCCACATGTTACTGAGGTCAGTTGCTTACAGCTGGCATGGTAATGTAGCATGGCATAAGGCACTGACGAGGTAAACAAAAATGCAGTCTGCACACAACTGGCGTGTTGCAGAAAGCACCATGCTTATATTAGATGCGAAGCAGCTCTTTGACTAGCCTGTGTAACGCTGTCTCTCCGTGTCTTCATGCCGATGCGCTGCATTCTCCCCACTCCAGTTGTTGGAACGATGCCAAGTAGGTCAAGTCGCAGCTGCGCAATGACGTCACTATCTCTCTCACCCGTAGCAGCTGCCGGTTCCTCCCAACACACCTAGGTCTCACTTCACCCACTCCGCCGCCCGCAATGCTTGACTGCACGTCAAGTGAAAACACTCTTTCAGCTTATTTATCTGCGATGAAACTTACCCGAAACCCAACCCACCTCCCGTGTCCTTGCGTTTCAAAGAAGTGTTTACTTGAGCAAAGGCTACACTGAGTTTCGCTTCAAACCGTTCTTCCAGCACCTGCGTTGACGCCCTTTTCAGCCAGGTCAACAGCATGCGCACCGCTGCTGTTCGCATCCTATCGTGGTTTCCTTTGGGGAGATGGTCCATAATTTTTCTTGCTATTGCTTAGTTGCTATTGCTTGCTATTGCTATTGCATAAGAGCAGTAATTCTGGGCTTAGAAAATGTATAATAAATAGCTTATAGTTATCATCATAGTAATTAGCTATTAGTGTTATCCAGAGAAACATGTATGCTGGTGACTCCATCCAGCAATGAACAAAATTTACAAGGGGGGTCAAAAGTTCCCAGGTCACTATTCAGTATATTCCTATGAAAGCGTGCCCTTCCCCCCCCCCTTGTACCTGGTAGAAAGGAGAGCTGGTTGGTTTTGTGTTGTTATACTTGATGAAAATAGTGTTATGAATGCAGACATAAGTTTAGGCACAAGGACCGTACAGGTTGTGCTTTCAAAATCTGAGTTTTCTTTCTTGTTGCCTGAACCTTTTGTCTGCATGTACCTGCATGTATTGGGTTGACAGCATGAGCAGCTCTCGCCTTAGAAAAGAAAGGAAGATTGCATGCTTCTTCTTCGATCGAGAGCGAGCCGCGACGGATACGCTTTTCGAGAGCTGGCTACATTTTCATTAAGTAAATGACTTCTGAAGTCTTGTGACAAACTGGTTGCTGGGTAGTCCTCACGGATGGTGCAGACGCCTCCAGAGAGTCACCCTGTGAGCCCAGTCCCAGTCATCACTCCCACTAGCCGCCGAATCAGAAGATTGCCTCCGGAAGTCAACAATGGGGATCCCACCATTGCGACAGGTATTACAAGCGCTTCAGTTCACACAGCTTCAACCAGCACGGGAACTATGATGCAAAACCGGTATACCTTGGAGAACCCATGGGTTACGGCGACGTTCCATGGCACAGAGTGCGAGGACGTTGAAGATAGGATGGCCGATATTGAGCGCGTAGCGGTTTGAACCAATGGGACGACGCAGCGAAAATGGGACTTGTCTACTACCTGGAGGATGGTGCGCATACATGGTAACAGAATCTCAAGGAGCACCGTACGTCGTGGTGCGAGATCTGTCATAGGCTTCTGGAGGCCTATACAGTGCCGGTCACCAAGAACGAGTGATTCAAGTTCGTGTCCAGTTGCTAAATGAAACGATCACCATATATATTGAAGACATGACATGCCTCTTCTGATGAGCTGACCCAAGAATAAATAGCACAGTATGAGAAGTTGTGTCATCAGGTGTGCAGGGTAAAAGAGCAGCTCTTTGCCTGCCTCGTGCAGAGCTCTCCGAAGATGGTTGTGGTGTTCTTGACCGAGCCTATGGCGCAAGTTCTGTCGAGTGGCGCAAGTTCTGTCGTAGGCTTCTAAGGACTTACACCAGTGTCGATCGTCAAAAACGAGCGAAACGAGTGATTCAGGCCCAAGTACAGTTGCGAAATGAAACAGTTACCACTTACGTGGAAAACATGACTCACCTCTTCCGATGAGCTGACCCACGAATGGCGAAGAATAAAAAGTTGCGCCATCTGATGCGTGGCATTAAAGAGGAGCTCTTTGTCGGCCTCGGGCAGAGCCCTCCTTGGATCATTGCGGAGCTCTTGACCGAGGCTTTGACAATTGAAAAGATGCTGCAGTAACATTCCAGTCTGTAGAAAGACAAGTCAACGGCATGTCCACTGCTGACATTTTCGCCACAACTGGAAACAATGACTGCTTATGAGAACTCATTTGTTCCATGGTGCGCAAGGAGCTGCAAAATACTGGCGTGACATTTCATCCTACATCTGGCTCTATTGCAGTGGTTATGAGAGAGAAGCTACACCAGGCATCACGGGGCACCTCGCCTCCTAACGGCGTTGCGCCAGTTCCGACTGAATACCGCCACGAGATGACCTACATGGAAGCCTTATAGCAGCCTGTTGCCTCTCCGCCACTGTAGTCCGTGCTCCTCCCATCGTGTCGCTCCAGACAGCGCAGCCAATACAGTACTACGACGATAGGTATAGGTCGCAATCTTTTGTATGTACCGCTCCAGTCAGCCATGATTTGGAGCAGCCAGTGCATTACATCAACGATAGGCATATGTCCTTTTGTAAGTTAGATATTTGGCGTACACCCGACCACCGGATTCAGTGGTTTCACTGCAGTGAAGCTGATCACTTGTACTGCCAGTGCCCATACCGCTGCCGCAGCTTCTCTGCGCACTCGCCACCGCCCCGGTTTGGCTAGCGGGCCCGCAACAACAAAAACTACCTCTCCCAGCAGTATGTGCCACCATCTGCCAGTTACACTCGCCGTCGCCGAGGTGATTTCCGCCGCTGCGCCAGCAGTATTCTACCGCACGTTCTCCCAGTCCTCGCCATAAAACTAACTGCAGCGACTTCTGGGGGTGGGGTCATTGAACGTCGAAGTGCTGAGATCTCCGATAGATGCAGAGATGCAATAATACTGATCTGTCATCACCTATTGTTGCACAGTACGACTGGCTTTCACTTGACAAACCAGTGATGATTGATGGTTACATGGTTGATGTGTTAGTAGACATTGGCGTAGACTACTGTATATTAAGCGGGAAACTGGCCTTGCAGCTAAAGAAAGTAATCACGTTGCAGCACAACGTGCAGATATGGATGGCTGGTGGCCATGTCGGTACTCTTCGGGGCATTTGTGCTACTAGAGTTCAGATACAAGGATATACGTTTGTTGCAAGCTGCCTTGTCCTATGCGAGTGCTCCCGTGACGTTATTCTGACGAATATGTATAGCGCTATTATTGACCGGCAAGAGCGTCGTGTCACTTCTGCAGCCAAGCGAGATGTACAGGACGATGAACAGCGTCTTGACGTACTTCGTGTTTCTGCGGACAGCATCACGCCTGCTCCTCGAGCAAGTGTAATGATCATCACATGCTATAATTTGGGCAATTGCAAAGCGGTGGCCAAAACGAATTTTGAGCCCCTATCGAAACAAGACATTTGTGTAGCTATAAGTGTCATGCAGCTTTGTGATGGCCGATTGCAGTTGCTTGTTACCAACTTCAGCAACGAGAATTGACACCTCTTTCACGGCACTTCAATCGCTTTTGTCAACGAAATAGAAGAGGTTAGCAACTGTCTCACGTTGGAGGCCGCCGATAGCATGGACACGGACCAAGATATGCTTGACGATGGTGTGATCAAACCATCCAACAGTCTGTGGTCATCTCCTGTCGCCCTTGTCAAAAAGAAAGACAGCACACTGCGCATCTGTGTCGACTACGGGAAGCTTAACAATGTGACCAAAAAGGACGTGTACCCGTTGCCGCATATTGACGACTTGTTGGATATACTTTGGTATGCTTACTATTTCTCTTCTCTCGATCTGAGAAGTGGGTACTGGCACATCGAGGTAAATGAGCAAGACCGCAAGAAAACAGCCTTTGTGACTCCAGATGGCCTCTACTGGTTTTGAGTGCATCCTTTTGGGTTGTGTTCAGTGCTGGCAACCTTCCAGCAAATGATGGACACTGTCCTCACAGGGCTGAAGTGGCGGACTTGTCTTGTCTACCTTGATGATGTGGTGGTCCGATCTGCCACGTTCGAGCAGCATCTTCACTGCCTGCGCAATGTGTTGGAGGCTATTCGATCCGCACACTTTAAACTAAAGCCACAGGAGTGCCATTTCGGTTATGAGGAAGTCAAATTTTTTGGACATGTAGTTAGCGCCACAGGGGTCCAGCCCGATCCAGACAAGCTTGTTGCTATTGCCGAATTACCAGCTCTTGTCAACAAGAACACCGTCCGGCGCTTCCTTGGTTTGTGTGCCTATTATCGCTGGTTCATTCACGGCTTTTCACAGATAGCAGAACCCCTTACTTGGCTTACAAGGGACGACACACCATTTGTCTGGGAAAGTGAGCAACAAGCAGCTTTTGCTAAACTGTAACAGTGCATGCAATCAGCGCCCGTTCTCGCTCATTTCGACGGTGATCGCCAGTAACTACGGCCTTGGTGCAGTGCTCATTCAGTGTCAAGATGGCATCGAAAGAGTCATAGCCTACGCCAGCCGCTCCCTATCCCGTGCCGAGGCGAATTATTCCACTACGGAGAAAGAATGTCTTGCAGTCGTTTGGGCAATCACCAAGTTTTGCCCATATTTTTATGGTCGTCCCTTCAAGATAGTCACGGACCACTATGCTCTCTGTTGATTGGCAAACTTTGTCGACCCTTCGGGACGACTAGCACAGTGGAGCTTGCAGCTGCAGGAATTTGATGTCACCATCAGTTTATAAGGCCAGCCGTAAGCGTAAAGATGCTGACACACTGTCGCGCGCACCCCTTCGTCTCGTCAGCCACAGAGCAGAGGATGACCAAGGTTTCCCGACCGCCATTACCTCTGCCTACTTGACCAGACGACTGCAAGCTGACGAAGTGATTTGACCAATAATTGATCATTTAGAGGGCCACGGCACAATCATACCATGTCATCTGTCCCGCTCGTTGATGTCATTCTGCCTGCAAGACAGCATGCTGTACAAGAAGAACGCTCATTCGAACGACTGTGGTTACCTACCGGTGGTTGCTCGAGACATGCGAGACAACGTCCTCCTCGCTTTCTACAACGAAGCCACATCTGGTCTTTTGGGCTACGCATGGACACTTGCCAGAGTAAGCGAAAGATACTATTGGTGCGGACTTTCAGCAAGCATCAAACGGTACGTCAAAGGTTGTCGGGAATACCAGCTCCGAAAGCAACCATCTGTTAAGCCAGTTGGCTCACTTCAGCCAATTGATGCACCTTGAAAATTGTTTGACCAGGTCGGCATGAATATCCTCGGACCATTTTTCCTGTCTGCTGACGGCAGCAAATGGGTGATCGTGGCGACCGACTATTTAACACGCTACACTGAGACGCAGGCGATTCCATGAGCCATGGCCTCTGAAGTAGCGCAATTTTTCATGCGCCACTTCGTGTTGTGTAACGGTGCACCTTTTAGCATAAGAATGGACAGAAGCACAGCATTCACAGCTTATGGATAAAGTTTTTTTTCTAAGCAACACTAGACACCGAAAGACAACCACGCGGCATCTGCAAACCAATGGGCTTACCGAGCGACTGAATAAGACGCTTGGAGACATGATCGCAGTGTACATTGATGTACAGCACAAAACATAGGACTGGATTTTGCCTTGCATAACCTTCGCGGATAACACCGTCGTGCAAGAGACCACGCGATTCACGCCATTTCAGATTTTATATGGCCGCGAAGTGTAGACCATGCAAGACTCTATGCTACCGTGTCAAGACTACGACAAGTTGGCACCTGACGCCAAGGAATTTGCAGAGCGTGCCGAGGAAGCTTGACAGCCCGCATGACTGCACGTCGGCCAGCAGCAGCAGGCAGACGCACTACGCTATAATACCTGCCGCAGGTAAGTGGCCTACAACCCCAGAGCGCAAGTTTGGGTATGGATGCCCGTTCGCCGCTGGGGCCTCAGTGAAAAGTTACTTAGCCGTATCTTGGCCCGTACAAAGTGCTACGCCCCATCAATGACGTGAGCTATAATGTGGTCCCAGATTCAACACCGCAGACACGGACCAGGACACGACCGTGCGTGGACATAGTTCTTGTTGTGCGCATGAAACCGTTCAGTACGTGTTCGTAACTTTTCATCGTTCACAGGTCTTTGTGTTTTTATTTATTTTTGCGAACTTGCTTGTTTGTTCATTGACTTTTTTCTTATTGTCATGCTTCTTATCTTATGCTTTCCCTTTGTTAGGGTTTTTATCTCCTTTTTCTTCACGTGCCTATATTATAGCATCGGGGCGGCTCTATGTCTTATTCTTTTTCTCTCCTTTGATTTTAGTCTTTCCTGCTTTTTTTGCGGAAGGGGAATAATGCCACCTGCATGTAATTGGTTGGGAGCAAGAGCGGCTCTTGCCCTAGAAAAAAAAAAGATTGCATGCTTGTTTTTCACTCGAGAGCCAGCTGCGATGGACGCACTTTTCGAGAGCTGGCTTCATCTTGTTTAATTAAAAGACCCCTGCACTTCTGAAGTCTCGTGACAATATATAGCAGGCCGAAGTCTTATGTATAACACAGAAATAGCCTTCAATGTTCAGCACTATGCTTGCGTGCCCTTTCATTGTGCTGTGGAACCCTTAATGGTACCTCAAGCATGTGTTCCTGTGATGGTCCAGTGCTGCATTGCTCTATTTGTAGTCAGTTAATTTTATACATTTAATTGGCTAATTATGCAGTGTTGCAGTGCACATCTTGGTGAAAATATTTTTAAAAGCTGCTTGTACTTTTTGTATTTTCAGGAGATTCATGACACCTCTTGTCTTGGTGAGGTGGATGATCCATCTCTTGTGGCTAGTCAAATGAGTGAACACAGAGCAGAGAGTGTCATATTATCAGGTGAGCAAGATCATAGATACTCTATTTCTCCTGCAAACCCTGTGTGTCTTTGCCATATTAGTTAACATAAATAAACTTAATGTTGTAACAGCCTAATTTGTCCTATCTTGTTCAGATCCAATGCTAGCTGGAAGCCCTGGTTTGTTGGGATCTTCGTTGGACATCGACAGCGATAAATCGCATGTTGTGGATGGTCTGGAAGATACCTGAGTCATTATCGCAAGCCATTACTTGGAGCTGTGGTGTTAGAAAAGCATTTCTTACGCCACTCTCACAAACTTATTTATGAATAGTGCTGATAAATAAAATTATGCTTTTCAATGACATCACTGTGTCGATTATGATGCACTTGCTTACTGAACTTCATGCATGTGTTGTTTGCACCCTAGACATGATAACGTGAAAAATCAATGAAAGAAATAAGGATAATTGGTTGTGGCACTTATTAGACACTATCATGCGAGGCCAATAGTAAAAAGCTTTAGTTTGTCAGTAAGTCTCAACATTTCTGGACAGCAGGTACCAATGTTTTGGTGGCAGTAAACCTGGTAATGGCATTTTGTGGGTGTTTTGTCAAACTACAATGCATTCAATTTTGTTTTTTGTCACATCAGTGCTTTCAGAAAAATGGTGATTTTTTTTGCTGGGCATTAGTGATTATCTGACTGTCAATGCCCACGCACCAGCAGTGAAATTAAAAAAAAAAAAAAAGCCATTGCAATGAAGTAAAGAAACAAAGATAAGTACAGTAGACTCCCAGTAAGAAGGAAGATTGAAGGAGGAAGGACAGGGAGGTTAGCCATTTCTCAGTTTAAATGAAATGAGTGCTCTTGACGAGATTGATTTCGTTCTTGTATTCTGCACCCTTCTTCATTTCTTAGTAAATGGAACTCCTGTTAATTGTAACTTATTTCTTTTTTGTCCCTTTAGGTTCCATTTAATGCGAGTCTACTTATATCAGAATCTTGTGTCTCTGGTTAAACTTTGCATCGTGAGTGTTGCCTATCATGTATACTTCTGTCAATCCATAGAACGCAAATGGTAAGAAGTCTACAGACAAACAAAATTCTCAAATACCAAGGGGAGACAAGGACCAGGATTGTGAACCACGCTGCCATCACCAGTAAGCTGCATGCCAACTCAGCAGCTCAAGGCTTCTAACACAAACACAACTGGGTATTCCTTACATTGACTGCTGAGGACTTGGAGCCAATCAATTTATAGCATGCAGCAATACTGAATTGTCACAGAAGAAGTCGTCTGAGTATCCACCACCTTGTCAAAAGCAGAAAAAGTGTGCGTTGGGTAAATTCAATAGGAGCTGCAATTTAAGCTAGAAGCAGCCAAAGTAGCCATTTCATTTAAGTTCATCGCCACATGTACAGCCAAACATAACAAAAGTGGTGTTATGACTGGAGATATTTTAATTATTTTACAATAAATATGATTTCAAATATGCAAGAACATGGAATTGTGTGCACAATTTTACAGCCCTGATTTGTCTTTGAGCTGCATGCAAGTTTCAAAAAAATTATTTATTTATTTATTCATTCATTCTCGAGGCCAATGTCGTGAGATAGTGTTGTATCACCTTCCAACACCACAGATAAGACAACGGAATAACGCACAATCAAAGATGCCACATAATACAGTGAGTAAAAAAAATGTACAGACTTACTGCCTCATGAAAATTATAATTATCTCTGCTTCCCTGGTGAAGAAGGTGATTTCAATTATTTCGTGTGTGCAGTAAAAAAAACGCTTTGGGTTTTACAAAATTGAATATGTACCTCGTAGTAATAACCAAAGAATTGTGGCATAAAGTGTGGTGATAAAACAGAGATGTTGTGAAGAAAGCTACGGTAAGTTCAAGTGGCTGTTGTTAAAGACTGAGGAGAAAGGCTGGACTTTGTGGCAGTAATGCTAAAGGCGACTGCAGCTTGAAAGACTGCAACATTCTTCTCGGTGATTACATGATATATGACCATATAAATATTCATAACAAGTGACGAGGTTCTTATGCAATGCTATACAAAATGTAAATAAGCAGGCTGTTTCTGTTCCGGATAGCAGAGATAGCCTTGCATTTTCGACCACACTTTTTAACAGGTAACATAGCAACTACATTGAAATAGTTAATATAAATTTATTGTGCCTTTAAATACTTCATGTTAGGCTGAGTTTTTACCAGAGAGAAAGCAGCTTTGTGCCATTCAAGCTAGTAAGTCGGAGGGAACATTAAACCTTGAAAAAGTTTTTTCATGAAGAGACGGTTTTTGAAGTTTTTCATGGTCGGAAAACATTGCCGATTGGTAGTCGACGCTTCTGAGAACATGTGAATCAAGTATTATGGTGGAACATTTCGCTGGGAAGTTAAAATAATTCTCCAACGGAGCTAGAAATCTTACCCTGTTCTCTCGACGAATGATGCCATAAACCCAAATGACCACGCCATAAACCCCGAGTCCACGGTAATTGGCTGATTTGAGCGATCGCGGTGACAGCGGGGTATGCCGCGCCATGCTCGCGCGCCACGCTCTTGATCACACTGATGCGTGTTCAAAAAAAAAAAAAAAACAGACTAAGAAAAAAGGGTGCTCATGGTCATGACGCACACTGATAAACGGGAGTAGAGGAAGTATGTTCTTGCCCTCTTGTCAGCCCCCCTCCCCCCTCCAATGCTTTTAGCGACACATTAAAAAACTGTGCTTGTAGTACGTAAGTAGAGGGAGGGTTGGTTGGTTGCGAAACTTTATTGAGGTCCTGCAAGGCGCGCGTCAGCGCGCAGCGGGCGACTCCCACGTCGGGACCGTTAGGCCAAGCCTATCGGCCGCTCCGCGGGCCTGCTGGACGGCCCAAAGTTGGTCGGCCAGGAGGGAGCTGCGTAGGGCCGCCTCCCACCTGACCGATGTAGTGTTGGGGTTAGTGTACATTGCCTTGCACTCCCAGAGCATGTGCGCCAGCGTGGATACACCCCCACATGCGGCGCAAGCGTCGTTGGGGAACACGTCAGGATAAATAGCGTGAAGGGATCTCAGGTTAGGGTACGTGTCGGTCTGCAGTAGTCTGAGCGTAAGGGCCTGTGGCCTATAAAGACGTGGATGAGGGAGTGGATATAGTCTCCGCGCGAGGTAAAAATATTTTGTTATTTCATTGTACGTGGCAGGCGCGTCCCTGTTTTCCGCAACCCCGTTGGCCCCGAATCGTTGCCCGGAACCCGCGCGGTCGGAAGAGCTAAAGTCCCTGAATAAAAGAGCTAAGGAATCTTAGGAAAAGCGAGTTCAGCGTGGATATCTACCATAGCCCTGAAAAAAAAAAAAAAAAGAACTCCTCCACGGAAGGAAAAAAATGCTCCCAGTGCTCTGCACAAAACGCAACAGTTGGCCGAGGTGCTCACCAAACTACTATTGGAGTGGTTCAAGGTATTTTATAAACAAAATTGTTTGGTATCGTCATTTCACAGTATTCAGTGATTCGAAAGTAGAACAGCTCCTGCATAGAGCCAAACCGCTATTGCTATCATGGCTCTGCACAATAGCCGCATAGTCATAGCCATCCATAGCCGTGCGCGTGAAAGCTACAAGGTCCGCGATTCCGCGTGTAACGGGCAAAATTTTGGCGTGTGACAGCCGCGTGCTTTCTGTGTAGTAGTATACTTTGTAGCAATTACAGAGACAGCGTCTGAACATGGCGGAGCTTGTTCAGAAAAACATCGAGGGCTTCATTCCCGAATTGGAGCAAATGGAAAGGACCGGTCTAGTCACGAGAGAGCAAGTGAGGCAAGTGCTCTTCGAGCTGGCTGAAGCACGTTGTAAATCTCAGTTGCTGTCGGAGACGGCTTGAAAGTTGTACCCATATTCACGTGCAGTTATCTGAAGTTATAATAATCAGTGATGCATTGACTTGCAGAGAAATTCTTAGACGCAGGAAACGGTTCGAATATCGCCTGCGTCGAAGGAAGAAGTCCAAAGAAGACTACTTGACCTACATACAGGTATTACAGTGTTTATTGTGAAAGCGATGAATGATGCGGGATCGCTTTAGCGTATTCAGTGCTTGACGGAATCGAGTCAAGTGCGAGAGGAGACTGTAATGCGAATCGCAATGTGTCAACTATGCGGTTCTTGTGTTCTCAGCGCACTTGTTACTCAAGCTGCCCGTGTTCGTCGATTTGTTCTTGGATGGTGCTTATTTCTGAACTGTGGCTGCTTGAATGGAAACAAACGTTTGGTTAAAAACAAATAGACCTAGAATGTATAACTAAAAACGAGCAAGTGCGTTGACCGGTGGTGGTACCGCCTACTATTAAAAACATAAGTTAGAGAGCGACATATGTAGGTTCATAGGCATGGGATTAAAAGAAACTGTAAAAATATCCAGTTACCTTTACTGCAGCTCGTGTGACGTGCCTCCTCTGTACATTAAACCGTGAAGCAATCAAATTAATGTGCACACAAGCCACAGTGAAGAAGTACACCTCCTGCCTTTGTAAACGAGATAACATCTCAGCTAGGTTTACTGCTCTTTCAAGCCAATGTGAGTAGATTGATGATGGACTCTGCACTGGTCACCATGAATTGGGAAAGAGCAATGTTAAATTAATAGTACGGATTGCACTAACAACAGAACTCATTCTGCTTCTATCAGCTCCTGAAAAAGCTACCTCAACCTTATATCTAGATGGTCTCAATGACCACCGCCTCATTCAGATATGTGTTAGTTTACCTGCATCCAAGCCTTGTGTCTCTCCAAGGCCAATACTTGGCTATAAAAGAGGTGACTATTCATCCATAAATTAGAGTTTAGAAGACTTCTCTCGCTGATTTGTGACCTTCTTCTTCAATCGGTCAGTCAATGAAAATTGGTGCCTTTATAAAGAAAAATTGTTGAGCCTGGTGCATCAACTTATCTCTCGTTTGACAATTCACGTTAATATATCTAAACCATGGTATACTCATACACTTCACACCATTTGAAATAGAAAGAAGCGTCTTTTCAGAAAAGCAAGGTTATTGCAATCTTCAGTAGCATGGGCACAGCATCGTGTTTATAAGGTTTGTTGTCATGCTGTGCGTCGAGCGAAACACAAGTTCTTCTCGCATGACCAACAGTCAGTCGTGTTTAATAATTACTTCATTTCAGTTTCTACAAAAGAAAATTACACTAACATGCATCTGCCATGTACATATGAGTATCGCTTTATGGATATTATAGTCATTATTCCTGCAGGTATCTCTTCCCTAATTACTAATCTTAAGACGTCAACATGCTCAGGTGTCGATAGCATAAACTTGAAAATCTTAACGCAGACCACTGTTCCGTCTAGTACCATTCTCGGTTACATCTTTCAGCAATCGCTACAAACTGGCGAGATTCCATATTACTGGAAAATTGCTAAGGTCATTCCGGTCTTCAAATCTAGGGATAAATGCCTGCCCAGTAATTATTGTTTGATATCCTTAATGAGAATCCTATGTAAGCTACTTCAGCACATTATTTCTTCACATGTTGCATCACACTTAGAGCAAAACCAATTCTTTATTAAGAAGTCAGAACAGCTTTTGCAAGGGGCTTTTTTGTGCTTCACAGCTAATTAAATTCATGCATGAGATCTTCGGTGAAAATTTACCAACAGACAGCATATTCATCTACTTTTCTAAGGCCTTTGACTGCATAGCGCATCGTCGTTTAACAACTAAAGTATCATCTTTCAACTTAGATTCACTTACATGTTCTTGGATTAGAAACTTTGTGTTTTTGCAAACAGTGTACTGTGATTGATAACATGTCTTCCTCTCTCTCAGAGGTGACATCTGGTGTCCCTCAGGAAAGTGTTATTGGCCGTTTGTTATCTTTAATTTTTATCAATGATCTTCCCTCAGAAATCACGTCATAAATTCGCATCTTTGCGAAGACTGCGTTAATTGCAAAATCGCTTCACCATCAGATCATACAGCTTTGCGGCAGGACCTTGATCGTGTAACCACATGGTGCTCAGATTGTCTAATGACTTAATCGTTGATAAGTTTAATGAAGTGACCTTCACTAGAAAGTGCTCACTTTTAACAGTTCTGTATTTCCTTCATGGTAGCCCTCTATGACATACATCATCTTATAAGTATCTAGGCATCCATTTGACATCGAACCTTTCTTGGTCTAGTCATATCAACAAGATTACAGCTGATGCATCATGAACGCTTGGTTACATAAAACGCAACCTTCATAATGCTCCTCCTTCCACGTGCAAGCTCGCTTACCAAATACTAGTATGCACATTTTTCATATGGTCACCTGATCAAGGTTATCTATGGCGAAGCCTGGAATCTGTTCAAAACTGCGCCGCTCGCTTTATCATCAGTAACTACAGCAGGCATTCTAGCGTAACAAAGATCAAGCAGTCGTTCTCTCTTTTCTTCTTCGCATCCCGCAGAATCTTTTCTCTTTTGCGTCTGTTACACAGGATTGCCTACAGCAAGCACCGTTTTTCCTTGCCATTTCTCAAACCTCATCGATATTCCCATCGTTTGCAGCATAGCCTCAGTTGTCAGCGTCCATATGGGCACACAAACGCCTTTAATTAATCTGCATTACCACGTGCCATAGTACTTTGGAAAAATCTTCCTGAACATATAGCAAACGTCATAGAATTTGAGATCTTTAGAAGCCTGCTTGGAAAAACTGCCTCTTGAACCCTAGTAGTGTGTGTCTTACCTAATGTGCTCCTGCTAGTTTCTCATTCTTAACATGGTCACCTATAACATTGTAACATTTTATCACCATTTGTATTATATGCTTATCTATTATTGTTTTGAATTGTTTAACGCTATTGTTTACTGTTTCTTTTATCTGTTTCTATTTTGCGCAGCAAAGTATTTTTTCTGGCTTTCATAGAAAAATATTTCACATTTGTATTATGTACTTATGTACTATCATTCTAAATTATATAATGTTACTATTTACTACACTTTTTGTTCTTTTCTATTTTTGTGCAGTTAAGACTTTGCATATGGAAAGTATACATTTGCATACTTTGTATAAGGAAAGTATACATTTTTTTTTTCATTGTTGTTTGTAAATCAAAATGTCCTCCTGCAGTCTCCTCTTGACCTCCTGCAAATGTCCTCCTGCAATGTTCCCTCGTGGAACCCGTGAGGCACTTGTATAAATAAATAAATAAGTAAATAAATAAATAAACTATCTATAATTTGCAAGAATCACAGGTTCACTTGTGTCATTGGGTCCGTTAACCTGCCATACATACTGCCCTTGCAGTTTTTACTATTATGCTGGCATCACTAGTCTTGAGGGGGAGAGTGTATTTGCACCTTCACAGCTCTGGTTTGGGTGGCCTTAACACACGTCTCATATAACGGGCACCTTGTTGTTGACCCTGGCTCGGGCAGTAGTGATGCTAGCATGAAGTGGCACAGTGTATGTAGGTTACTGTGCTGGCAGGTGACCATGTTGTTCTTCTATCCCCTGTTTTGTTAACAAGCGTGCTAAAATAGTAAAATGGATTACGAGCACTCCCAGGCCTACGCTCTGTAGGTTGCTGACTCTTCCCTTGAAGGAGTCTAACAAGTGCCACTGGCAAAGTAGGGATACTTGCTCAACTTTGCCAGTCATTGCATATATATTTTTACTTGCCACATTCAATGTCTGCACACACTGCAGTGCATATAACATTGTTCATTGAAAAATATCATTCTAGTGGTGTGCAGAACATACCTGCAGAGTCTCCCAGATTGGCATGGAGACTCCCGGATGTTGACCATTTTTTCCGGATGAAAATCTCCCGGCAATTGAAATTTCTGTGCCTGATCTGGCCGCATTGACAAAAAAGCAGCTAAATCCGCTCTAGGCTTTTCGAACCCTACCCCATTTTATTATGAGTTTAAGAGGCATTCATGTTAACGTACAGTATAATCTCAATGATGTGAAACCGCGGCAGATACGAATTCTTAAATTCCCCAGCCAAATTTTACTATGTTCATTGGGCCTCAATTCGAATGTTCTGAACACATTTCCTATTCGCTGCGGGTGATACGAACTTCAGTACGAAAACCGTCGAACGAAGGCCAAGAGCAGCGTACTCGAAGCTTCGGAAGTACGCCTGCGACCTGCGCACTACAGTGAGTGTGATTGTCATTGCCACAACCGCTGAGGACGAAACCGCGGTCACTCTTGACATGATCATGTGTGGCGATGACGCAACTGAGAGAACCCCGAAAGTATGCGCTCAACCAGTCAAAGCAACGCTGCTTTCCATAAACTCTGCGGACAAACCTGCGGCAGATGCTATCGTAGATGGCATAAAGCGACTTAGTTTTGATGGTGGATGCGCAGCGAAGCGCATTGGGATTGTAAAATGAACTACCGTTTGCCGCAACCAGCTAGCGCAAAACCGTGGTTTTGGCAATGCGATAGCGATCTACGAGCTCTGAGGGCACACAGCGGTAGGTTAAAAGCAGTAAATACGTAAAAATAAAAAAAAGTTACAGTTTCGCCGCAAGGGCGAAGCAATAAATGGGACAGCAACAACTTGTAATGTAACGCTGAGAACAGCAAGCAGATCGATACGTGCAGCGCGCCGCTCACACATAAATGACGCTGGAAAACGATACTCGCAGGATGAGTGCAAACTAACAGCGTTTACCACTCGACACGTAACGCGTTGTTTAAACAAAAACAATGCACGATACGTAATCACAGGTACAGATGAGTACAAACTAACAAGTGTCCATGTTGTTATACCTCTCTGTGTATGAAAAGCGCGCTGTTTTTTCAAAAGGGGCCTGTGCAGAGACCGACGTGACCTTTGTGGGCCCGGCAACTAACGCTTTCGTTTCAGTGAAAGCCGAAGGCGCACAATTCCCCACCAAAGGATAAGTGTGCATGCACATGCATCCATCCATGGGGCAAAGTACACGTGAGAGACAAGCACGCATCGCGACGAGCTCGGCGCTGAACGCGGGCGGCTTTTTCGGGGCAAAGCTCCTTAAAGCAGCACCCATTCGTCCCTCATCATAGTGCGTAACCAGTCTTACGTTTTGACCTGCAAGGTAGTGCCGGTGGGAAATTTCTCCTGTACGTCGTTGAACAATAAAAAATTCGCAGCGTGCGCGTTAACTAAAATCGGAATTCTCAGTTTCTCATTCCCCATTAGCAGCCATTGGCATGTACATTGAGCACTATCTGACAAGAAAGGGTTGCTACGTTATACTCCCTGGGCATAACCTCCTTGGTTTTAGAAAGGTTTAGCGAGCATTGGGCCGCAGTGCCATGAATACAATGAACTAGTATATACTGTGAACTCGAGGTGGTTAAAGGTGGGAAGTAGACACGAAGCGCAAGCCGTAAGAAAGGGTGCGTGTGCCACCTCTCGTTTAGTCCTTGGAATGTCCGGTGGATGGTGGTGCTTTTATATGCGGAATATATGATGAAAATATGCGAGATGGTGGTACTTAGAGTGTTGACTAGATGGACGAACGGACACACGGACAGATGTATGGACGGACCCACGGTAGGCTGCACGGACGCATGGACGGATGCAGGGCCGGACACACGGATGGACGTGCGGACACACGAACAAATGCACGGCCGGGCGGATGGTCGTACGGACGGTCACACGGACGGACGAACGTATGCTTCGCCCCACTCTCCATCATTCACACTGTGGATATGCTGCTATTTTTTTTTCATTGAGTGTTCATAGATATAGATACATATACGGTGAAGAACAGCGATGGTGGCGACGGCAAAAAAAAAAAAAAAAAAAGACGGCCTTGACTGTTCATATAATTGCTGTCTCAATGAAAAGGGGCCAGACCCGTTCTGGCGTTCCTGTCAAAAGATTCCAGCAGTGAGCAATGCTTTGACCCGCGCTTTTGCGCCAGCCAACTGCGCCGTCCCGTCTGTTCACGTTCACGTGTGTCCCAGGAAGACACACGCGAGTTGTTTTGACTGAAATAGATTCTGCTAGTTGTGTTGATCCTTTGAGACTTTCACCTTAGTGAAAAACTCTACCCTCGTGTGTTCGGCTACTCCTAGCCACTATAAGACTACAACGCTGATGTTGGCGCAATCAAGACCCTCCTCCCACCCTTTTGTTTTTCATGATGTTTTTTGTTTGTTTGTTCTTGTTTCTTTAATGACCCCTCCCCCCCTGTTGCGGAAATCTCCCGGATTCAAAATCCTTGAACTTGGCAGGTATGGCAGAATGTTTGCTGGATAATGCCATGTACAGAAAATATACATATATACACACATACACAACATATTTTCTTTTTCTTTTTTCTGATTTAGTATGAGCTGAACTTGTACGAGCTGCTCCAGAAGCGGAGAGCGGTAAGAGCTGCTATTCAAACCCATTTACTGAAAACTGTGCATTGTACAGTGCTTGTTCACTGTTGCTGCTTTTTTTCTTCCCAGAGGCTTAGCATAACAGACAAGAGAACAGAGATCGACCAGATGATTGCAAGAAGAATCAACAAGCTGTTTAAGGCAAGTCATATTGGTTTCTATTTCGAAAAATTGGCGGTCTTTTTTTATTTACATTGTATCCACTGTTGTCTTTCAATGCAGAAGGCTGTGCTCTTGTTCAGTGGTGACTCAAAGCTGTGGCTGTCGCACATTGATTTTTGTGTGCGCATGGTGAGTGTATCTTTTGCTTTATATAAAAAGTTGCTAAGGTTAGATGCCTTTACAGAATCCAAATTTGTGAAGGATATAGTTTTTTTAACATGACAGTGTTTTATGCTGATGTCCACCACGGCTCCGCTGACGTACTTTCTTCACAAAAGTAAAGTTGAAAATTATATACTAAGAGATTGCATAAAAAAAAAAAAAAAACAGAAGGCAAACATCTATCACACGAAATTGAACCAGCAGCCTCTCGATTCTCAGAGCGTGGCACAAACCACCATGCTACAGAGCGCACATTGTCTGCAATGCTAATGACAAGACATTTATTTACATCATACACCGTTTGGCAGTCCTCAGAGCTTCAAAACTTTAGTGCATTTTTGTTATCACTGGTGAGATGGCATGACAGCTTGCGTTGGGCGTGCTCTAAAGGTCGTCACCTCCGTGAAGCGCTGCCTTTGCAGAGCATGGTCTGCGCGTGTTTATCAGACTCGTAATTCGGGAGAGGACGACAGTCACTTCGCATGTTGCCACGGTCGCGTTTACGAAAGGAGCGCACTGATGACACACGATGCAGAAAGAATGGTGACAGTTGTTCGCGCTTGTCCTGTGTATACTTGTGCACTCGTTTTGTGCTTCTTTCTGTTAGAACAGTGCGCTTTAAGTGTCAAGCTGTGGCAGTTGTTAGTCCACGCTCGTCCTGTGTGTGCTGATTTCATGCATGCTTTCTGCTTGAGGTGTGCGCTACAAATTTCGAGCTGCTTATTGTTCCTAATGTGACTGAAATTTGTTGCTGTTGCTGAAACAATGCAGAATAAACGGTACCTCAGTGAGGGCACGTTTCACTTTTGTGTTTTACCGATTCCTATATAGGGGATTGGCCACGTTTTTTTTTTTAACGGAAGTGTAGTCAACGTCACTTATGCCGCATGTCGTGCTACTCTTGCAGCAGATTGGTTGACAGGGCAAGGTTTCATTAAATTTTGACAATACATCATCATGATAGTTTATATAGATTTCAGGTGACTAAAGCAGAACCGTTTCTCATTTTCCTCCCCCTTCTGTAGGGCTGGAACCATGTCGTGGGAACGCTTTATACCCGCATGCTAAATCTTCACAGTCACAGGCCAGGTGAGTGGTCTTCGTGTTTCGACTGTTGCAATATGTTATACAGCTGTACTTTGATCACATAGCGTGTTTACATGCTTCTGATGCTGCCTTCATTACCCGCGGCGGTGGTCTAGTGGCTAGGGTACTCGACTGCTGACCAGCAGGATTGATTCCTGGCCACGACAGCTGCATTTTTGATGCAGGCAAAAATGCTCGAGGCCTGTGTACTTAGATTCAAGTGCATGCTAAAGAACACCAGATAGTCGAAATTTCTGGAGCCTTTCACTACGTCGTCTCTCATAATCATATTGTGGTTTTCTAAATGGTAAACCCCATAAATTATTATTAATGCTCCCTTTATTGTAGTATAAATTATTATTAATGCTGCCTTTATTGTAGTGTACACCCAATTTTCATGGCCAGAAACCCTGTTGGTTCACCATTCTTTTTGTGGTAGAAAAGATGATGATGACAACTTTCATCTACTGAGAAAGCTTATTGCATCCCAGCTTCAGCACATGGAGTATATACAACTTGCATCTGAGCTCAAGGAAGCAGCTTCTGAATGTGGTGGTGAAACTGGGGAAAAATTGCCATTGGGCTGGCAAGAATGCCTCTATGCATGAATAATAAAAGAACCTGCATATGTTGCTTTGATAACATTAATGCCATGTCCCAAGCTTCACATCCCCAGATGCCGGTGCTGCAACATGGAAATTTAAGGGACGTCAATGCAAGCCATCTATAGCATGCTGTCGCTCTTGCAGGCTTTCTTTTTTCTGTGAACGTCCTAGTGCATTTAATATTTAGGACCCTCCCTGGATTTTCACGTGGTACATTCAAATGCCTCGCAAACCATGGCAGCTTAGTGACCTTGGAGCAGGTACAGACCTACCTCACTATTTCCAGCTGAAGTGAAATCTGAGGGATCAGATTCAGTGACAGAAATTTTTAATGCTATTGATTTTCACTCAAATCGTAATTGTACACAATGCTTCTTCTTTTTTTGAGAAAGAGACTCACCATGGTGGTTATTGTGCTCGACTGCCGACCGGCAGGATCGAATCGTATCGACACTACTCGTAATATATCTGAATGTTGCACCCTCCTAGTAACTATGGTACCCTATAACACTGCTGGGCATTTCTTTCCCAGAAAACTATTCATTATTGGCTGGGAACAGCTACAAGCATTGTAGAACCAAGTTTGAAGTGAGCGTTGACACAAGGCTGCTGTTTTTGTTCTGCCAGAGATCTGGGTGGCAGCTGCGAAGTGGCAGCTTGAGTGCAACTCCTCTCCAGAAATGGCACGCAAGCTCCTTCAAAGGGGGTTGCTTTTCAACAACAAGTCGTCCCTGCTCTGGCACGAGGTACGGCAGCCCATTCTTGAGTCTTTGCCGTAGCAAAGCTTCAGGTCGGGTTAGTTGGTATGGCATTGCAAAATAGATGTGCTGAACAAAATGCACGAATGATTAACGGAACAGTGTTGTGCCCCACTTGTCCTGTCTTCTTGTTTTCTTCGTTCAGCACAACTACATTACGCCACTGTTGGTTTAGCAGGTTTCTGATTGCTTTCTTTTGTTACATGGTTGCAGTACTTCCGAATGGAGCTGATTTTTGTTGACAAGGTGAGTCTGGCAGTCTGTTTCCAATGTTGTTGGGGATAGAAATGCTGCGTTAAACTGTGCAAAGACATGCTGCACCCAGCAGGTATTTTTTGCATATGCGGTTGAACCCACTTATAACAATACTCAAGTGTCACAAAAATTTCATGGTTATAACCGATAATTGCTATAATAAGTTGCACGACAAAAACCAAAATAGGGGGAGAACTGGCTGTAGTAAGAAAACAATAATATTCGATGAAATATGCCAACAGACATCAGTAATAAGGATGATAAAGCTACCAATTTTTTGTACATACTTGAAAATTAGGAGACTTTCACGGGACCTTCACAAGCCCCATAAAGCTAATGTATGAAGTTTCAAATTCTGTAGCCCTTAGAAGTCACAACTTTTACTCAAATAGCACGTCCAAAGGTGCATTCACCGCCACTCCGATGTCATAGCGGAGTTCAAAAGTCAGCTTTGTTGCAATGCCCCACCGCCGTGCTGCGGTGCAGCATACCACGAGTCTGAAGGGGTGCTCGGGGGGGTTGGGGTTCAGCACCTTGCAACTTCTCGTTTTCTTCTTTTTTTTTTCAAGGACTTCTCGTTCCGTACCTTTCAATGTGGTCACACAACAGCCATAATTCGTTGTTATAACCGATAATTTGGCATGTGGGCATTGCTAAGCAAGTTATTTAATCATAGAAAATATGTAGAAGTTGACAGTGCAGTAGCTTCTCATTGTTAAAATTGGTATTTTTATAAGTGGGTTTGACTGCATTGGGCCAGTGCCTCCTCAGCAGTGTGGTAAGCTCCACTGCTGTGTCATTTCACGGTAGCTGCACCACATGTGAAATTGTAATAGTTCTATAACGGCAACTGCTCTGTCCTAGTTGCCGTGCCAGCAGCCACTGTTTGTGCTTGGGCACTTCAGCGGCACAGCTTTACAATGGAGTGTCCACTTTTCTGTATGGGTGGATGGCAAAAGTGCCCGTGCACTTTGATTTAGTCGCACATTAAGAAACCCGGGTAGTGGACTACGGCGTGCTTTATAGTCTCATCAGTATTTTAGCATGTAACAACCTCCACTTGATTGAGTTTGCTTTCAGAAGAGGAAATACTTGATTTTAAATAGTGTATTCTTTCTTTTTTTGTTCCTTAGATGAGAAAAAGAAAGATAGTGCTTGGCATTGAGGAGAAAGAGGTAAGTGGATCTGGAGTGTGGGTATTCATGTAAATCTGATGTAGAAATTAGTTTATTTACAGCACCTCTGAACAGGTGAATCCGGGTCACCCAAGCAAGAACAAAAATAAGCTATTTGGCTTGCTAGAATGTAATTGTTATCTTCGACCCCATAATAAAAAGAATAATTTACTCTCACAATAAAACACATGCCACACAAGCTGTATACTCAAACGCCACACAGGCTGAACTTCACGAGTGTCACTCCCTCAACCTCATCGTCTTTCTTCACTAGCTGCCTCAGATCACGTGCATTTCTAACAGAATACAGTTGACTTCCATTATAAAGGCATGTTCTGGGCAGCAGTTCTTGTGTTTTATATGTGATGTCTACTATAAGCAAGTTACCACGCATGCATTTCCTTACCAACCCGTATTTTACTGTAGGTACACAGGTCTTTCTTATACCCATTTGTCTCTTATATCAGTGTTTCTTTAAAGGGGTTTGACTGTAACCACATTTATCATAAAACTGGCACGGTTGTTCTGTTGTCTATCACTAATTATGAAGCCTTTTATTGTGCATCAACAGTTTCTAGAAAGTGTGAGAGTAAAATGGAAAGTGCACTATAGTACATTTATCGGGACACTCACCGTAGTGATTAGGTGAATGGCCTGCATTGTTGCAGGTTGAGAAAGCAAAACTGTGATTGCAGGGGGGTTTCAGGGGAAATTGTTTGTTTCAGTAAAACTTAAATTGAACATTGTTGCGGTAAAACATAGGTATTGCCGTATTGATCATGAGTAGGTGAAAAAAAGATAGAAATGTGTATTTTACAGTGCGTATTATGTACAAAGCCGACTGCTTCTTGTGAAACGTTTGCTTCTCTGTCCCTCCGAGCTACTTGAACAGCCCATTTGTGCACCAGTACCATATTTGGTCGATAGTTTAGCAACTACGATTGTGATGTGGGGGGTGAGTTTTAATCGTGTCCTGGAAAAAAAGAATAAAACGAAAATAAACTAATGGTGTGTATTAATGCACTTTTTAGACAACTTGAATTTAGGCATTCGCACGGCTAAATTTTTGGTTGCCAAAACCTAGAAAAAAAGCTGATGTTACGTTTCAGTAAATACTAGAGCTTGTGAAGAGCAAAATTTTGGGTGCGAGGAAAATTCGATTATTGAATTCTGAGTGCGAATCAAATTGAATAATTTTAGAATATTGCTTGAATATTCATTTAATACTTCAAAGCAAAATTGCAGAAAAAAAAATTGGAGAGGATTTTTAAGCATGTTTTTGCGAGATATGTGAGGTCTCGCTGGTGGTGAGTGTTCCAGGCTCTTGGAGTGAATGGACACAGCAGACGCGGTTGGTCCAAACCAAACCAAACACATATTTATCTACTTTTGAACGACGATATCGTCAGCTGAATTATTATACATCAATCGTGATGAACCCTCTAAGACATCCTTACACAATATTACTCAGCACATTGCAACATAACAACTACAAGAGCACACAAAAGGCGGCGTCGCCAACGCTTGACTCACCGCGCGGGCCCCCGGCAGACGGCCCGTGGTTCCGTGCACCGTGGACACGCCGCGAGAGCAACTGTTCACGCCAAACGCCACCTGCTGAAGAGACTCGCTCAACTCTCTCGCCCGGCAACAAGGCTTGCCTTCCGCCAGGGGTCACCGCCGGTGCTACCACTCTACCAACCATGATGATGATAGCGGTGATCACCGCTCGCGAACACAACGCCACCTATCGCTCAATTATTGCCCCCCCCCCCCCCCAAACAAGGCTTATGTGCGAGACATGTGGGCCACGCGGTGCAAAAACTCTACAGGGGTGTCAGCACCCCCACATCTTTTCAACCTTAATTCAAACCATATCCCGGAAACAAAAAAAAGTCAGCTACACAAGCTCTCACAAAAAAAAAAAAAAAAAACACATGTCCCTTCACAATGTCCGTGCACGATGACATCGCTGCAGGTCGACACTGCTGCACTGTCCAGCTCGACGACTTCACCTCAGTACTGCTCCCGCAACAGCAACGTTGCCATCGGCGCGATGACCCGTCACTCGTGCCGACACGTCTTACGGTTCTGACCAGCACTCACGAGGGCGCCGGACTGCAGGCAGTTGCGCAAGTCCCAGGCGTGTCCATCGCCCGACCTTACGACCGCATTCCTGGCCAGCGGCGCTGACAATGTGCAGAAGACAGCCAGCCGCGGGTCACATTACTCCCGCTACATACATTCCAAAGCACAACCGGCACAACAACCGGCATCCACCCAGCACCCAGCCTAGGTGCAGAAAAGGCAGCCGCAAGGAGACATCCACTCTGTAAGGTGGCCCTATTGCTCGCCGCACAGATAGCAGCGTGAGAGTGTTTCGTTCGGCTAAGTTGATGAAGCACTGGCAGGGTGGTGTTCCATAATTGTCTTATAAAGGCAATGCAAAGGCAGAATTGTATGTGTACAGTAAAACCGCGTAAATTCGAACTCTATTATTTCCATGGTCCCGTACTTTGCAATGCAAGTCTCAGCAGATAATTAGAAGGGGTGGTCAGCACCAGTCTCGTTAATTCGAAAACTTTGGGTGCCATGCGCTACTTCCCGATCTTGATTTTACCGCAAACCCGTGGAAATGACGGCCCTTAAGAGCCACAAGGTAATGCAACGTAGCGATACTAATGAGTGGCTGCGAAAGCACCTGAGGTTCGCTACTCCCAGCGAAAAAGAACAAAAAAATTGTGTCATGGTCAACTAAAATGTGCACCTGTGGAAAACAAGATGTGCCTCACTGCAATACAGTGGTGACGCGCGAGCAGCATATTGCATGCTTTTCGCAACGTCAGCACATCATGATTTACGCATTCTTTCTGGGAATATAAACAAATTAATAAAGGGTAGTTTGGCAGAATTCACGATGTATGCAAACCTCTGATATCCGGTTTCTCTTGCAATTCGCGCACTTGCACTGCTGGCGGAGTTCTTGCCTGCAACGCCTACTTCGAAAACTAAGTTCGGAAGCTTCAATCATCATGTTTTCCAGCCAAAAGATATCACGAATTTCGTCACACTGGCCATTATTACATTTTTTATTTCCCCAGAAAGAATGGGCGAACGGTTGCATCATGATGGGCTGAAGCAGCAAAGAGCAGGTGACATGCTGTCAGCGTGTCACTACTGTGTTGCAGTGAAGCACATCTTGTTTTCCGCAGAAGTAATTTTGAAAGGGAAAAAGAAAAATAAACGCGGTGCCGTTACTGTTTCTTTCTATGGAGGACACCACCACAACACCGCGCAGGGATGATGTGGGAGTAAAGGGGATAGGCAGGAAAAAGGTAAAAGGGATAAAAAAAATAAAATAAAGGATTTGCTCTGCCTTTCACAGCGCGCGCCCTAACCTCACCGCGAGGGCCTGCAACCGTCCGGAAAAGCCGCCAAAAAGGCCAGGGAAAAAATATTCGCTAAAGAAGAAGTCGATGAGTTGAAGAGGCGCATTATAAGACAGGTGTGCGTGAAACACTCGCCTGGGCATGTAGCCCAGGCACAGAAAAATTGAAAGTTCGGGTGTACTCATGGGGGAGAGTGCTGATGGCCTCGATGTGGTAATCCAGCTGTCTAACTTGCCGGGCGATGTCTTCATGCGCAGTGAGAGCCGCGGCACACAATCCACGCTCCGGAGAATACGCCGGCAGAAGCACATTCACTGCGTGAATTGCTGCCACAACTACGCTAATCACCGCGTCCTACAGGTCGACCTCGGGGGGCCGCAATATCCAGAGGAGGGGGTGATGGGGTTGTCGGGCTCGTAGAGGCAGGAGGCACACTCGTAGCAGGGCGAGGGGCGGATGCCAGCACTGATCGGTCACCACCAGCGACAACGTCCCGAAAGGAGCGGCCCTTCACGATTGTCGCGCTGCCACGCTTGTCGATGTTGTTGACAGCTGTCCTGGCCTTCTCCAGCGCTTGGCGGCGTGTCACGGGGCAATACGAAGAAGCAATAATGATGGCGGCCTTGTGGTGAATCTGCCAAGAAGGGCAGCGCGGCTTGTTAGCTGGATGGGTGCCGCTGCAGTTGATGCAGCGAGGGTGCTCCGCGGGGCACGGAGCTTTCACATGGCTGCCACCGCAGCGAAGGCAGTGTTTCCTTACGAGCAGGGTGCTGTGGCGTGGTCGATGTGACCCCAGCGGGCACTTTGAAGGGGCCGTGGCTGTCTAGGGCGGACCGGCTTCTGGAGTTTGAACAGGGACACACACCACCGGCTGTACCGGGGTGCTCTGAAAGGTGATCGCGAGGCATCTGTCTCGTCGGATACAGGAGACGACAGGGACGGCAGAATCGAAGTTGGCCGCGATGTCGCCAGAGCCGAGGGTTGCGTCAACGCCTTAGACGGGGCCACGCAGCTGTTCTGCATGAGTTCTCCCCATACGTGGATCTTGCAGAGCCGGCTGACCTGGAGAAGAAGTGCAGGATCCACGAGGGGATGGTTGTCCACTGCGGCCACGTTGCGCCAAAAGTTGGCGCGGCTGGTAAGCCGGACAGGAAGTCCCCGATGGCTTCGTGAGTTGTTGTGAGGTTGTTGGCCTTCTTGCCAGCTGGAGGATACAGAATTGTGCCGCTTAGCTCTACCACTGCTGCAGGAGGTGCCGGGGGCTTTGTCACTGGCTCTGATTGTGGGTTGGTATCTGGTTGTGCTGGGAGGCGAGTTGAGGTGCTGAAACGCAAGCTGGGGGCGACAGTTTCTTCCCATGGTCGTATCCAGGTTGTGTGGAGACAACGACAATGGTGTTTGTTGTTTCCATGAGGAAATAGAGGCGGATGATTCTTCCGTCTTCGGGGGTTCTGCTTGAGTTGGCACGTTCTTGACGGAGTGTTCTTCCTCGCACACGCCGAGGAAGAACACTCGCACACTGGAGGAGTGAAAAGAAAAAAAATGCAAGTGTCCCGGTTGAAAGCTCAACCAAGCCTACTTGTTTTCCGCAGGTGTGCATTTCATTTGATCACAACAGCGTTTTTTGTTATTGTTGTTTTTTCGGTGTCAGTAGTGAGGCCCACCGTTCTTCCGTCTTTGTGGCAAAATTAAGACCAAGTATTGTGGGAAAACACAATCCTTGGAGCTGCAATTTAGCCGGCACAGCGAATTATCAGCCCTGATTGCTTCGAATAATTTCTAGTTCCTTGCATCTCACTCTCTGTATGTTCTATTAATTCTAAAACCTACTCGATCCGAAGATTTCTCGCGGCCCCAGTGACTTTGAATTGCCGAGCTTTTACTGTACATGATTTGGTACACTCAAAGTGTTGCCGACAATACTTTACGCGTGAAAGGTAGAGATGCTATTTCCCCAGCCTCTCCTCCTCTTTTAACCTCTGTGGAAACTCAACCAATGTGGTGGCGGAGAAGGGTGTGTTTCATTTGAGTCCGGAGTTTCAAATCTTGCTTTTACATGGTATTATATATTCAAAAATCTGAAATTTTGGATGCTAAAAATTTTTGTCCTCCGATTTTTTTTTTACTTCCTGCCAAAATTTCAAGTTTAAAACAGCATTAATTGAGCCATAACCTTTACCCCATCTATTGTCTCCTGGTTGAAACCAGCATTTTCCCAAGTCAATGCATTTGCCCCCGTAGCAGAGCCTGAAAGGCATCTGTGCAGCGTTACAAGAGTGATGGGGTGAAGCTTATTAAAGTTTTAAAGGTGCCATTGTCAATTGGATGATGACCATTTGTCTTTGGGATGCTTGAATAGTAAAATTCCAGTCCGAATCGAATCTTGTAGCACACACTACTCGCAAAATATCTAAATGGCGGACTTTCGCACACTCCTAGTAAATACGATACTTTACAAACATCACATATGTGGTGTCTGGAAACGTGTAGTTATCGTCTGCAATGTTTTTCTTACTGTGTAGGATGGTGCAGAAGCTGAAGATGCTGTCCTCAAGGTGAAAATTCCTTCCCTCGTATATGGTGCTGCTGTCAAGTCCATTCCAGGTGCTTCATTTGTTTCAGTAATATTCCGTGGTTTTGCATTTCTTGACAGCTTCTGGGTGGTACTTTAGTTACTTCTCACCCAGTAATGCAACTATCAGAAAGTTGCTACAGCCAGGAGACTGCATCGTGTTGTATCGTAGCTCACGGGTCCTTAAAGTGTTTTCCTTTTTTTTTTTTTTTTTCTGTTTTTGTATAAGTGCCTAGTCTACAACATTGGCTAGTCATTCTCGCAATAGTTTGAGTATAACACCTTGTATCAAGGAAGGTGCTATCAAGGAAACTTGACCAATGTGGTCCTGGTACTAAGTTTGGTTACATGCACAATTACTTTTGTGACTAAGTAGCAGAGCTATTCACAGAAGCTACTGTAATTATGTTGCTACTATCGATACTGGTTCTGAGCAAAGGTTTTTACTGTATTTTCTCTCTGACTCCTGATAGACATTGAGTTCGCCTTGTCCTTCCTGCCTATCTGTGATGCCTTTGACTTTGCTCACCACTTGGCAGAGCAGATACTGCAAGAGTGAGTACACATTTGCATTTGGTCGATTGTTTCGATTGAGATTTCATAGGGACGGTGCCCAGGATATTTCTTCTTGGAGGGGGGTAGGCACCCAGGATAAGTGAGTTTCTTCAAGGGGGCATTGAGACGGGGAACTTCTGCATTTTTTTTTATTATGTTTGCTCTTGGGGGGGGGGGGGGGGGGGCAAAAGGGACAGACGAAAATTTACCCCCCCTCTCCCGCTGGTGCCATTTCTTAGACTTAGGAATTTTCATTCAACAAATATGGATGTGCGGACCCAGATATATTGAGCTCTAAGAGAATCAGAAAATAGTAAACATATAAGTACGTAATTCAAGGAATTAAATTTCCAGCTGACTCTGCTCTATGAAGTTTATAATTACTATCACAACTACAAGCTGTCTAGCCCACGATGCAGCGGGAGGTTAGGCCTCCCCGTCCCGACATGGGAGCGGCCAACAGCATTGCTCTAAAGGAGTAGCATTTCTCAGGGCCCAATAATGTTTTGTGTCTGACAATTAGGCAAAAGAAAGCAAATCGAAATAAATGAAAGTGGACAAGAAATCATCTTCCAGTCTGATCTGGACCCACAACTTTTGAATTGTTTGTTCAGTGCTCTTAGATGCCTAATTACATGAGCTCAGCAAATTTCGTCAAAATTGATAATAAAAATTTAAAAAGGTTGATTTGTTTTCATCCATTTTTGACTTGAAGGTCAGCTTGGGTCTGTAGTTGTTCTTTTTTTAGTGCTTCGCTCTTTATTAGCCACGAACCAGTATGAACTGGCCAAGTTTTTCTTCATCTTGACTGTAAAACTTCAAGCAGTAAAGGAATTACTTGACCTTACTGCTACTACTACTGGCTTCGCTAATGCACTGCAGATGACTGTCCTTGACTGAATAACTCTTTGTACTGAAGTGTGCAGGCTCGGCATCCTAATCAAGAAAGAATGTGGGATGCTGTGGCAAGGAGGCAGCTCTTAAGCAAGCACGGAACCTTGAGTCTTGTTGAAAATGGTAAGTTGTTTATTGTCACCTGTACATTGCACTGTGTAGCCATTTTGAATCTTGTAATTAAGGGGGGACATGGCAATGAAAATTATCTTTGTTATTTACGAAGCCAAAGAATTGAAATTCGGCATGCTCATGTCATTTGTTGTGCTGATACCATAAATGAAATTGTTTTTGAGCTATCTAAAATAACTTTTGAGTTACAACACTTGATAGGCTCTCATTGTCATCCCAAAATTATTTAGCTAATTAGACACAAGTTCGTCAAAATATTTGCGTAAGGATATTCACAAAGGTCCATTTTATGCCGTAATGCTATTGGTTTTTTTTTTAATATTTAAATAAACACACTAAAATTTTTTGAAATGTCGAGGACATATTGTCTTATGACCAACTTTTACAAAAAGCCAATTACAAAAGTCTGCATGATGTGCACACAAATATGGACAGCTTTATGGCACTCATCAATGTCTCACAATTTAAGTGCAAAAAAAAAAAAAGAAAAAAAAAACGGAATGGCTGTAGCTTAATTTGCTGTGAAATGGCAGAGGGACGACCGACAAGTGCTCCAAAAATGAAAGCTGAGAAAATTAAGCTCAAAGAAATTGGAGCTAGAGCTGATATTATGGAAGTCGGAAAAAAGCTGGCTTTATTTTTCATTTTCATCGGAGTAATGCAGTATTGATTCTGTCTTGAGCTCCACTCTGTCCTCTCTATGATGATGCCAATATGGTGGCACTGTGCCAAGGGAAAGCTCCAAATTTGCATTTTTCTATGCCCAATTTTCACGTAGCTTTTGATGACAGCCCACCAGTAAAATGCTTGTTTCTCAACTTCTTATTTTGGTCTGAAATCACACTATGATGTGAAACATGGTCTCAGGATTACAGAAAAAAATACTTGAAAAACTGAACATTTTGACCAAATTTACTATTCCCATTGCCACGTCCCCCCTTAATCACTTGGTTTAGCAGTGTTTACTTATGCTTAAGGGGAGATGCTACTAGAAGACACTTTATTTCGTATTCACTGTAGAGCAATGAAACTTGAGCTGTTTATAGAAATTTTTGTGCTGATTTCAAATATATAACACCATATTTACTCGCAATAATAGGCGCAACCCAAGTTTGGTCGCGAGAAATCAGATTTTTTTTATTTTCACGCATAATAGGCACACCCAAAACTTTCCCGTGATGAGTAGTTCTGTACCGTATTTGCATGGATGCAATTCGACGCCTTTTTATGTTAACTGACGCGAAGAAAAAATAAACAAAAAATGGCCACAACAGCGCTGCTCGATAGCGTAACTATGGAAGCAATAAACAAGGAAAGAAAAGAGCACTGACTTTCAATCTCTCAAGGTTGAAAGTCACCGTACAAGGACTTTCAAGGCTGAAAGTTGGCGTTATTTTGTGTCCTTGTTTATTGCTTCAATAATTATGCTGTAACTACTCCTAGGTTACGCTTTACTACATATATTCAGTTATGTCCTACCAACTTGCCCAAGTTTCCACGGTTCATAACAGTACGAGAACTAATTAGGAATGCATTTCGCCTCTAGAATAGAATGAAAATACCAGTTTAAAAACGTTCGTTGCATCATTCCACATCTGACATCTGAATCATCTGCGAAGTGCCTCCCTGATTTTTACATCTGCAGCAATTTGCATTTCGTATTACTTGTGGATGGCGCTTTTTCTTTTTTGTCCTTTCTGCCTCGCATCATGCTATCTTTAGTACATTTAAACACTGAAACCATAGAATAGTAACGGAAATGCCACCACTTAAGCATGAAATTTCTATATTGCTACCGGTTTTGTTTGCTGCTTGCCAACTTCATTCTCTTGATATTCTACAGTTTTTTTTAATCAGGAGAGCATCATAAAATAATATTGCCGGTAATAGGACATCCCTCAGTTGGTGCTCATGCTTCAGTATTGAAGCATGAAGTGAGCTGAACAAGCTTTGCGGCAGAACGCAATGCAAGCAATACCATGATAAAGTGCGCCTACAAAAATGTTTCTGATATTACTGAGAAATTAGTACTGACATTTTTCCAACATGACAGAAGGCGTTGCTTGTGATTACGCACAGCCAGCAATGTGAAGATTGTGTGTACGTTATTTACGATTTTGCTCATATTCATCCGCCTAATTGGCTACTTGACATTTATTTGTTTAATATAGTATGTTAGTGCTTCCCTACTTTCACAAAAACATAAATCGAAGCATACTGAAGCATGAATTTTACTCTTCGCCAGACGTGTACTTTCCGGTACCGTCTCTCTTGAGGCAATCATCTCAACGACCGCCATGTTGGATGTACAGTTGCACCACCTATTAGGTCATGAACGTTGCGAATTGCGATTTTGTATGGAATCAACATAACTCTTTTCGATGGCTCTGCGTAAAAAAAAGGGAGCTTGGGTGGCGTTTGTAACACTGAAATGGTAGTTCGCGATTTGATTGCAATGCCTCAGATATGGGGTGCAAGCCCGTGAAATAGAACGACCGGTACTGTTCAGCACGCAATCTATGTGGCCTGAATGATATGGCGCTTTCTTCTCGTATTTTTTTTGGTGTTCATTTTGTTGGCAACGTGAGTCTCTTAATGTTAATTTTTGTAAATTTTAATGCACACCGCCTCACATACCCTGATTCTCAGACAGGCGAGATTGCATGCTCAACACATCTTGCGCTAGTGTAACTTATGAATAAAGTTGTCTCAGCTGTAGTGTGCGCATTCGTGAGTTAAATGACGTAGTATACGTTATCCGTCGTCTATACTAGTTGGAAATAAAATTTTTGGAAATTTTACCCCGCGTATTAGGTGCACCCCGAACTTGGAGCAGGATTTTCTGGGAAAGAAGTGCGCCTATTGTGCGAGTAAATACGGTAGCTTTCTTGCAAGTTGTATACATTTAGTTCTGCAACATGACAAGGTGAAAACCTTAAGCCTTCCCCCCCCCCCCTCTTTCCATCACTAACCTTCCATAATTTTTTGCCTTAGATAGTTCATAATGTTTCAATTAAAGTGTAGAATGCAGAAAACTAATAGGAAGTGCATACAAAATATGTCATAGATGTGAAAAATAATAAACATCAGGAAGTCCATATTATTCCTACCCTAGTAAAAGTTTACATAGAATATTTTATCATATAAGGAAAATACCAAAATTTAAGTGAAGTAATTGCATTTCTCATATTTTAGAGAAAATTTGGCCAAATTTCATGCAGATCTGAGCTCCAGAAGTACCCGCAAAAAGAGGGACCCATTGAATACACGCAGAAAGAGGCGCACATTGAAGAAAATGGCAAAATTAATGTTTAGAGAGAAAACGAGTTCAAAGGTTAACATTGAATGTTTAAATTTGTGAAAAATATCATTAAATGCGATGAAATTTGCACACAAAAAGAAGAATCCTTCTAATAGAAGCAACCGCCATCACTGCCAGTTTGTCCCTCTCAGCTCTCTTGAACTGATCCCTCGCAGACATTTCGCTCACAGACAGGGCCATGAAATGCTTGCCAAACTTCTTCTGCTCCACTGGGCAGAGCATATTGCTGACTGCTAGCTAGGCTGAAGTTTTAACGGACTTCAAAATCTAATTAAAGTCTAGTGTCAAGAGACACAACATTGGCGACGCCATTGTGGCTCTTGGGGCCGCGTTTGTGCCACGTAGCATCGTACATAATGGCAATGTCGTCCCTGCTAACTTTCCTCACTGTGAGCTCCCTCGACCACGTAAGATGGGCGTAGACGGCATCCATTGCTGTATCACGGACTTTCAAGCTGACGGCTGTGAATCACTTATGATGTATTGGCTTTTGCAAGCTAAGAATTGTTGCTAATCGGACCAGTTGCTTGTAGCCTATGCCTCCAGAGTGCTCTGCCTAAACAACTTTCACATTGACAGCGTAGCTATTTTGTGAGCTATGGCTTTCTTCATCCACAATGGAGATAAGCACATGAGAAAAGCATTGTTCAGCTGCTCTGCTCGACGAGACATGAACCCAGCAAGTAGGCTCCACAGCGCACACAGGCGCGCAGCGGCCAATGGCGGTCGCCGATCCATACCACTTGATTTAAAAGCCAGACGCGGTGCCTGAAAAAAGCGGGCTTCTTTTTATTACAGTAGACTCTCAGTAAACGGAAGTCTGTCAAACGAAACTGCTGTTTAAACGGAACAGCTGCCTCCAGCATGATTGGTTTCATACTTGGATTCTCCATCCTGATTCATCTCTCAATGAAAAAAACTCCTGTTAAACGGAACAGATTTTTCTGGTCCCTTCAAGTTCCATTTAACGAGAGTCTGCTGCATTTCTTGCGCTGATGAAATGCGAGAACCGTCGTTTGAAGAGTGAGGCTCGGCTTTTTGTCTCGTGTGATTGACAATAGTGAGCGGGGGCGCAATATCAGCGTCAAGGTGCTCAAAGTGTGCTCACTTCTGGCCTTTGAACAGCGACCTTATTGTCTTTAGATGCAATTTTAAAGCATTTCCAGTTGAGTCTTGACATAGATATTTTTTTTTCCAGAACAGTTAAATGAATGAATGAATAAACTTTATTTAGAATCTGGCAGCTTTCTTTGGGAGAGGCGGGGGTAAGAGGGGATACCCTTATCCCTTCTCTCCCTTCGTCGGTGATGATGGCGGTGCCTCAGATGAATGCTTGAAGTCTTTGAACCCGGATGGCATCTTTGGCTTGCTGGACGGCCCAGCTACTTATCTTATCAAAACAGGTGACAACAGAAAATTGGTAATTAAAAAAAAAACACGTTCTTAGACCCGCATCTCTTCTTTATGTACCATCTGCTTTTGTTACGATGATTCATATTACAACATCCTTTCGGATATAAGAAACCATTCTATACAGTCGAACCTCTTTACAAGAGACACTGATATAAGAGACAAATGGGTATAAGAGACACCAGTGTACGTACAGTGAAATATGGGTTGGTAAGAAAATGCATACAAGGTACCCTGCCTACAAGAGACATCTCATATAAAAGACAGGAATTGCTGCCCGGAGCATGCCTCTTATAAAAGGGCTCAACTATATTATTCATGCAACATCAAACTGTATGTTAGTGCTACAGAATTTACTTATCAAATTATTATTCAGAAAAATAATTTCGACTTGTGGAATCGAAGGGGCAATCTCTCACTTCCTAGTGCGCGGCGATAGCGATTCACCAGAGTGCACATCCTCTGCCGTAGTAGGGGCGAGCATATTATATATGCAAATGATCGCTGGCGATATGCCGATCTCGGGTGACATATCGGTATATTCTCAGCCTTTCTAGCTAGATTGCGCAAAGGCGCTTGTGTATGGTGCGTAGTTCCCCCCTGCATCGCGCACTCTCTTATCTTGCGGTGACAGAGAATTGTATGTCTGGGGTTTTCACCAGAATGCTTCTATTATAGTTACTTGGCGCACAAAGGTCACTTTTTCGCTGTGGTCTCTATATGTGCGAAAAGAGCGCGCTTTCCAAACACAGCGAACTAACAACTCTGACACTAGTTAGTTCACGCTCATTTTTTTGTGTACTTGTGGGTATACGTTTTGTGCATCCTTTGAATTTGAGCAGGGTGTTGAATGTTGAACTGTTAACATTGTTAACTAGCACTTGTCTTGTTTGTGTTTTTATTGTGTGGTCTTTCTTCTTGAGGCAGCGCGCTGCACTTTTCGATATGGTTGCTGCTCATCCTGTGACATTCCAATTTGTTGCTATCTCATTCATTTCTTCACCTTTGCGGCGAAACTATGCCTTTCTTTTCATTTGATTCAGTGCTTGGACCTAATTTATTGTAGTGAGTTTGACCCTCTCTTGACGATATTAGTCTTAACAATATGTTAGTTTTAACAACGAGAAGCTACTGCACTGTCAACTTTTATTCATTTTCTGGGGTGAAATGGCTCTCTTACAACAATGCTCCAATGCTGTGGGATTGGTTATGTAACAACCAATTCTGGTAGCTTGATGTCCGTGCCAAAAGGTAGTGGAAGGCGAAATCATTGAAAAGAAGGAAAATTATAAATTTAAGTGGCTGTTCCTCCCCCGACCACTTCAGCGGCCACCAAGCTGCCATACAACAGGACCTGTGGTGTAGTCATGTCAGTATTGCCAACCATGCGTGCCCCCTAGTGTCGCTCTTTCGAATCTCCGAACATTAATAAGGTACTCCACGTCCCGCCAAGGTGGTGTTGTCCTGTGCCCCGACTGTAAACCCTTTGGATACACAGCATGCTTGTTGCACAGCGCTTTCGCATTACAGCGAAGCTGATTTGAAATCTGCTACGGCCGCAAGTGGATTGACACACGACAGCGCTAGTTCGAGCCTAGGAGATGATTGACATGGCAGTAGTGGTGACTTCAGTTATTGTGGTTTCAGGTACGCACTCTGAGCACAGTCAGAAAAATTAAACTACAAAGATTTTCACTGTCAGAAATTTCAGATGTTTTTATACAGTATCTTTATGGGGCTTAAGGCAGTCCCGTACAAGCGTCTCAATTTCAAAAAATGTCTTAAAAAATTTGAAGCTGTGTTGTCCTTATTACTGATGCATGTTTGGCATATCCCATCCGACATTATAGTTGGTTCGAAACAGCATGCCGCCACCCCCCCCCCCCTACCCATTTTGCTTTTCTTTTTGAAACCTATATATAACAGTGGTCAATTGGATCAAAGGAACTTTTGCGGCACTTGAGTATTGTTATGTGTTTCAAATGAGGATGTCATTACATGATACAAAATACTCAAGATATGAACTGTTAGAACCCAAGTGCACTAGCATTTGTTTTCAATGAAGCCTGTAAAACCTCAATGCTGTGCTGCCTCATCAGAGTTGTTTTGCCTTGAGCAACTTTCTTCTAGTGCTGCAGAAAACTTCAGTGGCAAGCAGAAGTAATAATAACGGTGGAAAGTGGTTCCAGAACTGACAAAATGGTACATTGAGACTGTTGTAGTATTGCAAACTCTTTTGGGACAGATCCACTTCAAGCAACGCTATAGCCGCCAAACATCAATAGACATTGTGCAAGCTGTCGTATACCAGTGTAGAATAACTGTTTAACTACTGTTGTAAAAACATGTTTTACTTTCTCATTATAAGAATTTCGATGATGGGGGTATCAACCATATTTTAGCTATATTAAGGTTTTGTGACGTTTTATAGAAGCCTAATTTTTCTTGCACTGGAAGTTCTTTTTTAGTTGTGCCAACACACAATTTCTACCCCTTATGTATGCTTGTGGGAGCGCACGTATCTGTACTCATATATATATTATGCAGACCACTTATTATGTAACTACTTATAGCGCAGGACTGCTTGTAAGGCGGTCTTTTTCAACTCCTGTTTTCCTTCCTATAGAACCTCATATGTAGGCATACTGTTTTTTGTTCAGTACCTTGAAATAGAAGACCAGTTATTATGCAGTTGCTGGAAAGTCTTTCTGACAAACGCAGCTGCGAGTGTGCTTCGTAAAGGAGGAGCATCGCTGGGGAGAGAGTGACAAGGTTGTTACGAAGGGCAAGGTGACCGCGTATCAACAAACAAGGGGTGAGGAAAGGGAAAAAAAAAAAAAGGGAAATGACCGCAGCAGCGCCGCGTGAACTCGCAAAGTGAGGAAGGGAGGCGGCTGCCTAGGCAATGGAGAAGCCTTATGTGCTGGCCCCAGCGTGGCTCTGGCCGCTTGCCGGGTGCGTGAGGTATTGTACGAAACTTGCGATTGCGTACTCATTAAGTGCATTTTGAGTTTTCTGTCAGGAGAAGCGTCATTGTTATTGAGCTTGCTACAGATATCGTGTTTGCTACCTTGTCTCCAAATTTAAAAGTTTTACTACGGAAGCTAGCACCTTAACTACAGAAATCGACACGGCAGAAGAAACAGCGATAGCAGTCTCAACCTGTACTGACACAATAGCAATTCTAACCGATTCGCAATCAAGCCTTAGAAATTCTTGCCACTGCAGCAAAAATGAATCTACCTGACACGTACATCGTTTGTACTCCAGGACACCAGTCCCTGATGGGAAATGAGGCAGCCAATGCTTTCTCCCTAGCGCATGTTCACCGGGCCAACTCACAAGAAGCACTAAAGAGGAAAGAAGGTGTACCTAGAAAGTACAACGACATACTGCAGCAGCACTACAGGCTGAACAGAAGACTTTATCCACCAATTTATCCCAGCCTGACTCGGGGAAAAAGCAGTAACCCTCAGGAAGCTGCAAACTAACACCTACGTTCACGGTACGCTGCTTCACCGCATCTCACCAAACGAGTGCTTATACAGCTGCAAGCACTGTGATGTCCCAGAAACCCTATTCCATCTGGTATGGGGATGCAGACAAAGCCCTGGAGGCACTACACTAACCAAAGAGCAGTGGCAGACCAAGTTATCAGACCAAGGCCTGAAGAATCAGCGCAGCATACGCACGAGAGATGGTGAAGGCCCGCGGTTACCTGGAATAAAAAGGCCGCCCACTTTGAGCGCATAATTTGTTTGCTCAAATAAAAGTTCATTCTCTCTCTGCATTATGATGCAGCTCTGCCTTTGCTGCCAGCGCGTGAACTTACACAAACTTGGCGGTGTCATTATTTTTTTTTTCGTTGATCTTTTGTTCGCGAACCCAAACTACGTGTCAAGCATGCTTCTCTTGGGTCAGTGCTTGAGTACCACCTTCTCAACGCCTGATCTTCATATTGTCTTGGACAAACTTCCCGCAACAACATGCTGAGCGACAGGCTGGGCCTAATTATTGATAGTTGCTTTTTGGTAGTGGTCGGATACGATCAGAGTTGTTCTTAGGTACAGAATCAGTGACACTCCTTGTGGGGACAGCACTTGAAGGAAAGAGAAATTATATTGTTAATGGAACATTCTAATAGTGGTTCGGGGTTTTATTGCAATGTCTTGAACATCGGGTGCCTGCCAGCGAAATCAAGCGATCAGCATCATTCAACATGCGAAGCTTCGGTCATGACTCAACATAGTTTCTGTGTAATCAAGGCGGTCTGAAACATAGCTGGCGAATTTCTACAGTGGCGTTGCCTTTCTTTCTTACTTTTTTCTCTTGTTCATTTCATTGGCAACGCGGGTCTTTGGATGCTCATTTTCGAACATTTGGAAATTTTAGTGGTTGTAAGCCACCGACATTCCATGTCTCAATTTTCGGTCATTCGAGGCAGCATTTTTCATACGTTTTACGCAAGCATACCCTTTGAAGAAGGTTGTTTTGGTTAAAGTGCGGTACCACTTATAATGCGGATATTTGTTACTCCGGTGACTTAAGTTGTAAGCCGTCTATGCTGTATATGACATACATACTCATAAAAATGTAAAAATTTCGGAACGCTTGAATGCTTTTCTGGCCATGGCCAATGCTTTCTAACCTTTTCTTTTTTTTTTCACTGTTTCCTAAATGAAACCTTATAAACATGAGTGTGGCGAAAGATTAAAACACATTTCTCACAGCATTGAAGGGGATTTTTTTACATTACCACTGTTGAATTGGGCCCGCATACTTCCTATTTTGTTGTCATCTTTCACTTTATATCTATCTTTCCATCGTTATGTTGCAAGTACCAGAAAACTGTTGAATGAGGCATTTCCCTGTAAAAATTTTCCGACTTGGTTGTGTTCTCTCTTCTTTGCTATTATCACTCGAGAACAAAAGTGCATGCCTGCCAAGTATTTCAGATTTTTTAGGAGACTCTCGAATTTCGACCAGTTCTTATGTTTGTAAGGTTGTCCTGAAAATCTCTCGGAAATCGAAATTTCTGTGCGTGATCTGGCTACATTGGCAAACATGTAGCCCAGTCCGATCCAGGCTTTGTGCGAACTTATTGCTTATTTTGTGAACCAATTTAGGAGACATTCATATAATCGTACAGTAGAATCTCAATGATGCGAGTTCGACAGACAAGAATTTTGAAATTTCTCACCCAAGTTTCACAACGTTCATTGGGCCAAGATTCGGATGTTCCGAAAACTTTTCCTCATTGCGGCAGGTCGTATGAACCTTAGTACCGTAACCGTCGAACAAAAGCTAAGAGCAGTGTGCTCGAAGCTTCGAAATGATGTGCGTAGCCAGTGCACGGACTGTCAGAGCTGTGGTTATCGTTTGCCATAACTGCTGTGGATGAAACTGCGGTCGTTCTTGACACAATCATGTATGGCAATGACATAACTGACAACTCCGAAAGTGCATGTGCGTTCATCGCCCGACCAGTAAAGGACATTGCCTTCCACAAACGCTGCGTACAAAACTGTGGCAGCTACTTGGTTTTTAAAGCAATATGCGCAGCCAGTGCACGCGGATTCAAGACAGAACTATCGTTTTCCACAGCCGCCACACGTGAAACTGCAATCTCGGCGATGTGATCATCAATAGCGACTACTAGTTAACACAGGCAATAAAACACGCGGCTAACACAGGCAATAAAAACGTAAAAAAATGCTAGAAGCGTTTTGGCATTCCTGTCCAAAGAA